>NC_090999.1:78171428-78837500 GCF_041146395.1 Eulemur rufifrons | reverse complement strand
TAGACAATGGGATATTTGTGAGGTCTTTGTGTAAGAGAAGAGGGAAGTTAACCTATAATGAAGATCAGTAGTGAAGAGGGGAAGAGTCTTCCCTGGAACCGTTTAGTTTTTTACAACATTTTACAAAACAATGCTGTAAAGATAAGGCTAATCTATAATCAGAGGAACAAAATTACGGTTGCCTAGGTTACAGGTGCCTGTCATGTGACTCAGGTCCCATAATCACATTCTCTTAAGGTTTAAAATAATTTAAAGTTCCAAGAACTTTGATTTTGAATTACTTCTTACACTCTGAAGATAACTAATGACTATTTTTTAGTATCATTATGAACTTACAGATTTAAATAAATTTGGTGGATTTCAATTCATTGTAATTATTATCCTCATTGAAGCTCAAATTGTTCATCTTTGGCCAGTGGAAGTCTCTTCAAGTTGGTTCTTGAATCTTTTGACATAACCCTAATAATCTTTGATAGCTTCTTTTTATCTGGCATAACAAAATATTCCAGATTTATTTTATATATTTTTTGTTCCATTCCTGGAAGCAGCCCTTTCTTTGAGGCTATTTCTCAATTTCTTAAAAAATTATCACCCCCCAAAAAGAAAAATTAAATTAAATTTTAATTACTTAACCTAAAATTAAATTAATATATCCTTAATGAGAGAAATTAAATACCAAGAAATAAGATTTTTTCCAGTTTGGTTGAGCTTTGGAAGGTCACAAACAATTGTAAGATTTTTTCATCCTCCTTAAACCAATATTCTTCCCCTTGGGACACTATTACTCTATTGAGAATCATGTTCTAAGAAGCCCTGGTTTATTTTAGTGGAAATGATATTTCAAGACCACAATCTGAGCCCTAGGAATACCTTGTGCTACTATAGGGCTTTTAATTAACTTCTTACTTATTATACTTGTATCTCCTTTCTTCTACAGGGAGAATTCCATAATTACTAACTTTATTCTACATTATGCCACAACAAACTCATAATAGCAATGCTGATACTACTACCACCAATATGGTTACTCCAAACAATTAAAATTTTTCTCTGCATATGTTCTCCCTATGCTGGCTGTCCCTTCTCCCTATTTTAAATAATTGTGCCATGTACGTTGTCTGAGCTTATAGCCATCAATACTATATTCTCTCTCTTTCTCTCAAATACTTATTTGGTTTTAGTTCTACTCAAAACTCTAATCCTTACCACTATGTCTTATGGTAATCTCTCTCTGGCCATTCAGGTTGTGCGAAGCTTGTTCTCTAGTAGATTCTAGTAGAAGGGCTCATGGGAACACTATTCCCTGTTTTTCACATTGCTATCAATTTGTCTGTGCCTTTTACATTTGAATGTCCATTTGGGCTGGATAAAATCCTTGACTCACATTTTCTTTCTTAGAATATCTTAACTATGTTACCTCATTTTCTTGTGGTACAAAGCAATGCAAGAAGATGACAATCAATGAGATGGCAATCTAGTTTTCTTTTCTTTATAAGTTACTTCTTCTTTTTTTAAATGCCTAAAGGATATTTCTCTTTTTCTTTAAATCCCAATAATTTTACTAGTGCATGTCTTGGTATTGGTAATTATGGACCTCAATATATAGTTTCAGGGAAATTTTTAAGGGAAGTTTTGTCATTGTTTTCAGTAAATATTCTCAAATCTTGCTTAGGTTTCATTTTTTCGGGGACTCCTAGTATCAGTATTGAATCTTCTTTGCTTATGTTCAATATTTGCCACTTTCTTTTAAATCCTGTTTAACTTTGTCTTCATTTCTTTTTGATTTTTGTCTCAATTCCTTTTTATTTTTTAAAATAATCCTTTTCATCTTATAATTCTCATAAGACATTATGTGTCATCTTTATTTGCTTTTCTGCTCCTTCAAGTTTATTCTTCATTACTGAAATAGTTTTTTAAAAGTTTTATGAGCTCTGTCACTTCATTTGTGAGTTTTTCTGATTCTGATTTTGTTCTTTCATATCTTGTACCATTTCTTAGTATCTATTAGCTCATTTTGAAGTAGTTTTAGTCTGATATGTAAGCACATCTTTCTGGCACGCTTTCATCATTCACAGTGTTTTTCTGCTCCTTAGTCTCCTTTTAGCTCAATTAACATATGGAATTTGACTTTAATCCTTCCAAATTTTTATATGCAACTAGTTTTTCTCAACTTTTAAAAGGAAGTATGGGTCAGGATAGTATTTCTAACTTCACATGTTTTCACTATTGTTTTTAGGTAGTGTTAGACAACATGGCGGCTTGCTTTCTGAGACTGTCTGGCCTCCTTCCATGAGCCCCTTTCTCTTTCTCTGTCTCTATCATAGCTACCCTGTTCAATGTGATCTACTCCCAGCAGTTTCTTCTCAAGGTGGGGGCTCTGTCCTGGAAGAGAGCCCCAGCTGATCACTGCCAAAAGTTCATAAACTGCTTCAGTGTCTTCAAAGCTTACCAAGTAATTCTTTCTCTCACCTGTTTTAGATTTGGAAGCTTTGCCAGTTTCAGCCTCTATTCTCAAATTGGTCTGCCATGCTTTCCAATGAATACTCACTGGCAATTTGGGGGCTCTCCTAGTCTCAGGTTCCTCATTTGCTTTGTTAGTACCCTTTACTTCCTCCCATACAAATGTTAATATCGTGCAGGTCTCTTGTGGATGTTGATGGTTTGTCTTCATATCCTTCTATTTTGGGGTTTGTGGGAACATCTTGTCATCTACTTTTGCTATAAGTGTTATCAATGGTTGTTTTTTTCTTTTTTTAGGCTTTGAAAATAGGATTTAGTATTTATTTGTTTATTTTTATTTCAGAATATTATAAGGGTACAAATGTTTTGCTTACATAAATTGCTTTTGTACCATTTGAGTCAAAGTTATAAGTGTGCCCATCCCTCAGATAGTGTGCACTGTACCCAGTAGGTGTGAATTTACCCATCCCGTCCTCCCCTCTCCCCCCTGCTTGATTTCTGATGAATGTTGTTTCCATATGTGCACATACATGTTGATCGATTAATTCCAATTTAATGGTGAGTAGCTGTGGTGTTTGTTTTTCCATTCTTATGATACTTCACTTAGGAGAATGGTCTCCATTTCCATCTAGGTTAATATAAGAGATATTAGTTCACCATTTTTTTTTATGCAAGAGTAGTGAGTAGTACTCCATGGTATACAAATACCACATTTTATTAATCCACTTATATACTGATGGGCACTTGGGTTATTTCCACATCTTTGCAATTGTGAATTGTGCTGCTATAAAGATTTCAGTGCAGGTGTCTTTTTTATAGAATGTCTTTTTTTCCTTTGGGTACATACCCAGTAGTGGGATTGCTGGATCAAATGGTAGGTCTACTTTTAGTTCTTTGATGTATCTCCATACTACTTTCCATAGAGATTGTACTAGTTTACAGTACCATCAGCAACATATGAGTATTCCTATCTCTCAGCATCTATACACCAACATTTGTTTTTTTGAGACTTTTTTATAACAGCCATTCTCATTGGAGTTAAGTGATATCTCATTACGGTTTTCTTTCTTTCTTTCTTTTTTCTTTTTTGGTTTTGCTATTTAGTTGCCCTTTTTTCTTTTATCTTTGATTTGGATGTTTGGAAGATTCACAGAATATGTCACTACTATTGCCATTATTTTTTTAGAATTTATAAAGTACTTTTTGACATTTACCATCGACCAAGCAGTCTGTAGTACTATCACTACTTACCTGGAAATGAGAAGACACAAATGTGAGTCACAGATCTTTTTTTATTTGTAGCAAGAGAACAGTATTAATCTAACCACCTTATTTTGGAGATTAGGAAACCAAAGGCCATGTCTATTTGTTTGTCTAATCATCAATTTATATTCAAAAAGACCTGATAATAAGGATAAATGCACTAGGCATTTAATGTAGCAGAGTATTTGAAATAATTCAGGGCTTCCCTATATTTTTATTCTAATCAAATAGACATTTCCCTATGCTCCTCGAATCCATAAAATTTTTATTAAAAATGTGAAGATATGTTCTTTTTGAGCATAACTCAACATATTCTACTAAACTGATAATGAAATAGTTTTTCATTATTCTTTAGTTTTCTTCATACTGAGCTTGGAAATAAAGAGCTTTTAAAGACAAAGTGAAAAACACTTTTTAGAAAGCAATAATAAATATAGAAGCCAGTTACTACTTGTTTTGGGGGATTCCTTTTTTTATCTGGAGTAGTTGATTACTGAAAATTCTTCGAAGTATAGCCTGCCATATGTGTTTAACAAATTAGCTAATCAAAGGAATGTGGGTGAGTTTTTCCTTGTTTGATTTTGAAAGAAAAAGTATTTTTAAAATCTAAAGGCCAACTTGCCATTTTTCTTTTCATTCTTTTTGGAGAAATGTCTCTTGCTAGCAGAATTTAGAAAATGAATTAATTTATCATTATTTCAGCAATCGGTTACCTCAGCCAGGATTTTAGACTGGACATAGAAATAATTTTCATGATTTATTTGTACTTTCATTCTTTAATGATGTCTAATTCCCAGTCAGGCCATTCCCATATTCTAGTACTTTTCATATTATTAAGCCAAGGAGGGAGAATCTGTACTGAGGATGTACTTATTAATTGGCACTGAAAGAATCCTTATATTCCAAGGACCAAAACCTTTAAGGAGAATTATGAAAGCTGTTGAATGACCTCCCAAAGAATACTATATTAAAGAAGAATATGCAGGAAAGATGACTAGGAGAAGAGGTAAGAAGAGAGAAAGAAAGAAGGAAAAATGTGGGGAGATGAAATTGCAGAGATCATTCTAACGCAGATTGCAACTATTGGGCAAAACCATAATGCCATTGATGTAACTCCGTATATTCCTCTTCTACAGTAAAGCAACACACGCGCGCGTGCGCGCGCGCGCGCACACACACACACACACACACACACTCTCTCACACCTGGAAGGACCTTTCAGTTTCAAAACCACATTTAGATATAGCTTTCATATATATTTCTGAGGAAAATTTTGGGTAGGGAAAAAACAAAAGAAAGCTATTGGTTATCTTGTAGATAGTTTACTGGGATTTAGAGACATTACTTATAATCATATTTTGGCACAATTACTGCAGCTGCCATTAATCGGGTCTTCTCAACTCAGAGACTCACAGGGCTTTCAATATTTGCATTTTATATTATACATTGACTTGCAGTTATTTATTATATTCAAAACCATCCCCAAATAATGAGACTTGTGCCTCAAAATGTCTAATGTCTGTGTAGTGATAAGAATAGATGTTAAACAGATTCTATTGAACTGTGTCATAGAAACCAAACTTATAAAAAGACAAGCTTAAACTTTATGATCACAAGCCTGTATCAATAAGTGTACTTTGCTTAGTCACAAGAAAGCTGAGGTAAGAAATGATAAAGGTAATTTAATGGTTTATGTAACTGGAAGCCCTGAATTAGGGCAGACTTAAGATTGGTTTGATTCTTCAACTCAAAAATGGCACAAAGGGCCCATTTTCTCACCATTTTGCTATTCTACTTTCTTGGCTTCATCTTTATCCCAAGGTTAGGAGCCGAAAAGGATGTTGAGACAGTACAAGATGCTATAGTATGTCTACCGACTACTCCCAGGATTACATGCTTCCTCATCCAAATCCAGGCAGGGAGGGAGAGAGCTGACTTCTCATAGCTCTCTCAGAAATGCATCCATCAATTATTATTATGTTTGAAAAATAATTATTTTTCTAACCTCATTATTTTTACTACTATTATTAGTTGGCATTCTACCATGAAAAAGCCTTTTCCTTCTCCCCACATCCCTCTCCACTTTCTCTCCTTCCTTTTTTTAAAATTTCAATATAGACTAATAGATTATTATTTTATCCAATGCATTATAATTTGGTACTGCTATTATTTATTTTAATGCTCAAACTTTCTTAGTTCTGGTCATATTTTCAACGCTCCTTACTTTCTGAACAACAAGATGTTCTCAGCTCATCTTGTACTTTCCCTCTTCTAGCCCTGGAATCAACCATTTCTCTAAGAGATCCCTGTTACTATGAGTGGAGTAGTATTTACAAATCAAGATCTGGGTGGCCAGATGTGCTTATTGCTACTGGTGTGTCCTTGAATCTTGGCCCTCTTAGAGGCTTAGCTAGGAAATATGTACACATAGATATACACAATATTTTTTAAAAGATTGATTGCATCCTAACAAAACATTTCAGGATCAATTTACTATTTAATTGTAGTTGAAAATGAAAGGTAATTTGTTGATCTTATGATTGCAGTTTGGTAAAATGCATGTAAAAGGAACTACTGGATACCTTTAACCAAGAATAGGATTTGAATTCCTCGAATGATCTGTCTGTGCCTTAATAGCTCAGCAAATGATCTGTTTGAGACCCAGGTCACTAAAGAACTAAGGAGTAGACCTGGACCTTCAGTATTAACCAATAAGAACAAAACCCTGCATATATACATATATCTACCTATGTATCTATTTTGATATGTGCCTGTAAAATAGATTTGAAGTGATTTTGTCCATTTTACAGATGGAAAATCGGGAAAGACCCTTAGAGACTTAGTTACAATCTTACCAGGACATACTTTTTGATCAGTAGTTCAATTTGTGTTCCATAGTCTCTACTGCTTTGTGAATAATGCAACTTCCCAGGGCAAACTCACCATTTTAAGCAGTGAATGCCTTTTACACTCTTTCTTTTGGTGTCTGCAATTGTCTTGTCAAGGAGTCTACCTCACTGAGGTTTTCAGAGGCAACTTAGCTTCTGAAAGTTGTAAAAAAAATGTCTAATTCTGAAATTTAGGTGATTATGCATCTTTCTGATATGTACATTAAAAATGTCTGTCAAGCATATGGTCTTCTGTATGTTTTCTTTCCAGGGACAGTCCCTGGTTACTGGTTGGCCTAATTCATAATTGTGTTTTCCAACTTTAACCTATAGGTGTTGCTTGGTATCAAGTCACAGGAAATGCTCTGTGGCATTGAAATTTTTTGGGAAATCAGCCATGTGGTTCTGTGGAAGTCAGAGATTTCATATATGAGTGATAATTTATCACAGACACACAAGCTTCCTTTTTGAGGGAACTTAAAATATATTAAACACACATGTACTCTTCTTTCAATGAAGAATCAGTTCAGGATAAAATTGCGGAAGAGTTTCTTCATTCCCTGTGGAGTGGGTTTGGGCAAGGGCAAAGTTGGCTGACTATATAAAAAGGAAAATATTTTTCAAAATCTTGTATTTAGATCTTAAGGCTTACTCAATTAAGCATGGTTGAGAAAAACAGGAAGTGAATAACACACAAGAGGGTGGGGGAGAGATTCAGGAGGTGTAAGAAAGAGTGGGTATATATAACTTGCTTTATAAAAGTAAACAGGTAAACCACTTGAATACTCTTAAAACACTTTAATCTCCTTTACTCTCAACATTGTATTTCAGTGATATTAACCTAGGAATCTTCTTAAGTTCTATATTCAAAAGAAGGAGAAAAATACTTGAATCATAGTTGCATTGTATGTTAACTGAATTCATTTAGAGTGACTTCTTTGTTCAGTAAGTGTACATTATATTAATATCTTTATGAAGTACTCTTCACAAGATGCTTTCAGACATGGAGGCTAGATTTTTATATTTCATTCCTTTTTGGTTTTATTCTACTGTGCGTGAGAAGTGGTGATTGGCTATGTCTAACTCAGAGCACTTTATTAGACTTCATTGTCTTCATTGTATACACAAGGCATGTTTTTGGGGTGGCCACTGCATGAAATGTCTGGGTGGTTCTATAGATGATCTTTCTTTACATTGAAAATATTGATCAGTGGTTTTCTGAAAGAGTTCTGTCTGGTCATTTAAACCTGAAAGAGTAAGGTATATATACAGAGAATTTTTCTACCAAATATTGTTATTGTGAAGATTTATTATTTATTCTATAACACAAGGAAATAAGAAATTGTTATATCCCCTTTATTTTTTTAAGTCAGATGTTCTCCAAACTCCCATAATGGTGTATTGCCCAGAAATTCAATCTTAGTCATTACTAAGGCTCTTTTCTTGCCAAAAGTTCCAAAAGTACTGGGGGTTCTTCACAGTCCTCCACTTGCTCTTCCCACTCTTTAAGAGGAGCTCATTTAATTCTTCTCTTTACCCCCTTCGCCTCCCTCAAACTCCTTCTTCCTTTTCTCTGGGAATGACCCCGTAATCTCTTACATGACTTTAAGTTTTTGAATATAAAAGTCAGGACAAAGCCAGGAGGGGTGTTATCCTAATAGTTTCTTTTTTATATTTGGACACAAAAGCACTTGAGGGAAGGCAAGGAAAAACATAAACTTAGAAACGGCTTGGAATGAAGGAGGAAAATATCTATGAATTGGAGAATAAAAAACATATTGATATTTTGATAAGTTATTCAGCTTCATATTATTTTTCACCCCTTGAAAGAATAAAAACAAAAGGTATATTGATATTTAGTGTTTAACTGTTAGCATGCACTCTCTCAAAATATATTAGGAATCTAAGATAACTTTGTTCTCGTCAGCACATCCTAACCAGAAGAAAATTCTTATTTATGTAACTTCTTTTCTAAAGAAAGCTAGACAAGTTGACCCAATACATCCCCAAGGTAGAAATAAGGGAATGAGAGGAAGCCTCCTCTTTGTGATGTGAAAGCTTGTCAGAAGCAGACCTGTCTTGTTGGAGAGGAACCTGGTGGGACTAGGGGTGGGATTAGGTGGACACTAAAAAAGTTTAACTTTTGGTCACAGGCCTGGACTACTGTGGTTGACTGTCTCTACCTCTTATTTGAGTAATTCCTCTGTCTCTCCATCAACATGTATCTGTAGGAAGTGACATCTGTGAAAAACCCAAGAGGGAATCACTCTTCAAAGGAATGTAAGGATCATATGAGATAATTATTAAAAAAAATGAGATGATTTTGAACATTTCTGTGAAGTCTGTAGGAGATGACTATTGTAACCACAAATGGATAAGGTCTGCAGAGTTAAATTTGTGCCTGAATTCTAAGTGTTTCTGACATCTCATGCTACTGCTTCATTGCCAAGTTAGAGAAATAGAGAAATCTGGAGCTTAATAATTTTCTCTTGATTCCTAATTTCCATTTTTACAGAAAGGCATGAAAATCTTTGGGTAAAATCTGAGACTCAATCAAAGGGTAGAGATTGTTTACACATATCTAAAAGGAAAATATTACCACATACCTAGAGAATGAGAACTCCTTATCACATAATTTCTCATTTTCTCTGTGTGTAAGTACCTTGAAGAATGTACATTATTTAAGGAATGAATTCTGGTTACTGATTTTGTGTTCAACACCCATTGGGTCTTCTCAGTGGGATGGGACTCCAGCTTTGCTTACTAGATAAAGTGCAGCTACTCTGCTTTATCACAAGGCAGAGCGTGTTTATATTCCGGGTCTTGTTTTTTGATGACTCAACCAGTCCAGTACTATTCTGATGTTGCCAACTAGTTGTTTTACATGGTTATCCTACTTTATAGTGTGAAATTGGAACTGGGACTTTATGAAGTCTCTAATTCATTGATTTTATAAAACTACCTGTAGTGCCTTTTAAAATACACAAATGTCTAAATTTCATTGAATCAGAATCTTTTGTTAATGGAACCCAGGATCCCACCGATCTTGTCAGCCGTTCTTCTTTCAGAAATGATACCACTTAAACCATCTGTAAGCCACTTAGTAAATTGATAGGTGTGGGGGAATTTGGCTTTATTTTCATTTAATTCTTATATGAGGCCTCTGCCTCTCCAGGCCTTGGAGAGAGTCCCTTTGAAATAATTCCTTTGAGGTAGGTGGGACAAGAGCACAGTATGAATGATAATGTGAAATCAATTGTACTGAAAGACTGATAAAGTGTGGGGAAAATTGAATTATAGAACAATAGGACAAGTAAAGTATACTCTAATACAACAAACACTCAAATTCCCTATACATAGAGAAAAAAATTACTCAAAACAAAATTATCCCTAGTTAATAAAATGCTAAAACCAAGGGTTATTCTTTTTCTCATCACACATCAAATTTATCACTAAATCTTATGGATTTTACCTTCAAATATATCTTAAATCTGTCACTTCTCACCATCTATAGAGCTCTACTCTACTCCTACCTATATCATCTCAACACTGTGTGTCTCCTGGCATCTACTCTTGCTTCCTTCTGTGCCTTTCCCCATAGAGTGGACAGACTGTTTTTAAAATGTAAGTTAGGTCATGCCATTTTCTCATTTAAAACCCTTCAGTGATTTATTGTTGCACTTTTATAAAAATCCTCAAATCAGCAAGGAAATGGCTGACATGTTCAATCAAGAAATATGTGTATTAAGTAAAAGCCAATATAGAAACAATGTAGAAATGTTATAGAAATGAATGTGCAAGTGAAAAATGAGTGAAATGATAGACACCTAGCCTCAGTTCTGATGTCAACTGGTTATACAGCCCACTTCACCTTTTTCAGAAGGATAAAATTATTTAGGGCTTGTTCAGTTCCAAAATTCTAAGGATTTATGTTTTATCTTTTCAGGTGATGAACAATTAAAGGAGAAAAATGTGTCAAGATTTCCAAATAAATAATACTTTTAGTTTGCAGAATGCTAATGTACAATTTAAAAAGTGTTTGTACGTGAATTACTCCATATGGTGTCTTTAGCTTCTCTCTGCCTTTTGCTTTTTTCAGATTAAACAGATCAAGAATAATTTGAGTTTTCTGAGATTTTCTCTTCATTATTCCACTTTGCTTGTTCTAAAAAAATATCATGCAATATGTTTGTGATAGGATACTACCACCTTTAAAAATAAAGTTAATTTCCATCTTTAGTTGAATTTGGGAAATAAAAACAACTTAGGGACACCAACACCACTTGCTAGTCATGGTAAACTTTGAAGAATTTTACTATTTATGATTTGGTTTGAATAATTCTATGAAAGTTTCACAAAGGATAAATTCATGAACATAGGCGAATATTTTCAGTTATATTTACTTTTGTTCCTAGAATATGTAACTAAATATAACTTGAAATGTACCAGTGGTCTGAATAATGATTCTGAAAATTCTTCCAATCCAATTAACAAATTAAAATTTCTGATCATTACTTCTTTGTAGCGTGGCATGTCTGGCAGTCTGCATAAAGGAAAATGGAAATCTAGAGAGAATGAAATTGAGAAAGCTCAGTAATAAATTGCGATCATGTACATTGCTATGTTTTTAATAACTTCTAAGCCATAATTTTCTAATGGGATGAAATAACTCTGTCAGAGACAAAATCAGTACTTTGACAGTATACACTAATGTTCTGTGAAATTAGAAACTGTCCTTCTTCCTTTATAGAATAAATAAGTGGGATTAAATATGTGGAGTACATATAATATTTGAAATATAAGTTTCATAACTATTTCTGCTGAAAAATAACTTTTAAATGTTTTAAGTGTGTTATTATATGTCTTTTTCCTTATTGATGATAGCTTAAAATTTTAAATAAAAACTTGATTCTATAAAATATGGTTACTAATCAAGACAATTTTTGTTTCAGTGTTTGCCAGCATATATTTTCCAAATTACAACTTGAACAGAAATAAAATATTTCAAAACCTAGACAATTTACTATATCAATTAAAAAGGTAATACTATTTTCTCCCATAATCTTTATGCTTAAAATCATACTATTACTGACTTGGGATGATTCTGCATATGAGATCTACTTTATGATAAGATCTTTTTCACAAGGAACAAATTGTTGACTATAAATCAAGCTGCTATTAACGTTGTACAGTAACTATGAAAATATTTTAGCATTTAAGATATTTTGGATAGGTGCATTGTTGAGATTGTTGAATTAATTCAACCAACTAATATTTATTAAGTTCTTACTATGTTCAAGCCATTCAGCCAGTTCTAGCTGGTGTTATTTGAAAGAAAAGGTTCAGCATAGAAGAGTACAGGAGTTTTTAAGTAGTGCCTTGGAATCTATCTGCAGGTTGATTTTTGGATATTCAAGACATTTGCTACTGCTACAATTTCTACCACTATGTTCTTTTCCATATTTGCTGCAATGGAGACAGTATGGTATATGGTTAAGGGGAAGGGCACTGGGATCTACATGTGTTCAAATCCAGGCTCCACCAGTTACTAGTCATGTGAACTTGGGCAAAATATTAAGAAAGTTCCCATGGACCTCTTGAGAAGTTAAAATGAGATGTTGCATGAAAAGCACTTAAAGCTATTCCTAATGGGTAATAAAGCATAGGTTTCAGAAGGTTTTCTGTCCATATATCCTCATCTTTCTCTGCTCTTCACGTAATGTTTAGCTTTGGGAAAATAAAGAGAAACACATTCTGCCCCAGATTGTGGGGATGGTGCCTGGGAGTTAAGGGAGGTTTTATGACCAACTTGTATAAACTGGTACTGTACTAGCAAAGAGATATTGTATGGTTGTCTCATTTGTATTGGAAAACAAAATAATGCCTGTGACCACCGTGGGGCCTTTCTTTGATACTCAGGCTCTCCTTTGTTGGAGCCTATAATCTATGCATTTCTCTTTCCTGACTCCCTTGTTTGCTAAAGCATAAAGAGTGCATGGAATATTCATTTTAAAAATCCATTTTGCGTCTAAGCTTGTCTCTATTTTATCATCACACTGGATTGATATTTTGGCTTTGACAGAATTTTAAATAGAAAAATATTTCGTCTTAGATTTTGAAGCATTGTTCCACCATCTTCTAGCATTCAGTATTGCCATTGTGAAATTTGATACCATTCTCCTTCTCATTCTTTTATATTGGCAGGCTTTTTCTCTCTGGAAGCTTTCAGGATCTTCTCATTATCTCTGGCATTCTGAAATTTTGTAATGATGCATGTTCTTTCATTGTTCAAGTCACTTCATTGGCCCTTTCAGACTGCAGGCACTCATCTTTCAGTTATAGAAAAATGTCTTGTATTGTTTCTTTGAACTATTTCTCTCCATCATCCTCCTTGTTCTCTCATTTTGATGCTCCTATTATTCATTGGCTGTCCTGGACCAGTTCTAGAGAGTTTTTTTTTTCATTTTTTAAATTATTATCATTTTTACCTTTCCTATCATTTTTTTCTCTTCAGTTTTTTTTTTTGTTCTAATTTCTTGGCAATTTCTTCTGTTTTAACTTTCAACCATTTGATTGATTTCTTTATTTTGGATATTTTATGATGATGGTTAATTGCCGAGAGCTCTTTCTTGAATCTTCTGTGTAACCTTCTCAAATTGTTTTATGAAAGCAATATCTTCTCTCACTGAGAAGATCAATTATTCTTTATTTGAAGTTTTCTCTGCTGTGACTTTGTTTCTGTGTCTCCTTTCCACTTGTTTTAATCTTTTTCTTTCATACTGGGGGCAGGTTGAGCAGGAAAAGGTTAACTCAGCAGGTCTGAGCTGTATATTTCAAAGAAAGGCTTGCCTTCAGGATTGGATGGCTCTTGGAAGATAAACTCTGAGGCCTTGGGATATTCTGCTCACAAGATTGAGTTTGTATGCCTGAGGCCTTGGGTCACACTGTACCAGTCTGATCAGATGCTAACAGTGTAATTTATAGTGCATGTCTATTTTTGCTGTGGATGAGGGGATCTGAAGTCTGAGTAGCTGACATACACATGTTGCTTGCCCACATGACTGACTCCTCAATAAAAACCCTGGACTTAAAGGCTCTAATGAGCTTTCCTGGGTGGTAATACTTTTATTGTGTCACACATCATTGCTGGGAGAAGGGGACACAAGGCTCATGCCTGGTTCCTCTTGGAATTTGCCCCATGTGCCTTTTCCTCCCACTGATTTTAATCTGTATCCTTTCATTGTCATAAAATATAACCGTGAATATATCAGCTTTTCTGAGTCCTGTGAGTCCTTTCTTTCAGTGAATCATTGAGTGTGAGGATTGTCTAGGGAACCCTCAACACACAGCTGATTTTTTAATAGACTCTTCCCATTTTATATAAGGGACTAAACACACATTGGATTCTCAGAATATGAAAACAAGATTTGTTCACTTCATTGTAGGGCAATGAGTTCTCAAAGTGTTGTTCAAGGACACCTGAGGTCTCAGAGAACCTTGCAGGGAGCTCATGAGGTCAAAACTATTTTCATATTAATACCAGGATTTTATTTGTCTTTTCACTGTGTTAACATTTGCACTAATGGTGCAAAACAGTGATGGATAGAACTGCTGAAGCCTTTGCCTTAAACGAAGGAAACAGTACTAAGCTACACCAGTATTCTTTATCACCACACACTGCTGTAAAAAAAATGCTACTTTCACTTGAGATTGACCTTGATGAAGCAGTAAGCTTTGTGAATTGAGTACACATCTTTTAATATTTTATGTGAGAAAATGGGAAGTGTGCCCACAGCACTTCTGCTGCATGCTGAAGTGCAGTGGCTGTCTCACAGAAAAGCTCTGGTGTAATTGTTTGAGTTGAGAGTTGAAATCACAATTTTTTTTCATGGAAACCATTTTTACTTGAAAAAATGACCAACAGACAAACTATGTGTTAGGTTTGTTCCAGATGGGAACCCAAAAAGTATGTATAGAATAGAATGTGGTTAATGGAAAATTTAGGTTTGTAAAACA
Source organism: Eulemur rufifrons (assembly GCF_041146395.1). Lineage (NCBI taxonomy): Eukaryota > Metazoa > Chordata > Mammalia > Primates > Lemuridae > Eulemur > Eulemur rufifrons. Next base: position 78,822,873 of record NC_090999.1, on the reverse strand, counting down.
ATAGCCGCAGAATTCTGGAGAGTCCTCAGGTTGTAAAACAGACAGCTGCGCCGGCATTCCTATCCACCCTGACAAGGACGAAGCTACCCGCCTCCTCCTTTATATCTGCAGGATGAGACGGACACAAGGGTCCCAGAAATTGGTGGTTTTAAAAAAATTTATTACAGCAGCTGTTCTGCCCCAGGTACCCACTCCCAGAAGCGAAGCTCTCTATGAAACCCAAGGCTTTCCCCTCCCTCAGGGTGGATGCTCTTTGGCCTCCACCCATCTGCACCCAGATGCTCAAAATAAACAGCATTTTGCTACACGTAAGGCTTCATGTGTGCGCGCGCGCGTCTCTCTCTCTCTCTCTCTCTCTCTGCTCCTGCACCTAACACTATGGTTATGCAGATGCAGGTATTTGACAGACATTTTCCTGAAAAGGAATAAAGTAAACTTGTTACTTAATGAAAACAACTGATAATATTAACTGCCAATGATCAAATTCAAGCTTTCAAGAAAAATGAGAAGTTTACAAAACTTGTATTGGCCATTAGGAACTTGACAGCTTCCCAATACTTATAGAATTTTCTGATGAGATCAGTGGTAATATTATCAATTTTTTAGATGTTATATAATTAAATTTGTCAACATTTGGAAGATCTATATAACTCAGTGAACCAAGATTTTCCAAATGAGAAATGCATAGTGCTACAAAATCCCATCCATAGGTAAAAGGTACATTCAAAGTGCAAGATAGACCAATAGACTTTAATGTAACAAGTAAAAAAGTTCATTGATACAGTTTCAGATTTTGTCTTGCAATTAACCTTTAAGAAACTACTGCTTTTCAAGTTGGGGTGTAGTTTTAATCTGCAATTATCTGAAAAGATTATTAAAATATCCTTCCTTTGTAAGTGGTCCCCTTGAACAAATTTCAGTGACCCCTATATAATCCTCACCCTGAACTAACTACTTGACCTTTTGAGTTGTTTCCCAGAAATGGCAGATTTTCTGCAAGACAAAGGAGCTGAGATTCTGAAGGCCCCTGGGCAGACTTCCTGAGCCAAGATTCACCATCCCCCACAACCTACCCCCAATGCATGTAGCCCTTGGTTAGTTACAACATGACCTGTCCCAAGGCACGTGCCACTCCTTTAAAAGCCCATGATCTCTGTTAGTCCTGCAGACAGATTTGAGGCAGCTTCTCCCATTCTCCTGATGAGACGTCTGTTGTATTAAAAATTCCTTTCTTCCTTGGCAATCCTTGTTGTCTCAATAATTGGATCTTTGTGCAACGAGTAACTAGATCTAGACCGAAACCCCCTTGCAGTTTTGACAACTCCTTTTCCAACTATATATTGCTGTGAGGGTACTGTTAAGGGCTATACTTATACTAGAATCTTACCATGAAGAGCAATAGTATGTCCATTTTATATGAGCCAGCCATTTTGTGTGCAAAGCCCCCGCGGAGTGATCTGTTACCTACTAACCTTTGAGTTAGAGAATTATGTTTCAAGGACAAGGGAGAATGAAACAATCAACTTATAACTGATTGTTTAAATTCACCAGTTGTAGGCAGTAAACTTTACTGTGCTTAGAATGTCCTTTGAATTAACTGATGCTATCAGCTTCTGTAACTCGCTTGTTTATAGATAATGATCAGAATAGGTGGTCTGAGGCTAGTCCCAGGCCTCCTGGTGATGGGATAATAGAGATTGTTGTAACACTAAAAAATTCCAAAATATGTGCACAATGACACACAAACCCTTGTAACAAAAGTATAAAACTCTTTTGCTTTTTCGGCTTGAGGCCACTCTCTGTCTCTGGACTCTGTCAGAGCAGGGGTGGTCGCTGGCCAGCTAATAAAGACTCACTAATTTGATCACATTCAGACTATGTAGTCTGGTCTCCGTATCATAACAGGTACATTTCCCCCATATATTTCAACAAAAGTAACATGCTGCAATAGGTTAAATGCAGACACAGATATGAGAATCCAGGTATCTTTTATTAAGACAGACATTAAAGAGGTTGCCAGAAATACCATTCTTCTACTCAATCTTTTTTTTTGTTTTGCAAAATATAGTTATTTTTCATAAATATGTTTTTATGTTATATAGTAGGTTATTGTAATTTGAAATAAATTAGTATTTTTTAATATTCCCATTTTCATTTCTAATATGGTAAAATTTGTTAGATATAACCTGCATAAACAAAATCTCTTTGGGATCTGCAATAATTTTTATGAGGGTTAAAGAGGTTCTGAAACTAAGTTTTGAGAATTGCTCCTATAGGACTTAGGGAGGGAACTGAGCCGGTATTTCCATTGGGATGTTGCCAAATATTATTTGGAGGTGAATTTCTCTGAAATTTTAATTTTTTTCCCAGAGAGGAATCCTATAGTTCCTTGACTTGAGGTTTTATGGTGGCATTTTGGGAAGTGGATCAGAGAAAGGGGTTTGTAAGTCCTTTGTTCACTGTGTAGACTTTGAGTTAGTCCCCTAGTTTTCAGTCCTGTGCCACACTCTTCTCCCCCATTCTACTTTATGGCCACAACTCTGAAGCCTTTTTCATTTTGTTTCTCCAGAGAATAACCCCTGCTCTCCTGTCTGGTTGGAGGAGGGAAGCTATACATGCAGCAGCCCACTTTTCCTTAGCATCCCCGTCTTCCCCTGTTCCATTGTAGTAGTCCCCACTGCTCCTCTGTTTTAATCTTCTAAGAAATTGTACTTTCTTAAACTCTGGTGATTCTTCTCCTGACATCTTTTTAGGCATGTGGTAGGCTGAAAAGTGGCCCCCTCAAAAGACATCCAAGTCCTAATCCCTGGAAGTCATGAATGTTCCCTTATGTGACAAAGACTTTGCAGATGTGATTCAGTCAGAGATTTTTTTTTTTTATTTCAGCTTATTATGGGGGTACAAAAGTTTAGGTTATATATATTGCCCATGCCTCCCCCATCCACCTGAGTCAGAGCTTCAAGCATGTCCATCCCCCAGACAGTGCGCATCCCACTCATCATGTAGGTATACACCCATCCCCTCCCTCCACCCCCCACCTCTGTCTGATACCCAACTGGTGTTATTTCCAAGTGTGCACTTAGGTGATGATCAGGGAAACCAATTTGCTGGTGAGTACATGTGGTGCTTATTTTTCCATTCTTGGGATACTTCACTTAGTAAAATAGATTCCAACTCTCTCCGGGAGAACAAAAGAGATTCTATATCACCGTTATTTCTTATAGCTGAGTAATACTCTATGGTATACATATACCACATTTTACTAATCCACTCTTGAAATGGGAGGTGATCCTGGATACCCAAGTGGGCCCTAAATACAATCACAAGGATCCTTATAAGAGAGAGGCAGAGGGAAATTTCTTACAGACAGAAGAGGCAACGAAAATGTGACCATGGAGGCAGAGATTAGAATGAAGCAGCTGCAAACCAAGGAATGTTGGCAGCCATCAGAAGCTGGAAGAGGCAAAGAATGGCTTCTCCTCTAGAGCCTTCAGAGGGAGCGTGACCCTGCTGACACCTTGATTTCTGCCCAGTTATGTTGATTTCAGACTTCTGGCTTCAAGAATTGTGAGGGAATTAATTTCTATTGTTTTAAGCCACCAAGTTTGTGGTAATTTGTTATTGCAGCTTCAGGAAACTAATAGAAAGCATAGTTGTGTTTCTTTTTATCCTTCTATGCTATGTAGTGGGGTTTTGAGAAACAGAGTAGGTAAATACATTTGGCCCATACATGCCTGGTGTAACCAGAAGCTTTTTAATGAGTTTCTAACTGCCACGAAGATGAAGTCAGGAGGGGAGAATGGAAATTTTACCAGAATAGAAATTCTTCCAATGCTTTGGAGTGACTCAGATGTCTTCATGGGGGTCCTAGATTTCATTCACTCCCTTTTTGGATTCTCAGAAAAGAAAGCACATCCAAATGACTGTAACTTATCTGGAATTTTTAGAAATAGCCAATGACAAGTATGAATTCTTTTTCTTTTCTTCATTTCTTTTTTTTCTTTCTGGTAGAGGCAGGGTCTCACTCTTGTTCAGACTGGTCTCAGACTCCTGAGCTCAAGCAATCCTCTCGCCTCAGCCTCCCAGAGTGTTAGGATTATAGGCGTGAGCCACCGTGCTGGCCACAAATATGAATTCTTGATCTAGCCCTAGACCTTGGAAGGGTTTGGGATAGCACCAGTTTGGGGTAGAGGAATGAGTTATAGTTTACATTTTACACTATCCTCTGGTGTGGGGGGCTTACACAACTATCTATTTGAGCTGTATTATGTCTTTCTATATGATTGTCTTGTGAGCTTTCATGCAGTTTAAATAAGGGAAGAGGGATTGCTGCTTCCTGACCTTTTCCCATGTTTGATGTTAATGATGCTTCCCACATACATTGTCTGCACATGAGCCACAAATCATGGACAGCTGCATGGGAATATGGGTCAGGGAAAGTTGGAGCTATGGTAGCATAGTGTAAGTGCATCAGGAGGCCCGTGGAGAGACTTTGAATGATGAAAGTGGGAGAGCACTCGCCGTGTGTAAAACTTGGTACCATAGGCCATTTTTGGGGGAAAGGTAACCTTCACTGTCTTTGCTCTTACACAGGTAATCATAATACACAAGAAATTATAATGCACTTAGTAAGGTATGTACCTGAAGAGAATAACTTCTAAATTTCTGGAAATAATTAAAGCAAAAAGTTTAACAGCTGGATCTATAACATTAAAACCAGTAAAAACACTGATATTCAAATTGTATTTATGCATTATTAGAGAAATAACTCTCAGAATTAATAACATAATTGGGATTCAGATTTTTCTACAAATTAGATTTTTGTTTTCTTCATATGAATAGAATTGCTTGGGAATTTTTACTGATAGATATAGGCCTTTAAAAATGATGAATAAGAGATGACAAATAAAAACTAAATTGACAGGATAGGCCAAATAAACAGAATTATATTAGATAGACGCAAGAAAATGACCATTTTAGGCAGCATGCCCACTGGGCTGTAATTAGGTCTAATGCTGTTGTTTATGGTACTTCATATGCTGCTGGTGGTCAGTGAAAGTTTAAAACACAATCAGAAACATATTCTGCAGTAATAAATTTTACTTTTGCTGCGCAGAGACTTGAATATACAAATTACTGCCTACTAATTCAAGAAGCCACTTCCTCCAAACAAACAATTCTCCTTAATTCCTCCCAGTTTCTTGACAACTTTTAAAAGATTACCTAATATCAAGAAATGGATTTCTTGAAAATTCACTGAATATTAGATAAACCACTGATTAGTGCTAATGATAAAATTAGGGAAATAAGATTGGGAAATAAGGGGAGGAGGGATCATAGATGAATAATATGTGGAGTCATTAGGGCATAAGTTGACGAATAGCTAGCGTACTAAATCCTAGACTTAGAGAATTTATAATTTCTTTCTTCTACTGCCTACCTTGTTCTAGAAATGTCTAAAGTTTACAGATGAGTGTATATATATGAGAGTGGGGGTGGGGGACAGAAATAATATACTGTTAAAGGAAAAGAGAAGAAAGCAATACAAAGACATGGATGTTGGCCGGGCGCGGTGGCTCACGCCTAAAATCCTAGCACTCTGGGAGGCCGAGGTGGGCGGATCGTTTGAGCTCAGGAGTTCGAGACCAGCCTGAGCAAGAGCGAGACCCCATCTCTACTAAAAATAGAAAGAAATTATATGGACAGCTAAAAATATATATAGAAAAAATTAGCCGGGCATGGTGGTGCATGCCTGTAGTCCCAGCTACTCGGGAGGCTGAGACAGGAGGATCCCTTGAGCTCAGGAGTTTGAGGTTGCTGTGAGCTAGGCTGACGCCACGGCACTCACTCTAGCCTGGGCAACAGAGTGAGACTCTGTCTCAAAAAAAAAAAAAAAAAAAAAAAAAAAAAAAAAAACACAAAGACATGGATGTTAAAATGGAGCAAGAAATGACAATAATTTAAAAAAATGCCAACCACGGAGACCCAAAAAAGGTCTTCAAATTTGAGTCTGAAATTCTAGAGCCATTCAGAGAAGAGGTATATGGGAAGGTGTACATAAGATACAAACATATTTGTGGCTTTGGAGATACAGAAGTATCCCTGAGGCTGGGGACAGACAGGTATTTTCTGAAGTCCTAAAAGAGATAGCATTGTATGATATAATGGATGACATTCTTGTCAAAGCTCTTCTGTGGTGTGATGATACATTTCTGAGGGTTGTTGACTGTGCACGCTTCAATATAGGTCAATGGCTTCACACTCCACAATGATTCAGCGAGATCATTCCTACCAGGGGCTGTTATACTATGGACTGTGTATATAGCTAGTTGGGAGAACCAGTATTTGCTTCTGAGGCAAAGATGCCCTGGAAAGGAATGAGTAGTGACAGCTGGGCTTTCTAGTTTTCTGTCTTTCTGGCCCCTTGTGCTTCTTCAGTGCCTGACAGTCAAGAAGTGACTAAATGCAGTTACTTATACAGAGAAGGAAGTGGCTCTCTGCATAAGAGCAAGAAAAATGAAAAAGACTAAGGCTCATTATATACATTTAAGCAGCCCAGAATTACCCCCTTTCCTCATTAATTGTATAATTCTATATGTGGACCTAGAGTAGGTTCTTTATCCTCTAGATGAGTGGGTATTTATACAACCACAGACTCAGAGTACGGATAAAATACAAATATGCTTTGATGATCCTTTCTGTCCTTCTAAGACTCAGTGGGGCTGATTCAGAGACACCCACATTGCATAGCTTCAGAGGTCATCATTTAAAGAGAATTTTATGTGATGTCTAGGGGTGCCTGGAATTGTGCTACCTAGAAGTTCTAGGAGGATATTTTGCCGAAGAATAAATGTAAGGATTATTTTTCTCCCATTTCAAGCAAGGCAAAGTGCATATTGACATTAGCGAAGGGATGATGGTACTGTCTCAAGTAAGTTGAATCCTTTTTTGTCAAGCGAAGAGGCAGCACTTCCATGAGTAGGTCATAGAGATGCAAAAGCAGCACAGACCAGGTGTGGGCCACCTACACCTGCTATGTGCTCTGTTGGAGTGTTGGCTGTTGGACCCTGCAGTAGATATAATTTTCAAAAAGTTAAAAACATAACTCATACAAATATAAATACCTGCCAACAATTTTATTCAACTCATCAATTAATGTAGAAATCAGTAAGGTGCAAGGCTGATTCTGAGAGCATTTGAAAAACAGGGCATTTATAGGAAATTCAATAAAGGAGTGTTAGAATGAGATTGCTAAGTTAGATTGGAAAATGGTTAATGGCATAAAAGGCAATAAACTATAACATATGGCTTTTTTTCCCCTACCAGATAGAAATAATTTGGATAAAATTTCTTAATATTTCTTTTACAGAATCAATTTGGTATAGTCCTAACTCTTTTTTTTTTTTTTTGTGTGTGTGTTAATTAGTATTTTTTTTTTTATTTAATTTTACAGAATCAAAGAGTCTAACAGTATATCTTGTTAGATACAGTATGTCCTCATAATGTATACATTATTTCTTGTACAATGATATGAAATAATATGGGAAATGTTCATGATAAATTATTAAGTGAACAGTGGAAGTTAAAAACAATAGTTTCATATTTTTTCCCCACCCCCCCTTTCCCGAGTCAGCACCTTCAAGTGTTACCACTCCCCAAACGGTGCGCAATGCACTCATTGTGTAGGCATACCCCCATCCCCTCCCCCACCCCCCACCTCAGTCTGATGTCCAATTGGTGTCGTTTCCAGATTTGTATTTAGGTGATGATCAAGGAAACCAATTTTCTGGTGAGTACATGTGATGCTTGTTTTTCCATTCTTGGGATACTTCACTTAATATAATGGGTTCCAACTCTCTCCAGGAGAACCATAGAGATGTTGTATCTTCATCATTCCTTATAGCTGAGTAGTATTCCATGGTATACATATACCACAGCTTACTAATCCAATCATGTATTGATGGGCATTTAGGTTGTTTCCACATCTTTGCTATTGTGAATTGTGCTGCTATAAACATTTGGGTACACGTGCCTTTGTTACAGAATGACCTTTTTTCCTTTGGGTATATGCCCAGTAATGGGATTGCTGGGTCAAATGGCAGGTCTACTTGAATCTGTTTAAGATACCTCCATAATGCTTTCCACAGGGGTTGCACTAGTTTGCAGTCCCACCAGCAGTGTATTAGTGTTCCTGTCTCTCCACACCCACGCCAACATGTGTTGTTTTGGGTTTTTTTGATAAAGGCCATTCTCACTGGGGTTAAGTGATATCTCATTGTGGTTTTGATTTGCATTTCCCTGATGATTAGAGATGTTGAACACTTTTTCATATGTTTGTTAGCCATTTTTATATCTTCTTTTGAAAAATTTCTATTCATGTCCTTTGCCCACTTTTTGATAGGGTTGCTTGATTTTTTCTTGCTGATTTTCCTGAGTTCTAAATAGATTCTTGTTATCAGTCCTTTATCTGATGTGTAGTATGCAAAAATTTTTTCCCATTCTGTAGGTGGTCTGTTTATTCTCTGGACTGTTTCTTTGGCTGTGCAGAAGCTTTTTAATTTAATCATGTCCCATTCATTTATTTTTGTTGCTGCTGTGATTGCCTTGGGGGTCTTCTTCATAAATTCTTTGCCTAGGCCAATGTCTGTAAGAGTCTTTCCTACATTTTCTTCTAGAATTCTGATTGTATCACGCCTAAGGTTTAAAGTCCTAACTCTTAACAGGAGATGTTAGGCTTACTAATCACAACAGAGGTGATTTAGGGTTGGGTTGCTGTTGGTTTTTTAATATTAATTTTTATTAATTTATTCTTAATTCACACACGATCTACTAGATCAGAGAAAGAGGTTTCTTAAGTGTGTCAACCCCTCTGTTGCTCTCGACTTCATCTCTGGGGTGATGTGATAAAAGCCAGGCCAAATGTTCTGTCTGTCTCATTGGCTGGACACTCCACAGGTGAGGGACAAGAAAATGATTTTTGTCTGCTTATAGTGGGGAAGTAGAGCCCTCCTGAAAGGAAGGAAACATAATGGATGGGACTCCTTACTCCAACTCTTTTGTTTCTAAATAAAATCTCTCCAGGACCCAGAATGCACCATGCATCTTGGTTTTTACCACCAAGTGATGTTTCCAAGTTCTGAAGCTTTTTCCTCCTTGAAATGTAAATACCTAGAGAGATAACATTCCAGTGTGGGAAGTAACCATTTCATACTCTTAGGGTCTTTTTGGATGAAAGCCATTAGCTCCATCATGAGGGAATCAAATGGTTACAAATCTAATCCCTATGGTATGTGAAAAATGTTTCTAGGAGGAATGAAAAACTTTTTAGAAAGATTTTTCTCTCTTTATATTACATGCATTTTTTTTTTTCCCTCAGGAGGCCAGGGTTTTTTACAGGAGCAAATGCTATAGGCCTGTGGTTCTCAAAATGTGGTCCTGGGACCAGCAGCTGCAGTAGCGCTGGAAAATTTTTAGGAATGCAAACTTTCAGGCTTTGCGTTCCATCATACTTACTGAATTAGAAACTCTGGGGGTGGGGCCAGAAATCTGTCCAATACACTTTCTAGGTGATTCTGGTGTAGGATACACTATGAGAGCCACCGCTGTAGGACATGTGTTCATGAGCTAGTCCCATGAACTACATTATTTCCTACAGCTGTCTCTGCTCCCTACCATGTATTGCCAATATTTTACCAATTAACAAAGTCTGTCTGCTGCCATGATATGTTCTACTCTCACTACAGTGGGTTTGATAGTAACCAGAAAGAGTAAATTGATATAAAGGAAGCATCACAGTATAATGAGATTACGAGATTCCTGTTTCTGAAGGCATTAAAAATTAGATGAACTACTATCTATTTTGGATAATTTAAACATAGACATCTGAGCAGCAAGGGGCTGGATAAGATGATTGTGAACTTTTTCAGATTATTCAAGATAAACTGCATTTGGTAAGCCAAATAAAGTAATTTCCCAGTTGAAGAGTAACTGAACAGGATCATGCTTTATAAGATCCACCATGCAGAGAACAGACATTTAGTATATTTTATTCTATATTGCATACTGCATCAATAGTACATTTAGGAAACAATAATGACTATTTTTACATGTTTCATAGATGTTTTAGTGCCTTTAATTGGTTGAAATTCTGGTGTCATCTCTCTCTTGACACTAGTATTATTTAAACTGTTCAGTGGTGTCTGCCACTTGCTTTCTGGGACCCTCACAAGGGGTACATCAGAATTCCCTTTATCTGTGAATAGTGTATTCTTTTACACAAAAGTGGGTTCAGTCTTATTAGTGAGAGGTCTAGGAGCCTAAGAGAAACTACCCATTTGCTCAGGTAATCTGTCCTTCTGGAATGCTGGTAAATGATATTAGACCATATAAAATTCTATTTCTAAAATCCCCAAAATGATCTCTTGAAATTGCCTTCCAGTTATATGAATCTAAGCAAGCAGGACATCTGGGATTGATTACAAACATTTCCAACATTCTTTTTATGTTTCCATGAACGTAAATCTGATTTGCTTGGCTTTCACGACAAAGATCAGAAGAATTAACCCATAACGGAGAAGAAACACTTAGTAAGGAAAATGTAATTACTAACATGTGTGTTTCTGCACTGCAGCATTGACGTTGACCCAAATGCAAATGTGACATAAGAAAAATCTGACAAAGAAGAAAGAGACCTATATTTAGATAACATTATGGCAAAATTAAAGAGGGGTTAATTCAGGTTAGTATAAATACTAACACAAGAACCATAAGTACTTCAGAAATAGAGAATGCTTGCTTGTTTCTTGTATCATCCATTTTCATAAAGCAGAATTGTTTTTAGGGACTGAAGAATTATTCCTTGCAGTACTGTACTCTTTGTTGCTTCTGAGATTGGTTTGGAAGGAGCAGTCATTATTTTTAAAATTGTCAGTGCTTATCCAAGTTTCCATGGCCATTTAGTTGTAGCTTTCAAGACATGTTCCAAATTGAGCAAGGTACACAATTTTTTTTTTTCTTTCCCCTTGAGGGCTTGCTCTTGAGAGGATTATTTATTTATTTATTTAAAAAATTGTACTTGACAGGAAACCTTTGTGTGTGATGACTCAGTTGTCATTTCTCTTTTTATCCACTTTTACATTCTAGTGTGTGTTTTCCTTTAATTTTGAGACTACTCAACACACCAAGTTGTAGAGAATCACTTTAGTTCTTTAGCTGAAGGGGGATTTTTGGTTTGCCTTGATAGGCCCACAGAACTAGAGAAGAATATTCTTTACCAAATTCTGAGTAGGGAGAAGCAGTTTGGTCACAGTTCCTTTAGGACAAAGTCAATCAAAAACATTTTTGTTTAACATGACCCTACTGGTCCGGTATATGCTTACTATGGCAGGGTGCTTTGCCTAAATGCAAACCCATCCGTATGATCTGCAAAAGAGAGGGCACAAAAAGGACGGGATGGGTGGTGCTTTGGATTGTGCACTTCTCACTGCTCTGGTGTGACCTTCCCCTCACACATCCCAAGCTAGCCCAGATGTGTTCCAAGGGCTCTGGCATTGTTCGTTTAACATCTTCCTTTCTAACTGAGCTTGGAGTCTTCACTTGTTTGAAGAGGCTACTACTCACTTCTTGTGTATGTGTGTGTGGGTGGGTGGGGGGATGTCCCCCTCTTTCCATGAATCTGGTTGAGGACTCAGATGCACTCTTTCCTTCTGGCTTTCTGTACCCAAAGACAGAACACAGGATCTTTTTATTTTAATGGTTTAATAACTCATCATCAAAAGGTGGAAAGAAAAGGGATCATAAAAATTCAGAGAAGGTAAAAGTACTTAAGAACTGTTAAAGTTTCTCAGTTCCTTTAGGTCCTTTCCTAATCCTTCATTTTCTCATTGCCTACCTTGAAAACCAATCTCATATGGCACAAGTATGACACTATATCTTACGTGTAAAGGACCCAGAAACAAATCCTGACACAGCAGAGGAGCTAAAAATATTGGCTAAAAATATTGGCTACTGAATCCATTTACTGAAAAGAAGATCAGCAAAAGGACACAGATTTGGTTATAAAATCGATTGCTAAAAATTAACTGATCTCCATGTAGTGGGATGTTTAAGTTAGTACACAGCCTATGAAATTGAAAACAAATTCCATTTCTTAAATAAAACAGAGCAGAATGTAATCTTGCCTTGAAGATAAAAGCAAAAGTCTGAGGTGGTGACTGAAGGTGTCTTTGTAGATTTCAGTACCATCATAGTTAAGATTTACAAATATTCTTATGCTGACCTGAGAAAACTGGGATGATCATTTTCCTGTCTGCTTCCTTGTCCTTCTTACTTGCATAATTTGTGCATTTGTATATTGTAAATATTCTTCCTCTCCAGCTAGTGCAGTTTCAGGGACTTTGGAAATATGTTTTCCTGCGACTGCCTGGCACTGAGCGATACGTCCAAGCCTAATATTGTGCTCTTCCTTAGGAAGGAAACTAATAATGCTGACTATAAACTTAACTATAGCACAGTAAACCATCCACATTTTATGGCTCTAAGTTTTTATTCTTGGCAGTAGAAATGTGCTTGGTGGTTAATTTTATATCATGCTGCAACCTAAGAGTTTGTGTCTGACAGCTTTAAACAGAGAAAATGAGTATTTTTAAAACAGTCCAGTAACTATTGGTATGAATCAAGTAATTTTGGGCTACAAATGGATAGTGAGTAAAATCTGCACTATTCTGTAATTTTGTTGCAACTACCTGCTCTTGAAGTGAAAAGTGGGCATTAAATCTAGAACACATTTTCTTTAGCTTTGAGGGTGCCTATGATACTTTTCCCTCACTAAAGGGTAGATTGAAGGATGAGAGATTTCTTGCCTTAGGCTTCTCTTTGGCTTCCTAGAGCACCAGGCTTTCCAAGATAGTGAAGTAGGAGACAGGAGAGACCTGAGTTTGACTTCCTGTGCTGGAGATGATAATAGAACCTACCTTCCAGCATTATTGTCAGGATTAAGTGAAAAATGTCTGTAAGGCTCCCAGAAAAGAGCTGGCACACCGTACTCAGCAAATCTTATAGCCATCCTTAGTATCAGCTGCATCTTTGGCCACAGTGGCTGTAAGGTTAAAGGGCACACTGAGTGTGGGTACAGAGCCACCCCTCACAATATGTTAATTTTCTTTCCTCAAGAGTCCCAGAGAGTATAGCCAGATCTGGAAATGTTTCCATGGAACTATTTTATTGGTGGGATGCCAGCAGGAAGAAACTGTATTTCATCATTTATTTTTACCTTGTTTGTAAGCCCTTTCTGTCTGATCTTCCTTCTTCATTCCAGGGAACTATTTTGGGGAGATCCCATAATTTTCTAATCATATTCAGGAATTAGAGACAGTGTCGTTTTCAGATATTAGAAACTTTAGTCTTAATCTAAATGAAAACCTCTGTCTTGTACCCAGCTAAAAAATTTTCCCCTTTCCCAGTGCGCTCCTGACCCAGGCTTGGAAGACAACTCACAGTAGGGAAGGGGAGCATAGTTTGCCCTTTGATGATCCCTCCTGGATTTTTCACCCCTTCATCCCTAAGCTTGAGGTTGTTTCTAGTTCTTGCAGGGTGAGGGTGGGGCAGAGAGGGGGGAGAATGAATGTGACTCGAGAGTCTAAACTGCATGACCTGTGTTGGTGTCCCTACGTGGCAGCTGCCCAAGCCCTCTTCCACTCGCAGTCCACTGTGGTGTTCTTAGGAAGCTTCACTGATGCATGTGGTGTTTCTCTTGCTGATGTTTTCAGGCTCCCTCTCAGATCTGGTCCCTGGTGGTCCACGGCCAGGCTTTCTTGTGGAGCGGGGTCCCCCGCAGACATGGGCCTGCTCCCACACTGGGACCCTTCTCACTCTCTGTCAGACAGGGCCAGTGGACTTCTTCAGGTGGGAGTTGCAAACCAGGGTCTGTCACCCCTTAATTCTGGGGGAGGTGGTCAGATTCCAGTTGTTTTGCATCTCCTCTCTTTCTTTCTGTCTTACTGTATTCCTTTGGTTAAATGATTTTCTCGGCTTGTAAGTTTTGATTCATTGCTTTCTGAAAGTGTAACTATTACAGTTTTCTGCTTTGTGATTACCCAGAGGCTTACAAAAGGCATCTTATAGATATAGCAAGTTATTTTAAACAGATGACAATTTAATTTTGATCACACAAAAAAGGAAAAACTAAAAAAACTATAATTTAGCTCTATCCCCCCAAATTTTGACTTTTTGTTGTTCAAATTATGTTTTATATTGCCTTTATTTTGTCAGGCTGCTGTAGTTATTATTTTTGATAGATTTGTCTTTTGGTCTTTATACTAGAGATATGAGGGGATTACAAGCCACAATTACTGTATTAGAGTATTCTGAATTTGTATGTGTATTTCCTTTTACCAGTGAGTTTTATACCTTCAAATATCTTCTTTTTGCACCTTACTATCTCTCTTTCAGATTGAAGAACTCCTTTTCACATTTCTTATAAGACAGATCTTGTGGTAATGAATTCTCTAAGCTTTTTTAGGTCTGGGAAAGATTTTATTTCTCCTTTATGTTTGAAGGAAAGCTTTTTTGGGTACAGTATTCTTGGTTGACAGCTTTATAATTTTTCCAGCACTTTGAATGTGTCATCCCATTCTCTCCTGGCCTGTATGGTTTCTTCTGAGAAGTCTGTTGTCAAATGAATTTCAGCTCATTTATATGTTATTTCCTCGTTTTCTCTTGCTGTTTTAAGATTCTCATTGTCCTTGACCTTTAAGAGTTTGATTATTATATACCTTGGAGTAGTCTTATTTGGGTTGAATCTTTTTGGTGATATCTGACTTTTCTGTACCTGAATATATCTTTCTCTATGTGTGGAAAGTTTTCTTTTCTTATTTCTTTGAATAAACTTTCTATCCCTTGCTTTTTCTCAAGTCCCATTTGAATGTCAATGATTCATAGGTTTGCTGTTTTAAGATTATTCTTTATTTCTCTATTTCAGACATTCTGTGCTGCTTTTTATTCTTTTTTTTCTCTTTGCATTTTCCAGTGGTTTGTCTTTGAGTTTACTGATTCATCCTTCTCTTAATCCATTCTGCTGTTGAGAGCTTCTAATGTATTTTTCAGTTTAGCAAATGTGTTTTTCTCAGTTCCAGGATTTCTGTTTGATTTATTAAATTATTATTTAACTCTCTGTTAAATTTCTCAGATAAACTTCAGAATTGATTTTCTGAGTTATCTTAGAGTTTGCTGAATTTTCTTGGAACTGCTATTTTGAATTCTTGCTTTGAGAGTTCACACATTGTCATCTCATTAGGGTCAGTCACTGGCTTCTTGCTTTGTTCATTTGAGGAGGTCATGATCCCCTGTTTGCTATTGTTTCTTGTGGATGTACATTTTTGGCTTTTCATTGAAGGATTAGTTATTTTAGTCTTCATTGTCTGGCTTGTTTTGGCCTTTCTAGAATATTTTTGCTTAGTGGTTCTTTGCAGTTGCCTGTGAGTCCCCTTAATCCTAGATCATTGCCTCTTTTTTGGTACTTTAAGCTGTCTTAAGTCAAGGTTTGCCTTGGCTCTCATAAATATTTGGAGCACTGCCTGTCTCAGATGGGGAGATTCCAAAGGGGTTACCCTGGCTGTGTGAGAATGCTGGCTAGAGGGTTGTGCTGAGAAGATTTGTGGAGGGTGTCTCTTATAGCATGGTGATGCTGAACAGCCACTTTAATTTGGCACCTTCTTTGGCTGAGATAAAGAGCAGTGTTTCTGGGCTGGGGTTTCCCTCTTTGTCTCTAGCTTCCCCCAGGCATTTTTATCCCTAGAGGCACTAGTGATACTTCCTGTGGCTTGAGGCAGAAATTGTTTTCCTGCAAGGGAAGCCAAGACTGGGGGGGGGGAGGGATGTCTATCTTGATCTCTCTTTTCCCAGTGTAGAAACCATGAGTCTTGGAGGAATTTTCCACAAGCAGTGCCTGGCAGATTGGGAAAGCAGTGTTGTGTATAGAGAATTCCATTTCTCTTACTATCTGCTCATAGTTTTTAACTTCTTTATGGCCTTGGGGATTATCTCAGCATCATATTTGAGTTCTGGGATTTTGTTGGTGATAATTTTGGCACTGGACAATTGTTTCGGGTTTTCTGTTGGGGAGTGTGAAGCCAAATTGCTTCTACTCTGCCATTGTGGTCACCCCTGTTCACTACTTTGATTTTTCATTTTCCAGTTGTATTATACTCCCATTGCTTCTCTTGTCCTTCTCTCACAGAGACACTGACACCATGTAGATGTTGTAAATGTCAGTAGTTCACCGTTACCTACTTGTATTTGGGGATTTGTGGGGCTATTCTGTCAATTTCTTTGCATACATTATTTTGTTTTCCCATCTAGTTGGTTGCTGTTTTTATGTGGAGATAGAGGGAGGTTCTTTACAAAAGCATTTTACTATATAAACATTAAGTGCAAGCCCTGATGAAATAACAAATTGGATTCTTTTATAAAAGTAAATTATTTGTTATTCTTCTCTTTTTGAAATCAAGTACTATGATTCAATGGCAGAAATAATGTTTAATACTTTATTCCTCAACTCCTTAGCCAATAAAAACCAATGCTTAAATATTTGTTTTAATAAGTCTAGTCTGTTTTAGAATTGTGTAAAATGTCAAAACTAAATTTTATACATTATAATACTTATTTCCTTCTATTACTTACCATTTTACTGTCCCCACCTTCATAATCCCAACACAATAGTACAAATATAAAAGCATAATTGTACCACCTACCACTTGAAGTATTGGTACAATAATCATATTTAGTTATGTTAGATTTTTACATATGTACACTATTGTATATAACTTGGTATATATCAGAGCTATACTAGAAAAATAAATAAAAAACTAAACATAACTTTAGAAGAACTTTGTGATGTTAATTTGTAAATAATACTTTTAAAAAAGTGAGAGACAATAAAATTCAAAGATTTTTCATGAGTGAATGGCCCAACGTTAGTCCAACTTCTGGAAAATCCTGTATATAATACATTCAATTTGCTATAAAATTGACATGTACAGTCAGCCATTCCAAGGGGTTTCAGGTCAATTTCCAAGGTTTAAAAAATGAAGAGAAAGCAAATTGTGACAAGTTGTAAACTTTTAATTCATTTTCTAATTTCTTAAAAGGTGCTGGCTATTACTTTTAAAAGTGATGTGATATAAATAACATAAAATCCATATTTACGTTCTTTGTGTGAATTTTTTAATCCTGTATTTCCAGAGTCACAGAATATGTATATAAATAAAGAACAGTGACATGATGTTAATAAGTATTGGCCATTGTCCCAAGTATATGATAGAAAGGAATAGTTCTTTCCTTTTAGAGAATGCGTTCTTCTAAAATTATATTTTCCCTTCTTATATAATATGTACTAATCCACAGGCTAATTGGCAGAGTTGGAGGCTATAAGATGATAAGAAAGATAAGATTATGTAAATATTCAGATTTGAAAAGTTCTCAGTGTTTGCTAGACCTCTCTTGGATGTGCCCTATTGTTGTCATTTCTCAAAGCCATATCTGGCAGGAGCAGCTGCTTCCAGCTATATCTTGCCAAATCCACTGGCCCTTGTAACTACTGACTTTTCCTGAAGTACACATGTGAACTGCTGCATCACCCAGCCCTGCAGTCTTTATGGATCATTTCAGAGATATCTGCAGTCTTGTCAGGAGAACATTATGTTCAGAGTGGTTTTATCTGTGTGGCCCACCTTTTTCCTCTAGGAGAGTAAGTTTGCACTGTACACTCCTCGTCCTAGCTTTCTGCTATATGCTAGAGTTGGCTTGGTATGTGTTTTGTGTGAACAACTACATATATATAATTAGAGGTTAATTAGGGATATATATATCTCCCTAATTAATCCACTCTCATATCTCTGTCTATCTGTCTATTGATCTCTCCTGTTGGTTCTGTGTCTCTGGAGAACCCTGACTAATACAAATTTTGGCACCAGGAGTGGTTCTGGAGGCACAGAATTTTAAGGATGAGTTTTTTAAATTAGGTTTGGGTTTCTGGAATTGTTTTCTCAATCTGATTAGACATAAAAATGCTAAGGACTCTACTTCTAATAGTACAAAGAGCACTGGTAGTCTATGGCGTGAACTGTGTATAGCAATAAACAAAACATCTGCATTGGATAATCCTAATAAACCACTTATAAGAGGCAAGGAACTTGGTAACTCTGTGTATAATACTCTTGAACATTTGTAGAAAACCAAGGAATATGATGACATTGGTTGGTTGCTTCTAATGTAGCCAGACAAAGTGATGGAAGAAAAGGATGAGCTCAGGGATTCAAATTCCCGGGTACAACTCCACATAAATAGCCTAAGAGCTTCTAAGTGTGCCCTGAGGGAAAAATCTTCTCTCCTATAGCCACAGTGTTGAACTTGCTGAAAATCAAACACAAGCCCTCATCATGCAATTGGCTCAATTACAAGGGAAATTGAACTCTCAGCCTTGCAAGTTGTCTACTGTTAAAGTTAGGGCATTGGCTGGGAAAGAATGAGATCTTGTAAGCTGGGATGGGCATGTATGGGAAGATCCTGATGAGGCTGAGACATTGAGCTCCTAAATTCTGATGAGTCTTGTTTGCCAGCCTAAGTGGCCTCCCCAACCCCAGGGACAGTGACATCCCCCCTCTGTCTACAGTGGTATTTCCACCTCTTGTCTGAGGGGATTAACACTGTATTGCCTGAGGAAATGGTAATGGCTTCCCCTGAGGCAGTTGCCAAGCAAGACAATGCTGATTCCCTCAGATCCACCCCTAATACTCTTCTTTGCTTTTCTGTCAATCTATAACTAGATTCAAGTCTCAGCAGGCCCCTAAGGGTGAGGTACAAAAGTGTGACCCATGAAGAGGTATACACAGTACCCTCCAAAAGAACTACCTGAATTTTCTAATTTATTCAAGCAGAAATCTGGGGAACAAGTGTGGAAATGAATATTAAATGTATGGGATCAAGCCTGGGCAACATAGAGAGATCCCTGTCTTTACGAAAAATAAAAACAATTAGCTGGGCATGGGCACCTGTAGTACAAGCTACTTGGGAGGCTGAGGCAGGAGGATCACATGAGCTCAGGAGTTCAAGGTTACAGTGAGCTATGATCATGCCACTGTACTCTAGCCTCTAGTACTCAGTTGATGGACAGCCATTCCAAGGGTTTTCAGGTCAATTTCCAAGGTTTAAAAAATGTAGAGAAAGCAAATTGTGAGAAGTTGTGCATGAAAGTGAGACCCTGCCTCTAAAAAAAAAAAAAAAAGATATGAGATAATGGTGTAAGGAGAGTTTATATCAGTAGGTAAGTATTGTTAATTTTACATCATAGTATTTAAGTTATGGGACATCAGGAGAAGAGTAAATGTCACCCAAGAACTTTACCTCCTCTTCTGGGGAAGGAATTGGTACATTTTCAGTTGTGTGCAGTATAGTTGTATTATGTTAGACAAAACTATTTTTGTTATTGTCTTTATTTGGAGATTAAGTATGATTTAAGGAGATGTGTATATGTGCCAAATTCATAAGGGGTGGACTTGTGATAGTTAATTTTAGGTTTCAACTTGACACCTAAACTAAGGAATACCTAGAGAACTAGTAAAACATTATTTCTGAGTATGTTTCCAGAGGAGACTGGCATGTGACTCAGTGGACTGAGTAGGGAAGATCCATCCTCAGTGTGGGTGGGCACCCATTCAATCAGCTAAGGACCCAGATATCAGTGAGTACTGATAATGTTTACCACAGTATGAGGCTCCTTTTTATCTTAAGTCGAATGAGATCAAAACACCTTATGAATTAACATCATTTTTCTTTTGTACATTCTCTCTTGATACTCAGCTATGATCTGCCTCTAGTTTCAACCCATGAACACCTGGTACCAGGATTTCTTTCTTCCTTAGGTCAGCTGTGGTGAAATTTTGTTCACAGAGGAGTCCTCATTTTCAATTTTGGATCTGTCTTAAGATGACCATACACTTCACTTGAAGATCAATCTAGAAGCAGACTAAAGAAGGGAAAGACTGTCTTCCTTGAAATGCATATTTGAGATTTGAATTAAAGTGACTTGAGAAGGTACAATTACCTAGCAGCTATGAGAGATGTCATCCAGAAGATGAGAGGGGTATAAAAAAAACAAGCTGTTATTTTTTAAAAATAAAAGATGTCCAGGTACATCTAAGACGTGCATGTATGTATCCAATACACATAAGCCATAAACTATTACCAAGTTACAGAAGGTGAGTTGGTATTGACTTTTATTTCTGTGAATCATCCCTATGTTCACAGTGGGGACAAAATTTTCCTGAGGGAACTTTGACTTTCTGTCTTTGAAATAATTTATGTATTGATCGGGAAAGTTGGTTACTAAACTTTATTTTTCTAAGTTCCTTTCACCATTTTTATTATTGCCTACATTGTGGAACTATAAATTTGTAGAAGCATATAGAAGAATATATATAAATCCTTTTAATATATTTTTATTATGTAGAAGTCAATACTATACTAAACTGAATTTTTATGATATTGAACCAATGTGAGGAAAGATTAAAAAATTTTAGTTCAAAAGGTAAAAAACCCTCCTCTTCATCTGCTGAGTAAGCATAACAATTTCTAGGAGGACTTTTGCTGATAAGACATTTCCAAAGTATTAATAAGGAGTAGGTCTGTCCAAGTAAGTTTTTGGATTCCTAGTTTCATTGGAAACATCACAAACGATTTTGATATAAACAGCTGTCTGTTGCTTCCCCAACACAATTCTTAGATTGCTGACTTGGCAAAGTACAATCATTTCCATTTCTTTCAGATCACTGTTTATATAACTCAGTGCTAGCTTTCCAATGTTTCTTGCCTAATGGCTCTTAAAATCAACAATCTGAGCACTTTGGGGGGATAGATTGTGTCAGTGTTGAGTGTTAAGGGTAAAGCTTTTATGGAGACTATTCCATTTTCTTCTATCTTTTCAGTCAGTGAACAGAGGGGATGGAGTGGACACACCTGGGAAGGAAATAAGAAATTGTATCTATGGGGGCTCAAGATGTGGACTTGGGAGGAAAAAAGTAGCAGAGAAACCAATGTGGAAGAAATGTTCTCCTTCTAAGCTTGCTTGCATTTTCATTTTACTTTGAAACATTTGATTATTTCAAAAGTAATATATGTTTGTTATAAAAAATTAAATGCTACACAACGAGTTAACAGTAAGATGCAATTCCTTTATTATCTCTCTCTCCAGAAGTTAGTGTCACCAACTGTTTGTGTGTATTCTTCCAGAATTTATTTTTAAAATTGTATGTAGCAGTTCTTTCTTCTCTTTCTGCTACTCTTTGTCCTCCTCTTTCTTTTCCTTCTTTGGCTTCATCTCCTCCTCCTTTCTGTTTTTGCCCTTCTCTTTCCTATTTACCTCTTCTTATTTCTCTTCCCCATATCCCTCTTTCTCATTTTCCTTCTCTTTTTCTATTTCTGTACTTTAAATTAGTACATGTGGTATTGCTGGATTGAAGATTCTTAAAATTTAAAATTTTAGTAGATTGCCAATAAATATTTTGCCAATCAATATATTAGTAATCATTCTACCAAATAAGGTTATATTAAGCTATACCTCTCTAGACACGCATCAATACTGGCTAGTATCAATCTTTAATCTTTGCCAATTTTGGTTTTAATTTGAATTTATTTCTTCTTCCTTTCATAAGTGTTTTGGCTCACATTATTTCTTCTATGGATTGTCTGTTCATGTACATTTTTCCCTATTGGGTTATTTGCCTTTTAAAATACTAATTTTAATATATATGTTAATACATATTAACATACTTATACCTTATATATGTTAGTATATGTTAGGGATATTAGAGTTTTGTCTTTTCTGTGTATTGTCTATACTTTCTCCTTATTGCCTCTGTTTTCTTCATTTTGTTTATGCTATATTTTGTCTTGTAGAACTTTCAAATTCTCATCTGAACATATATATTCATAATTTCTCTAAGTTTTATGTCTATAACAAATATTTATGATTGTTTCCTTTAATGTCTTTGTGCATTTTTTTTTTTTTTTGGTTTGTATATAAGTTTTCATCTTCCTGAATTTATATTGTAACAAGATAGAAGGCATGGATTCAATTTCATTATTTCCCAAATTGCTATCCTTTTCCAAATGGCTGGCTTATTGTACAACTGCTTCTTTGAATAGTTCATTTTCCCTTCTGCTGATTTGAAATACTATACTCATTGAATACTACATTTCCATATAGTTGGGTCTATTTGTTTTATTAATTCTGGCACTCTATTTCTGTGCTAATACTGTGATGTTTTCATTTATTGTAGCTTTAATATATTTGAATATTTAATAGATTTTTCTCTTTCCTCTTTCTTTTGTTAAAATAAAGAGTCAACTTTAAAAAGCAGAGCAGTGATATTATTGATTTTTATAATATTGAATTTGTACATTAATTTGAGGAAAAATGATACTTTAAACCAATTTATATAAAAAATTAAATTTTATAAAATGCATGCTTGTTACCTACTTACATGATTATATGGTGGACATTATTAATAGAATTCTTAATTTTTGTCTATCCCTCCCTTCCTGGAATGACTAAAATTAAATAAGTGAAATTGACCTATATTTTCTTTTTTTAAAGCTGACTTTATATGATTGTGGTGGCAGTGATATGCTAACTTTATAAATAATCTGGGAAGCATTTCTTTTTTCATATGCTCTAGAATAATTTAAATAGCTTGGGATTTTATTCCTTGGGGTTTTGAAATAATTTATCTGTGATACTTGTTGGGATTTGGTGAAGTTTAGGGAAGTAGCTCTATAAAAATTAAAATAATCAACAATCATGGAACATATTAAATAATCTGCCAATCTATTCTTGGGCCCATCTTCATGATTTTTATAATAAATTTTAAATTTCAATTTGAATTATCTATTTTATTTTGGTTCAAATATTTATTAGCTTAAACTTATGCAAATACTTCCTTCTGCAGGCATATGAAGATACTGTGGGTTTGGTTCCCGATCACCACAACAAAGCGAATATTGCAATAAAGTGAGTCACAAAAATTTTTTGGTTTTCCAGTGTATATAAAAGTATGTTTACTTACACTATAATGTAGTCTATTATATGTGCAGTGTACAGTAGCACTATGTCTTAGAAAACAATGTATATACCGTAATTAAAAATACTTTATTGCTAAAACATGCTAACAACCACCTGAGCCTTCAGGGTGTTGTAATCTTTATGTTGGCAGAGGGTCTTGCTTCGATGTTGATGGCTACTGACTGATCAGGGTGGTGGCTGCTGAAGGTTGGGGTGGCCGTGGTAATTTCTTTGAATAAGACAATGAAGTTTGCCGCATTGATTGACTCTCCATTTCATGAAAGATTTCTCTGTAGCATATGATATCATTTGACAGCATTTTACACACAGTAGAAAAACTTGCTGCTGCTTTGTCAACTAAGTTTATGTAATAGTCTAAGTCCTCTGTTGTCCTTTCAACAGTGTTCACAGCATCTTCACCAGGAATAGATTTCATTTCAAGAAACCACTTTCTTTGATCTTCCATAAGTAGCAACTCTTCATTTGTTCAAGTTTTATCATGAAATTATGGCAATTCAGTCACATCTAATTCTAGTTGTCTTGCTATTTCCACCACATCTGCCGTTACTTCCTCCACTGAAGTCTTGGATCCCTCAAAGTTATCCATAAAAGTTGGAATCAACTTCTTCTAAACTCCTGTTAATGTTGCTATTTATATTAACCTTGTGACAGCTTCTACATCAGCCCTGCTCCATCTTGCAGTCGTATGTTATGGAGATGGCTTCTTTTCTTAAATCTTATGAACCATCCTCTGTTAGCTTCAAACTTCTCTTCTGCAGCTTTATCACCTCTCTCCGCCTTCACAGAATTGACGAGATTTAGGGCCTTGCTCTGGAACAGGCCTTGGCTTAAGGGAATGTTGTGGCTGGTTAAACCTTCTATCCAGATCACTAAAACTTTCTCTGTATCAGCAATAAACCCATTTCACTTTCTTATTGGTCATGTGTTCACTGGAGCAGCACTTTTAATTCCCTTTAAGAACTTTTCCTTGGCGTTCACAACTTGACCAATTGTTTGGCAGAAGAGGCCCAGTTTAAGCCTGTCCCAGCTTTCGACATGCCTTCCTCACTGAGCTTAATCATTTTTAGGTTTTGACTTCAAGTGAGAAACATGTGACTCATCCTTTTACTTGAACACTTAAGAGGCCTTTGTACGGTTGTTGATTGGCCTAATTTCAATATTGTTATGTCTCAGGGAATAGAGAGGCCTGAGGAGGAGGAGACATGAGGGAATGGCTAGTTGGTGGAGCAGTCAGACCACATACAATGTTTGTCCATAAAGTTTGCTGTCTTCCGTGGGCATGGTTCATGGCCCCCAAAATAATTACAATAGTAACATCAAAGCTCATTGATTATAGATCACCTTAACACATATAATAATAATAAAAAAATTTGAAATACTGTGAGAATTACCAAAATGAGATGCAGAGCCATGAAGTTAGCACATGCTGTTGGAAGAATGGTACACGTAGACTTGCTCAACACAGGGGTGCCACAAAGCTTCAATTTGTAAAAACCACAGTATCTATGAAGCACAATAAAGCAAAGCACAATAAAATGAAGTATGCCTGTAATTCTTTTAATTTATGAAATGTTTGTGTTTTCTACCCATTCTGATTCCTAATTTTGTGCATAGTGGATTATGTTATTTTAAAATATTTAGGTATCAAGTTACTCATTTTTTACTTTAGGAATTGCCTCTAGGGTTATTTGGCATTGCTGTTTTCTAATTCATTAATCTTACTTTTTAAAATTATTACTATTTTATTCTGCCATCTTTTAATTTTTGTGCTTTAATTTCATTTTATTGATTAATTAGTTTTTTTATTATTTTATATTTAGTAATATGGCATTTTAGATTGTGGATATGGTTCAATTTTTTTTTCTTTGCTTTTGTTGGGTCCTTTTGAAATTTTTGCATTGATCGCTTAGTGTATTATTTTAACTAATACTTATATAACTTTTCACTCCAAGATTTATAACATTACTATTAATACAAAGGTTGTCATAAATATTTATGCTGAGTCAGTATATATCACTAGTTCTTCCCTAGTGGGTGTTCTTCACTTGTGAGTTCTTTGTTTTGAATCATCTTTCAATTGGCTGTATTGAGAATTTATGTATATTTCTTTTTCAGGAAGACCTTTTAAGTGATGTTATTCCAGAAGTATCACAAAATTGGACATTTCTCCCTGCTCTTTGAATATCAGCTTGACTGAATGTATAGTTCTTGAGTCCCATCCCCTTTCCTTCAACTCTTTGTAGATGTAGTTCCTTTGTCTTTTTGGCTTTCAGTGTTGCTAAAGTGAAGTCTGAGATTATCCTAAATTTTTTTAACATTTGTAAGAGATCTGATTCCTCTCCTTGTGTACTTATAGAGTCTGTCTTTGTCTTTGAAATTCAGTGACATCATTAGGAAATATCAAGATTCTTGAATTGTTTTTTCATGGAACACAGTAAGCCCTTTCAACATGAACATGTAGGTCTTCTTTTAGAAAAGGAATGTTTTATTGATGCGTAATTTTACATTTTATTCTCTTCTTTATGTAATGACTGCCTTCCGATTCTATTATCTTTACTTCTGTGTTATTTTCTTGAGCTTCCCTTCTGTGTTACAACCGTGTTTTTACCAGTGTTGGTTTATCATCTTCCAATTTGGTTTTCATTTCTTTTTTTTTGTATTTATTTATTTATGTTGGTTTTCATTTCTGTAATGGTGTTTTCCCCTTATCTTTCCTGGCTCCCTTTTAAATTTCCCTGAGTTGAAATGGCATCTCACCTTTGTTCTCTTACATCTGTTCTTTTTGATCTAATTACCTATGTGAGATATTTTGTTTAAAATTTTCTTCTGTTTCTTGAGTGTCTCCCATTTCAAAATCTTTTCTTCATTTGCCTTTCACTGAGTTTTGGTATGTTCCATTCTTTCTTTTTTAAAAATACTATCAACTTTATTAGATTTTTTCCTGCATGTCATTAATTTTTGACTGATGTCTATCAGGGTTAAGGTAAAGATACAGGAAACTACTTTAGCTATTTTAAGCACAAGGAATTTATAGCTGGAAAGTTTGTGTTATAGCATCACTGGAAGTACAGGAGGAGCAGGTGCTACCCTGGACTACCAGGAATGATTCTGAGAACAGTATTCCAGACCTGGTGTACCATGGTAGCTGCTTCCTCTGCAACAGTTAGGAAGTCGCCATGATAATCGGTAGCAGATGCAGGCACTGGCAGTTGGGTATATGTGGTAGTAGGAGTTTGTGAAAATTGTCTTCTGATTTTTCTGATTGCTTCAATCTTCATAGTGAAGTTGGAAGCAAAATCATCATCTGAGAGTGAGGAAACAGGAAGAGATGATGGAAATTTGAGGGAAAAGAGAAAAAGTAAAATGGATTTCTAGGAGAGCAGCAAATGAATAGGCTAGGGAAATGTACCATGAAAGCCAGGGAGAATTAGGGGTTGTCTGAAGTTTGTAACCATGAATTCAAAGTGAGACTGGTCAGGGTTGTTGTGTGTTATTCTCTAGCCATGTCCAGCTATAGGGGTGCAAGTATGGGTGGTTCAAAGCTTGTGTTTAACCATGATTAGAAATTTTCCAAGTGTTTACAGTGGTGGGGGAGAAGGGCAAGGAAGTTAAGGGTGTATAGTAGGAAGGATTATAATGATTGACCACGGAAGTAAAACTGGGTAAGGAAGAGAGAGAGAATATCAAGAAGGTGAGGGACGCTGGAATGTTGGCGAGACTGAAAGCTGGAGTCTTAGTGGTCTCAAAGGATTATTGAAGTTGGAGTGCCTAATGGAGTGAGCAGGGCAAAGGAGGTGGTTTTTCAATAGTATAACATGTGAAATTATGATTATGGAGAGGCTAAAGTTATAATAATGAAGTCTATGGTATGATCATGTGAGTAGACAACTAAAATAATGTTGAAGACAAGATCACTTGAGGAGAGGAGTTCAAGGACCAGAGAAGCTAGGGACTTTGAAGGGTCATCTACATGTATATTAAAGTTCCAAGAATTAAGAAAGGAATAGTGATGGGGAAAAGGACAATGAGCCAGAAGCAGAAGTCTGAGAAATAAGTGACAGTAACCTGGAGGAAGTTCTAGATATAGAGCAACATTGAGGGATGGAGGATATGATTTGATGCCATGAAAGGTTTTAGGGTTTGGCTGGAGGGTTTTAGGTAAATGGGAGTTAGAAAGTAGCAACGAGCAACAGACGGGATACCCACCTCACTCCCATGCTCAGCGATATGAGGGCTGGGAGAAAATCAGCTTTTTCTTGAGAGGGCTGTGTGGGAAGCCGTGCCAGGTTACCTTAGAGCAAGAAGATAAAGGGAACATAAGAGAAGAGACTGGGGATGTGTGAAATTGTCCTAATGGTGGACTGATGATGGAATTCCAAAGGTCTAGTAGAAAGACGTCAATAAGGATGGGAGAAGGGAATAGAAGAGGTGCTATCAGAGCCTTGTGGAGATTACAGGGTAGGAAAGGAGGGTAGAACTTGATATCTGGGGCTGTAGAGCTTAACATAAACAGGCCTTGAGTCCTAAAAGCCATGATGAGCTTCATCCTGATTGATTCAAGGCAGAGAGTGGGAGCAAGGCTGAGCGTTTTGGACAGGAAAAATTGTGTACTTGAAGCTCCCTCATGATCCCTGTTGTTGGAGGCAACAAGAAATGGGAAAGTGGGTCTTTGGCTCAGTAGTATATGAACCCCAACTTGACCCTATATTCTAGGGTTAGAAAGCCTAGGGGAGGCATTTCTCTGACTTCGACACAGTCCAGGTGTTTACTCTTGATCCACAGAGGGAGAGGGACTCTCCCTTGAACTTTAGTGGAGTAGAAATTCTCCCCTTCTTCATTGCTAATAATCTAGGTAGAAGGCTTGGACCCAATCTCTGTGAACTGGCCTTCTTGATATCTGATGATTGAGAATAGGATCAGAAATGGGGACCCTTGATCTGCTATTTGTCAGAGAGTGGGTAGGATCTCCATCATGTTTACATGGGCATTGTTTAAACTGTCCCCTTAAAACTTAGATAGAAGGCTAGATTTTATGTGTGTATGTGTGTACGGGGGCAGTGATGGATGAACTAGGACTTCAGGCAGCCAGTAGCCTTGGTTTAGATATGTAGTTTCTAAACACTTTCTCTCCAGATCTGATGAATCATCTGTCTTGAGACATGTATTACTCTGGGTGTGTGGGGGTGGTGGTGGTGACTTTAGGGTTGTATATGGGAAAAGGGGACTATCTTCTAATATTGTTTGTTCAAAATATCATAATGATGGATTATCCCAGTTAGGTTCACACACAAAAAAATAGCACAGTACACGGTACCTTCTTCAACCTTGCCTCATGGTTTGTCCTTGAATATGCAAATATGACTCAAGTGGTGCACTTCTTTTTTCTCCCCATGGTTCAACCTGGTCATTGATATTTTCCCTTTATACTTAACAGATATTAGCCTTTCCATTTACTTATTTATTTTTAAATATTAAAATGTCTAGTTGACAAAGATTGTGTATATTCAAGGTGTACAATGTGATGATTTGATATATGTATACATTGTGTAATGATTATCACAATTAAATTAATTATAATAACATACTGTTGCCACCCATGCTATACCTTAGATCTCCAGAACTTTTCTTATAACTGAAAGTTTGTACTCTTTGGTGAACATCTCCTCAGTTCTCCCACCCCCAGCCCCTGGCAACCACTGTTCTATTCTCCATTTCTATGAGTTTGACTTTTTTAGATTCACATGTGCATGAATCATATAGGATTTGTCTCTCTGTGTTGGCCTCATTTCACTTAGCATCATATCCTCCAGGTTTATCTATGTTGATATCTACACCCCATGTTTATTGCAGCATTATTCAAAGCAACCAAGATATGGAGTTCAACCTAAATGCCTATGCATGGATGAATGGATAAAGAAAATATAGCATATACATATATATACATTGGAATATTGGAAAACATTCAGCTATCAAAAAAAGAAAATCTCTTTTTAAAAAAATCTACACTCTGATCAAGTTTATAGAGATAAATTTCAACCCTCAGCATTCTCCTATGGTTGGATCCAAATTTTATTACATATGGAAGAGTAGAAATTATTGGACATCTTTAATATATGTTGTGGTAGTTTCCTAGTATTATTATAGATGAGATTTTTGTCTCTAAATCAGATTTATTTTTATTTGTTTTAATAGACTTCAAGAAGGGTTGTTATACAAGCATGTTCTCATTGTGCCATGGTGCCATCTTCTTGCAAGTCCTTGCCTGTGTCTCTGGTTCCTAACTAGGCAACTGAGTGTTATGGTTTCAAAAGCTTTCATTTATATGTTGTTAGAGTATGTGTTGACTAGATTAATCATGTTGATATGAGCAAAGAACATGAATAACTAGGTGATATTGATGCCTGCACGTACTCGTGCTACTCACATTTTTTAATGCCTGAGGATGAAATTCAAAGTGCACAGCACCGTAAACACTGTCACTAATATAAAATATTTTAAATATGTTCATAATATTTTGAGGTTAAAATATTTTGAAATTATATTAGTTTTCTATTGCTAAGTAACCAATGACTACAAATTTAAAAGCTTTACTTAATTGGTACAAGGTACATTATTCAGGTGATGGATACACTAAAAGCCCTGACTTCACCACTGTGCAATATAGCCACGTAATTAATTTACACTGGTACCCTATAAGTTTATACAAATAAAAAACTACCTGTGTTGTTTTGCTTTCCATTCCATAGATTACTAGTCTGGCATGGCATGACTGAATTCCCTGCTTAGAATATCAGAAGGCTGAAATCAAGATATTGACTTGGCTAAGTTCTCATCTGAAGACCCTGGAAAAATTTGCTCCCAAACTCATTTTCCTTGTTGGCAAAATTCAGTTTCTTATAGTGTAGGACTGAGTTCTCCTTTTCCTTGCTAGCTGTCAGCTAGATGCTGCTCTCAGCTCCTACAGGCCACTCATATTCCTTACCACCTGTATTAGGGTTCTCCAGAGAAACAGACCCAATAGGATATTTATATTTATATTATTTAAATATTTACTAATATTTATTTATTATAAGGAATTAGCTCCTGTGGTTATGGAGGCTGAGAAGTCCCACCACCTGCCACCTGCAAGCTGGAGACAAGATCCAGAAGAGCTGGTGGTATAAGATTTAGTCTGAGTGCTGGAGAAGATGGATGTCCACTTTGAAAACGGCAGAAGGAGTGAATTCTCCCTTACTTTGCCTTCTGTTCAATTCAGACCTCTAATGGATTGGAAGAGGCCCACCCACATTGAGGAGAGCAACCTGCTTCACTCAAAATGTTAGTCTACTGATTCAAATGTTAACATCATCCAGAAATGCCCTCACAGACACACCCAGAATAATGTTTATCCAAATAGGCACCCTGTGGCCCAGTCCAGTTGGCACATAACATTAACTATCATACCATGTAACTGCTGTAATTTCAAAGCCAGTGTGGTAGGCTGAAGAGTGCCCCCCACCCCAAGATCTCCATGTCCTAATCCTTAAAACCTGGGAATTTGATACTTATGCGGCAAAAGGGATTTTGTAGATGTGATTAAGTTGAGATGGGAGATTATCCCAGATTATCTAGACGAGCCTGATGTAATCACAAGCGTCCTTATAGGGGAGAAAGCAGTAAGACAACAGAAGCAGAGATCGCAGTAATGAAGTCGGAAGGCAAGGAGTGCTGCAGCCTCTGGAAGCTGGGAGAGCAAGGAACAGATTCTCCCCTGGAGCCTCCAGAAGGAACCAGCCCTGCTGGCACCTTAATTTTAGCCCTTTAAGGCTGATTTTGGATTTCTGATCTCCAGATCTGTACGAGAATAAATTTGCGTTAAGTCACTAAATGTGTCATAGTTTGTTACAGCAGCAACAGGAAATGAATACAGCCTACAATGGGGAATTTTTCCCTCACTGAATCTCACTCACACTTTAAACTCTCTAAATTCCTTTTCTAAGACCAATGGGA
This sequence comes from Eulemur rufifrons, assembly GCF_041146395.1. Lineage (NCBI taxonomy): Eukaryota > Metazoa > Chordata > Mammalia > Primates > Lemuridae > Eulemur > Eulemur rufifrons. The sequence goes on along the minus strand of NC_090999.1, from coordinate 78,791,750 downwards.
GAAATCTCTCTTCCTTTAAAGGGCTCATGTAGTTAGTTAAGTCTGGCTCTCTCATAGTTGAGCCCTAATTTAAGGTCAACTGATTTTGGACCTTAATTACAATTGCAAAATTCCTCCACCGAAGCACTTAGCTTAGTGTTTGATTGAATAGCTAGAAGATGTGTTCACATCAGAGGCCAGGAATCTTGAGGGACTATCTTAAAATTTTCCCTATTACAGAGATTAAAAACTTTTAAAGTGTTTTGGGAGTCATTTAAACATTTAAAAAAAATTAGACTTGAAATTTACTTGGTCTTATGGACATTAGAGACTAATTTAAAAGTTTCTAGCTTTTTGATGTATTTGGCAGTCCACTATAATTTTGAATTCACATAGCAAACTATTTCATCTATCAACTTTTACAACAGTAAAACTGATAGCTTTTCTCAAATACTTTCTTTACTTGTTTTCTTTAAGTTTTCTTCTTGAGCACTGGGTCTACTGCCTTACAACGTATGGACACATGCAATGGATTTACTTGCATGTGTCCAGACATGGAGACCTGCCTCTGCAGTTTTTCTTGACTGGTGCGTCTCTTTTTGTGGCTACTCAGAGGTGTGTTTTGGTCTTTTCCCAGTCATTTTTAATTCTCAGCCACCTTAGGCCAATAGAATACTATGTCCATTTGTCTACTTCAATTAACTTCTCTATCCTCAAATATTTTTTTCTGACTCTCATAAAGATTAAATTCCTTTTTATAGTTTGTATTTCTTAATAAACATTGTTTCATATTCTTCTTTGTGTATTATTTTGCAATATTTTTCCTAACAGTGGCAGAGAGTGTCCAACTGGGGTAAAATTTCTTCCATTAGATGTTCTATCATATTTTGTAAACAATGTTTAATAAACTAGCATTTTTATTAAGAAAAGAACCTGGGACTCAGAGAAAAGTTAAAACTGTATTACCTTTCTTTAAGGGGCTCAATTTTTCTCTTACAAACACCTTCTTAATATTCCCTGTGAAAACAAAGTATGGTGTTTTTAATTTTTCATCTAGACCAATGGAGGGACACAGGTTGAAAGAATAACATAAGATTTTTGAGTGTGCCAAATGCTTTTCCTAGACACTTCTTGAATATTTCATAAGGAAAATCCCACAGAAAAGATTATATTGCTTTACAAGCCTTGCCTGGGGTCTACAAACATGAAAATTTGAAGTAGAAATGTCTGAAATGGAAGAATATAGTGAGGATATTTACTTGAATTACATCCTTTCAGCTGTGCGAAAGTTCTTACACACAAACATTTTCATTTAATGTGAAACCCAATCTTCCTAATTTGCCAAAAGAAAATGTCAAATTAGTGATTAATTTGCTTTCATCAAGATGTTTATTGAAACCTGATTATATCACTGCATATGCAGCAAATATAGTTTCTATATTTCTTAACATCTCAGTAATATACTCTTGCAGATCTTACCAATTATACTACTAACAGATAAAGTTAGATGGCTTTGTTTAAATTTCTGTTTTACACAGTTAACAATTTTTAACTAAATCTATAAATAGAAAAAACTAGCTAAAACTTTTTAAGTATTTAAAAATTGTACATTTTGGGAGAATTCTGGTGTTTATTTCAGTGTATGTGCTGTATTAATCAGCTATTACCACAATAATGCTCCATAACTACCCCAAAACTTTATGACTTACAACAACATGAATGTATTCCCGTGCTCAAAGGTCTACATTTGACCGCAGTTTGATCTAGTCTGGAAGAGTTGGTCAATTCTTCAGGCTTCTGAAGGTTGGGGTTATGTCTTCTTTACATGTCTTTCGCTGTTCTCGGACCAGTGTCTACTCAGCAGTTTTTGTGGCAAAGAGCAAGAACGTAAGAGCCAAATGTAACCATACAAGCACACTTAAGGCCCCTATGCCCATCATCCCCTAAGCTTCCATGGCCAAAGTCAGTCATGTGGCCAAGCCTCAAATCCATGGGGCAGGGAAATACATCATGCCCATGGAAGGGGTGGGGAAAGGTAGAAGGAGCAAGTATTTACTGAACAGTAATTCAATAACCAAATTATCTTGTGTGTTTTATTATTCATGCTAAACAGTGCATAAGATTGAAAGGATCCCTTTCTGTGAAGTAACATGCAAATAAACTGTTTCGTCTTTTTTTTCAAAGCATCTGATAATATTAAGTGTAAATTTAGGGAAAAACAGTCACAGATGTTGTCTATGGCTTGCATTTTTCCCAAAGGAGACCTAAAGCTGGCTTAATAAACCTTGATTGATTGAGATCCTTGCATTGGTCATTTATTTTGGTTGTCACTTGGTAACCACAAAAAGATAACTCAGAGTAGAGTCCCTTTGACTTGCAGCAATTCTTCTATTGCTGCTTGGTACTGGTCAGAGAGTTTTACTCTAATGGATTGTGTGGTTCACCAAGGCTCAGAGGCTACTTTTTCCCAACATTCCCTTATCTTCCAAAATTTTCGCTTTGAGATCCAAGGTTTATTTTAGCCAGGGAACTCCCCGCTAAAGGAGTTTTTCTCACTTGTGATAAGAAAGGTGAGTTTTCTGCTTCTGTGGCAATGGACAGTAGTCTTCAGTTTGAGCTTCATCTCCAGGTTTTTTGAGCTCACAAGGAAGAAAACCACACACTGGCAGATGGGGTTACAAAGTTTTTGAGAGGGAGCTTCAAGATGGCTGACTAGAGACATCAGCTGCCATTTCTCCCCATCAAGAAGAAAAGGTTGCAGGTAAATAAACATAGCCTAAGTGGAATACTGAGGGACCCTAGAGTGCCAGAACCTATCAGAGAACCCATGGGAAGAAACTGAGGTGTAGAAAAAGAAGGAATAAGATTTTGGCAGAGATTGAGCCCAAGGGAATTTGGAGTCCCATGGAAAGGGGGTGTTTCTTATTGCTCCCCCGACCCCTGTGGCAGACTGCTAGCTCCTGAACTATCAGAGCTATCAGGCTCTAATCTTACCAGCCTAAGTACTGCTGCTGTCAGCAAATTGGGAATCTTTTAAGGGTAGAGCACTGTGCTGCCAGCCTGCCTAGGGTCACTGCCCCTCCCCACAGACTGGAGCTGAGCTGGTGGTCACTATACTGCTTGTGCACCCATTGTGGGCCTCTATCCTGCCCAGGGGGTCTCAGCTCTTCTGTCTCTGTCACTGGATCCCATACAGACATTTCCCAGCACCCACTCAGACTGTGACAACCACAAAGGTCCAAAGGGACCCAGGAGAGCTATTAGATTCCTGGAGTTCTAACCCATAGGGTGGGCTGCTCCTGAAGGATGGGAAAGTGCCACAAACAAAAATGCCCCCCAGGACAAAAGAAATCAGAACACATACCCTCCTCCACCTGAGAGCTCCTTGCTTGTGCTCTGAAGTGGTCTGCTCCCCTCTCAGTGGAAACGTGGGTATAGAGCAGAGTCTGTAGGGGAGGAGAATGCTTCCAACCCAGAAGACAAGCAGCACTGGGGCCTGGGAAGGGATGTGGAGATGGGGACTTCTTCTCCCACCACCCACTGCTGCGGACATAGCTGTGACTGCTCCCATGAGCATTTGGTGTGAGTGTGCTGGGGGATGCCCAGTCCTCGGCTTGTGGGGGGCTACACCCCAACTAACGGTGTGCTCAGTGTGCCCAGTTTTGCATGGAGGGTGTGGCCTATTCCCCTCCTTACAAGGAGAGGCAGTGTTTTGCAGCTGCCCTGACCAGGGAATCTCAGGGAACCTTGGATATCCACATTGCTGGATCCACAGTAAACATTCCCTGGTCTCCATTCAGGCTGTAGCAACCTCAAGGACCAGCAGGTCCCAGGGAAACTGTGGGATTCCTAGAGTTTTAACATTCAGGACAGTCTGCCCCTAGGTGAGGGGAGAGTGCAACACTTTGAGGGGCCCCTCAGGACAAAGGAGACCAGTGCTCCCTCTGTGTGGGGACTTTTCCTCTTCTTTCCCTCACGGCCTCCCTTGCCCACTGCTGCCAATGCAGTCCCAGCTGTTCCCACAGGGGGCTAACAGAAGTTCACTGGGGGGAGGTCATTCCAGGGCATTTGGGAGCAGCTGCACACTCTCTGATGTTGTTCCCACCACACTCAGCTTGCACAGAGGGTGGGGCCCAGGCTTTTCCCTTTAAGGAGCTACATCTTCCTACAGGGGAGTACAGGTCAGCTGCAAAGCTGCCAGTCTCAAACTAGAGAAGTTTTGCTCTGAGACCATCTGGGTGGAGAACTGTGAGAAACTTTCCAAGACCCTCAGCTACATTATGGCCTGAATGAAAAAGACAGTGTTTATCTAAACTGAAAGTCATGAGACAGTGGTGTCATAGGGAGTTGGATCATGTGTCTGCTTACCCAGGCTGTGGAGTGTTTTCAATCCTCTCTTTCCCCACTCCCACCCGATGAAGACCACGGTGCAATTCAACACAAGCTCCCCCACAACCGTTGTCAAGGCTGGCACTTCTGCCCATCGCTGGGATGTGAGGGTGAACCTGGCAGCCCAGCTCTGCCCAGCTTTGTCCCCACCTCCAGGGCTGAGCAGGGAACAGGGGACATCAGGCATTTCACAGACCACTTCACCACCTGAGCAAACTGAGTTCAAGCACACATCCATTGGCTCCTGCTGCAGCCGGCTCTTACACACAGGTGCCACCTACTGGCCTGGTGGTTGAACTCCAGCCTGGTACTTCCCTACCATAACCAGCACCATGCAAAGACTATCTATAACCAAGAGACACATACAACACCTTGGCTCCCTGAAAATACCCAAAATTGGAGCTAAATGAGCAAACACAACATACATTTCAGGCACAACCTCTGGGGGAAAATAAAATAAAATAAAAATAAAATACACACACAAAAAAAAATTTAAAAATCCCATCCGAATGAAAGTAAAGTCAAAAATAAGAAGGGACAACGTCTCTAGATGAGACAGAGCCAGTGTAAGAACTCTGGCAGCAGAGTGTTTTGACATCCCCAAAGGATCACACTAGCTTTCTATCAGTGGATCCCAACCAAAAGGAAAATGCTGAAATGATAAAGATTTCAGAACATGGATTGTAAGGAGGCTCAATGATATCCAAGAGAAAGTTGAAAACCAACATAAAGAAATGAAAAACATAATTCATGACAGGAATGAAAAATTCACTGAAGAGATAGATATTAAAAAAAAAAAACACCAAACAACTTCTGGAAATGAAAGACATATTGATGGATTTAAAAATGCAGTTTCCAGCTCAACCAACAGAATAGATTAAGCCAAGGAAAGAATTTCAGAGCTTGAAGACAAGTCTTTAGAATTAACACAGTCAAACAAAAATAAAGAAAAAAGAATGAAAAGAACAAAATTTTGGAGAAATATGGGATTATGTAAAATGCCCAAACCTAAGAATGGTAAGTATTCCTGAGGGAGAAGAAGAAAAGAAAAATGTGTGGAAAACCAATTTGAGGGAATCATTGAGGAAAACATTTCTGGTCTTGCTAGAAATTTGGACATCTAGATACAAAAACTCAAATAATTTCTAGGAGATTCATTGCAAAAAGGACGTCACCAAAGCATTTAGTCATCAGACTATCTAGTATAGACATGAAAGGAAGAATTTTAAGAGCAGTGAGACAAAAGGATCAAATAACTTATAAAGGAAAACCTTGCAGATTAACATCAGACTTCTCAGCAATAACCTTACAAGCTAAAAGGGATTGGGGTTCTATCTTTAGTCTTTGTAAACAGAATAACTGTCAAGCAAGAATTTTTATGCTATAAAACTAAATTTCATAAGTGAAGAAGAAATAAAGTCTTTCTCAGACAAGCAAATGCTAAAGGAATTTGTCACCACTAGACTGGCCCTACAAGAAATGCTCAAAGAGTTCTAAACATCAAAACAAATGGTTGATACTCACAAGTATAAAAACACTCAAAAGTATAAAACTCATAGGCCTTATAAAACAGGAATATAATGGAGAATACAAAGCAATAGGTAACAATCAACATGATGATTGGAACAGTATTTCACATATCAATATTAACTTTGAATGTAAATGGTCTAAATGCCCCACTTAGATATAGATTGGTGGAATGGATAAAAAACATAACCCAACTATCTGCTGCCTTCAAGAGACCCTCTTAACTCATAAAGATTCCTGTAGACTCAAGGTAAAGGGGTGGAGAAAATACTTTATGCAAATGGAAACCAAAAGCGAGTAGGAGTAGCTATTCTTATATAAGAAAAAACAGACTTAAATGAACAACAATAAAAAGACTAAGAATGTTATTATATAATGAACAAGAAGATATAATAATCATAAGTATATATGCACCTAATGCCAGAGCTCACAGATTCATGTAACAAATATACTAGATCTAAGAAGAGATAGACAGCAATACAATAATAGTGGGGAACCTCAATGCCCTACTGGCAGTATGAGACAGATCATCAAGGCAGAAAGTCAACAAAGAAACACTGGACTTAAACTGGACTCTAGAATAAATGTACAAACAAACATTTACAGAATATTCTACCTCAAAACTGCAGCATATGCATTCTTCTCATCAGCACACAGAGCATTTTCCAAGATAGATGATATGATAAGGCACAGAACAAGTCTCAATAGATTTAAAAAAATTGAAATCATATCAAGTATCTTTTCAGACCACAGTGAAATAAAACTAGAAATAAATTCTAAGAGAAACTCATAAAGTGTTACAAATACATGAAAATTAAACATCTTGCTCCTGAATGATCTTTGGGTCAATGATGAAATCAAGATGCAAATTTGAAAAATTTTCAAAATGAATGATAATTTTGACAGAACTTATCAAAATCTCTGGGGTACAGTAAAAGTAGTGCTAAGAGAAAAGTTTATAGCATTAAATGCCTGTATCAAACAGACAAAAAGAACACAAATTGACAATGTAACATCAATTTGTAACAAGAAAAATAAGAACAAATCAAATCCAAAGCTAGCAGAAGAAAAAAATAGCAAAGATTGGGGCAGAATTACAGGAAATTGAAATAAAAGGAACAACAGAAAGAATATATGAAATAAAAAGTTGGTTCTTTTAAAAGATAAACAAAATCAATAGATCACTAACTAGATTAATCAAGAAAAGAAGAAAGGATTCAAATAAGCTCAATCAGAAATGAAAAAGGAGACATTACAAATAATACCACAGAGGTACAAAAGATCATCCAAGACTACTATGAACACTTATATACATACAAACTAGAAAATCTAGAGAAAATGGATAAACTCCTGGAAATATACATCTCCCCAACCTTGAATCAGAAAGAAATAGAAATTCTGAACAGACCAATAATGAGTAGTGAGATTGAATCAGTAGTAAAAGAAACTCACCCCCCACCCCCCATCCCCCCCAAAAAAATCCCAGGACCAGAGAGATTCATAGGCAAATTCAACCAGAAGTTCAAAGAAGAACTGATACCAATCCTACTGAAACTACTCTGAAAGACTGAGAAGGAGGAAATGCTCCATAACTCATTCTATGAAGCCAGTATCACCCTGATACCAAAGCCAGGAAAGGACAGAACAAAAAAAGAAAACTAGAGACCAATATCTCGATGAATAGAGATGAAGAAAATCCTCAACAAAATATTACCAAACCAAATCCAACAGCACATTGAAAAGATAATGCACCACGATCACATGGGTTTCATTCTAGAGATGCAAGGATGGTTTACCATATGCAAGTCAATAAATTTGATTTACCACATAAATAGAATTAAAAACAAAAACCATATGATCATTTCAATAGATGCAGAAAAAGCATTCAATAAAATCGAGCTTCCCTTCATGATAAAACTCCCAATAAACTAGGCATAGTAGGAACATACCTCAAAATTATAAAAGCCATATATGACAAACCCACAGCCAACGTCATACCAAATGGGGAAAAGTCGAAAGCATTACCCCTGAGAACGGGAACAAGACAAGGATGCTCACTTTCACACCCCTATTCAATATAGTATTGAAGTCCTAGCCAGAGCAATCAGGCAAGAGAAAGAAATAAAGGGCACCCAAATTGGAAAAGAGGAAGTCAATGTACTTCTGTTTGCCAAAGATATGATCTTATACCCAGAAAACCCTAAAGACTCTACCAAGAGACTCTTGGATTTGGTAAATGAATTCAGTAAAGTCTCAGGTTTACAAATCACATACACTAATCAGGAGCATTTCTATACACCAATAAAACCAAGCTGAAACTAAAATCAATAACTCACTTACAATAGCTACAAAAAAAAAACAAAAACAAAAAAACAAAAAAAACCAAAACAAAACCCTGGGAATATACTTAACCAAGGAGGTGAAATATCTGTATAAGGAAAACTACAAAACGCTGATGAAAGAAATCATAGATGACACAAACAAATGGAAAAACAGCCATACTCATGGATTAGAAGAATCAATATTTGGAAAATGACCCTATTACTCAAATAAATCTACAGATTCAGTGCAATTCCCAACCAAATACCAGAGTGATTTTTCACAGAATTAGAAAAAACAATCCTAAAATTCACATGGGACCAAAAAAAGAGCCCAAATAGCCAATGAAATACTAAGCAAAAAGAACAAATCTGAAGGCTTCAAATTATCTGACTTCAAATTATATGTCAAGTCTACAGTAACCAAAACACCATGGTACTAGTATAAAGTAGGCACATAGATCAGTGGAACAGAACAGAACACCCAGAAATAAAGCCAAATATATACCACTGACTGATCTTCAACTAAGTGGACAAAAATACAAAATGGAGAAAAGACACACTATTCTATAAATTGTGTTGAGAAAATTGTATATCCTCCTGCAGGAGAATGAAGCTAGATCCCTATCTGTCACCATATACAAAAATTAACTCAAGATGGATATTAAAGACTTAAATTTAAGACCTGAAACTATAAAAATTCTAGAAGAAAACCTACGAAAAATTCTTCTAGACATTGGCCTAGGCAATGAATTTATTACTAAGACCCCAAAAGCAAGTGCAACAAAAACAAAAATAAATAAATGAGACTTAATTAAATTAAAAATCTTCTGTATAGCAAAGGAAATAATCAAGAGAGTAAATACACAACCTACAAAATGCCAGAAAATATTTACAAACTGTACATCCAGCAATGGACTAATATCCAGAATCTATAAGGGACTCAAACAAATCAGCAAGAAAAAAACCAAATAATCCCATTAAAAAGTGGGCAAATGATATGGGCCAACATTTTCTAAAAAAAGATGAACATACGGCCAAGAAACATACGAAAAAATGCTCAACATCACTTATCATCAGAGAATATAAATTAAAACCACAATGAGATAGCACCCTAGCCCAGTCAGAATGGTCATTATCAAAAATTCAAAAAGCCATTGATAATGGTGCAGATGCAGTGAAAAGAGAATGCTCATATACTGTTGGTGGGAATGTAAATTAGTACAACTTCTATGGAAAGCAGTATGGAAATTCCTCAAAGAAATAAAAGTAGATCTACCATTGGCTCTAGCAATGCCACTCCTGGGTATCTATCCAAAGGAAAAGAAGTCATTACACTGAAAAGACACCTGTACTCATATGTTTATCACAATTGCAAAGATATGCAATCAACCTATGTGCCCATCAACTGATGAGTGGATAAAGAAAATATGGTAAATATACACCATTGAATACTACTCAGCCATAAAAAAGAATGAAATAATGTCTTTTGTAGCAACTTGGAAGGAACTAGAGGCCATTATCCTAAGTGAAGTAACTCAGAAAGGGAAAACCAAATTATCGCATGTTCTTACTTACAAGTGGGAGCTAAGCTGCAGGTATGTAGGGGCATACAGAGTGATATAATGAACGTTGGAGACTCAGAAGTGGGGAGGGTGAAAGGGAGGAAAAATTACCTATTGGATACAACGTACACCGTTTGGGTGTTGGGTACACTAAAAGCCCAGACTTCACCATTATACAGTTCACCCATGTAACCAAAAACGACTTGTACTCCTAAATCTATTGGAATTAAAAAAAATAAAAAGAAGTGTAAATTTAAGTATAAATTTGCCAATCCTTATTTTAGGGCCCTGAGATGAACTTTTATGTGTTTAAGCAGCTGTTTGTGTTGTTTTTGTTGTTTATTTTCATTGTACGTGTGTGTGTGTGTATATATATATATATACACACACACACACACACACACATTTGGTGGATTGATAAAGCCCACTTATTACTTTTTCCTCTTGTTTTTCCTCGAAAAACAAACATATCTCTGGCGGGAGGGAAGAAATAGAAGAATGGATGCCTGTTAAACTGTCTGTTGTACAAAGGCAAAAGCCACATTTGTCTCTGTGTCTAGCTTCTTTCATTGAGTATCATATTTTCAAGATTTATTCATATTGTAGCATGTCTGGGTACAGTTATCTCTTGGTATCTGCAGGGGATTGGTTCCAGGGCACGTGTGGATAAGGAACACTGATCATACTTTCTTAATGGCTGAATAATATTTCACTGTATGGATGTATCTTTATTAGTTGATGGATATTTAGGCAAATATTTTATATATGTGCTAATTGATTTTAGATATCATGTGAAATCTAAGTCCTAATATATTAACAATTTCAGAGGTTTTATTTGTTTCCCTCTGTACACATCATGAAGAGGAACTCTTCTATGGGACATAGTTGGAAAGAGAGAAAGAGAGAAGTAGAAGACTTTCTTGAAAAATGGTATCAACACAGTTAATAGTGCATTCTCACTGCCCAATTAAACTGTGATAATGTGATTTATTTTTTAAGCTTCAGTCTAAATTGCTATGATTAGATATCACAATCACTGACAACAATTTGGTAGGAAACCAGGAATCAGCAGCTGGCTATTTTAATTGTGACTTTAATCTTGCATCTTTTACTCATTTGCTGTGACACAAGCCTTAGTTTTCCCTGTTATAAAACAATAAAACACAAACGATGCTTTTCCATTTCTTCTCATGCTTTCTGTGCCAATTTTATATGCACTTTCCAGCCTCCTCCTGTTCTCCAAAAATGTTTTAAATCCCAGATCATGTGAGATTCTGATTTAAGATTTAAAAATACTTCCCTCCCTGAAGGTTTATTACTCAATTATAATCTGAAAGGAGCTGCATGACTATTTCATTATCCATCGAGTCCAAGAGGAGTGTGATGGAATTAATTTAAAAGCTTGGAAAATAAGATATACGAGTAAAATGAAAGGAACTGGCATTATGTAACCTGGAAAAATGAAGGCTGAAATCTTTAATACATGAAGGACTATTATATAGAGGAGAATGAATGGTTTTTCTCTGTCTTCCATGAGAATAGAATAAGAGGAAATGGATTTAAGCTATAGCAGCAGGATTTAGACTAGAAATTAAAAAGCTTTCTCACTCTAGGCAATGTGAGGCAGTTTATCAGTGTCCTTGCTAAGCCCCAAAAGAGATTTAAGGGAAAAAAAGTGGAATAGAAGAATTACTTTTATTGTTAACATTGTTCATTAAGGGATGTTTCTAAATACCCTTCCTTGTGAATGTTTGGACGAGGATAGATACCTACCTCTTCTGGATGATCTCAGGCCCTGAAGAAAACAGGGGCACCAGATTACCATGATTCTCCTCTATAGATGTACCTGGTACATTCTTTGCAGGCAGAAACCTTTTAATAAAATTTAGTTAAATGAATAAGCCCCACCATTTCAAGATGAAAAAACTGAAGTAGTATAATAACTGTCTGCCCTAAGATCAAGCAGCTGGCTGCTAACAGGATCAAATTCACACAGTAATTTAAGACAAAATGCAGATTTGTGGCAGAAAATAGATTTTTACTTGTTTTGTACCTAGAACACTGAATGAACAACCTGGAACTGGAACTTGGACACCAGCTCTTCCTGCCACGGCCTAGATGCCCAGATGGTTTATGGATCAACAATTCAGTGACCTACAGTTAATCAGTTAAGTAAGTCAGTGACCTGATTCAAGTGAGCAAGATACATGCACATACTGAGCAGTTTCTTTAAAAAGTGATTAAAAATAATGCATTTGGTAATTATTGTGTAAGTCTGGGTGCTAAGCTGTGTCTGAGATCAAAAGATGTCTGTGGAATAATGTGGACGTAAACCATCCCACCTCTTTAAGGAGAAGGGATAGTTTAGCATCCTCTTCTTTTTAAGGGATAGTTTATCTCCATATTATTGTCAGGGAGAAAGTAGATGGGAAAAAGCCCAAAGGTATTAGGGCACAGGCTCATCAACTCCCCAGCTGCTCCCTCCGTGGTTCCTTCCTATCCACTGTTTCATCCCAGGTTGACTGTATACTGCTGCCAGCATGTCCTTGTCAAGTCACTGACTCCTCCACAGACTTACAACCTACATTTTCATTCTCTTGGTGCTCTGGACATCAGGACTTCTAGGTCCCGAATGGAGGGAGCATAGTTCAAATGGCATTGGAAGGACTGTCGTGTTGTTCTAGGGCGGAGGGCACAGAGGTCCTCTGAACAGAGCCTTGGGTTTAATTTGGAAGTGCCAAGTCTAGAATCTTGTTTTAACTGTTATGACAGAAGTAAAATAATAAGAATTCAAATCTCTCATGGAATGAAGAAAACTGTCAAGCAGCACTGACAGTAGATGCTGAAATAAAAAAGAGAAAAAATTATTAAAAATACTAGTTACAACAGATATATAAATTGCCAATTAGGTATAATCACCATGTAGCACAACAATGATTCATCATTAAATGTCAGATTCATTTAGCATGTAGTCAATTTCACTACAATCTAAAGTATTCATGTTATTGTTGTCAAAATTATTTGCTTTTGTAGCTTGGTTGTCTGTTCAGAGCGTATAAAACAATATAGGGGACAATACCTGCCCATGGAAAAGAATATCCACTTATATAATTATTCACAATGTTTGGGTTTCTCTTCCATAAATAATGCTGGTTAAAAAAAAAAAAAAACCCTTAAACTTATGTTGAAATAGAAAGAGAGTATTTCAATGATATTTCTAACCTGCAACAATTGGCATATTGTTCTAGTTGCCTTAGCTGCCTTCCCCAAAGGAAACATACTTGTTTTTAGGGCTGGCTAATCTTGGCATAATAATAAATTGTTCCTAATATTAATTTGAGAAAAAAATTAATCAGACTTTTACATTTGGCAATTTCGGGATTTCTAGTTTCCACCTCCTGCTTCCCCAGCAAAAGCTGAACAGGGAATTGGGACTTTTTTTTTTTGGTTGTGGTTCAAACAACATAAATTTATTTTCTCACAGTTATGTAGGCTGGAAGTCCAAGATCAAGGTATCAGCAGGTTTGGTTTCTCCTGAGGCTTCTCTCTTTGGCTGGTAGATGGCCACCTTTTCACTGTGTCCTCATATGGCCTTTTCTCTTTGCCAGAGCCATTTTTTTTTTTAAATATGTAAGATTTAACAAAAAGATAATCAAAGGAAGTCTTTCTCTTGGCCTTGTCAGGCACTGCTTTTAACCTTAATAAAAGTAGCATTAAGTCTGTACTTTGATTTTAAGATTCAAAAATTAATGTACACACCAAGGAAATCAAATAAAACAAAACTTGGGAATAAATTTTTATAATTATGGGAAAAAAAGCAATTAGTGGCTTGATATTAGATAGGCCCTGGGCTGACCCATTTAATGCAATTTCTTTAACCCTCTAGTGTCTGTTATCAAAGTTGAGCTGCAATTCTTTGTCTGTCATCAATTTAATGTTTGTTTGTTTTTTTGCTTTCCCTTGAAGGAGTTATCCCAGATTCTTGGCAGCCTTGCTGAACTGCAGTGGAACCAAGGACTTTTGTGTCTTTGGATTTTCAACTGTAAACATTGTGACAAGCATTGGCAAACTAGGAGTTGGCAGAGTTGGTGTGATGTCATAGAAAATAATTTCCTTTGTTTTATTTAAAAAAACATTTCCAAGTTTTCCCCCAGCAAGTCTGGCTTTTATCTCAAGCTCTAAGAGAGCCCTTTAGCAGATGTCAGAGCCAAGACATTATCTTTGACTTCTAAGGACTTTACCCAGGCTGACCTGGATCCCTCCCCTTCACGAATTGAATGCAAACCTCTTAAATATCACTCCTTTCTCCAGGCCAATGCACTGTCTTTTTCTTCCATTTATCTTGCCCCATCTGTCTTCAACCTTTGTCTCGGGCAATACTTTTCTTCTCTCAATTCCCTTATGAAAGTATTTCTCAAACACTGCCATCTCTTTCAAACATTTTCAGAAAGGGATATTGATTCCCAGCCTGATTTCATCCTTTTAAACATGCAAGTTACAGATTGATGGGTCTGATGTCAGTTAGTGGCAAAATACTGACACAGATTATTAAACAAGTGGTTTGTTAGCACTTAGGAAAAAAGTCAGTGATTAATTATGAGGGCTTGCCTGGATTTTCTAGGAACAGATGGCAAACCAATCTCTCCTATAGATAGGTTCCCTGACTGGGAGGTCTATGAAACTTGATAGAGCATTTTGATTCTGGCAAGGCATGTGAAGTAGTTGCTTGAGATGGCTTCATGGAGAAGCCGGAGAAAATAGATCCATGTGAAATGGCCACATCTGGTGAAAGAGTTGCAGCCACGTAGTGAAATTATATAATTTAGAAGGTGGCCTTTAGGGGCATGCCACAAACCTCTAGCCTTACCCCAACCCCAGTCAACATTTTAGTTTATCATTGAGATGAACCATGGAAGGCCCTTTTCTATGTTTTCGTTAACTAAGTTCTGTTTGATCTTCAAGACCCCATTTTAGAATCTCCTCTTAATGGAAATCTTCTGTTGCCCTGAGTCTGGTTTAGAGGTCTTTCCTCGGTACTCCTAGAGTGGTTTTCCGTGGTACTTATGACATTATTTTGTGATTCCTCATTTACTTGTCCACTTCCTTTGTCAGGCTATGAAGTCCTTGAGGTCAAAGATCAGTCTTGTTTACCTTTATGTCCCAGAGCATCTGGTACTCAGTATCCATCAGAGAAATTTTTTTGAATAGGAGAATGAGTAGGTGAATTAATGCTATCTTTATCATTATTTTTATGTGACACAAAAGGCATAACATGATAAATAACAGAATTAAGATTCAGAAAGAATTGAGTGATTAAAAAATGGATGCAATTAAAAAAATGAAGTTTAATATCTCCACTCCATTGATCTGTCCACCTTGGATTGTCTCCTACCCCCTTGCTGTTCTCTGTCTCTGGCTCACCAAGCTCAATTTCATGGTTTATCATTATAATCACTACCTTGTGCCTGTCTGGATTTTTCTTCCACAAGATCATAACTCTGAATAAACCCAACTTTTTTCTTGCATCCAGGGATAAGCACAGCTGGAGAATAGCCCACCACTGAGCTGACTCGCCTCACTTTCAATCTAGGACCACCCACCTGAGTGGGCCACTAGTGCTGCCGCCAATCATGTTCTACACCCCGAATCCATTTCCTCCCCAACCCTTTCAGATGTCCGGTTCAGACTTTTTCCCTCTCCGCAAATGCTGTTGCCTCCTCCCCATTCTTGCTCTTGGCAGATGACCTTGCTGCTTCTTCCCTGAGGACACGTAGGCAATCCCGTGAGAATCTCCACACACATCACCATCCCTCCCTTTGCTCCCACGTGCTTTGCCTGCCTTTATGTTCCCAGAGAGATGACCTGTCCATGACCCAGCACATAGCCACCATTAGACACTAGATCCCACTTTTCTCATTTGTGCAAGAACCTCATTCTGGGAATTCTGGAATTTCTTACAAAGTCATTTTTTTTTTAGTTTCTACTATGTCACAGTTATAAGCATATAAACATGCTATTATTTCTTTCACCTTAGAAATACCTTCTTTGGGTCTTACTTCTGCTCCAGTTCTTTGCAGCAAAACTCCTCAAAGACATCTACTTGACATTGTCTTTGTTTTTCATTCCTGTTCTCTATTAAACCCACTCCAGTCGGGATTTTCCCCTCATAATTATAATAAAACTGCTTTTAATCGACTTGTCAGCATCCTTTGGCACTGTTGATTATTTCTTCCTTTCTTTCATACTTTCTTCCTTCTGCTTCCAGGATACCATGCTATTTTGGTTTTCTACTATTTTCCTGGCTACTCATTTTCAGTCTCCTTGCTTGTCCCCTTTTCTTCATGGCCTCTTAATGGACTGGAAGTGTTCTCATTCCTTAATTTCCTTAGTTTTCTTCTCTTCTTTTTATGTATTCATTGTGTTGATGATCATCTCATAAAGCCATGAATCTGTACACCAGCAACTATGGAGTTTGTGTGTCCAGTTCAGATCTCTTTCCCAAGTGCTTGCTTCTCACAACATGTCTAGAAATGCTCTCTCCCCTATCCCTCAATCTGCTCCACCTGTAGTGTTTCCATCTCAGTTAATGGTACTTCATCTTTGTAGTTTCTCAGGTCCAAAACCTTGGTGTTATCTCTTTTTGTCACATTCCACCTCCAGTCCATCAAAAAATTATATTGACGCTAATTTCGAACTATATCCCAGATCTCATCACGTGTCATCACCTCCACAGTTACCCCTCTGATCCAAGTCACTGTCATCTCTAGCTGGATTACTCCCAGCAATAAACTCCTCAGGGTCTTTCTGCATCTACTTTTGGCCCTCTCCATCTATGCTCAACATAGCAACCTATGCTCAGACCCTGCCTCATTTCACTTAGAGTAAAATTCGGAATTCTCATGGTGTCCACAAGACCGTCCATGTTCTGCATCCTCCCTAACCTCTGCTTCATCTCTTCCTAGTCTCCGTCTTGCCAGCTCCATTCCGGTCACCAGGGCCTCGTTGCTGCTGCTCAGACACACCAGTTACAGTCCCGCCTAGGGTCTGTGGGTCGGCTGTTCCCTCTGCCTGCAGCACGCCTCCCCCAGATACCTGCATGCCTGATTCTGTCGCCTTCTGCTCAAGCATCACCTTTCCAGTGAGGTCTACTCAGGCTTGATACTGAATATTAACGATTGCACAGCCCTACACCCCAGGCGCCTTCCGGCACTTCTGATCCTGCTCAGTGATTTTTTTCTTTTTACATAGCACTTACTATTTTCCAGTATACTTTGTTAGTTACTTATTTATAAGATTTATTGTTTATTGCCTTTCTCCCCCTTTAGAATGCAAGTTCCATGAGGGTAGCATTTTTTGTTCTGGTCACTGATGAATCTTAAATACCTAGATATGCCAGTATATTGCAGGTACCTAATAAATCTTGGTTGGATGAATATTAATAAATAGATACTAATTTTAAAACACACTTCACGGTTACTTGATGGAAGAGTTGCGACTTACCATTTGCTTGTGAAAAAATAAGACTTTTTTAGTCAGAGGTAGAGACAATAGAAACCACTGTTATCCTCTCATTGCTAAACAAGGTAAGCATTGGGTTGTGTTAGTAGTAAGAAAAGGTAAGTAATAATCTATTGTTTCCTTTTGTCCTACAAATATTTATTATGTAGCTGTTATATATTAGTCATTGTCATAGGTTCTGGAACTACAGCAGTGAACAAAGCAGATAAAAACCCCTTATCTCATGGAGTTATATTCTATTTCATTATCATTATTATTATTATTTGGTGACAGAGTCTTGCTCTGTTGCCCTGCGTAGAGTGCAGTGGTGTCGTAACTCACTGCAACCTCAAACTCCTAGGCTCAAGCGATCCTCTTGCCTCAGCCTCCCGAGTGGTTGGAACTGCAGGTGTGTGCCACCATGCCCGGCTTATTTTTCTATTTTTAGTAGAGATGGAGTCTCACTTCTGCTCAGGCTGGTCTTGAACTCCTGAGCTCAAGCAATCCTCCCACCTTGGCCTCCCAGAGTGCTAGGATTACAGGTGTGAGCCACCACGCCCGGCTCATGAGTTATATTCTTGTGTACTGTATTATACACTGATGTATCTAGTGTAATACATAGTATTCTATATGGTTTTGCCAGACCAGTCATATTGCATTTTACTTGGTCATTGCTCTTTAACAGTATATTATACTAGTTAAGAACATGGACTTGAAAATCAGAGAGACAAGGATTTGAATCTTAGTTCAAGTACCTATTACCTGTTTGACCTTGGGAAAGTTACTTAACCTCTCTGAATACCAGTATTCTCACCTATAAAATGAGATTACTACTACCTACAATAAAAGATTATTTACTTAGACTGCCAGGGCTTGACCCATTCCAGATTCATGATTAATATTTCTAACTTTAGATATATATTTTAAACCAAAAGAAGACAATGGTTTACAAATGACATTTTAGTCTGACAGTTTTGGTATATAATATGAAATGTCAAGTATGGTAGGAAATAAACAAACTTAAAATACGTAGATGTTTTATAGACTCTTTTACTTGGTTTAGATGTCAGGCAAATCACTTAAAGAATTTATTGCATATCTGTGGATGTTTTGGATTAAATGAAAATATCTAATTTGCCTGTAAAAGGAAATACATATTATATAAAACCTAAATATTTAATGATGTGAACATAATATATAATTAATATATTTTTCCTACCATGTTATTGCCACAAAATCAGAATTTGTAAAATATATTCATTTCCTAAAACATGGTTAATAAAAGCATCTAGAAATTTTTTTTAGCACACAATTTATTTTAAAAGATGAGATTTGTTCCTAACCTGCACAAAGGGTTTTGGGAAGACCACAAATCATCAGGATTTGTTTTGTCTCTAGTGGCCACAGAAGAGGATGATACAATAGGACTTTGGAAAAGATCAGGCAGTGTCCTCTGCTTGCTTGTGCCACTGTCCTTCACATTTAAGGCTCTCTCTTAACCTATGCATCTGGAATATCTTCTGCTCACCAGTGGAGGGATTTTGTTTCATGGAATTTATGAAATTTTCACAGCATCAAAGAGCCTAATTAGAATCATTTTCTAAGCATCCTTTCTAATCGGCACCTTGTCCATTTTGTCATCACCTGCTTGTCATCTGCAGCCTTGGAGATCACACCATCTTTTAGCACAGCATATTGTAGCAAACTAATCTTCTACTATTACGTTCTGCTTAGCTTAAAAAAGAGAGGACTCACAAGCGAATGGCATCTGTGTCATCAGACATAAAAAGCTCTCCTATGGAAAGGGACCTATAGTTTATGTGGAGCATCAGCATTCCCATATGCGACCAGGATTTCGGTTTCAATATAGGGAAGACATTTCCAGAAATGTGACCTTGTCAACAGTGCACTGGCCTACCTTAAGTGGAGGTGAGGTCTCTGTGCCTGCAAGTGTTCAAGTGCAGATGGTGCCTGTTTGTCACAGATGTTTCTGAAGGATGCTTTGGTGGGGTGGAAGGCTGAGCAGATGACACTAAGGTTTGTTTGCTTCATGAATCCATGATTTTATTTTTATATATAGATTTGTATATTCATGTTTCCTTTAGAGGGATGCCCATATATTATCCATGTCAGCTGGTAAGTTCCTGGGTGGCAAGAAACATGCCAGTTTAACTTGTTTTTTTCCAATCTCTAACCAAGCACTAATAATATCGTAGGCAGTTTCTATTTGGATTATATCAAGCTAATTGAATTTTTTTCCCCACTAAAGGAGACTGGGAGTTTCCAACCATTCCTGGAAATCATTAAATTAGGATTAATGATTATCTATACAGAGAATCTATACTGCATAGCTTGATGTTAGACAAGGTCAGAGATTCATTCTCTTATTCAGGCTGTCATTTTCAAATCCTTTAATAAACATTTATTAAGTGCTTCTGACTTTTCATTAAGTATATTTGATGTTGGGGAATCAAAGATTAAAAAGAACTTTTTGGCTCTATTATTAAACGTGATATATATTTGTTCTGGAAGACAAATGTATTTAGGTGTAAAGAATATTTAGATGTGATATATTTGTGTGTTGGGGGGTGGTTAGCTACTTGATGTAAGAAAGGAGACTAGATTATACCCTAAAGTTTTATCTTGAGTATACTAACATAAAAATGCATGATTCTATTAGTTACTTCTACTAATTACAGTTTGATTGATAGAAAACCCAATCCAAACTGGCTTAAGGAAGAAAGGGAGCTCATCGGATCATGTCTCCAAAAAGTTCAGGGTATTTCTTGTTTGCAGCACTGCGAGACCCACTGTATTGATACAATCAGAACCAAATCACCCTTTCTATCTTGGTGCTACATCTTTCAGAATTTGGCTTCCCTCTCAGGTGAGCTTTCGACTTGAGCTATTGCCTAGCCGCTCAGATTTACATCTTCCCAAGTTCAAGCATAGTGGAAGGGAAAGAATTTCTCACCCAGTGCCAAAGGTCTGAAACTATCTCTGGTCAAGTACTCTTTGCTTAACCAATTGCTGTGCTTGGGGGCAGGGGAAAATGTTCTGATTGGTCCTCAAGGAGCAAATGTCCATTTCAAGATCTGAGGATGAAGTTGGTTCTATCTAAATTGCTTGGTCTGAGAATTGACAAGAAGTACCGTCCAGGCTCCATTATTCATGGAATACGTGGTTAGCAGTCACACATGTATCCACAGCAAAGATCCCTGTAGTAGGTGCTCAAAACTGTTCAAAACTGCTGGGGTTGGTAACAAGGAGAAAAGTCTTCAGATTAACATTAAGCTCATGTCTTTTACCACTCACATTGATGATCAGACACCCTATTTAGAAACACTGCCACAGTACCTTTCTCTGATTGTATTATAAGACAGTTCCTTTTTTCATTATTACAGAGAAAATATGTTGTTAATTCATATCAGAAGGGATAGTCCAATTTGCAAATTATTTATATTGACCCAAGGACCCTTTTGAGAAGCTTCAGATAGGGAGGTTATGATGCAAACACCTATAAGGAAGAGTATCTAAAGATTCTTAGTTTCCTTGTGTTGCTAAAAGTGTGACTATCCATGAATATGCATTGCAGACAATAAATTTTCCAGTTTTTATAGTATGTGTGCTCCAAGTTTCCCTTATGAAACTGCTAAGTCCTTCCTCTTTATTAAAAAACATCTACAATAGGGCAGTAGCAACACAACTAAGTGCTCCAATGCTATCCTTAAAGGTATATTTCAAAGATAAATATTTGCTTATTTTCAAAGGGGAAAAACGTACACTTGAATCCATATTATGTAAGAACTCCACGGATGCATCAGAGGCACCTTCGCTCTGCCAGATGCTGTGAATTTATAAATTCATGTAATTATCACAAAGCCCAGCATGAGAGGTCTTATCTCCATCTTCCACATTTCTCAAATGTCTGATTACCCTTGACAGTCTATTTATATTTAAGAGAGAAGGAGCAGAACACTGACGGGAATCAGTGTGTGTGGATGGGACTCACAGACTGGCGGATATCATCACGCTGGTCAGCAGCCTTTTCCCTCCAGATGTGAGTTTCTGTGGATTTTTATTTTGGAATAATGCTCAGAAAAAGGATTTTCAACTTCCTTCCTCTGGTGTATAAAGATGGTTTTTAGCACACTGAATCTGGGCAGGCAGAAGGGGGGGGGGCTTAGCAGTTTCACTGTCTTTTATGCAGATAGAATTCAATCCTCCAGTTTCCAGTAAGGCATTACACCCCAGCCTCTCTGTGCTTGGTGCCCCAGTCTAGAACCCTCTGGCTTGGCATTTGAGTGGGGGTGAGAAGGGTGTGGCTGCCCAGTTATAGAGGTGGGGACCTGAAGTTCTCATGCTCATTATATAGACTTTCAAACTGGCTTCATTAAGGACTACTACCTGCATTTCCTAAGACTTTCCAGGATTTTGGGGGTCCGATGACTTTCTTCTCATTTGTATTATGCTATTGTAGGTTTAATCTTCCTGCTGCCTGGTAAGTCATTTACCATTTCCCCATACATTTTCTGCATTTATATATTTGGTTAAGGGTTATAGAGATTGCCTAGTTGCACTGAACTTAAAGTTTCTGTTCCCATATTCTTTTAGAGTGATTTTTAAAAGAAGTGGGCAAAAATGTCTTCACTATCTAGAAATAATCTGTCATCTAATTTATAACTCTCTTGTTCTCAGTTTCCTCATCTGTAAAATGAGCTAGATGGCTTCTAAAGTCATAAATTCCACCATCATTATTGTTTTCCTACTTACATGGTGGTATGTGTGAGTGTGTGTGTCTGTGTGTGTATTCTTTTAAGTTACTAGTTTTATTGAGATAGGACAAATTTTATCTGTAGAGGCCTGAAAAATAAAAACAATATATGATTAATTATATGTTAATTTATTTTAGATGTGTAAGTTTAGATGTATCCACAATGATATTATAGAATACCCCACATAAAAGTGATTAACTAATTGAAGCATGTATTTTAACTGGGATATCGTCTAAGCAGGCCAAACTATATATACATATATATATAATAAAAAAGTGATCATTTACTAACTGTTTTAACATAAGATCCTGTGGTCTTAAAAATGTGCCTTTCCAAAATGCAATCAATCTAAATCTGTTTTTAGATGATTCACCTAAAATTAAAAGAGTTCAAAAATATTATAGTGACCTTATCTGGGTGATGGGCACACTTATAGCCCTGACTCAAACATTACAAAAGCGATCTATGTAATCAAAAACATTTGTACCCCCATAATATTTTGGAATAAAAAATAAGAAAATACTGACCTTATGTCGGAACTCTAACACATTCTTCTTTTTCTTGGTGAGTCCTATATTCTATTATGATTTGGATGCTAAATTATAAATTGGAGAAATAATGATTTTTAAAATAATTTTGAAAACTTCCGTGCTCTTCTATTGTAAAATCTTGGGACATAACAGGTCCTCTTGGGGAATTAATTCTTAGAACGCCAATTACAAAAATAATACAATCTAAAACAAATTCCCACCCATATGTAGGATTAAAATGTAACATATTACTCTGACCCATAAGACCAAAGAAACATATTTCTTATTTATGTATTTCTATTCTCCCTTCCTTCCTTCTCCATTTCTCCCTTCCTTTCCTGAATGCCTTTAGTTCTGTTTTAACACTAAGAAAAAGTTTCTACATGTTTGACCAAAGGCCAAGGGTGAATGCCAAGTAAACTCAGTTACTTCTTTGAGGATTAATGATGAGATTTTTACCCAGCATGCGCGAGGTTTGCTGTGTTCAAGTTTTGCCAAGATAAATCTCTGGGCAGCCCAGCACTTGTTTAGAAGAAAGACTTGAGAAAAGTTTAATCATCTGTGGGATTGATTTTTTGACAGGTTAGCAGAAAACTTCTTTATTGAATTTAGATTAATGTGTTTAAGTAAGACTCAGGAAATAAAGAGTATTGGCTTTGGCAGCAGGCTTGGGCAACAGGCAAATGCAAGGAGTCCTTGGGAGAGCCACCATTATTGGTATGTATCTCTGGGGAAAAAACTCCCATGAACCCATAAAGAAGCCAGTTTTCTAGCCATGTGGATATGAAGTATCAATTGTTTCTAGACACGGCTGGATAGAGAAGGAAAAATTGGGCTCTGGCTTAGGTTCATCATGTGACCATGATCTCTAACAATAACAACAATATCAGCAAAACCATGGCTTCCAGAAACCTTTCTGGAAACTCCAGTGAAGACCTAGGAATAGAAGGATAACTGAGAATTAAATTACCATGCAATAGAAGTGAAGGAATAAAAATTGGAGCCTCAGGCGTAGAATGAATGTTACTAACAGCAAAGGGGAAAGGAAAAACTGAAAAAATTAGAAAAGATTCTGAACGGATATGTACTCCTGTATTTGATGACATCTAAGAGAGAGGCCATATAAATTTGGCTATCTTTTGAAGTTCTAAAGACTTGCATTTCCCAGGAGTGACCTGGCCCTGGGAATCTGACTCATGCTCACCGAAATGTTTGCATGACTGAGGTAGACACAAAGATGACTATTTATTTATTAACAAAGGAAAATATAACTACTCTGTGTCCTGGGAATACTTTTGAGAGCATGATCAACACAATCTTTCCCTGCAGACAAACTTCTGTGAGAAGCTTCATCACGGTTAGAAACCATGGAAAAAGTGCAATAATTTCAGGAATAAAATCCGTATCACTGGTCTGTATTTCCCCTAAAGCTAAACAACGTGGGAATCAGAAGTTGCTTGGTGATCCTGGACTCGAAACAAGGGAGCTTTAAATAAACTAAATGTGCAGTGATACCAGTCTAGGGATGTGTGATGCCTCCATTTCTTGAAAGGGATGGTTTTGCCAAATAGGCCAGGGTAGTCACAGTCTGACGGCAATGGCTTCTGAGATCCAGCTCTGCGAAAGAGCAGCTTTGCAATTGCACTAGAATAAGTGTAAATAATGCCCTTTTTCAATTTACTTGGATTTTCAGGATTGCTCAAACCTCATCCTTCAATTCACTTTTTTTTGTTGTTGTTAATGGAGTGCTTCTGGGCAAAGCCTTACTTTACAGCTTATGCTCATCCACTGTTACTTTCTAGGATCTATCCATCTCTTTCTTCAACCGGCTAAGCTGAAGCATTAAATGGGGATGAAATGGAAGTTACCACCCATATACAGTAGTCCCGCCTTATCCATGGTTTCCCTTTCTGTGGTTTCAGTTACCAACAAATATAGATAAATACAGTATAAAAATACAGTACATCAGAAAGATACTGTGGTGGGGGAGAGAGACTATATTCACATGACTTTTATTACAGTATATTGTTGTACTTGTTATATTTTATTATTAGTGTTGATAATATCTTACTGTGCCTACTTCATAAATTTAACTTCATCATAGGATGTATGTATAGAAAGAAAACACAGTACATATAGGGTTTGGTACTATCTGAGGTTTCAGGCATCCACTGGAGGTCTAGGAACATATTCCCTGTGGATAAGAGGGGATTACTGTGTTTCAAATTTTTGTTGTTGCTATGACATTGGTCAGTCCTTAACATTGAAGTTTGGCTTTGGTTAAATATTGTGATAGGGAGAGATGTTTCAGAGTATTTCATTTGTTACTTAGTCCCATACTCTTTACTGCTTGAATCAGAAGCCAATATGGGGGGTTTCTGTGGTTGATTAAGGTTGTAAGTTTTTCAGGTCCTAATTGTGTTATTGTACATAACCACATAATAGATTCAGGGTCACCTTGGACCTACTTATGAGACTGTTAACATTCTATTAATGTTGTAAAACTGAATCTCCTATATCCTCACTCTGACTAGTGGACTATAGTGATATTCTGGGTCCCCAGGAATCAGTGTTAGCTCAGATCCAGGGTGCAATAGTACAAAATATCTGAGTTTTACATTCCCTACTGCAAAATCATCCAGTTAATTCTGTAGGTTCCTGTGTAGATGGAAAATATGATTAGATAACATTTATTGAGCACTCACTATGTGTCAGACACTGTTTTAAAACTTGTTTCTAAGGTTCTAAATGCTGGTTTCTCCTTCATCAAATATCCAAAGGCTTTGTTATAAAGAATATTTTTCTAGGTTCACCCAGGGACACATATAAGGGGTGGGCAAGTTATACATATTAAGTCTACTAAGTATTTCCATCTCATGAAGGAAGAATTTCTTCCAAATAAGAAATGGGTCTGAAGGCTAGATAGCCACAAAACAAAACAAACTCAGAGATTTATTAAATGTCTTCTGTATACACACAGATCCACCTCATTGTTTGAACTGCTGTATAGTATCCCATTGATTTGATAACTCATAATTTATTCACTCTCTTCCATCAACAGACATTATAGTTTACCTACTTCTTGATACTTCAAACACCACTTCAGTAAATATTTTTATGTGTCTCTGAACACATGTGTGCAGGTTTTTCTAGAATTTGTACCAAAAGGATGATTTCATTATCAGTTTGTTTATATTTTGCCTCTATGTTGGAGAGGCCAAGTCCCCACATCCCTTCCCACTTACAGAGAAGATTCAAAGGAACTATAGTTATGAACTATGGTAAGCAGAGGAAGAAGGCTGTCCAGGAAAATTAGTGAATGATAAATAGAACTCTTTCAAGTAAACAAACCAATGTACAAACACACAGGCAAAAAATAAACAAAACAAAACAAAAGCCTAGACACCTTCACCAACAGTCTTGTCCTAATAATGAAAATCAACCTCTATATAAATAACAGAAAACTGAAAAAAGCTGGGCTAGACAAGTTATGGCCCCCAGAATCTGAGTAGAGACAATTAAAATTTTAGAATAGGCTTCAACTTTCAAAAGAAAGATTCAAAAACATTTTTCTCTCTAAGGAGTATATATAGTTTTATGTATCTAATGCCCTAATCTCTTTTTTTCCCTCGGAGCTTACAGGAAAACACTGTGTTTATTTCTGACATATGGGAAAGCTCTTTCAGCCTCAGTGTTGATTGAAAGTGATAGATATAAGGATTAATAAAAGAGATGTGCTCAGTGAGTCACCAACACAAGAGCTAAAACAGGCCACATCCCAAGGTAAATCAAGCGGATCCCAGCATCATCCTATAGTGTTTTGAAGTGATGATTGAAAGTCAGAAGGGAGGAATACGTGTTTGCCAAGAAACATCAATGCTTTTGACTTCTTTCAACCTGAACTGCTTGGTGGCAATTCCAGAAAGCTGATGAGGTCTGGTGGGGAGATTACAAAGCTAAAGTCAAAAGCCCTGTTGAAATGGATTTGCTATAGCTTTTATTTTTAAATGCATAGATGTTTCATGGTGAAACATTTGAAATGTAAGATGTTAGCATGAAGGGATAGGCTAGTCCTCACTCAAATATATGCAGGCCAGCTTCACTTTTCAGGAGGGGTCAAAAAGCCAGAAATTTCACGTCACTCATAGTCCTACTTATATCCTATTAATGACATTCCTTAAGAAAAGAAAAAGACAAACCCGAAAACAAAAAGCCAAATACCACAATCAACTGTCTTATCCTAATAATGAAAATCAACCTATATAGATACTAGAAAACTGAAAAAAATTAGAATATCATTGACTTGATATCCCATATCATTATAACATCACATTTTATCACGTTTTTCAGTAAAGCAGTTTCATACATAATTACCTCTGATCTTTACAATCCCAGATTATTTACTTTGCAATTAAAATTTTTCTCTCATTTATTGATGAATCTATATCTTTGGATATCATCATCATCATCATCATTATTATTATAGTATAAAGTAGTAAGGGCCAAATGCAAGGACCATTGTGTCTGCTTCAAGTTGCCACTGTTTCTTTCCTAGACAAGAATATTTAAAATTTCTTCTTTCATCTAGTTTGGGCCCTTGCTTGACATTTAATTCAGATTTAAGTCAGTTGTGTGGGCTCTGGTGAACTTATTTATTCCAAATTAAGTGGTAAGTCTCCACCGTCCCCCCAGGACGTTCACTGTTGCTCTCTTTAAACAAACCAAAAAACCAAAATCAAAACACTTAGCAAAAATATATAGAATGTATTATGGACAGAATTGTGTCCCCTCAAAAATGCATATCTCAAAGTCTTAACCCCCAGTATCTCAGAATGTGACTGTTTGGAGAAAGGTCTTCATGGAGGTAATTAAGTTAAAATGAGGTCATTAGGGTGGACTCTAATTCAATATGACTGGTGTCCTTATAAGAAGACACGTATATTCAGTAGTTTTTCAGTAAAATGTTCTGTAAATGTCTGTTAGGCCTATTTGTTCTAGAGTCTAATTTAAGTCCAGTGTTTATTTATTTATTTTCCTATTAGGTGATCTGCCCAGTTCTGTCAGGGTGGTGTGGAAGTCTCCAGCAATTACGATGCTTTTGTTCATCTCTTTGCTTAGATCTAGTAGAATTTGCTCTATGAATCTGGGTGCTGCTGTGTTAGGTGCACAAATATTTAGGATTGTTATGTCTTTTTGTTGAATTTCCCCCTTTACCATTATAATGACTATCTTTGTCTTTCTTTACTATTGTTGATTTGAAGTAGATTTTATCAGATATGAGAATGCCTACATACACTTTCTTTTGGTTTCTGTTTGCAGGGAATAATATTTCCCATCCGTTCACCTTGAGTCTGTATGAGTCCTTGTGGTTTAGATGTATTTCCTAGAGACAGCAGATACTCGGGTTGTAATTTTTCATACATTCAGCTAGCCTATGTCTCTTGAGTGGGCATTTAGATTGTTCACTTTGATTGTTAGAATTGATATGTGGGATGCTGTTCTGTTTATCTTGTTGGGTAGTACCTTATTGCTTTTTTTTTTTTTTTTTATCCCTGTGCTATTGTTTTATACAAACTCTGAGTTTTAGCTTTTGGGTGTTTTTACACTGGTGGGTGTCTATTGTGCTGATCCATGTACAATGAAATTCTGAGTATTTCCTGAAGAGCAGGTATGGTCTTGACAAATTCCCTCAGTGTTTGCTTGTCTGGAAAAGTCTTTATTTCTCCTTCATACATGAAACTTAGTTTTGCAGGACACAGAATTCTAGGCTGGAAATTGTTTTGCTTAAGAACACTGAAGATGGGGCCCCAAACCCTTCTGGCTTATAAGTTCCCTGTTGAGAAGTCTGCAGTTAGCCTGATGGGTTTTCCTTTGTGCATTACTCCATGTTTTTGCCTCATGGTTCACAGGAGCTCCTCCTTCATGTTAACTTTGGCCAGTGTGATGACTATGTGTCTTAGTGATTGCCTCTTTGCAATGAATCTCTGAGGTGTTCATTGAGCTTCTTATACCTGGATGTCTAAATCTCTAGCAAGACCAGGGAAGTTTTCCTCAATTATTCCCTCAAATAGGTTTTCCAGTCCTTGTGAGTTTCTTCTTCGCCCTCAGGAATGCCTGTGATTCTTATATTTGGCTGGTTTACATAATCACATATTTCTTGTAGGCTTTGTTCATTCCTCTTAATTCTTTGTCCTTTATTTTTGACTGATCAAGTTAATTTGAATTAGTTATCTTCAAGCTCTGAGATTATTTCTTCTGCCTTGTCTAGTTTATTCTTAAAACTCTCTACCTTGTTTTGTATTTCCTCAAATGAATTTTTTACTTCCAGAAGTTCTATTTGATATTATTTTTAATATGTTGATCTCTTTAGTGAATTTTTCATTCATTTCCTGGATTGCTTTTCTGGTTTCTTTGAGTTGGTTTTCCATTTTCTCTTGGATTTCCTTGAGCTTCTTTAAAATTCATATTTGGAATTCTTTATCTGTCACTTCAGTATTTTCATTTTGGTTGGTATCCATTGCTAGAGAGCTGGTGTTCCCCTTTGGGGGTGTCCTTTCACTCTGATTTTTCATACTTCTGGAGTTCTTTCACTGATTCCTTCTCATCTGGAGCAGATGTTGCTTCTTATTTTTAGATTTTCTTTTGTTTAGATGGGGCTTCCCCCCAGTCATTTGTAAGGGTGTGTCTGGAGCATATGTTGGTTAAGAACTTTTGGGTTTGCTTGTGGGTGCTTTGATGGTGGTCTAGGTTGTGGTTGAATGGTTTGGTTATAGCTATCCTTAGTGTGGTGGTTTTCTTAGTTGTTAGTTGTTTGTAGGTTGTAGCAGTGGTGAACTATGTGTGTGGGCAGATTCCCTGTCTCTCCTTGAGGAGGGAAGATGGAGGTCTTTGAGATTCTTTCTGTTTCCCCAGCCCTGTAGTCTTCTTAACAGTGTGAATTGTATTGATATGCCAAGTTTAATCTCTGAGACAGAAGGTAGTGCTTGTGGGTAAGAATCAACTGCACTCCATATGATTGAGTCTGTAAATGTTGTAAAGGACTGTGCAAATTGACCTTCCTTTCAGTAGGTGGCATTTGGTTGAAGGAACAAGCTGCAGTGTTGTTTTTGGGACCTGTGACCAGCTCTAGTCCCTCTGGAGAAGCACTTGAATGTCCCAGGTGGTGGGCGGGGCCCTGGAACTTTCCTGTGAGTCCTCATTCTCCACCATAGCAGAGATGGGTGGGAGAGTGTAGCTAGGTGGGGCTGGGTTGGGTGAGCCTGCCCTCAGCCTCCACAGAAGCTGGTTAGGGAGCTGTTTCAGCAGGGGTCAAGTCTGGTCCCAGGCTTCTGGAGAAAGCTACCAGGGAGGGGCTGAAGGGGCACCACCCAGCGAGAAAATCTGCTTGTGGAGGCGGTGGGGATCATCTGAGATCCACAATCTTGATGTCAGGAGTGGGTTTCACTCTTCTCCCTCCCCTATTCTGCAGTTTTCCCCCAGCATCTGTTGGCAAACAGGAGCTCATATTAGCTGAGCTCTTGCATCATGCAGCTGTGGGGTAAGAGCTTCCCTGTCCAGGATCCTGCCCTGAGCTGGTCCTCTCTGTTCCTAGCACTCTTGTCCTCTCTGTTGCTCTCTCCAGAAGGCAGTCTTCCCAGAATGTCCAGGCTCCGGGGTCATGCAGATTCCCTGGGACCCACCAGCCTCTGTGGCTCCTGCAGTCTGGGCCAGAGTTGGGAAACGTTTGTATGGGAACAAGCGAGGTAAAAACTGAGGGGTGAAGCCTGCTGGGGAAGACAAAGGCACACGGTGAGTGGAGAAGCAATATGGTGTCTGCCATCTTGGTTCAGGTCTGTGGTGATGGGTACCAACCCCAAGGGGGCTGGCAGCCTGGTGCTCTGTCCTCAAGAAGCTCCCAGTTCACTGTCGCCAGCAGGTTTTGGGCTTGTGAGGGTAGAAAGGCTCTCTAGCAGCTCAGGAGTCTGCTGACTGCCAGAGATGTGAGGGAGGGAGAAACAAACCACCCCATCTATCTTTTTGCTACACGTCAAATCTCTCAGGGGTTGATCTCTGCTGATATCTTGCTCCTTCTTGTTCTGGTTTGCAACTTCTTCCTGTGGAATCTCTTGTAGGTTCTGGCACTTTTCTCTCATAATTACACCTGAGTTATGTTTGTTTGTTTCTTTTTCATCTAAAACTTTTCCTTCTCTCTGACACAATCTGGCAGCTGTGACTGTGGTCAGCCATCTTGTTTCCTCCCTCCCTAAGTCCCTTAATTTTGAACTTATATCACAATTGGGTGATACGCATATTTAAGATTAATATTGCAAGAGTACTTCAATTGGTTTGTGACTTATGAGGGATTCCTTCTTCTTCACTCTGGGCAGATGGGAGATAGTAAGGGCCTGAATGACATTTACAAATAGCAAACAATATGATTTCAAAATGCAATCTCCAAGGGAAGTACTCATGCAGATTAAGAGAAATTTGTAATTCTCTGCCAGAGGTTCTGTGCTTTGGCAAGACATAGTTTCCTTGTGTAATTCACAACTGCAGATGGTTTGTAACCACCAAAGAGACTAAGGATTAATGTAGAGTTTTACAATCCCTTGTAAGCATCATTCTTATTATAAATTTATATGACATAATAGACTATGATGACAGATTTGCTTTAGATTACTCTGAAAATATTTTGTATCTTTCTTCTTTTTTTTTTTTTTTTTTTAGCAAGGCCTGTCACTTTAGAATCTGAAAATATTAGTATTTTGAAAATAATAAAAACTTTTATATGTAGTCAAGTGATTTGTTATTAACTCTAGTGATATTCCTCTTACAAAAGCAGATAGCTTATTGGATAGAACTGTTTTTTTTTTTAAATAAAAAAGAATGACAAAATAAAAGGTAATTAACCTATTTATGCTTTCATGAAGAAACACATGTCATTAGCCATGAGTTTTATGGGTTTTCTTTTTTACTCATTTGTTATGTATTTTAGGAACGATGTGGTTTGTGTCTTTTTGTGGTTGAAATATGTGAGTGATTTAATATGGGAGGAATCTAAGAGAAGGTATTGTAGGAGGAGATTGGACTGAACACACATCTAAACCTCCTTCTGCTCTGAATCCCTCATGTGACTGAAAAAAACAATACGTATAAATTAAGAAAAATTTCAGAGCAATGTTGGCAAAGGAGGAAGAAGGTTATCAGCAGGTAGAAAATTGTGAGAATTTTTGCAGGTTAGAAATGACACAATCTTGAGAACCTCCAAGCTCAGAGTGACCTAATGTAAAGAAAGAGGTCAAGGAACAGCTGTCAGAGTAATTAAATAGGAACTAAAATCTGAACAACGTGACTGTTACGTCCTATCACTTCCCACACTACACTAAATGGCCGGTCCAAGTGGAACTCAGGATTAGCCTGAAAAGTATTATCAAAATAAATCCTTTTGGGGTCTGAGCAGGAAGGAGAGCAGATTGCATGGCGACTTGAGATGCTCACGGGCACAGAGGGAAAAAAAAAGGACAGGCTGCTCCTCCAGGATGTTAAAACCATGAAGTGCTCTTCTGCTGAAGCAAACATCTCCATAAGTTGGCAGGGGGAGAGGGCATGAGCTCCCAGGCTGCCTTCCAGCCCATGCCCTGGGAACCTTAAGAGACACTGTCTAATTGACTCACCTTGACTATTTATTAAATACAGAGAATTGAAAGGCAGTCTTCTCACTCAAAGTTGAGAGCTGGTGCAACATCAGGCTATATCACTGCAGAGGTAACCCATGCCAGCTCTGAATGGCCAATAACATGTCACCAGAGAGTTGAGGAAGGCCAACAGAAGGACCAAGATGAACTAACAGAACCATTGATTCAAGATTATTAAAGAGATAATTCAAGGAATAGTTGACACATTTTACAAATCTTCAAAGAGAGTCAAGTGGGTATTCTTCTTTAAAAAAAGGAAAAAAGAAAAAGGAGCAGGAAAAGAAGGAGGAAGAGGAGAAGGAGGAGAAAAAAAGCTCCTATGAAGATGAGTAATTAGAGAACTCAAGTGTGGTTGTGATTGCAGGTTAGAAATGACACAATCTGATTGGCAAAGTAGGAAAAAAACCAAATACAAGGGATAAAAAAACAGAATGAACATTGTGAAATCTGAACTACTATAACAGTTTGAATAGTAGAATATGCCAAAATATGGAGGCAAAAAAGAAAGTGATAGGACAAAATGAATGAAAAATTAAAACACAAGAATATTAATCCATGATGTTCAACACCCTCTTAACAGGGGTTCCAGAAAAAGAGAACATGAACATAAGAAATGCAAGAGTTGAAAAGGAGATAACAGAGGCATTTCCCTTAAGCTAAAGATTTGAGTCTTCAGATTAAAAGGGTGTCTTCTCTAGCTATATCCTACTGAAATTTCCAATCTTTAAGGATTAAAAGTTTAAAAGCTTCTAGAGAGAAAATCTATCATTTAATTAAACAAACAAACAAATATGTAGATGAGAAAGAAATGAGTCGAGTTGTAAAAAGACTTGTAGTTGGCAATACTGGATGCTGGAGAAGTTTAAGGAGGCTTTTTCCGTCTGTGAGCAGATGGAGGAACCCCCCCACCCCCACCCCTCATGCCCACTTAGGATAATTTTAGTTTGATTCTCTGGTTTAAACCTTACTGATTATCCTAATTATCTGTGAAGCTTTTGAAAAGTACAGATCCCTAGGCCTTATTCTAAGAGATGTAGGTGTGCTAGGTCCCGGATGTGGTCTGGGAATCTGTATTCTAAAAAGCTCCTCAGTTTGGAAATAATTGGCTTAGCCCACAGACACCGGTGACTCAACTCCATTAGCTGTTTGGTCTATGTGGGGCTCCACTCCGTGGACATGAGCTCTGATTGAGGACTTATTCCTTCTCATTCTAGACCACAAGGCTGACTCAGTGTACTCTGTCTGAGGCCATACGAGTCTCATGTGGCCAGAACCCAGGCCACAAAAATCATATTCATGGCTTCTGATTTATTTTAGACTAAACATGTCTCAGATGACAAACTAACAAAAGATGTAAAATATTTTTGTAAATGTGACTCTATTAGTAACTGCTATCTTTCATTTCTGACCCTCCAATCGTTGTTTGAAAGCTTAAATTTCACAAACACAACTCAGGGCTTGGTAAGAATTTTGCAGTTAAATTGCAACTGTTCTATTCACGTGGTTTCAGTTAGGGAGATTTCTCCAATAATACTTTAAAAAATTGTCTTACTTGTAGAGAAGCCCCCAGAGTTACCTTTTATTATAATTCTGTCAAATTTGTCAGTAAGGAAATATCTTACACTGACTTAACCATCAGAAGTAAAGGAGCAGCCTCTCTAGAATACAGTACATGACGTGAGCTCTGACCAGCAGGGTTAGCTACACACAGGAAATCAACAATCCATAATCTTGTCAGATCCATATAGTTTTAGCAGACCTTATTCATGCTGTGGATGGCTGAATCGACTCTTCTGCTTGCATATTTAAAAGCAGAGTTAAAGATTTAAAGGCAGATTCTATGCAGACAGCCACGAAGAGAAGGTATGCCTTTTCTATAGTTGAATGCTACAGTGATCAATGGTGTGAAACTAATTTTTTTTTTTTACCTTTTTGAGATACTAGGAAATGAAATGTGTGTGTGGGGAAAAGTATAATGTAAGTTGCAAACACTAATCAGATGGGAAGCATTTACATTAGTGTTATTTTTGTTTGTTTGTTTTTGAAACAATGGCAGACTTTTGAAGGCTCTTGTCTTTTCTTTCCTGTTTGAATTTACTTTCTTATTACACTTTAATATGATGAAGTAGATTCATCAAGAACGTTGATTGCATTTCCTGGCCATGACTCTTTTTTCCACCCTCTCTGATTCTTCCTTCTAAAGTGTTCTTTTGTTTCCTTCTGGCCACCTTATAAAACTCTGTCAGATTCTCTTCAGTCCTAAAAGAAAAGGAAGAAATGCAAAAATTGAAATATTTTAAAAAATCAGTTTTATTAGCAGGGATTGCTTGTCCTGTCTACACTGAGCCTCACTGGCATTAGTTTATGTGGGTGTTGTCCAGCTGGCAGAGCTGCCTCCTGAAGGTACAGGCAGTCATTCAATTTCTTTGATATACCTAATGGTTAAATATTTTTCTTTTTCATTTTCTAATCAGAAAAGAGGAGGGCTAAAATAAAATTTGGCTCCAAGGAAATCTCTATGTGTTCAACCAAGTATGCGTTAGAATTTCCAAAAGATTAATACTCCTTTCAGGTCCAATAAGTTAGAGGGAAATTTTGATTACAGTGCCTGGTATTTGTGGTGAATGTGATTAAAAATTGATTTAAGGCCTATCAAAAGATATAGCTCAGATATTGGCTATAATTTTAGGAGTTAATAAAAACCATAACCTCTATGTTTCTGAATTTCTTTTGAAACTAAAGAATATTTGCTTGACCTGAGGAAATAAAAACAAACAATAAAAACCCAGTTTACATGAGAAGCCCAAAGATGGTCCTAGTGATCTGCTCCTAATGATTCTGTGTCCAGGGAGAGGAAACTTCAGTAATCCTACTTTAACCTTTAGTAAATACATTAGGAGGTCAATATGACATAAATTTCTTTTACCTTTTCTTTAAAGTGAAGTCACATTGAGTGCCATTGGTACACTATAGAAATATAACATTGATTCTATTAGAGAAAAAGGTGACATTTACTTTGTTTTGGTTTAGAGAATAATTTATGTAAATTATCAAAAAAGGCAAGATATGTCAACACATTCATTGGCCCATCACCAAGGGATACATTTTTCTTTCATTGTATCCTGTACGTATATATTTGTTCTAAGATTTCTGATTATATTTTTGTTGTTGTTAAATACAAACTATTAAAAATAGTTTGGTCACATCACAGAAATGACAAATGGTCACCTTGATCTCACCCTTGGGAATGTTGTCAATTGAGGCCTTGTGCTTGAATGTGTCTGTAACTGGCAATATTATTGATGTGCAACTCACTTTTTGCATCTTCATAAATTTATCAGAAGTGGATTTGATGTTTGCATAAATGTTAGAAGAGATTTTAAAAACTATAGTACCATGTTCTTTTTTTGTTCCTTTTATTGTAAGAGTCTTTATCATATAGAAATAATTTTGAAAATTGAATACTCTATCATGTTTATTTTTGAGAAAACAGCAAGTTTACACTACAGTTAAAAAGAAGTAAAGATTAAAAATTTAAAATAGATTTTTGTCACATTTTTGACAAATCTGGCTTTTTGAACTTTTTAGGGGGGTTCTTTTTTATTATGGGAAATGTTTCTAGAGAACCTCAAATGAAATAAAGTTAGACATAGACTCACATTTTAGATGTATATAGAGAATACATATATAATATAGTTCTTTATTTGTATTCTTAAAAATAAATCATTTTCTGCTTTATTATTATTTTTAACATATTATATCTGCTTTCTAGATGCCATAATTTTTGAGAGTTTATATACCTTCCCCAGGATGTAGTCAAATCCTTGGCATATAGGCACACTGATATTAAATAAACAGCTCAAGTTTCTGCTTTATATTCTTATCACCAAGCTTAGAATTAAATAGTTTATAGTCTATTCAAGGAGAAAGACTTGTGAGCTAACTGTAATGCAAGGCAGAATGAAATAAATACTTCAGTGGTGATAGAAGCAAAATGGTGGTGAAATCTAAAGTAAGAGTGATTAGCATAAATTTGGGGGTGGAGGAAGGAAGGGGATTAGTACAACCCTCACAAAAAGAAGTGACATTGAGCCCAAGTCTTTAAGGATCAGGAGCTTTTCCACAGGCTAAGAAGGAGGTGGAGGAAAGATGAGTTTCCAGCTTGCGAGCTGTAAAAAGCACTGCCCATATGGGGAATGGAAATCAGCGCCATAAACCTGGGTTTATCTTCCTAGGGGGAAGAAATAGTGTCACATTACCTCTATTCTTAAGTGCCCACTGAGGAGTTCAGACTTTGTTCTGCACAGAGAGGAGAGCCAGTGAAGATTTCTGAGGAGAGAAATAACATACTGTGAACTGTAGGATTTACGAAAATGACTCTGGCATCAGAAGGAAGATGGGACTGAAGCAGGGTTCTCCAGGGGGATATGGTGTCGAGGCAGAAGAATGGCAGTGAGAAGGGAAAGGAGAAGGCAGATACGGGAGACTTTGTGAGGTAGAATCAGCAGTTCATGGAAACTGATTGTTTATAACCCTGTCATTGTCCTCATCATACCTGAGGGTTTCCTTTACCTGCAGCACACAGTTGAAATCCCTAGCATGACACATGCAAGTCTTCTTCCACCTGCATTGACTCTTTTCTCTTTTCCTTTTACCTTCCCACCCTCCCCACGCAAGCATGGCATGCGGGGCTCCTCCTATGGAGACCTCCC
The DNA here is from genome assembly GCF_041146395.1 of Eulemur rufifrons. Classification (NCBI taxonomy): domain Eukaryota; kingdom Metazoa; phylum Chordata; class Mammalia; order Primates; family Lemuridae; genus Eulemur; species Eulemur rufifrons. The sequence goes on along the minus strand of NC_090999.1, from coordinate 78,754,784 downwards.
CATTCTTCACATTCTCCCATATTTCCCTAGTTTTGGATATTTTATTCACTATGTCAGATGCATCCTTCCCTTCTCTCAAGTTTCTGAAGGTCTCCTCAGTATTAAAAAAACCAACTCAAATATTTTTTCTTTTATGGATGCTTTTCTAACCAGACCTCGCTTGCTCTCAACAACCCCTTGCCATTGCTCCCTGACTTAGTTGCTCTCTCCCTTGCCTCCCAGAGCAATATATTCATCCTTTTTAAATAAAACTAATCACATGACACTATACACTCATTAGGCTAAAACAAATTATGACAACACCAAATGCTGGTGAGAATACTGAAAAACTTGATCACCTAGCCATTGCTGGTGGGAATGTAAAATGGTACAGCCTTTCTGGAAAATAGCTTGATAGTTTCTTTAAAAAAAAAAATCTATACATTCAGTTACCATAGGGCTCAGCAATTTACTCTTGGCCCTTTATAGCAGAGAAATGAAAATGTATGCTCACACAAAAATCTGCACCCGGATGTTCATAGCAGCTTTATTGGAATAACCAAAACCTAGAATCAGCCCAGATGTCCTTCAATAGGTGAATAGTTACATTGTGGTAAATGCATACCATGGAATCTTACCTAGCAATAAAAAGAAACAAACTATTGATAAGTGCATTTGCATTTATCTTGGATGAATTTCCAGAGTATTATGCTGAGAACAAAAAGCCAATCCCCAAAGGTTACAATCTGTATGATTCCATTTGTGTGCCATTTTTGAAATGACAAAATTTTAGAACTGGAAGACAGTAGGTTGCTAGGGATTAGGACTAGGAGAGCGGGTTGGGAAGGAGGTGAATGTGGTTATGAAAGGGCAACCCTATCCTTGCAGTGATGGAACTGTTTAGTATCTTGACTGTGGTGGTGGATATGTGAACCTACTACACAGGTGATAAAATTGTGTAGAACTAAATACACACACATACACACAAATGAGTACAAATAAAACTAGGGAAATAGGAATAAGATGGGAGGATTGTATTAATGGCAACATCCTGGTTGCAATATATTATAATTTTGCGAAATGTTACCACTGGGCGAAGCAAGGCAAAGTGTGCAAGGGATTTCTCTTACAACTGCATGTAAATCTATAATTATCTCAATGAAATTTAAATTAAAAAACACCTAACCCTTATGGGATTGAAAATTGGTTTAAATGGTCATACACCTGAGGGCAAATATAGTGACAGAAGTTTTACACCCCTAACTCCTAGTATGGTGACAGACATATGATAGGTGCCTGGTAAATCATAGATGCTTCTCAACTTACAATGGGGCTATGTTCCAATAAACCCATCATAGGTGGAATATATTATAAATTGAAAATGCATTCAATACCCCCATTAACCCATTGTAAACTTGAAAAATCGTTAAGTTGAATGATGGTATGTCAGGGACCTCCTGTGTTGTAAATGAATTATTAAATAATTTGGTGGACAAAGGAGGATGAAGAGTCAAAGATGGCTGGCATGTCTACTCTGAAGAACTGGACAGATGATGATATCTATAATTAAATTAAGAGACATGAGCACAAGGTACGGATTTGAGTTGAGGTAGATAAGGCCTCCCATTCCCTGCCTCTTGCTCTTGCGCTCTTACCTCTTTTCTTGACATATTGAATTTAAAATTTTAGTGGGATATCTGAATAAACAGCCATTAGCTTCAAATATTTAGATTCCCTCTACCATTCTAGGTGTTAGGTGTGACTCTATGCTTTAAGGTTATGTTTTTTAGTACATTTCTTGAAAAGGACTCGATTGAGGGTTCATAGTTCATTTTATAGCCTGTAATACTGGACATTCAACCTGAAAACCCAAATTAAAAATAAAATAAGTTGGGTTTATTATCATGTTCTCATTTTATAACTGCAGTCTGTTTGTTGGCAATAATCTTGATCCAAAGTTTACATTTTTAACTCTTTATCAGAGAGATGATCATATGTCTTTCCTTAAATCTAAGGAGTTAGATATCACTTTTACTTAAAGAGCAATTAGAAATGAACATAGCAATATTTGACATGAAATCATAATATTAATCAATGGACAAATACAAATCTAGCTATATACACCATAGTTATATATCACTTTTAATATCACTTTGTAGGAAACTGTTGACTGTAAAACTAGGGTGCAGGTTTTAGTATCACAGATCTAGAAAGGAACTTGAGTTGTCAACTAGCTTTGTGCCCAGATTATTAGTAATCTTGAATAGTAATCAATTTTCTTCTTCACAATCTCTAGGCATTTATATTACATACTCTTGTTCAGCCAGCTCTTGAGTTTTATCATCTTGTTGTTCAAAAAAATTTTTTCTATGTCCAAATAAAATGCCTTCCATTGGCAGGGACTACTTTGTATTTATCTTAATGCTTCTACAATCTATTGTGTTAGGCAACAAGGCAGGTGTCCATGTGATGTGTTTATTGATTGGATCAATGGCTAAAGAAATGCTTTAATTTATCCCATGTTTTCACGCATGGCCCTTTAAGGAAAAGAACAGCATAAAGCCCCCTCCAATCATGAAGATAATAATAAAGTTAGTCCTTAGTCTTCTCTTCTAGTTAAGTAACTTGAATTATATAACCTGTATATAACCTAATTTTCTTTCTTAATCATTCTTGCTATTCTCCTTTGAAACTGCTTTAGTCTCCAAACATCCTTTAAGAATTCATCACCAGTTGGACACTGCATTCCAATAAGGATCTCATTAATTTTAAATATATCAGCTAAATTACTTCCTGGTGTATTCATATTATTCATTTGTTACCCAGTTTTTCTTAGGCCTCACAACCCTGTGACTGTTTCTGCTACATTGTAAATATTTGTTGAATGAGTGAATTTGTTTAAAATTTGATGATATTAATAGAACTTTCTGTTTGAGAAAAGGGTACTAAGCTGTGTTCCTGTCTGGCCCAATATCCTATAAATGTTAGTGAAAACTGCTCTTTCCGTTTTTACTCAAAGGACAGAGGAAACATCCAATTGACAGCCAAAGGCAGTGAGAATGGCATCTCCTTTCTGACCATGAAGGCATTTCTTTCAGGCCAAAATTACCTGCCTGATCCTGTCTTCATGATGCCTTCTAGGAAGAGCCTTATGTGGTTGGATTCCTGGCAGGTGCAGCACATCAAGCCTGTAGATATAATCAGATACTTCTGAATTCCAGCAGGGACTGCAGGGCTTACTCTGATACATTTGTGCCTATTACAGCATCATGTTATGTTTTTTACAAAGGTCTTTTCTTAGAGTTTTTGTTTACTGAAAAGTAGGTATCATGTTTCACTTGTCTGGTGACTTGTACAATGACTTGCACATAGTAGGCACTCAAGTATTTGTTGAAGTAGAGGCTGAATGAATGGCATTTTCAGCTTATTATAGTGTAATGAAAATGGCATATTTAATTTTACTAATAATAGTAAACAAAAAATACTTACCCATTGATTTAAGCTGATATTTTTATGCTATTAATTTAAACATAGCAAATTTGGTAAATGTTATTATCTTAGCGTTCCTGGGTTCTATTTAACTCCGAGTCTGTCTTTATACCAGACAGACGTTCAATATTTTCCCAGTGTTTTCTAAACTGGGAGTTGACCCATGGGGAGATCATGGGCTGTTCTCAGGAAGTCACAGAGACTGCAGCCCCTGTGCTCTAAATAGCTGCTTGGGGAAGAGGCAGTGAACTGTGGGTGACCCAGCATTCTCCACCTACTGCCTCCCCCTGGGCACTTCCTCCTTTTAGATTTGATGTGATACTGAGGGGGAGACCAGAGCTACCTTGGAATTTGCAAGATGAAATGTGAACTTATTTTTTTGTGAACAGTTGATATGAGTCATGGAAAACCCAGGGGAGTTCACAGGATGAAAAAGTTTAGGAAGTCCTGAGGTGACCTCAAGCTGATGCTAATTGAATTCCCTTGACAAAGGATCTTAAATGATGTAGAGAAGTTACTGTTTTGAAATGAGTGCAGGGAAAACAATTTTCCCAGGGTGTTTCATTGGAGATCAAAAGGTCACTCAGATTTTGCAGTTACCAGTCATGTGCAAATCAGAGTTTGGATTAAGTGAGGACTCAATCCAAGGGATGTGGAATGGGAAGACCTGAATTTGTCCTGATAATTTTATTATTCTTATTAGCTAAAAAGAATGTGATTTCATTTTACTATCAAAGCTTAAAATATATCAAGTAAAATATTTACATTTCCATTATCTTGAGCAGAAGGAGTTCAGGATAAATCTATAGTCTATTAACTGTTGACAGCAAACTTGATTTATGTTTGTTGTATCCCAGGGTGCAGATCTTTACCTTTCTTTGTATTTTAAACATCTCACAGAACAACTTCACCCAGGTTCATGATTTCCATCATCCCCACAGATAGAGTGTTCTTGGGACAATTCCAGTGTAAGTCTATTCCCTGGGGAAATCCTTAGTAGGCTCCCCATCTTTCTCAAAATGTCCTATAAGGAACTCAGTTTACTTTTTTCTGAACTCTAGATTGATAGGTCTTTTTAGAGATCGCAATTTTGAAATAACAGAGAATTTATCTTCAATATGCCCAATATGGAATTATACCCTCAACACTCCTTTCTTTCCTATATTACTTGCCTCCCTTGGTACCCTCAGCTCCTGTGATCTTTACATGCATGTTTCTTTCCTGTTGAAGTTCATGGTCCTTTACCCTCCTTAGAATTGCTATCCATAAACTTTCTGGGTGCTCCCTCTCATTCACTGTGGACTCTAAGAGGATTCTGGCTCACAATCTCTTCTGCCTAAGTCCCTGTATCTATCTGAATTACTTCAGTGTCTATGTAGATGACTGACAAACACCACTGGTTGCCAACCCAAAAGCCACCATTTGTTGCTTTTTCTTCCTAGACAATAAACCCTGCTTTTGTTCATGTAGAAACATGCTCAACACCAGATGACTCATGATTAGCCTAACTGGTAGTTCTTCCCATTCCTGATTACCTGTTGGAATCTTCTTGAGAGTTAAAGAAAACTACCACTAATAGGAACCACCTGAGAGATTCTGACATAATTTCTCTGAGATAGGGCACAGACATTGATGTTTTCTACTTTGCTGGTTACTTCTAATTCTAATATGCAGTTAGGTGTGCAGCCCTGGCTCCAAACCCATCACAGCAATATCAGTTCCCTATGTGATTTGTCCAAGGCAATATGTGCAACCCAATCTGAGAATTTCTACAAAGGGTTTCTTGGAAAACTTTTTTTTTTTTTTTCCATAATAAAAAAAATTTCATAGGAAAATGTCTCCTTTGCCATTTCCATGTCTTCTTTTTTTGTTGCTGTCCCATGAGCATGCTTGTAGCTGTTGTAGCTATTTGGAAACTCTGAAGTGGTAAGTCAACCTGCTAGAGATGGTGGAGTGGGAAAGAGTAAAGATCCAGGGTCTCTGATGTCACTACTGAATCTATGAACCAACTGGGGCCTGCCTGCCTCTGGACTTTAGGTTAGATAAGCAGTAAATATTCTTGTATTAAGGCCACTGTCTTTCAAGTCTTATGTATTTTGTCAAAAGCATGCTTGTGATAGATTGCCCCATCCAAACTCCTACATCAGGGGTCAACAAACATTTTCTGTATAGGCCAGATCTAAGTATTTTGGACTTTGTGGACCATACAGTTTCTGTTGCAGCTATTCCATGCTGCCATTGTAGCACAAATGCAGCCACAGACAATATGTATATAATTGCATTTGGCTGTTTTCCAGTAAAGTAATATTTATATAAATAAACAGATGACCAGATTTACCGGTGGGCTGTAGTCTGGTGAGCCCTGTTCTAGATCATCATTAGGAAGTGGCAGGGTATCAGCTTCTGTAGGGATAACTACAGCTTTGATATTTCTTGGGTAAGAGATTAGCTTCCTCTTTTGGGGCAGTATAGGAAATATCTGCAGAACTGGGAATTGAGTACAGGGGAGGCAAAGAGAAGTGTATTACTTGGATTCATAGGATAACAGAGAGGATTATTAGGAGGCAAGAATCTTAGATAGGGTTCCCTCAGAGGTTTTAGGTGGTCATTAGTAATTTCAGAGATTTTTGTGTCATGGTAACAGAGAAAGCAGGGGACATTGTCTCCATCACCAAAAGCTTTATGGGATTTCCTAACGCATCAAAATCTATTTTAAGTCAGACCTTCAACATTTGTTATTTGGAGAGAGAAAAATTTACTGACGTATATAAATGATGGTGGGAGGGCAAAAAGTTTAAATGGGATTCTGATTTATCAGGCTGAGTTTCTGTGAGTCCCCTACTGAATGAATAGATTTTTATTCCTGCAGCAGTCTTATCTAATGGGACATAAAATCTGGTCTTTCTTTGAGAGAGACACCAGCTCACTTTAACCCACCCATTCACACATATTTTGGGGAGAGTCCACACATGCTACCTCACCTGAACAAAGAGCCTTCACTGGGATATGGTAGAAGTACTCAGCTCTGTGTTGTGGCATTTCCTCTCCTTGGTTTCTAGACAGACAGTGGGACTCACTGGGCTTCCTGGGGGAAGAAAAGGAGCCCATTCTTCACTCCATAAGTTCCCCACAAGTGTCCAAAGTGGGTAGGATTTCTTTTCTTCCCTGTTTCACCTTTACAGCTATTTTTGCTCATTTAAATTGGAATCCATTTGTATAAAAATCATAGAAGCACAGTTGTTATCTTTTGAGGTGGGAAATAGAAGGCTGGGGTAGGAAGTCAGGGAGACTTAATTTTTTAGTCTCCTTATATAATATTTGATGTTTTCTGGTTTTTATATTACATCATCAAAAAATGTTAACAGTTACCTGTATTTTAAAAACTACTTGATGTGTGCATGGCAGGCAGGGCTGGTAGATGAAGATGTGAAATTCATTTTAGATCTTGAGCCCTGCTAGGGACACCTATGTATACTTACACACTTAGCTTTTGCCAACGCTTATGAATATTTGCCAAAGAATGCATATAGGCTGCCTTGCTTATTCACATAAGCTTCGAGTTAAACCCTGATAAAACTATATGACACATATCTGTGAAACTTATCCATTTGGACTTAATAGCTTGGTAAATGTTATACTGGCTATGTCAGGACCACAGCCATTAGGTCCCAGGTAGCCATTTTCAGTACAACAAATCTCTGCTTCCACTTCTCCTGAGTTGACTGGGCTAGACTCAGGCAAGTTAACAGTAGGAGCTCACAATGCAGTTGGGTGGAAGATAAAATTACACATGGATAAATGTCATGAAATTGCATAGGAGTTGTGAGGGGTCATGGACAAATAAAAGTTGTAACAAAAGAAGAAGCAATAAGTAAGTAGAAGTCTTGAGGTAGAAAAAAGTTACAGAGTAGTTGTTGAGGAAACCAGTGAGTGATGTAGGAGAATTGAGAAGCTGTACTAAGAGAAACAGAGATGTAGAGAGTAGTTGGCTTCCCTAAATGGGATGGCCATTAAAGAGATGATGTGTGAATTTTGCTGATGACATCCCTAGAGCTTGCCCCTAGGCAACTCCTGTTATTGTAGGATTTACTCTCTTTTGGCCGCTGATTCTCCTGAGGTCTCTGTTTTTGTAGTTTTCCCCTTTACCTTGATTTAGCCTGAGTGAATCAGTGTTCCTTTGTTCCAAAAAACCTAATTCAAACCAACTGAAATTCTTGCTCTAGACCTCCATTGTTTTCTCCCCAAATGAGGATCTCTTTAGCTGGGGAGCCTAGGGTGGCATTGTCATCCTTAATGGCTATGCCATGAATCTTAAATTCATCATTTCATGTTAACAGGGAATTTATAAAACTCCAAAAGCTGTTTCAAGATCAACAAATAGAAAGTGCAAATGATATGCAGACATTGAATATAAAAGAGAGAGAGAGTGTGTATGTGAGAGGAAGGGGTAATGAGTAGAGAAGGAGAATACAAAGAATTAGCCAGGGTCAGCACAGAGGAAAATTGTGAAATAGATTCCCCTCTGTCTATTCTTTCCCTACCCTCTCCAGGCACACATTTTACATTTCACTTCCACAAATCTTGGCTCCCATAACCAATTTTCTTTGAGTTGCCATTGTTATAACCCATTTTCTTCATCTTTATCTTATTCTAGGGTTGGGATGCCTACAGAGACCTGAAAGGTAATGTAAATTAATGAAGCCATAGAGGATAGACTTTGTTCCTTATGGAACTTGTAGGATTTTTTCCCTTCTAGAAAAATATATGTTCTATTTTAGTCAAGGCAGGCTAACTGCTATAACCAACTACCCCCAAATCTTAGTCTCATAAGAGAATACATTTCTCACTCTTGTTACAGAGCAGAGTAGGTTAAGGGACTCTGCTCCATGCTGTCATTCAGGAATCCAGTTGCCTTCCAGTTTGTGGCTCCACCACCCTCTACTCCTCCACTCAATCTTTTGCATGTGGCTAGAGGAGAAAGCATGAAAAAGGTAATCCATTTTTAACCCTTTCAAACTATGTGTCTGTGTCACTTGCTCACATTCCATTGGTCTAGATCCAAAAGGGCTGAGAAATGTTAGACTCAGGAATAATAAGAGAACATAGATGTTGTGAACACCAGAAATCTCTATCATATACTTTCTTCCTATTGTAAAAACATCCTACCTATTAGGTATTTTATTTTCCCACTCCTAGAGGCATGATTATAAGAAATATTTCTTTATTTAGAAAAGCTCTAGCAAAAACACAGTGATAAATGGCAACTGCTATTTCTTTCCGTGTAGAGACCACAATGGGCACGGGCAAGGACTGTGACAGACGTAGAACACACGCTGCCTCTAACAGGAGCAGCCACTACTCAGCGCTGACTGTTTCCATGAAGAGCTGCAGACTCAGTGTTTTTAGATCTTCCAGTTTTGCAAATGAAGACAAAAGGGTGGATTTGTATGTGAAATATTCCATTTTCAATGTATAATCTAAATTATAAAGTAAAAATTGCCCATTTTAGTTTCCTATAATTTATGGAGTAATTCTCAAAGGAGGTGGCCTATCAAAATCTCACGTGAGTGGGTGAGTGTGGGGGTGTGTGTGTGTGTCTGTGAGATTAGAACCAACTGCACTGCAGGTTTTTATATATGTTCTCTCTATCTCTTCCCTTTTTTTCTCCTCTCCCTATTTATTGCCCTTGACTATGGAAAGGCATTAGCTGGCACAAATATAAGAGTCTGCCCATAGATATTTGCATTATATTAATAACCAAAGACTTGAGAAAGCAAAATCAAAACAATCTAAAGGAATGAATTTTTTAACTGCAAAACTTCAGAAAGGATTATTAAGGACATTTTTCAGTAGGGACATTGTCCTGTGACTTAGTCACACCTGTGTGTGGCATCTATTTTACTTGCTTAGACAGCCGTGTTGGATACAGTAAGCCTGTAGTTCTGTAAGCATGAAGATGCCATGTCAACATCCTCCCATGACCAGCTCTGAAATGAGTCAGAGTGTCCCTGACACAGTCCTCTATCCAGTGTCCCTGCTAATATTACCTGGCAAGCTTCAGCTCTGAGAGTAGTGACTGGTACATATCACCTGTGAGCTTAAGGGGCTTCCATGAGCATTTAATTTACTTGGAAGAATTAACACAGAAATGTTAGAATTAAAGAATTGGAGATCATTTGGATGTTACAAAGTGAAGGTCCACAGGATACATTGTCCTACAAGATGAATTTTTCTTAGACCAGTGTTTTCAAAATGTGAATTTGAGTGTTTTTAAAACAGACATGCATTCTCCCCTTTACCACACTCCCCAGTGCTCCCTGTCACTCATGGCCACTTTCACGTATTTATTTTTTTGGCCTGGGCCTTGGATGCACTCCATTTTGTGCTCCCTGAATGAGCCTGGTGGTCTCATTTCCGTGGTGATGAGGAGGTACTGGGGGAAGAGACTGAGAAGTGGTGGCTAAAGAGGTAGCAGGCAAAACAGGCACGAGCTGGGACCTGGAAAGAAAGAGTATAAGGAAGTAGGAAATCAGGCAATGGTATCCCACAGGACAAAAGTCCAGTACAGCAAGGGCTGAAAGCAGTCCTCTGAATTAGCAGGGATGTGGCAGAGGCCTCTCTTTGCTTACTCAACACTCCTTCCTCTCCTTTAATGTTGCTGGAGCCTAGAACCTGACTCCTACAACTGAGGCTATAAAAATGCTAGACATTTGCTTTCCTAGCATCTCTTGCAGTGTGCGATGGCCCTAAAACACACCTCCAATGAGACATAAGGGACATATGATTGATTTCTTGCCTGATATAAAGAGAAAAATGTACAAGCTGTGGTATTTTCCTGTTCCTTCCTCAATTTGAATACAGTTGGGGGAGGGAGTTCAGCTGTCTTGCAATCATGGGGCAACAGGCTGGAAGATAAAAACCAACATGTTGAAGAGGGTAGGACAAAAGATAGCAAGAGCTTGGATCCCTGATAATTTTGTTGAGCTACTGAACAAATCATAGGCCTGTGCAGCTTTGTGTTTTCCTGGTATTTGAGGGAAGCTCCTGTTTGTTGGGTAGTCTTACTAGTTGCATCCAAAAGCATCCTACCTGGTACACTCACGTCCAGTAAAGTGGTTAGGATGGAAGTGACAACTATCATTGGAGACCAGTGAAACTGAATTCAAAGGAGAGAAACAATGACCACAAGAAGCTTGGTTGTGAGGGAAGGCAGAGAAAAAGGAGATTCAGCTTAGAATTCTTTTCTATAAGACAGTATATGTGGAGATTAAGGGTGTAGACTCTAGATTCAGAAAGACATTGGCTCAGATCCTATTTCTATCATTGTTAGTTATGAACAAGTCTTTTAATCTCTCTCATTCTCTTTTTCCTTATCTGTAAAATGAAGATTAAAATAGAGCATACTAAAGGATTATTGCAAGAGTTGTGAGGTTTCAAGCAAGTGTTTAGTATACGTTAGCTATGATTTAGGCCATTACTGATCTTTAGCCTTTTATATGTCTCCCCCTGGATTGCCCCATAGGCCCCTCAAACTCCTGATGTCTGCACATCCCCTCTCTCCCACCATATGCTCTTCATTTCTGCTAATTAGGAAAATGTCTTGGGTGTAGCAGAAAGACATGTAGTGTGCTGTATGAAACTAGATGTTTGGCTTGGACAGATTTAATTCACAGATCATGCTATGTGCTGTCTGGTTAACCAAGGAGCCCAATAAAAGCTGACCTCATCCTACTGATTGAGTTTGCTGACAGTCTCATCATTTCCTTTTAGTTTTTGTGGTCCAGAATGACTCTGTTGCCAGCATCTCCTGATAGAAGGAATTACTTTTCCAGGCAGTGCAATCATGCTATTTGTCAAAAGAGACACTGGACAGTCAGAATGGACTTCAGAGCTGTGTCCTGAGCCATCTGGCTGACTCTCGGCAAGAAATTTCTTTGTCCTTTAGAGACTGAGCTTTATCCTCAAGCAGTAACAGAATTGGGATGAAAGGAGTTTGGAATTATTCAGCTCTGGTATGTGAAGAAAAACTTACTGTGTGTGTATGCATATGAAGGGGCATTTTTAAAGGAAGGAAGCAATTATAGGATGTTTGCCTCTGCCTCATTGACCTCTTCGTTTTAATTTTGCTCTTGTTGCTTGAAGGATGTTTTGACTTGGTGCTTATGAATATAAATACTTTATGTAATTCATTCATGTATTCGATATTTACGGATTCCCTACTATGGTCTCAGCACTATTTGAGTGCTGGGATATAGTGCCAAGTGAGTCAGATGAAGGTCCTGCTCCCTTGCAGGCTGAACTCTAGCCTTCAGGGTTCATGGTACGGCAGACCTGCGTTGAAGATACTGGGGATATGGCAAAGAGGAATATTCCAGGAAACAGATGCCAAAGTTGTTTCCAGGGGTGCACTGGCTGTAGAGCCTATATTTCTTAGAGTGTCAGGGATGCCATAGAACAAATATCAATTTTTTCTATCACACTTTTACCTATAATTTTTCACTGTAGCATTGAAATATACAGAGCTTTTATTTAAGTTGGAAGCTGTTACACAGTCTTTTCTAAATGAGGGCAGTAATTATTCTTATAATATGGTTTATTATGTGAAATTGGTAAAATGTTAGGCCTCAAAACATAATATATACAATAAAATCCTGATATAACATAGTTAATCTGTACTTTGGGCGTTAGCTCAGTTCCCCTCAATTATGATTATAAAAATGTTTCACTCTAACTAGAAGAATGAGCAGATTAATTTATGAAGGAATTATATATGCTGGTTTCGTTAAGAAAGACAAATAGGCAGTAGGAGAGAATGTGGGTTTAGTGAAACACTGGGAAGAATACAAAGCAGCAGCGAGTCCTTAAGATAAATGCATTTCAACATTTCGTTCAAATAATTAATGGTGAAATTAACTATTTTGGGGGAAGAATAACAGGGATGAATCACTGCTATTTCAGGTTAGCATTTTGATTTGAGGTTTTGGGCATTTGTAATTTCAAGTTGAATAGGTTAAGAAATGCAAAACGTGGCATTTGAAATTTTTAGTATGAATACCTATATTTATGGTACTATTTGTCTCCATAATATGCATGTTTTTAGTATAAGTATTTTCCTCCTCAAACACTTTTCTTAGCATCACACCCCTTCTAAAATGCCTTGCATCCCTCACATTCATCCCTAAGCTTCCCAGAAAAGTTTCCCTGTGAATCAACTGATCCTACATCCTAGCCAGTCAGTGTCCTTATCAGGGATTTTAGAGATGGAAACAAAGCCCATTTCCCCCTCTCTGAACTGCTGAAGCTGCAACGCTCGGGGAGCGGTGCTCCTGCTTCTCACCACGGGGCTCGGTCTGCAGAGTTGAAGAGAAGATGAAGCAGAAACCCAGAGGAGCAGGATGACGCACAGTGAGAGTCCTCGCTTCCAATTGCTCCCAGGTCAGCGCCAGTTCTCTGTTCTGAATTGTGTAAGAAACCCTGCTATCCTGATTTCCTCTTTTTCGTTAAGCTAGTTCAAGTTGGGTTTCTATCACTTGCAATTAAGCGATCGCTGACTATTGCAGTCAGCCCCATTACTGCCCCACAAAGCCCTTCCATGAAGTCAGGATTTTCACTCTGCTTCCTGAACCCCATTTGTGTTCCATCCTGCACACCTCTACATTGTGACTGCCATCATCCCCTCCCCTTATGAAAGTGAAATCCTTGCTAGCATCCAGCCCAAATCCCACGTCTGTTGCACATCTTCCCATTCTCTCTGTCCTTGGTACTAATATAGCCTTTGCTCTCAGTATGTGCTCACTGGCATTTTCCTTTCCCCCGAACTAGACTGTAAACTCCTTGAGCATCGAGACAATATAGCCTACCTTTGTGTCTCTCCAGTGCCTTAAAACATCGTAGGTGTTCAGTTTTTATAAAGATGATGTTGTCAACTATTATTTTATAGGCATATGTTAATAATCTTGAAAATAAATGGAAATGAACTTGAATATATTAACAATAACTCATTTTAACTGAGTAATAATTTTAGGATTAACTTAAATTGAATAGCAATTTTTCTTACAGCTATGAGTTTTATAGAGGGATGCTACTGTATGTTATATGTACACCCTGTTTGTCAAGAAGGATGCATTTTGGAAAATAGGACCACTAACTTACCAAGCATTCCTGGCATTTTATATTGATAATAGCTTTTTAAATTTTCTTCAAGTGACTTGAAATCATGTCATGCTCCCAGCCCAGTCTTGTAGGTGTTTTTCAAACAATAGCACCTCAGCTGTCCCAGGCTACTGAGATGTTTATGATGACATTACAATGTCACTGTGTTTCCACCAATCCCTGAATTCTCTGCTGAGCTTTACGCCATGTTTTCACTCTATTTCTTTGAGGGTAACACCAGCTGCTAACAACTTGTAAATACAGCCTTCAGCATGATATTTTCCTTGCATTCTCTGGGGTAAGCCCAACCCTATCACTTTCAAACATTTTGTTAGCTGTTAAAAGTAAAAAACCATACCCAGTATAATTGGCAGAAATAAAGACTGAGGAACATGGACATCATGCAAAACACACTTGCTGGAGGAATGCAAAGCAATGCACTCAGGGATGGACATTTTTGAAGTTTGTGTATCAACTCTTGCTGGCAAGTTCCTACTGCGACACTCAGAGTATAGATGAAATGTTCAGTAGTAGAAAACTAGAATATATAGACACATTGATATATGTGTATGTGCTTTTGGGAAATATTTCTGAAGCAAATGCTTTATAGCAAATTAGAGGTGGATAAAACAACATCAAACCTGGTAACTTGGACAGAAAAAGTAAAAATTAAATGTAAATTTATATAAGTATTCACTGCTTACAAATATGTCTTCTTGGCTAAACACAAAGGACTCAAAACACAAGACTTTGATTTAGGCTTGTGAAAAGAAGTTAGAGAGAAATCCTTAAAGGTAAAAAACCTGATCACAACAATAACAGAACACAGGTCAGAATAACAAGGGTAGTTCTAAGCCTGAGCTGGAATGATCGTTAATTCAGTTAATAAAAACAGCAAAGTGGAGCAAGACCTCATGATAAGCAGCCTAGGGGGACACAGAAATTTCAGAAAAGTTTGAGTCATGGGGCTTGTCAGGGTGCTGAGAGCCTCAAAATTGCTTTCTCAGGGTGCAAGATTTTGAGGGGTGAAAAAAGTGTGCTTCAGTGAAAATCTTGACAGGCCTTCATTCTGGTCAAATGACTGGCATCTGTATTATTTAAAAATGGCTTTGGATGGCTCAGGAAATGTGGAAGAAATATTTTTCCCTCAAAAAAGCTAATACCTGCAAGTATTACATGTGGAATAAGAGATAGCACAGCATCACTGATCCACCGGGTTTCATCTTAATAGGAAAAAGAAGTTCCAACGGTTAATTTAAAAAAAAAAAAAAAAAGGAGGTAGCAAATTTGCCATGCAGGGAAAATTATAAATTAAGATTTCAGCTTCTGGCACTGCAAGATCAGAAGAAATGCTGAGGGCTGTATTTTTCAGAAATGAGCACAGTAAACTACAGAGGAAAGTAAGTCCCTTCCTATTGTGCTCTTTAGATGACAGTGTAAATTGTCACATCCTACTTAATTCCTAGTGACTGCATACTTCTCCCCCCAGCAGGGCCAGCTTCATGGGGGTGCAGCCGGGTGCACCCACACACTGCCCTGCTCTCAGAAGGGGCCCTTTGGGTGCTTTAGTGCTCTGCTGTTGCTGTCTTGAAATTCTTCATAATTTTATATTCACACTTGTGTTTTGGGGTGGGGTCCTATGCAACAAGGAAGGTGTACAGGAGCAGAGGAGCCCTTCCAGTCGCGGGCACTGGCGGGTTCAGGCTGGCAGGCGCCCTAGCAGCCGGCAGTGTCGGCCTGAGCATCTGGCCGGGCAAGGACACACCTGGGGCAGTCCGGGATGCCCTGGTGCCCTGGCAGGGTGGGGTGCAGCTGGGGCGGGGACCTGGATCTAGATTGGTGGTGGCAACAGCAGCAACCCCGGCCCTGGGAAAGAGAGGGGTATGGCATCGGGGCAGCACTGTGACCCAGGCCCTGACTTGGGTTTGTGGTCCACCTCGGGAGCCTGTCCCTGTGACTTGTGCACAGATACTAATTCTCTCGCCTGACCGCTGGGATAGGAAAGGCTGGCAGTAAGGCAGTAAATTTCATCAATCAATACAGATGGACATTGCAATAAAGCAGATCAGGGAGGCATTATAATGTTTCAAAGAGTTTGGAATCTTTTTTGGAAATTGTGGCAATATTGAAAAACAAATATCCGTAGGCTTAGAAATTTAAATTTAAAGATTGTCACATTCAATGGAAAAGAGCACTCATATTTTTATATGAAGCTTCCAGTGAACCGATTATTAATGAGGAAGATAATTCTAAAATTAATTTTTCCTTATAATTGAGAATACAATGTATAAGTAGGTGTTCTGAATTGTTTGTAAATTCATGACACCAATTTTTGTTTTATTTATTTATTTTTGAGACAGAGTCTCACTCTGTTGCCTGGGCTAGAGAGCTGTGGTGTCAGCCTAGCTCACAGCAACCTCAAACTCATGGGCTCAAGCGATCCCCCTGCCTCAGCCTCCCAAGTAGCTGGGACTACAGGCATGTACTACCATGCCCGGCTAATTTTTTCTATTTTTCGTAGAGATGGGGTCTTGCTCTTGCTCAGGCTGATCTTGAACTCCTGGCTTCAAGCAATCCTCCCTCCTCGGCCTCCTAAAGTGCTAGGATTACAGGCATGAGCTACCACGCCTGGCCCACTTTTAGTTTTTGCACAACCTTCATTTTAGGAAATATTAGAGGAAATACTAACATACCATGTATTAATTTACATGTAAAATTAAATTCAGATCAGCACAAAACTTATTAGGAATTAAATTGTTTTAGAAAAATGTTTTTGCAAAAACCACTGACTCTACATAGACTAAGATTTATATTTCAAAATAATTTATCAGAAATTTATCTCAATGTTAACATAGCCTATCAAATACTCTTAACAGTTCTAGTGATAGTTTTATAAGCAAAAAGATCGTTCTCACAATTAAATATTATTAAAAAAGTATTTGCAATCTTTTATTTTCCAGGAGCAACTTATGTGACTTTTAGTTACATCAATTGAAAATGAAGTATTCTGACCATCTCATAAATGAATTTGCAGAAAAATGAGCCAAAAAAAATCTCATGATCAATCAAGATATCACATTAATAAAATATGACTTATTGTATTATATACACTTATGTACCAAAAATAGTACCTTTTTTCACAATATGAAAGTTTATGTTGTTATTCATGCTACGGAACACAAAAGATTGAAGAAACTATAGCCTGACTTTCTAAGAGTCAGTATCAAGTCACCTTGTTACCAGTCTGTTTTTGATTACTGATCTTCTGTTTTCAACATTATCTCCTCTATGTGACAGGTCTGGTACCTGTATTTCTGCTCCTCTCTCTAGCCCCACCCCCAACCACTTTTCTACCTACCCCTTCCCCTCCAGGTCAAAGGGAAGAAAATCGAGACACAGACAGATGCTATTGAGGTTGCTGATGACAGGAAAGTGACTCCGAATGCTGGGAGCCTCTTGAGGTCCAAGTGGATCCTTGGCTTCACGCAAGAAAGAATTCAGGAGTAAGCTGACAATATAAAGTGAAAGCGAGATTTATTCAGAAACTATAGAAAGTCTACTCCTCAGACAGAGGAGAGGCCAGCTCTCCCTGCAGAAAAGAACTGGCCCTCTGGTTCCTGTTGTTTTTCTATTTAAGCAACAGCTTAATTAGAGGCTAAACAAAGGGAGGAATATTCATGGAGGAGTGGTGTTTCACCATCTTGGTTTTAACCAGTTGGAACTTGCCCTGCCTCCATCCTGTTTTGATCAGGGTAATTTGAAACTTGTTTTGAGACTTCCTGACTCAGTTAGGCAATGCTGTGTCAATGTCCAAAGCAATGCCCAAAGTAGTACCTGCCAGTTCCCTGTCTCACTATAGCAAAAGTGGCAGTTTGGAGAGGCTTAGTTTTGAACTACAGTCATCTATTTGGGTGGAGCAGGTTCTGAGAGGGCAGACTATTGTGTTCTAGAAATTTCAGATTGTTCCCAAACATAGGATCCCAAGTTGTTTTACATACCCATTCTCCATCATAATTTCTCCATCATTATAGACTTCTGAGCTGGACACATGACTTCTCAGAATAAAGACTGCACTTCCCAGCCTCTTTTGCAGTTAAGTGTACCTGTGGGACTCGGTCTGGCCAATGGTATGTATGCTGAGACTGTAGCAGTATAAGGTAAATTTAGCAGCAGCTGAGTGCTGGAGCGCACTCTTTGCTCCTTCCTCCAGGATCCTGGTTGAGAAATGAATGTGATGTCTGGAAATCTAACTTAGCAGAAGCACAAAGGAATGGCAGAGCAGAAAGCTAGACTCTGTTCTGCCATCAGCCCATAGAGCACACTTCTGTGATTTAGAAAAAAAACACTCATTCTGCAAGTCCTTTATTGCCAGACACAGAAAAATTGTCATGACAGATACACAAATATGTATTGATTATTATGTGAATGACATCATCCTAGAGCTGTGCAGTGTACATTTTGCACAACCAAGCATAGGAGCCTAGATCCCCCAGGACCTAAGCTCAATAAAGTTATAATACTTACCCTAGTTTACCTACATCGGAACCTTTATTTGTGAAAGAAATAAATTCTGATGCACACTAAATTTGGGAACTACTACCTCAAGAGAAAGGAAAGGAGGAAAAACAGAACTGAGAGGTCTGACCAGCAAGAGTGCTCCACATGTTTAGTGCCTCAAGGAAATCCATCATGAGGTGGTGGGGAGTGGAAAATAAGTGCAGACTAGAGACCTAAAAGTCCCTAGGACTCTGAGAAAATTAGCATGTCCATGAGTTGTTGATACAAAGCCAGCACAGGTAAATCCTGAAGGAACATTAACCAAATGCCTGTAACTAATGTTGAAGAGCCAAAACATTCAGATGAAAGCCATCATTGTGACAATGATTTAAGAAAAAGAGACCTATGTGTGTGGGTATTTTATTGGATATCTTGGAAGCACAAAATAATTTCAAATAATTAAAAACAAATTTAGAACCCAAAATTTTAGTTCTCAGAACCAGATTTATTTTACATTTTATTAAGTTTTTACTTAATTGCAGTTGAAAAATTACTCCTGGAAAGTGTTTTGCAAATCTACATTTTACACAACTTAGAAAACAGATCTTGTAGAGTAGAAAGAGGAAACATTTTAAAGTTTTTATAAAGCATAAAATGGAAAGAAATTTTTCCCTATAATTCTGTTATTAGATTTTGGAGCAAATGAGTGTAGAAGTACAATTCATCATCTCCAATAAAACTTTGTTAAGAGAAGCAAGAATTTTGCTTCATAATTCTTGAGGATGAAGCAATCTTCCTTCCCTAGTCCCCACCCTGCTCAATCCAAGAGTAACAAAGTTTTATTCAATGACCCTCAGCTTTCTGAGTTACTCCAAATTGTAGAGTCACAGGGTTTAAAATACCTAATTGTCATTCATCCTGATCACCTCTCCAGGACTTACATCCAATCTGCAGTATATGTAAAACCAGTCCTGTCTAATAATGGCGACATTATTCTTTCCCATGGCAGTTCTCATTGTTAGGAAGAAAATCCAAATTTATCTCCTCATATATTTGGAGATATATATGGGCTGCTTCTACATGACACCTCTTTAAATATTTAAAGAGAACAATCAATCTACCTTCTTTCTTCAGGCTAAACATCGCCAATTCCTCTGCCATTTAGGTTGTAGAGGACAGAGGAACATTTATCTTCTTTATTATAGCTACTGTATGTCTATTAATACAGCCCAGGATCACATTAGCTTCTTCTTTGGCAAGAGTCACGTGTTGACTTGTATTAAGCTTGCAATTGAATAAAATCTTTTTATGCCTTTCTTACAAATAATTCTGTGATATCATTGTCTCCCTTTGTTCTTTTATAGTTCGATTTTTGAACTGGCTAAGTTTTATCTGGTTTTGTTCCATTCAGTGTTTTGGTCATGTGGCCTTTTATTTCCTGTTTATGCTATTCAGTGTATTTGCTTTCTCTCTCAGCATCATGGAATCTGTAAATGTGATGAACACAAGTTCAATATTTTTAACCATGCCATTGAACAGGTGACATTCTGTGCCTCACCATTAGAAACATCGTTTAGGCTGGCAATCTTCCATTAATGAGTCCTTGATCATTTTCCAGTTACAGATCCTCCTAAATGTCCTAGTATGGGGTTCACATTTCTCTAACTTGGTCACAAAGATTTTATGGGAGGCTTTATCAAATTCGTTTGTGCTGTCTGGATGCATTGTGTCTATACTATTTTCTAAGTCAGTCCTTTACTTAAAAAGAAAAAAAATATGACCTATTTTACATGAAGATCTTTACCTATGCACCTGGCATGGGGCAGTGGGTTGAGTGGTGATGAGGAAATTGCAAAGGACCTTGGAGATCATGCTGAGGGGTTGTGACTTCATTTTGTAGACAACAGGGGGCCTCCTGCAGTTGAGCAAGAAGCAACACAATTGCACCTAAGAGTGATGTATGAGGCTGGTGGTGCCCAGATGCTTGGAGGAGCTGGGATCCTGAGGTTCTGAGAAACCAAGGATGTGAGGTGGTGGGGCCAGGATGTGCTCTGTGCATAAGACATTAAGGAGGGAATTCTGAAGTGAGGGTCTTCGGGTTTTGGCCAGAGCACATTTTCCTAACTGAAAGTGATGGTGTTGAGACATTGCTGAAGCACCTTCAAAATCAGAGTGGCTACATAACTTCTTCCTTATACTGAGCCAAAATCTTACTCCTTGGAACTGCTTCTTGTTTGTCCTGGTTCTCCCCTTGTGAGCAACTTTAAAAGCCTATCTTTTTCTCTTTCTGTATAACAACTTCCTGAATATTTTAAAACAGTGCTCATTTTTTAAAAATTCAGACCAAATGTTTCCAATTTCTGTAGTAGGAATGTTATTTATTGACTTAGCATTACCTGAAATAAGGGAGTAACTTTCTTATGCAATGGATTTTACCAGAAAAATGTAAATCTGATTTTCATAATTTATCTTAATCTTATTTTTTGTACTAGTGGAGTTCAATATGCAAATGTAGTTTTTTAACCTGAAGCATCTTTTTTAAGATTAAAAACCCTAGATTTTTAAAAAGATGTGAACATCTACCTAATTTACTTTGTTTCCAAGTCAACATTTGCACAAAAGAAAATCTCTACTATTAGACCTGTTAGAAAATGAAAAGTATGATTAATTGAAATACTTTTGCCTGAAAATGTTTTTTGTTTCAGTCTTTAATGTTGACAATAGTTTCCTGACATAGTATATTAGGAGAAGCCTAGTTAAATTCTTTTTAATTTATTAATTTTGTAGTAGATTCTGGTATTGTTCTACTGACCCATGATGGAAGCAATTAAAAAGCATTCTGAATTTGCATGAATTTTTCTTTACCAAAGCAGGTGGAACCAGGTGAGGGAAATGAGCGGGAAAAAGATCTTGTGATGTTTTGGCTGGAGCAAAGGAGCTAGGACGATTGAAGGCGAGATTACAAAAGTGAAAAGTCAGCCACTGATGGATCAGCTTGGTGTCAGGCTGAGGACTTTAGCTTTGACATGGTAGACAAAATAGGAGCCACTGCAATTCTTTAGGTGACAGGGAATGAATTGCAATGTCAGGAAAAAAAAAAAAATCAGGCAGCTGTGTGCTACATGAACTAACATGAGCCAGGAGATCAGTTGGAAGCTTGCAATAAACTGGAAGTAAGCTTTTGCATTTTGATTCTGGTAAAGGTATTGACAAGGAAAAAAAGTTGTACAGATAGAATTTATCGGACAAAAGAGAGAGAAATTATTGTACCTATGTTTATGGTGCAGGATGGGCTGGTGCATTGGAATTGTTCTGTATCTCCATCTGTTAGATTCAGGGTTTCTCAACCTAGCACTGTTGGCACTTTGGGCTAGATAAGTCTTTATTTATTTTGTGGTGGGGGACTGTCCTGTGCATTGTAGGATATTTAGCAGCAGCCTTGGCTTCTACCCAATAGATGAGAATAGTACCCCATATAGGCTTTTTTTTTTTTTTTTTTTTTTCTTTTTTCTTTTTAGACAAAGTCTCACTCTATCACCTGGGCTAGAGTGCCATGGCATCAGCCTAACTTACAGCAACCTCAAACTCCTGGGCTCAAGCGATTCTCCTGCCTCAGCCTCCCGAGGAGCTGGGACTACAGGCATGTGCCACCATGCCCAGCTAATTTTTTCTTATTTTAGTTGCCCAGCTAATTTCTTTCTATATCGCTCTTGCTGAGGCTGGCCTCGAACTTCTGACCTCAAGCAATCCTCCTGCCTCCTGCCTCTCTGAGTGCTAGGATTACAAGCACGAACCATTATGCCTAGCCTAGGCATTTTTTTTTTTTTTTTTGACAGTGGTACAAATGAACATGTCTTTAGACATTGCCAAATATCCACTGGGGGGCAAAATCACTCTCTGTTGAGAACCACTGACCTGGACCTGTAGTTGGGCACAGCCATCCTGCCATGCCCCACCCCTGGAGAAGCTGTGCTAATATTCAACATAGTTTATGTTCATTTAAATACCACATCTGACTTGTGACTTTGGTTCCCTTAGACAGCGGCCGAAAAAACAGTTTGGAAACATGAAGAGAGAAGACAGCAAACTTTTAAAATTTTATAATTTTTTTAAAATAATAAATGCTTAGGTAACTAAAGTATAAGGATTTTCTCGCCCTCATTTTCTGTTTGATTAATCTCTTCCTTTAGCCCATGTTTTCTGCTTTTAATTTTTTTTCCTCCTTCTCTCATTTCTTGAATTGTGCCTTTTGACTCTGCCTTAATGCTTTTCCAATATTATTTAAGTCTGTATATTTTACACTGTTACTGCAAATCATTTTTAGAAGCAGGAGCGGCATTAATAAACAACAGCAAAAAGTCTTATTAGCACTATATCACTTCTCCTTCTTTTAGTAGTTCATCTTCTCAACTACATGTTAAAAAAATCACAATACCAATAATTTCAAGAATTTACAACCTAAATTTAAAAACTAAGCATAGATTAAAAGCAAATTGATTATAAAGAAGTGGTAAATTGGAGCCATTATCTTTTATACTATTTAGTTTTATTTTAATCAATAGGTATCATTCTCCAGGGAACTATAACTTCTTGTCCTTCACCATCTTTATTAATCTCTTGCTAATGGCTAATTTCTTAAATACAAATTCCTGCTGAAATGAAGTTGACATTCATTCCATGTTCTTCTCCACTCAGTTTTTAATGATCCTCTTTTCTCTGCAATAAGCTTTTTCTAGGAGATCTGAATCTTAATATTCCTTGCCCTTTCAGGAACAAATCTCTGCTAGGTTGTAATCTGATTTGCCCTGATACAGCATTTCTGGATGTGGCCACTGACCATTATCAGTGGGTTATGGGAAGATCATTCCCATTATGCTTGGAGCCTGTTGACCTGGGGGCTTCAGCCTGTGCTACCATTTCCTCAGCTGCACATCTTCCTCACTTTCCAAACCCTGAGTTTTTCCAAGAACAACTCTGGTCCTACTCAGGAGACATACTAAGCACTTCTAATTGGACCTTATTTAGATCCCAATTCAAACAAACTGAGATTTGGAGAAATTTGAATACTCACAATATATTTATTGATGTTAGAAAACTTATTTTTTTTAAAGATGCAATCATTATATTATGGTTTTGTTTTAAAAAGAGTCCTTGTCTTTTAAAGATATATACTGATCTATTTCAAGATGAAATGATATGATAGCGGGATATGTTTCAAAGGTTATGGGGAGGTGGATGGGGTAGAGATAAAAGGAGATGGACCATGAGTTAATTATGGAGCTGGGCAATGGGTTCATGGGATGTGGTTTATTATTCTATTCATTATACTCTTTACTTATGTGTATGTTTGAAGTTTCATTTCCATAATAAAAAATACATCATCGTATTTAATGACTGCAAAAGTTAAGAGAAATAGAACAACCTCCTGTTGAGTTGTTCAGGTGTTCAGGGAAGGGCCTCTCCCCAGTCACTGAGGGTGTGTACTGAATATTTTGATTGGCTTAGATGAATTTTATTTCCCTTTCCAGTGATTGATTTAGTTAGGGCATGTGATACAATACTTGCCTATGAGGTGGGAGACAGTTTGCAGGGGACTTCAGAGAAAGGTTTTCTTACACCAAAAAGAGAAACATCAGAGGAGATCTTCTTTCTCCGGGTGTGATCGTCACTGGATATGATATCTGAAGCTGTTGTAGCTATGTTATGACTATGAGGGTCCTAGCCTGAGAACACAGTGAGAGAGGCGCTGAGATGACAGAGCAGAAGATGGAAATTGCCTAGATCACTGACACATTGTTGAGCCTCTGAAACGAACAATACTGGATTTTCCTTAAGTCTAGACTTCTTATTATATAAAATATTATTAGTAAATGTTCTTCTTGTGTAAGTCATTTTAAATTAGAATTACTTGGGTTTTTTTTTTTTTTTTTTTTTTTTTTTTTTGCTGAAAGCATTCTAAGCAGATTATATGTATACTCTACAACATAGAAATTATACTCCATGCAGGTATATACCCTAAAGAAACGCTTGCACATGTGAGCTATAGTAGAAGACATGTTCAAGAATGTTCATAACAGTTTTTTCAATAATAGCACCAAACTGGACACAGCCAGTTGACTATCAATAGCAGAATGAATTAATAAAATGTAGTATATTCATATAGTAGAATAGTATACATCAATGAAGTGAACAAACTACGTTTTTACACAGCAGCTTGGTTAAATCTCAAAATATATATTAAAATGAAAGATACAACAGTTTACATATGATGATGTGATTCTATTAAATAAATAGAAATAGAAATACATTGTTTGAGGACACATACATAAGTAGTAAAACTATAAAAGAAAGCAAGTAAACAGATATCACATAAGTAAGAGAGTGATTTCTTCTGGAGGGAAGAGGGGGTTATAAAAAGGAGAGGCATGCAAAAGTTTCCCAGGGACTGGCAATGTTCTAGCTCTTTATTTGGGTCATGATTTCACAAGCACTTGCTTTATTATTAAAGAATTGACAAATGTTTAATTTGCTC
Source organism: Eulemur rufifrons (assembly GCF_041146395.1). Classification (NCBI taxonomy): domain Eukaryota; kingdom Metazoa; phylum Chordata; class Mammalia; order Primates; family Lemuridae; genus Eulemur; species Eulemur rufifrons. The sequence goes on along the minus strand of NC_090999.1, from coordinate 78,730,135 downwards.
TTCTATATGTATCGGTATAACTTCCATAGCATCTTTAAAAAAGTTCTAACCAATGCAATCAGTGTTGTATAGTAGAAAAAGAACTGAGTATGAAGTTAAAAAAAAAAAAACCCACCAAGATTGCCACTCACATTATTCTTGCTTTGCACCACTACCAAAGGACTCAGTTTTTGTTTCTGTAAAATGGGGGAGTTGCATTGAACCAAGTCCCTTCTTGCTGTCATTTTTTATTTTTTCTATCAGATATCACTTCATTCTGACTTTTCTTCTCTTTTTCAAGCTTACATGCCTTGAGTACAAACTGTGAACTTTGTGAAACTGAGCAGGGTGCTATAGAAACTTCTGTAGTAAATACAACTCTGAAAACAAAATGGGTGTTAGAAAGCCATGAAATACATCTCTGAGTTTCAGGGAAGAAGTTTCATCTCGTTAACTGACTGCCTCAATTCTCCAATTACTCTCTTCATTTCCTCTCATTCTGAACTTGGCTTTGATGGCCCGTTTAAAAATCTCTTGTTTGTGCTTTCTTGGTGGAATGATATTTTGGTCTAAGGCTTGTAGCTTATGCTTCAGAGACTTTCTCTGTGATGCTATCACCATTTCTGATTCATTGGGTATTTAGAAGCATAGCTTAGGGAAACATCTATTTAAGAAGAAAGGAAAAGGTACTTGACAATTTCTTCTATGATACTGATTTTTCTCCTCTTGCAGATAAGATAGTAGGTCTCGAATTGGAGAATGTCATTAGCGTTCTGAGCCCATCAGTTTTAGTACATGGATTACTCTTCATTGGCTCATTCACATACGTTAGTGATTTCTTTTTTAATGATACAAGTTTTAGGATAGTCTCTCTTAGCTAAACATAATGAATGAAGGAGTTTTCTCAGGCAAACTAGAATGTAGAAAAAGAACTATAGGTAGATAAAAAGAAACTTTGCTCATCACTGGTCAAAGCTAGGACAAAAGAGCCATGGTGCAGGAATGAAAAGAGCACTGAACCATTGCAGCGAGCTGGGCTTGGTTTTTATGGAGGTGGCTATGGCACAAGTCCTGTAGATTTGTCACTCTACACTTGACTGGAGCCCTAATTTAAAGAAAGCAGGCGCCTCCTTTTTAAACAACTAGGTTTCTCTTCCATTTTCCTTACAATTTTAGCTAACTGCTCACTGACACTCTCTCCAAAACTTCTATTAGAATTCCACGTTTTTAAAATCCATGTAGAACAAAACAAATGGCATGAACTCTCCTGTTTACCAAGTCCTCACCATTCCAAATTGTCACTTCATATGTTTATGTTATTGCTTAGTCCCTAAGGACATTTAAATTTGGAGCCTCTGGTTTACACAACCAGGAAAGATTAGGGAATCAGTAGTACTCGATGCTTCCTGAAGTGCAGGATTCACAACAGGAAGAAATCCTATGCAGGAAGTATAGGGCCACTTGAAAATCATAAATGTAGAGTAAATAAAAGCCATGTATCTTTCATTTTAGAAATATAATGGAATTTTAAATCCTAAAATACCACATAAAAACCCTTTTAAGTTAAGTTAAATGAACAGAAAACTGTCCTAGGTGGAACTAGACTATTTTAAGAGCATGTTTTTACCATTTAAAGCAAGCCCAGGGAGAAGAACTGTCTCACATAAAAAGTTATTTCATTCTGCTGTGAGATTAAGAAAGCTCTGCTAACTGGACCACAAATCAGTGGAACTGATTTTTTAATGGACAAGAATATAGTATTTTGTTGCTGGTTGTTAACATTTGCTTTCCTTTTCAAACCTATATCCAGTGGGCACTGGTGGCTGTGTGGGTAAGGGGGACTCTCCTTGAGTGGGTTCAATGTCTGTCCTACTTACAGATAATCTACCAGGAGCAAAGTGGTGCAGCCCATGGAGCACTGGACAGAGAGCCAGGGGACTTAGGTCCTGGCCTAACTACCTATGTGGCTTTGGAAAGTCACGTCACCTCTTTGGACCTCAGCTTCTTCACCTGCAAAGTGGGAACAGTTGAGATAAATGATCTCCAGGTTTATAGATGCTTGAAGTGGAAAGCAGCTTGTCGACAGGTAGAAACTTAAAATATGACCAAGCCAAGACTTTTGCCATACCAGTGCTTATGGTCAATGTTTTGTGACTCAATAAATGTTTAAAAATATTTGATAATGTTTGAAGTTATTTTGGCTTGTAAATTGATTTTTATTTTATTTTATTTTTATTTATTTATTTTTTTTTGAGACAGAGTCTCACTCTGTTGCCCAGGCTAGAGTGAGTGCCGTGGCGTCAGCCTAGCTCACAGCAACCTCAAACTCCTGAGCTCAAGGGATCCTCCTGTCTCAGCCTCCCGAGTAGCTGGAACCACAGGCATGCACCACCATGCCCGGCTAATTTTTTTCTATATATATTTTTAGCTGTCCATATAATTTCTTTCTATTTTTTTTTAGTAGAGATGGGGTCTTGCTCTTGCTCAGGCTGGTCTCGAACTCCTGAGCTCAAACGATCCACCCACCTCGGCCTCCCAGAGTGCTAGGATTACAGGCGTGAGCCACCGCGCCCGGCCGTAAATTGATTTTTAAAAACACTTTTAGTCTTTACATAACTGAAGGGTCAATTTTTCATCTACTACAGCTTTATGAATACCTAACTGCTTGACTTCTTTATATTACAAGGCATTTAAACTTTTAGACAATATATAGACATCTATTTCTAGACGGTAAACTTAAGTTTAGATACAATGAGAGTGAGTCAGAGTTAAGTGTAAGTCCCATCTTAGAATACCAAGCTTGTTCCGTTCCTGTTTGTCACGACCACTCCGTGAGCTAATTCAAGTGGGCTCTAGACCTTTACTGTCCTTTGATTTTCTAAATTCTTGCCTATTTAGATCACTTAGTACAGTATTCATGAGCTGTCATGTTCAAATAAAGATGAGGCTTTTGACCCATATCCTGGATTGTTTTTCCCAGAGATGATGCATTTGCAATAATCCATCTACCTCTCTTGCCGTGGCCTTGTGAACAGCGGCACACAGTTTTGAAAGGCTCACTGTGGAATTAAGTCAAGCTAACTGATCCATATGCCTCAGTCTCCTCGACATTAATCCACTGACTGTGTTAAAGAATGAGTGAGTGATTAGTTCAACAGTTACAGTTTTAAAGGATCAGTATGACTTTGATCTACTTGGAAAAGCTGAGGTGTGGAATAAAGCAGTGAGTTTCAGACTTTGGGATGTCAGAGATAGTGAAATTTCAGAAATCAAATTGAAGATGCACACAGGTTCACTAACTTGATTCTGCTAGGGGCGAATGTTAAAAAAACTCATAGCCACCATTAAAAAATCACCATAATTTATAATAGAATGAGCTTTTTTGTACCCAAAAAGTTAAGACAGTCTCAGAATTCAGAAAATTAAATTAATAAATTTAGTTTTATGAAAAACTTGACACTCTCTTCTTTTTTTTTCAGTTGGTCCCATGAAAAGTATGTCTTAAACTGCTCTGTGGACCAGCATTTTGGTATTTTTCTATCCTAAATATTTTATTTTAATTTCACACACAAAAAAACCCCCTCCTGGTTATAATACATGAAATTGATTTATGAACTCTGTCATGTCACAATATACAGTTTGGAAAGTCATGCTCTACAGTGTATATGCCTAAGTGGAACAGCTGATTTGTAAGGAATAAAGCCTTTCAGTTTTAATAGAAATGATCTAAATCGCTCCTCAAGGTCTTCAAATCAGTTAGTTTTTTCCATGGCTTCATATAAGAATGCTTCTCATTTCCCTACTTCTTAAATTCTTGACATTGGAGGTCTTAAAATTTCTTGCCAATACTATAGGTAAAAAATTGCATATTGTTTTAATTTGATTTTGTGAGGTTTTACAAAAATACGTACATATTTTTATATATAATATATGATATATAATAAATATAAATATATATATGAAATATAAAATATATATACATAGATATTTAGAAAAATTTTTTTTGTGTATATATGTGTGTGCATATATATTCTGGATACTATGTTTCCTTTACATCTAATCTAAATACTCTCCAATGCTGTGTTTGCATTTTAAGCATGTTTAGACTATGTTTATATTAAATTTTAAATTTAGTTAATGTACATAAAGAAAACTGCACACACACGTGTCCAGCCTGATGAATTTTCAGAAAGTGTAATCATCACCCAGATCAGAAGAAAGCACTTCACCAGCACCCAGGCACCCCCACCACCATGTCTCTCTAATCACTACCCACCCACCCCTTCCTCAAAGGTAATCACTATTCTGATTTCAATCACCATCTGCTAGTTTTGCTTGCTTTAAAATTTACATAAATAAACTCATGGAGTAAGTTAGAGTATATTTTGATGTTCAACTGTTATATATGTTACATAGTTAAATATATTTATCTTCCTTTTATGCTTTTTTTTTTGGCAACTTGCTTAAGAAAATCTTTCCCACCCTAGCTCATGCTATCTTTTAATAGATTTGGAGTTTCAATTTCTGCATTTAGTTTCCTAATCCATCTGATTTTTTTCTTATATGAAGTAGAAATATAATTTTTTTCTTTCTGAAAAGCCAAATGTACTAAAAATGCATCAATGTCCTTTCCCAATCATTTGTGATATACCATAGGACTATTTTTTTAATCTTTATTTATTTATTTTAATTTTAGCATATCATGGGGGTACAAATGTTTAGGTTACATATATTGCCCTTGCCCCAGCTGGGTCAGAGCTTCAAGTGTGTCCCTCCCCCAGATGATGCTCCCTGCGTCCATTAGGTGTAAATATACCCATCCCCTCCTCCCCCCCACCTGCCCGACACCCCACGAATGTTATTACTATATGTGCACTTAAGTGTTAATCAATTAATACCAATTTGATGATGAGTACATGTGGTGCTTATTTTTACATTATTATGATACTTCACTTTGTAGAATGGGTTCCAGCTCCATCCAGAATAATACAAAAGATATTAGTTCCCCATTTTTTTATAGCTGAGTAGTACTCCATGGTATACATATACCACATTTTATTAATCCACTCATGTATTGATGGGCACTTGGGTTGTTTCCCCATCTTTGCAATTGTGAATTGTGCTGCTATAAACATTTGAGTGCAGATGTCTTTCTTTACAGAATGTCTTTTGTTCTTTTGGGTAGATGCCCAGTAATGGGATTGCTGGATCAAATGGTACAAGTTCTACTTGTATCTTTTTCAGGTATCTCCATATTGCTTTCCACAGAGGTTGTACTAGTTTGCAGTCCCACCAGCAGTGTATGAGTGTTCCTATCTCTCCTCATCCATGCCAACATTTATTGTTTGGGGACTTTCTGATAAAGGTCATTCTCACTGGGGATAAGTGATACCTCATTGTGGTTTTGATTTACATTTCCCTGATGATTAGAGATGTTGAGCATTTTTTCATATGTTTGTTAGCCATTAGCCTATCTTCTTTTGAAAGTTTGTGTTCATGTCCTTTGCCCACTTTTTGATACGGTTATTTGATTTTTTCTTGCTGATTTTCCTGAGCTCTGTATAGATTCTAGTTATCAGGCTTTTATCAGATGTGTAACATGTGAATATTTTCTTCCATTCTGTAGGTTGTCTGTTTGCTCTTGTGATAGTTTCCTTCGCTGTGCAGAAGCTTTTTAATTTGATCAGGTCCCATTTATTTATTTTTGTTGTTGCTGTGATTGCCTTTGGGGTCCTCTTCATAAATTCTTTGCCTAGGCCAACGTCTATAAGAGTTTTTCCAACATTTTCTTCTAGAATTCTTATAGTTTCATGCCTTAGGTTTAAAGGACTATCTATTTTGTCCTATTACTTTATTTGTACATTTTTGTGAAGATAGCAATCATGTTTGTTGATTATTTTTGATGTCTTGCTATGCGGTAGCACAAACTTCTTTCTAATGTTATCCTTTAAAAAATTTCTTGATATTTATACAGCTTTATAAAGTGAATTTATGATCAATTTGTTAAGGTCTTTGCAAATTCTTATACAGACTTTTGATTGGAATTGCATAAATTCATAAATTCTGGAAAGAAATATTTTAAGAAATGTTAAATCTTATTCAACATGGTTTGTTTTTCTAATTACTTAATTTTCCTTTATGTCTTCAATAGCTTTCTGCATATTTTAGCTTAAAAATATCTTGTGTATTTTCAGATTAGGTTTAATTCTATAATTTTGAGTTTTTGTTACAATTTTGAACAGATTTTCTTCCTACTACAACTCCTAATTGGTTATTAAGTATGAAAATATATATAGATGTTTGAATATCAATCTTGAACTCAGCAGCTTTGCTGAATTATCCTCTTAATTTTAAAATAATTGCATTTTACTTTTCTTGGATTTCTCTATATAGCAAATTATATCATCTATGAGTTGTTTTTTTCTTCCTTTCTCATCTTTATGTCTCATTTGTTTTTCTTATTGCATTGGATAGGCTAGCTATCCAATGTTTGTTTGGATAGACAATTAGCTTTCTTTATGTAAATTAGAAAAATTGTAGTGGTAGAATTTATTAATGTTTTAATTATGAATAATTTAAGAGAATTTATGCATTAATATATAAAACTTTTATAAAATAGAATACTCTTATTTGAGTTAAAGTGTTTTCTCAATTCCACACATAAGTTTTATGATATAATGAAAAATAGTATCTTTTTCTCATTCTTGCTATCATGGGAATGCTTCTAAAGTTTATTATTTCATAAGATATTTGCTGTTAGTTTTTGAAAGCTCCACTTAAAAGGAAGTTCTCTTCTATTACTACTTTGCTGGGCTTTTTTCTTTCTTTTAATTTTGAATGGGTATTGTTGCATTTTTATCAAGTTTTTAAAAATTTATTGAGATGGTCATTTAAAATTTTGATGTAGTCAAATTTACCTTTCTTGTCCTTTATGCTTTTCTGTGACTTTTGAAGTCTCTGTTTTTCCCTAACGTATTTACATTTGATAGGTTTTCTAATGATAAACTATACAATAGGTTTTCTAATGATAAACTATACTTCTAAGCCTACTTGATCATGTTGTATTTTGTACACATAATAGCTATAACTTTATATATATATGATATATAGATAGATGTAGATATAGGTATATAGATGTGAAGTTGGACTTGCTTAACTTGTATTTTATTTAAAAATTTTGCATCCATGTTCATAAATGATATTGGCTTATATTTTCCTTTTCTTATACTCTCTTTTTCTCATTTTGGTATAAATATCATACTAACATCATAGAATCAATTAGATAATATATTTTCTGTTTTATTATTTGGGAGAATTTAGATAAGATAGGAATTATCTGTGCCTTTATGTTTGATAAAACTATATGGTTCTGGCTCTTTGGAGAGGGGTGATTTTTTTAAACTCCTGGCTCAATTTCTTTAATATTTATTGATATATTTGAGATTGAAAAATATTTTATATTTTTCATATATGGGAAATTCAATATTTTCTAGAAAATTTCCCATTTTATCAAATTTTAAAATTTGTTGGCATTAAATTGCCAAAGATTCTTATTTTATTTTTTCAAATGATAATTATAACTTATATTAGTTACCCTTTTAAATTCCTGACATATTTAATTTGTGCACACTCTCGTGTGTGTGCTCTCTCTCTCCCCCTTTCTCTTTTTCTCTCTTCCCCTCACTCTTGATTATTATTTATTGGTAACAATCTTTTTTTTTTTTACTTCCTCTCTGGAAAATTATAAGATTTCCCTACAACTTTGATATTTGCCGGTATCACTACTGTATGTCAGGGGCATTTTAAATATGAAGACTCACATCTTTCTTCACTTCTGGAAAATTCTCAACTATTATCTTTTTGAATATTGCTTCTTCTTAATTCTTTCTGGAATGTCTCTTGGATGTTTGTGGGTTTTATTTAAAAAAAAAATTAAATCTTGTTACACTCTCCTTCGTGTCTTCTAATTTTTAAAAAGAAATCCAATTCAATTTATTTTCTCTCTTTCATTCTGAAAAATTTCCTTAGGCTTCTCTTCAAATTTGCTAATTCTCTTTTCAATTGCTTTAATCTAATATTTAATTCTTGGAGCTTTTTAATATCAATATGCTATTTCATAACTTTCTGTTTTTGTTTCATGACAAGTATTTCTTCATGTCTTTGAAGACTTTAAATGTACTCGTTTAAAGGGATTTTTACCCTTTTTATTGTTTTATAAATACAATTCCTTTGGTGTGAGTTATGTCTGTTGTCTCAACACAGTTCCTTTGGTGTGAGTTATGTCTGTTGTCTCTCTTTTTGATGTAGACATCCTCATGTGTTTTGTAATTCTGGTCTGTGAGCTCATTTTCCTGGGGAACTATCCTCTCTCTGAGCTCCCTTTTGTGTACCCCGGGTAGTGGGGCTTTCCCTTTGCAGTTTTATCACAGGGTATCTACCCAATCTGCAGAGGCTGTCACTGTCTGGGCAAGTTCTTATGCTTGTGTTTTGGCTCTGGCTTTTTTGAACTTAGATAGGGTAACTAGACCTCCACAATCATGTGATACAGACCCGAAATTTTGGAAATTACATGGGAAACTATTTCCAACTATGGGTTAGGTAGATAATTTGCTTTCCAGGTCCTGTTCTTAAATAGGAAACCTAACTGTTTTTTCACCACAGGAGTGGAATTTGTAGCACCGACTCTCATCCTCATGTTAGTGGTGAACTCCCAGACCTTTTGGCTGGGTCAACTCCCTGCCTCTGCCTCCCATACCACCGGTTGCTGGACTTTACCTCAAAAATCACATTTCTGGCACCTGTATATTTCTCATTATTCCTTTCCTCCAAGCTTTCATGTACCTGAAGTGTAATATATTTTATTTAGTATTTCTAGTTATTTGAATGAAAGTGAGTATTTCAATGGGTACTTAACATGTCATTTTGACTTGGAAATCTCCACAGAATTCCTCTTATAGAGACACAGAAAGAAATTGCTTACAGGTCTGTACATAGGGAAAGTTGTGTTTCTCATCACAAATCTTATAACTGAATGTGTTTTCTCTGTATTGGCCACTGGGTAGTTTATGGCCAAATTTGTCATTCCCTTGTAACACTTATAGATACAGCGTCCTGGATGGCCTACATGTATGTGATTTTTCTTTTTCTGACTCTCTCAACTGTTAAGTTTATACTTTTTTATGAATTTTTGTAAAATTTCTCAATTTTTTTTTTTTGTAGAATGAGGTGGCATATAAGAATTATATTTTTATCTGATAGTTCCAGATATTGAGCCTGTACTCATTAAATGTTGGTGGAGTGAAGGAATGAAGTGCCGAGAGTGTGGCTGTAGCCATAACCCTTTACTTGTTCTTCCTTTTTCTCTCTCTGTGTCAGGCAGGCAGAGCATGAGTCTGAGTGCAGAGGAGAATATCAATGAATGCAGAGATACATTCTCCTTTGTAGTGCAAACAAACAACTCAGGCTCACTATAAAATTCATTTAGCTTCTGCCTCATGTATTTTCATTGGAAAATTGGTTTGTTCTTTGTCATTTATTCAAAAATCTCCCATCCTGCTCTCCTTAGCATTCTTTGTTGGCAGCCAGCAGTGAGTGAGTGCAGAAGAATGTTTTTATGCCTTTCAGGCTGATTTTCATTGAAATAGCTGTTTGGGAATTTTTTTTTTTTTTTTTAACAAAAAGAATTCTAATGAACTCTTTAATGTTGACTTCTCAATGAAGTTAGATTCTTAATCTCTGGATGATAATAGTTTTTGCTTTTAAGTCACCATCCTCACTGTAGCATGAAGGAAACTTGTCACTTTCCATTTTACATATTTATTACTTCTTGCTTTGTATCTCTGTTCTCTACCCTTCCTTATCCCTCCATATTTTTTTCTTCCTTTGACCTCAATATTTTTTTGTGAGCTAAGGATGTTAGCTTGGAGAATAACATGTTATTCTCCAATCTAACAATGGACACTTTGAAGTATAGGGAAGTTATCATTTGTGAGGGCAAGTCATTTCAATGACATTAAAATACATCTATTTGGAATTCTAAAAATATACTGTCCACTCTTTGACAGTTTTGGGAGATCAGAAAAAAGTCAAACCAAAACATATCACTACTAAAACCACAGATAACATTGAAAACTTCTGCCAAGACAAGAGCATGTGTGCAGAGGAGCATTTTCTTTTCCTATGAACATAATTATTAGGCATTGCCTAGAAACTTCCTTTTTTCTTACCCAGAGCAGTAATAGGATTCCCTGCAACATTATTAATTTCAGCTCTTCCTCTGGATATGGGCATAAAATGTGAAATTCTTTTTCCACCTGACAGTTCTTCCAATATCTGAAGACGATCACAGGATATATCAAATGTGCCATCATAGAGCCTATATTTTTCCATCTTGGCCAGAATAGGTCATAAGAGACTTAATCATGTACTTAGCTGAAAGCTAGATGTTGACTCACTTGAATTAACTTCAAGTTAGTGAGATGTGCAGGCCCCCAGAGAATAAAATCACAATTCCTTAGCAAGCATATACCTCACTCTCTGGCCCCAACCCATTCTAAACATGCTGATACTTTCTCTGGTACCTGTGCTGATACTTTGAGGATATGAGGCTAGGATTTATCATACCTAAGGGTGATTATTTCAAAACATTTTCCCTAAACATATCATATGTTTCCACACTGTTTTGCCTTTCTTTGTATAGATTGGTCCTTCAGCTGAGACTATCCTTCTCCCCTGTCACCATTATGCCTCAAAATTCAGCTAAAATACCACCTTCTGAGAAATTTTCCTTGACTTCCCCAGGCAAAATTCATTGTTCCCTCTTCTACCCTCCCTGGACATTTGGTTCCTGTCCTCATTCTTTCTTTTCCAAAATATAACTGTCTGAGGTTTTTGAGGGCGGGGACCATGTCTTTTTAATTTTTGTATTCTCCCTACTTAAACTCACAGACTTGGCCCTTAATAAAAATTTGTTGAACACAGGATACCTGGAAAATGAAAGCATGCTCAGATAAAGTTGAAAAGCTAGAAATTTTGGTAGACAACTAGTCTGATTAAAAAAAAAAAGAAGAAGAAAGACAATATAAGAGGAGGTTGCCAGTGATGCAGGAGAAAAATCTTTGGGAACAAAACTTTTGGCCTCAGATGATTCTGTACCCATGCACAGAGTGTTCAGAAGAAAACTTGTTGAGTCAGCCCCAAGGTATCCCATGACCATGGCCATGATTGCTAAAGTGGCCTCTCAGCACACAGCACCAGCTCGTTCATTGCCTCTCTGGGAAGTTTGCCCTGGACAGGGCTTTGAGCCTATGCTATCCTGAATCATTCACCAACCCCCGGGGGGCCGGGGGGGGGGGGAGTCTCTGTCTCATGTCCTCTAAATATGATAGGCTAACATATGCGTCACTGTGGCTGGAATTAGGCTAATCAGTATTTATCATAGCTATTACTAAACAGCCCTCTTCTTCAACTTTCTCCCATGCTGTTATTCTCTTTGTTCCTTATGATTCTTCTATTCTTTCCTTCAACCAATTCTCCCCTCTTTTCTTTCATCCTCCTTCCCACTCCTTAAGTGGTCAACAGCCTTTACTATAAAACAGACGCATAGGCTGGGATTTCAGCGCTCTAGGTATGTTCCAATAAGTGCCACACATGAGATTCTTTCTTCACTTCTTATCCTATTACCTATCTCCAGCTACCCCCTTGCCTCGTTTATCTACCCAAGATATAGAAATATACATGAGGAAGAGGATTTCCCTTGCCATAGCCAACTAAATAAATGAAATAATAATAATCTAGACTATCAATCAGCACTTCTTGTTCCAGAGGAATGTCACAAGCTCTGGGAAGACAAAGAAGAAATAAAGAGCTAATTTCCTTTCATTGAAGAACATAATCAAAACCAGATAATCCCAAACATACCTAGACAGGGAGCATCACCCTGGGAGGCACAGATGAATCCTTCTTTCTTTTACTGTGTTCTCACTCCTGCCTAACTGGCTGGCCCTGTCTGCCCTTAAATGATGTCATGTGGAGGCCAAGCATTCTATACTGAAAAAGGTAGTCCTCCTCTCTTCTCTTTTCTTCTCTTTAGTCAGCAAAAGCTTCTGGGAATACACTTAGTTGTATGATTTGTTTGGGAAGGGAAGGAGTAGACAGTTATACATTGCAGGCAGCAAATTAAATGCTATGAAAGAACTTGGGCCACATGATCCAGACAGACAGATCCTGAGTAATAGTGTGTGCCTGGGGTGGGGGTGTCACAAAAGGGAGTAGGATGTAGGGTTTGGGCAGAGGAGCTCTAAGTGGAACCAAATGGGGAGATATTCACTTTTGTGCCTTATCCTGACCTTGGCTTGGAGTTCTGCCATTGCTCTACCATTTCTTATATTCTCTTGAAACATTTAATATACCTCACAAATATGGATATGAACCTTTATAACAACTTCAGGATATTTAAAATAAAACCACAAAGTAAATGGGAATAATTTAAAAACTTTTGAGATTTCCAGTGTTAGTGAGCATGAGGAACAATGAGAATGGGGGTGCTTTTACATTCTTGAGGGAAGTGTAAATTGGTACATTACTTTGGAGAGTATCTGGGAACATTTGGTAACACTGACTATTCACAGAGCCTTCAACCCAGCCATGTCACCGCTGAGTTTATATCCTAAGGTAGGGATTGGAAAACTTTTTCTGTAAAAGATCAGATAAATATTTTCACCTTTGTGTGGACCATACAATCTCTGTCACAACTACTCAATTCTGTCATTGTAGTATGACAGCAGCCACTGGCAATGTATAAGCAACTAAACATGACTGTGTGCCAATAAAACTTTATTTATAAAAACAGATGGTAGACCATATTTGGGCCACAGGCATAGTTTGTTGACCCCTGCCCTAAAGAAACACAAGTATATACGCAAGAAGAATATGCAAGAATGTTTATAACAGCATTATTGGTAATAAAAATAAAAACTAGAAACAAGCTGGGTGCAGTAGCACACACCTGTAGTCGAAGCTACTTGGGAGGCTAAGGAAGGAAAATCGCTTGAGATCAGGAGTTCATTTTTTTATTAATACATATATAGTAGAAGTATAAAGACCTTTTTGGGAAAGACAAACACCAAATTCAGGACAGTGCTAACCTATGGCAGAGAGTAAGGATAATGTTTTCAGGGAAGGGCATGTAGACTTAAATTGTGCTTTGAAGGTTTTATTTCTTAAGCTCATGGAGGATACACAAATGGTAGGTAAATAAGTACCCATTATACCACTTTGATTTAAAAAAATCTCTAGGATTTTTCATTTTTTATGTTTTTGCCTTTGCATTGGACTATAGTTTTTGACCCATTGTTGATATACACTGCAATCACCTTCAATCTTTCTGTCTCATTCAATAATGTGGCCCACATGTTCCACTCATTTATCCTATTTGATAGCATATTTAACATAAGATCATTTGTTCTGGACAATAAAAATGCTTTAATTGTCATGGTTGGCCAGCAGCACTCTTATCTGTGACTGAAATAGGTTGCTATGGACAATTGCTGATTGAGGGGAGAAAGGGTTTTCAGATTTTGTTTTGTTTTTTCTGTTATTTGTCTTTACTTACTTTACCCTGACTAGTTTTATTGCCCAGGATCCATGGTTTCATTGTTGTTCCTGTGTTTTTTCTTTGTACATCCTAGGAGGAGACTCATCTGCAATCTTGTTTTTTTATTACGTGTCTTAGCTAGATGAGTTTAGGTCATCAAGTCTCCATGTTAGGTGACTTTCTTGCTTCTCATGCTCTCCTCCAGAGAGGATGAACAAAGTGGGAAATGCCTTCTACATGGGGAATTGATTAAGTTCAGATTTTTCCCACACTGGAAAGATGCTGATTTGGTTTCACAGTCATGATATGAGTCAGACACAGCTGGGAACATGTGGTCTGCTTACAGTGAGCTGTTCCATGCTTGGGAAAGGTGACAGACTGACAGGGCAGGAGAGAGAAATGTTGGATTTGTTTTGGTGTTTAGTAATTTTTTCCATGAAGGCACACCTTGGACAACCAACTCGCTTTTGCATGGCCATTAGACACCGTAGTCTGAGAAGAGCTCTTGTTTTTGTCTCTACTGGGCATATAAGAAAAATGGTCTTTGAACTTGAGAGAATTGAAATATCCAGGATAGATTCTATACTACAGATTGTTGAAATAGAACCAAATACCACCAGCATATTTCTCTCATATGTACCCTATAAAGGGCAGGGCTGAGCTAAAATAAAGACACGGGGCATATAGTTTGTGTGGCTGTTGTTCTAAAGTAGTGGGAATTCATTGCAGTGAGAACTGGCCAGCACTTACCCGGCACGCTGCATTCTATTTTCTCCACAGCTGTTCGCTGCCATACATTTCTGATCCAACATAGAAAGTTGTCCAAAAATGTGGAACACATTGACCTGATCTTTCCACCAGGGAAATGGCATTGCAGGAAAGATGAAATTATTAGAATGAGGCTTTTGTGGGAAATTAAATATTTCTGGATTTATAGGGAAGATTAGTTTCCTACCTCTATCAACAGCAATTAATCTTCATTATTTAAAATTTAGGACTAACAAATAGATTTTCTAACAAGACTAACTTTGATATTCAAAGAATTTAATATGGCTCTTGAAAACTGAGCTGGCAGCAAGGATTGTGTTAGTAATTATGATGATGTGAGCGAGGGCTGCAGGTATGGAGTACAGCGTGTGAACGTACTAGGTGCTAGTAAGTGCAGTAGAGAAGTCTAGGAGTCTCAGCAGCTTATAAGAAGACGTATTTGGAAGGGATTAAGAAAGATTGTGTTTAATTACTTTCCAATGTACAAAATAGCTAAAATATGCTATGAAAATATTGCTTGCTAAGATGTTCTACTTTAAGGCATGTATAAAAATAAAATTACCACAGTAATGCACCATTCTGAAGAGTGCTTGCCTCTTAGATTAAGTATGGTGTATTGATTAAGAGCCTAATGTTTTGAGGTATTCTAACCTCTATAGATACCATCTGTGTGATTTCTCTTTGCAATTTTTGTATCTGTAAAGAATAGATTACCTCATAGGTTTCTGGTGAGGATTTAATAAGATAATGCAGAACAATTAGTATTAGCATAATTCCTTGCATTCCCAATCAGCACTCAACAAATATTTATTATAATTACATTATATAATTGATATGTAAATGGTGAGAGCAAAAACTCTTTTTCAAAGTTAATAACTATCCCCTTATATTGTAACCGAATATTACCCTTATTTACTATGTCATATTTCTTATCAATAAGGTAGACAATTCAGTCAGTTCTTAATTGAAAGAACACAGAATGTGAATTAATGAAATCTGAATTAAAAAGGTTTTTCTCTAGCAAGCTTGGTATTTAGGATCTCCAAAAACAATGTTTTAATTAATTTTAAGAAAGTATTTTTAAGTAGCTACTGTGTGCAGACAACTATGAGATATTGTGGAGGAGTGGATTCAAAAATAGGGACTTCTATAGTTGTACATTATTTCTTTGAATTTATACCTTTTAAAATGTCAAAGTTATTCTTGTTGAGAACATGTAAAGTGTAAACTGTGCTTCTGAACCTTACAAATAGCTACTACCCAAGGAGAGTTAAAACTCATTAGCTATATTTTGCTGTAGGAAAAAAATTGGAATAGTAGTGAGGAGACTAGTATATTCTTATTTCTTTTATTTATAAAAATTATTATATGTTTCTTGGTTGGTTGGTTTTGATTTTGGTTTTCCAATTGGTTGACTACAAAACTGGAAGAAGCAAAGATATTATAATTTTGGAGAAAGATGTGGCTGCTCTTGGGCTGGGGGTGGGGGTGACGTCAACCGGAATCTATTTTTCGTTGGTGAAGGAGAGTAAAGAGGAAATGCAATGTCCTCTGTGCAGGTGTCAGCCTATTAAAAAATGGTTCCTGATGGAGGCGGGACTGAGTAACCTCCATATGCTTTCTTTGCAAGTGACTTTACTAGAAAGAATGACAACACGAGGGGAGGAAAGGACCAAATCTATGTGGCCACTGAAGGAGTTTTCAGGGGATTATCTTTTACTGTGGCCTGAGAAACAAATGCATCCTGTGTAAAATGAAAAACTTCATATTTTATGATGTTGCTATTCAGATTAAATAAGACTTAACACGAAAGTGCTTTAAAATCAAAAGCTCCATACACGTATAAACTAACATTGTGAGGAATGGCCCATACTTAACTCTGAATATTTGTCATTTGTGATGTTGGCAGTACTTTGTTGAGGTTCATTTGAGGATCTTGTTTTTGGGAGCAGCTGGTGGCACAAATTCTATGCTTTTTTTTTTTTTTAGAAGGAAACTAAAGCAAAATTGAATTAACTTGACAAGATCTCACCAATGGATGATTAATGAAATTGGCAATTCCAGATTATTAGATTATCCTGCTCCCTAACTCATTCCAATTTAGTTCTTCTTACACAAGTGTGTGTGTTGCTGTATCAGAATCTCTTTGGAGAGTCCCCTCTGTCCCACTCTTAGTCCATTTGTTTCAGGTGGGGCTCACACTACTTCCTAGCTCCAGACACGAGGATCTGCTTAATGAGTATAACACTTGCTGTCCTTGGTCATAGTGATTGGTTCAGTATTAGGCACAAGGTCCAAGGTGAGCCAATGATAGTTAATGCTAGAAAGTTGCTGATGCTATCTAAACTGGCTTGCTAAACCAGTACTCATCTTTTCCATCTTTTTACAGAGACCCTGACTCTGTAGCAGACACTGAGGAAAACAGGGCTGTGAAACAGAGACATAGTATTCTAATGATATCATGTAAGATCCTGGATCCAACTATCCTGAAGCCAGATTCAGCTCTTACATTCCTAGTTATATGTGTCAACAATTTCATTTTTGTGGTTAATTTATTTTGAGTTTGGAATCTGTCACTTCCAACAAAAATACCCTTCTTTTTTCCCTTCTTCCATTTCTTCTTTCTTCTTTTCTTTTTCATCTTTCTTCCCTCTCTTTTTTATCCTTTCTTCTCTTCTTTCCCCTCTTACTTTAGAGGTCTTTCAGAAGAAACAATAGCAAATAGGAACAAATCATACAGGGGCTTGGAAACTAGGATGAAAGTGTTGGAATTTATCATTTATACTCTAAAGATTTTTTTTAATTTTGGAAATAGCATGATAAGAGTTATACATTAGGATGATTACTCTAGCAGAAGTGTGTGATAAACATTGAAGAATGGAGAGAGTGCATGCATGGAGAGCAACTAAGGTGTTGTCCAAACCTACAAGGAACAGTTCTTGCCTTGCAATGTTAATCTGTTGGAACAGATATGTAGGGACAGATACAAACAATAATAAAAATCTTTAAGGGAAGCATGGATAGAAATTGTTAACTAAACAAAAAAAATAAGGGATAAAGGAGAGGTGAAAATGATTTTGAAGTTTTGAGTACATATGACTGAAGCACTGATGGACCCCAAAAAAATATTATCAACAGAGAAATGGGGAGAGGAATGAAACTAGTTGAAGGCCGCAGGAGATTGTAGGTTGAGTTTTGTTCTTGCTGAGTTTGAGTAGAGGTTTGAAGAAGCAGGTTTGGAACTCAGAGACATCATTGCTGAAAGTACCAATCTGGAAGTCCTCCTAATCAAAGCGATATTTGATACTGTGGGCCAGAACTGAGTCAAGGGAAGCAATCAAGATAAGACAGATATCCAAGATTTGAGCTGTGGGAAACAAGTATTAATACGATGAGGAGGAAGGAAAAAGAGGAATAAGATCATAGGAGAGAGGGGTCAAAATTCAAAAAGTAGGAAGAAACTTAAAAATAGTACTGATATACCAGAGAAGGTTAAAATTTCAAGACAGAAGAATTGGTGGTCTCAAATTTTACAGCAATGAAAGAGAATGCTCTGTAGGAATACCTCATTCCATATATTTAGAAGACTTTGGGAAATCTTTGTAAATGAAACTTCATTGATATCTCAGGAAAACAAATTCCAGGTGGAATAAAATGAAACATAAGTAGAAAAACTAGGGAACAACATTGAATATTCATCAGCTCTCCCAATGGAAGAAAAATTTGTAAGCTTTGAAGTGTAGAAAAAGTCATAAAAGAAAAGCTCATTAGATTTGATCATAAAAAAAATCACAATTTTCTTTAATGCAAAAAACATAAGTTATTGAATAGAAAAATACGTGTAGCAAAATGTGACAAAGAATTTATCTATTTTATATAGAGCTGATAGGGAAAAAAAAACCCAATGAAAGAATTTGCAAAACAGGAAATTAAATATGGCCTATTTACTTGTCTCTTCTACTATATTCTCTAGTTAGATTCTAAGTTCTGTGTGAGGCCAGAGCCCATGCCTACACTGGTTACTTCTACAACCCCAGCATTTAACCCTTGGGGTGGGGGTGGAGCTGGAGATGATGATGCCATTTCCTCAGATAAAAATGCAAGAAGAGGCACAACTTTGGTTTGAAAGTGAATTCAGATTTGCCTATGCTGGCTTTGTAGCACAGTGGGACATTCAAGTTGAGATGTTCAGGGTCCATCTGTCATATAAGGTTCTGGAGCTCAGGGGAGAGGTTAGAGCTAGAGATAGGGGTTTGAGAGTAAGCAGCATTTAGTTGGTGACATGGGCTCTTCATCACCCAGGGGAAAGTGTGTAGAGTGAGAAAGGGCTGGGGCAAGAATGCCCACGTAGCCCCACATTTAAGAGCAAGGCAGAGCAGGCAAGGAAAATCAGGGCAGTATGTTCCCATGAGCGTTCAGGGAAGGATGTGTTTAGGGAGTTGAGTGTATCTCACACAAGGAAGTGTACCTGGAACATAGTGAATACTCAAACATCTTAGCTATTATGAACATTGAAGAGTAGTGGCAGGGAGCTTTATTGATGCGATATTGAATTCACCAGTGGCAGACTGGAGGTGCAAAAGGGGAGCCAGTTGTAAAAGCTGCCTAAAAAGCTGAACATGGATAAAAGGAAAGAGTAGAACATGGGGCAGCAGCAATGAGATGGGAACCAGCTATGTGCAAGCGATCGAGGGAGAGGGTGGTACTTTTGGCCTCCAGTGATTGAGTGCCGCCTCCTGCCAGGTGCTGTTCTTGGTGCTTTAACTGAGTCGGTCTCACAACAGCCCTACCAAGTAATTACCAGACTTAGTCACAACTTACCATTGAGGAAACTGAGCCATAGATCCAGTAATTTGCCTAACGCTTGTTTACTACTCCTAAGAAGTAAGGATTTGACCTCAGGCATTCTGACTCTTCAGTTCATGTGCTTAATCCTTTCCATGTACAGCCCCTTAATTATATGGGCTATGATGGTAAAATATTTCTTTTTTTTTAACCAAATCTGGAGTGCAGATGTCTATTTCCAAGCCTTCTTTAGTACTATGATCTGATGCTGTTTTTTTTAAACTAGTGTTTTAGAAGTCTAAAAAAGAATATTAACTTCTATATCACTTTAGATTTCTTTGCAATTATGTTGTACCCCGTCCCTGATTTTCAATCTTGATTCACACTTGCTGCGATTTGATAGCACAAATGGCTTTGCAATGAATACGAGACACCTGCAGTGCTGCAGATGTGTGTGAGGCAGCCAAGATACCAGGAAGAGCACTGGATCCCATTTTGGAGACTTTTTTAAAGCCGCACCAGGGAACTGAAACAATGACTGCAGCACTTGTGACCATGACTCTCATTTATCAGATGAGAAGGCAAATCTCATGAGACATTTTTAAGTGAGAAAATTCATAATACTCACACTTGCAGCAATTATGAATCACTTTTATTTTAGTGTTATTTGGTGTCATTCTTGATAAAAATAGTCAATGATATTAAATGATTTTAGGGTAAGCATCAGGATTGAAATTTTATTAACAAATAGCTATTAAATCCTGGCAGACAACTTTTCCTAAGATGGTTACCATAAGAGAATAGAGAAAATGTCTTTTGTGAGGCTAAGATAACTATTATTATGAAAATTAAGTGATGTTTTATGGAAATGATCTCTGAGGGAGATACTTTGACCACAAAGGTAAAACAAAACAAAACAAAAATTTGTTTTGCTACCGTATAAAATGTTGGACTGAATGTACCAAAAATCAAATCCTGAGTCCATTGTTAACAATGCTGATTAAGCAGTAGTGAGTATATTATTGTGTTGATATAAAACATGTTCAGGAAGGAAGACATAGCTGTAAATAGGATGGAATTTACATAGAGGATAACAGAATTTAGACATTTACATTCTTTGGTTGGATTCTGTTAGGTCAACTTCTTAAAATAGTTTCAAGACAGGTGTGCCATGCTCTAGACCAGAATCACTAAAGCTTGGAGCTATCAGCCCCATTCCTAGATGTCCTGTCTCAAATGCTAATGCAAGTCTTGCATTCTTTAATTGTTAAAGTGTTATGGGCTGAATTATGTTCCTCCAAAATTCATAGGTTGAAGTCCTAACCCTTAGTACCTCAGAATGTGAGACTGTATTTGGAGGGAGGGTCTTTACAGAGGTAAGGAAGTTAAAATGAGGTCATTAGGGTGCGCCCCAATCCAATATGGCTGGCGTTTTTATAAAAAGAAATTAGGACACAGGCAGGCCCAGGGGCAGGACCATGTGAGGACACAGGGAGAAGATGGCCATCTACAAGCCGGTGAGAGAGGCTCAGAGGAAACAAACCTAGCTGACACCTTGATCTTGAACTTCTAGCCTCCAGAATTGTGAGAAATAAATTTCTGTTGTTAAGCCACCCAGTCTGTGGCACTTTATTATGGCAGCTGTAGCAAAGTAATACCAAGAGATATGATGTAGAGATTTCACTCAGGTGTTATACTCCAGATTAAACAAGCGGAAAATATGACTGATTGATAGTTTCCCAGATGATCTTCATGAGTTTCTTATTTCATAATTGAATACCTATTTGCAATTGCTTTGGGAAAGAAAAGTTTAATGTCCATTTATTTGTTTGTAACTCAGAGGTTTCTGGGATCCCATAGTCATTCTGTGGTTTCTTTCAGCAGCAACTTTGAAGCAGGAATCAGAGTTTGTCCCATACCCAAGAAAGGAGGCCCATTTTATAACACGTAAATAAATCTGTGGATTTTACTTAAGATTTCATGGGAGACAGGGAAGAGGGTTTATATCACATACACATGCCTGGAAATCTCTTAAATCCTGTCCTGTGTGCCTCTTCCCTTGGCTTATTTCTAATCTCTATCCTTTCACTGTAATAACCATAATTGTAATAGTTTTGCTGAGTTCTCTGAGTCCTACTAGTAAATTATGGAACCTGAGGGTGGTCTCAAGGGCACTCAGACATGCAGTTGATGATAGAAGTGAGAATGGTCTTGGGCACCCTTGAACCTGTGTTAAGTTTCAGAAGTGAGGGTGGACTTGAGTACTTCCAATCTTTGCACTTGGTCACCTGCCTCTCCTCTCTGTCTTCAGAGTCAGGCCCATCCCTGTAACTCTGACCCTCTCCCCCTGGGCAGAGCGGCCGGGTGGTGGGGGGTGGGTGAAAGGGAAAGCCATGCCTGCTTTAGCTCTCCTCTCCAAGGTGTCTGCCAGCTGTAAAGGAGGGAGGATATGTCTGCTGAATTCTTTTTCTTTGGACTTGGGACATGGGAGACAGATTCTTTGATCTCCTTGTCAATACCACCTCATGCGTGCTACAGTTTGTGGTAGCAGGGAGAAGAGGGTGACTATCTGATGCGAGTGATGGGGTGAAGGGGGATGACATTTAAACCACACCTTGATAATAAGTAGGTAGAAAAGGGAGGAAACAGTATTTTAAGAATTGTTTTTTCTTTATTTTATCTTTTATCCCTATCCTTGAACTACATTTTGGTTTCAGTATTTTCAGTTCTCTTTCAGGTAAGGTATATTAGGCCTCTCTATTTCTCACAAAAGGCTACCACAGTATTTCAATTTATATGATGAGTAAATTTACCTTGGAGGAATAGTTTTGTTTTGAAAACTCACTGCATTGTGCTTGGAGAGTGGCAGACAATGAGGGTTTTTCTCTGAGTGCAGTAATTCAGATTTGGATATAGAGTTGGTTCTTATTATTCACTGTAGTTCTATAAAGTTTCCATGATCACTGAATTAGCAAACACTGAACTATTGCTCCTAGGGGAAATACAGGGTTAGATTCCTGCAAGTCCCTGGTCACAGTATTTTTGTCAACTAATCAGTACATAACCTTGCTTTATGTGTGTTTCTGTTTAAAGATACCTTATTTAATCTGTATTGTTGATTCATTGATTTTGGACTCATGGCCAACAGCACCATAACTCATGCCCGGATGAAATTTATCTAATGTGTATTTTCTCCATAAGGGACACCACAGCCCTCTTGTGCTCAGATACACTTCATCACTACACTTGGGGGTCATTTTAAGCAGCAAAATCACCACCAAAAAGCACAAAAATGTGAATGTGGTATTAAATAGATCATGAAAAGGACATTTGTTTGCAGTATGAGACCTGAAACAAGATGGGAGAGTATCGCCTCGTTTGACCTCAGCTGGGAACTTGCACATGAGGCAACTCAAATGTTTTGCTACTGTACACATTCCCATTGATGACCACAAAAGCACTGCAACGGTTGGTTTGGGGTTACAAATACATCTTAGTGCGTAAGCAAATTCAAAAATACGGAGTCCACAAATAATGAGGATTTCCCAGACTGTGTCATCTGGGAAAAATGCTAATTGCCCTAAAATATCTCCAAAAAGGAAATTGGTGCTTTGGCTGTGATGTCATATCTCTGTAAGAAATGATAGCTCCTTATGTCTTTACTACCCTGTCATTTCAAAGGGGACAGGACCAGAATCTTTGCCCCCTTAGCCTACCTGGGGCATTAAATGCTTGCCATGAGAAGCAATGAGTCTTGGTAGGGAATCTGGGTCATTTGCTAGGGGCTGTTCCATGCCGGAGGATGTGAGCATCCATGGACTCTGTTCCAGGAATAAAAGTAGTTGCCAGAAGAGCGTAGAAATGGAAGGAAGGCCAAGAACAAAGGAGAGGGTTGTTTCTCGGCACTATTGACACACACAAAAGTCAGTGAGTCTATCCCAGGTAGATTACAAGTAAGGTACTAAGAAAGGAGCTTCTCTAATGATGGACTGATTCAGGCTGCTTTTCTAGCTAGTGCCAGGCCTAGTAGCAGGGTTACACCCTTTTTGTCCCAGTAAAAAAACACTCCTTTATATTTGTTATAGAGATGTCATCATCTATCTTAATTGCTTTGCCAAAAGGTTTTGGGGATATTGTTAGAGTTCGTGGGTGATCTCTGAACTGATGATTGCAGTGGACTAAGCCTTCATTCGAGAACAATAATAATGGTAGCTGGTATTCGCTGAAGGCTTTTTGTGCCCTGCGTTCTGTTCCAAGCACTTCACACGTATGAAGGCATTTAAAACTGACAATAGGCCTTTGAGGTCGGAAATAGTATCGTCTGCAATGTGTGGCATAGGTTAGGTAACTTGCTCTAGGGGTCATACATATAGTAAGTGACAGATTTAAGACTCAAACTAGGCCATTTGTCATAGTCCAAACTCTTAGCCATTACACCAGACTGCTTTTTCTCAAGGAGGAAGTGAATTTTGGAACTTAAGTTCAAATTTCACTTGTCAGTATGCAAAGATGAATTTTTTTAAATTGAGCTAAAAGGTACATAATCTACTATGAAATAAAATAAAAATAGGATGAAGTTATTGACAATAACTTCTCATAGTATAGATTTGTGTAGTTTGGGCCTATAAAATGTTTTATCCAATAGTACTATCATCTGGTGACCCATCTGATAACCTTATTGTGGAACAGTGGGAGAACTGGGAGAGCAGAGTAAGGATCAGATTATGAAGGTCTTTGTGTAACAGAAAAGGACTATGGGCAAGGACGTGGAGAGCCCAGAGAGTGTAGCGGCAGGTAGAGGTCCAGGGCCCCAGGTGAGGACAGCCAGGGAGGGTGTGTTTCTAGGAGAACTCAGAGACTAAATCCAGGGTCACTGGAAATCCAAGAAGGGCCGAATGGACACAGGGCCAGGGGAACCCTGAGGGAAAGCTGAACCAGAGTAGAGTCCAAAGGCAGAGAGGCAGGTAGGCACTGACTGAGCAGGGGAGAGCAGCCTTGAGCAAACGTCAGCCCAAGGAGAATTTCAAGAGAGAGGACTAAGAAGTCAAAAGCAGACAGTTGAGACCACAGAGCCCTGGGACCCTGTGAGACGGTGGGTGTGAGAGGCTGCTGCCCACCCAAGTGACCAACTACCTGGTAGGACAGGAGGAGGGGAAGACCTGGCACAAGAATGGGCAGTAGAGAAACCAGAAAAAGTGCCCTTTGAACAGAGTTTAAAGGAGTTGGGGACCTGGGGGCAGATTATTCCTTTGTTTGGCAAAAAGAGATGGGTCCTCTAGCTACCTAAGAGTTCTATTTTAGAATTCGCATGGCTGTTTATGCTTTTACCTGGAGTGTGTCTCTTAAGTTTGTTGCTTTATCGGGAGGGGGCTTGTTTAACGTGTCTTTCCTCTGTATCCAGTTAGATAGCTGGACCTTCAGCTGATGCTTGTTTCACCAGGTAATATATGATTTTAGGGGGAGAAAAGGAAGGTAGGTGTTGAGAGCTATATATAGAAAATTAGTATTTAAAAAGGAGAGCAGGAATGGTCTTTAGCTCATGCTGGGGAAGAGATCATAAAAAGCATTCAAAAGGCTTGAACAATTCAACTTTGATCTGTCCATTCAGTGAGTCGTGGTTGAACACTAACTACATGCAGAACTCTCTGCTAATCCTGGGAGTTGCTCCAGTGAGAAAGGCAGACATGACCTCGGGACTCTAGGAGGTTACATTTATCTGCTACATTTGCTCAGTAAAGTCCCCTTCTTGCTTTTGGTGTCATTTAAAACTGAAAACCTCAAAAATGTACGGAATTTAACTTTTAAACTCTGCTCTAATTATGTTGTGGATTATGTATTAGGGAAGATCACTCTCCTCTGATGGTGAAAGACGCTGTTCTCCTGAAGGGTGTGGCCACTCCTATTGTCAATTATCTTGTAAAGAAATTGGTCCTAGGGCAGAAAATGAAGGAGAAACACTTCTCTGGGGGCCTCAGGAAAGCCTACTTTCCAAAGAACACAGAGTCAAAAGCATTCCCATGGGTGAGAATAATTTGGTTCCCACCCATGGAAGCAGCTTTTGGGTTAGTCAGGCAGACACCTGGATGCGCCTAGAGCTGCCCACTCAGAAGGCAGCCATGGCTAGTAGGGTTGTAACTTATTATTTTTGCTATGTTACAATTACTTCTCTATGCACCTTTAGTAAAATAAAAAAATGTCAAAAATTTCCACTTGGTCTCTGCTCTCTCTGTAGAGAGTTAAGGGGATTGTAGTCATGCAATTGGGACATAACTGTGAGGGCAGAGTGACAATGGCCTCTGTACTGGGTTGAACAGTGTCCCTCCAAAATTCATGTCCTTTCCAGAACTTCACAATGTGCACTTATTCAGAAATAGGGCTGTCACAGATGTTAAGTACTTGAGGTGAGGTTATACCGGAATGGGGTGGGCCCCTAATTCAATATGACTGTTGTTCTTTTAAGACAAGGAAAAGAGGCACACGGAGGCAAAGACAGAGGCAGAGAAAGGGATGGAGGGGAGGCCATGCGAAGACTAAGGCGAAGATGGGAGTGGTGCATTTGCAAGCCATGGAGCACCAAGGATGGCCAGCAACCACCAGAAGCTAAGAGACAAGAAAGAGACAGTGTGGCCCTGCTAATGTCTCAGTCTTGGGCTTCCAGCCTCTGGAAATGTGGGAGAATAGATTTCCGTTGTTTCAAGCCACTCAGTTTGTGGTACTTGTTACATCAGCCCTAGGAAACTAGTACAGCCTCCTCTCCAGGTGTGGTAGTAAAGCCTGGGACATACTATTAAAATGACAGAAAGGGGATGCTATTTCTTCATTCTGGGATGCACATTTTATATTTCTGAAAAAAAACGGTAGATATTACAATTTTAGTCTACATTTTAAATGTAATTATTACAGAAGTAATCTCATCCCAAACCAGGTATGCCTTATTTTTTCCCTGATTTAAGTTCAATTTTTATTTTATTCCATTGAGATAGCAGAAACTTAATTTTGATCAAACTGCTTTCATCTCTCCCTTCCCCCTATAGCTAAGTTTCAAGCCATGTGTGTAGTAAGTACCACAGTATGGAAGGGAGCAGGGCTGCCTTGGTCCTGGTGTCCTGGTGGCACCTTTCCCTGCTGGGGTCTACTGACAAGTCCATCCTCCCCTCTGGTCCTCAGTCCCTGGTTTCTGCTGGTCCGTGCTGAGGTTCCTTTCTTCCTGTGCTCCCGGCCCTTCAGGTCCATAAGTGCTGTCTGCTCAGTCCAAGCCATGCTGTGGTCTGGTGACCTCTGGGAGCTTGTCTAAGGTACTATTTGCCTACGCTCAGTAAGCAGCTACTCTCCGTGCTCTGGAGTTGGCTGAAATAGTTCTATTTTTCTCTGCTTTCTGCTTTCACCTCCCTCCCATGTTGTCATGAGCACAGTCTGGCTCCTCTGAGTACAATGTAGGGAAGGGGAAGGTGGGGAAATACTGGGGGAAAATTATCAGTTAGTTTTCAAAAATACTGTATACCCATGTTTCTTGTCTAGAAAAATAATTACTAAAACTATTTTTAAAAATCCTACAAAAGCACTCTTTCTTTTCCAGGTGGCCTTTCCTTGCCCCTCCTACCCACCCACCCCACCATGATTCAGATTTCCATCCAGAATGTGTTCCTCCACGACAATAACCCCACAGGCTCTGCATGCATCTGGCTGTGTGGGCTCTCCAAAGCTGTGTAGGTAAGCCTGGCTGAAGTCACTGCCTCCCTCAGCTGAGGGTTGCTCCTTGTTTTCCTGGAATGTTCTCTATCCTTCTGGGACAGTCCTGTTGTCTCCAGGTTGCTCAGCCATCTATACTGGCAGAGCCCCCCACTGGGATAAACCTGTGTTGTGTCTCAGTTAGTGGGTACTGAGCAACTCATTGCTTAAGGCAGCAGGTAATATGGGCTGGTTTCCAACATGGACTCGCAGACACATCTTCCTCCTGAGAGTCAAGATATCTCTGAGCAGCTCATGTTTAACTCAAGGGGAAAAATAGGCTACAACAACCTAGGTCTTTTCAAGTGTTTCCACTCAGTTGACTCTTTCTGGTTTCATCTAAGTCCTCCCTAGATTTTGGAGTAGTGTTAATAACTGTGAGTTCTCTTTATGAAGGCAGACTACCTTGTAATGCCCATCTTTCTGTCAAGCAAAGCAAACAGAATAGTTCATGTACTCTTAAGCTCTTAAAGATTCTGGGACTCAGTGATGCTCTTTATGGACTTGCTGACCAATTGGATGTGGGAAACTGGAAAAGCTATAGACAAAGGATCTCTCGTATCAGAGAAAAACTAGAACTTGGAAGGTTGGGGAGCGATGAGAGTAGGTGAGAAAGAAAGTAATCATTCTGTCCTTGGCCCAGATTATGGGCAATGGGTTAAGATGGAAGAAGCCAGAAAGGAGTCCAAACAGATTTATCAGCCATTAGGGCCAAGGTGTAGTTGTAGCATTAGAATCCCATCTTTTGAACCTTGACCACTGAAAGATTATTCCATTTATTTTCTTTTGGAGATCCTTTTTTTAGATTCCAAATACCTAAATGACAGCATGTCTCCTCTGTACTAAGGAAAAGTATTTGTGTCCTCACTTGAACCAGATTTATGAAAGCAGCCTCCCTTCCTGGGTGGTGGACCTGGTCAAAGCAGCAGGGATCAAAGATACAGGGCCATGGGTATGGAGGGAGAAACTGAGGTTCCATATATATCCACTTGCATATATTTGTTTCCATAGATCACATTTCTGCTGAAGTCTTAACCGGCTTGGTGGTCTTATTTTTAAGAATCAAAAAAATGCCTTCAAAGTTAACAATGCTGAGAAGTTAGAGGCAATTATTACCTCCTCAAAGCTCCCTCACTGAATGATCTTTTTATTCTGGGCATGTCAGACTTGGCCCAGCCCCAGGGCAGAGCTGTTTACTTTATGGGACCTTGTCTGGTTAGGGCAAGTCCTAATCAACTGCTGTGAGTGATCTTCCTACTAGGAGTGTGTGGCTTCATTCCCTTGGCTTCTGAGTTAACAGGATAGAATCTAGGGATTCTGTTGCCAAGGCACTACCAGTCAAGAGGGCTTTGCATTTTTGGCAGTACTAGCTGAATCATAGGTGAATTACTTGACCTTTTAGTTGGCATAGGCATGCTAAATTGGAGTCTTATATGCCAGATATCAGTATTTCAGAAAGCTCTGTAAGAAGTTTTTTCCTTATACCAAATATTTCAGAGGAAATATTTTCCTGAAATATTAAAATAAAAATTTTAAAAAGAGAAGACAAAAATGTTGTTTTTCTAATGGCAAAGAAGAAACTAATCTGAAAGCCTGGAGTTTTGGAAAGAAGTCCTGATCTTTTTGAATAAATGTGCATGGGTCCTATTTTGCTACTAATTGCACATTGACTTGTACTATTTCTGACTTGAAATCTAAGTCTAAACTTAGACACTGTGGATTACTCAGATAATGAGTGTGACTATACAACTGTAGGATGGCTATGTTATTTTGAGTACAGTGTTTTGGATTATTTTGATCATTCATGTTAATACATTCCATTCAGTGTATATTGTGATAAGCTCTTTCTCATCAGCACTCAACGTTTTCATGTGTTTGGTAGCATATTTATGCCCTAAGAAATGCTCAGAGGTATGTTTGTTGGAGGGAGCAAGCATGGAAGACACAGTCTTTGGTCACCCTGCCTTTGAGAAATTCTGAGTTACACAAAAATTAAACAGCTTTCTTTGCAGAAAGACTTCCCTGAAGTCTTTACAATGCTATGTGTGTATTTTGAATCTCAACCACTTCTCTGCTTTTTTTTTTTTTTTTTTTTTTGTAGAATATCAGTTAATATGACGCAGGATATTTTTCTTGCAAGAAAGTTTGGGAAACAGTATTCTAAGGATACAATGAGATGCAATTGGTTTAATCATAACCAGAGTGATTTTAGCCTCTCACCAGATGGTTGTGAAAGTAAAGCCCCGGAACAACTGTTATCTCCTTTTTCGGAAGGCCTTTATGAGAAAGACATCTATTTGTCTGAAATAGAATTATATCTTTCAAAAAAGGTGAGAATGGAACTGGAAGACCTGTGGAGGAACCCATACATCTCCGGTTTTAGGATGCGGTATTTTAGAACATTTTAGCAATTAATATGTCTTTGTCTGAAATTGTCAGAGAATCCAATCTTAGAAAGTATTTTAGTTATCTACTGCTGCATAACAAATTTCCCCAAAACTTAGAGGATTAAAACAACCACGTATATTATCTCACAGTTTCTATGAGTCAGGAATTCAGGAGTGGCTCAGCTGGGTTGTTCTAAGAGTCTCTTATAAGGTTGCAGTCAGGATGTAGGCAGAGACTAAAATAATCTTAAGGCTTGACTGAGGCAGGAAGGTCTGCTTCTAATGTAGCTCACCTGCATGTCTGCTGGCAGGCAACGTCCTCAGTTCCCCACCATGTGGGCCTCTCCTGAGCTGCATGGGTGTCCTGATGGCATGACAGCCAGCTTCGCCCACTCTGGGTGAGCCAAGAGAAAGTGAGTGAAGGGGAAGCCGCGGTGCCTTTTAAGGCCTACTGTCTGCACTTGCACATCATCACTTCTACTGTTTGTGGGAAGTGAGCCACTAAGTCCAGCTCCTACTCAAGGGAGGGCAAGCAGGCTTCACTTCTTACAGAGAAAAGAATCAAAGACTTGTGGACATATTTTATAACCATTACAGAGTGTTTAAATAATATGGACATGAGACAAAGGGCAAGCTAGGGCAGTGCCTGGATTTATTTAATTCAGCATCTCAATGTCATTGTCAAGAATCCAAATTCTTTCCATTTTTGGCTCTGCCATGCTCAGAGTCCTGGCTGTGTGCTCAGGCTCGTTCCCCACATAGAAGCAAAGTGACTGCACAAATACCAGCTATCACGCACAGTCACAACAACATTCAGCACGACAAATGGATTGTGTCTTCCTTGTAACATTATTTTTGAGTAAAGAAATCTTTCCCTGAAGACTTTCCCTGGCTTCCTATGTTGACTCCCTGACCACAACTGTATCACATGCTCATGACAAAACCAGTCACAGGCAACAGGGGTGGGATTACCATGAGGGACTTACTCAGATCAAGATGTATTCCTGAACCTGGTCAAGATACCTGTGCTGAAATGACACTGAAACAAATCAGAGTACCCTTCGCAAAGGCAATGGCTATGGGCTGACAATTAACAGGTAGTGAGCTGTGGATCCTAGACCTCCTTCCATAACGATCTTCCAGGCACCATGTCATGTGCATAGGGTTGACAACAGCATCTCTTTTGTAGAGTTTAAAAGCTTACACTTGAGACAGAAAAGTCTAGGGAGCTCCTCAGTAGCTCTTGATATAAAACTCATTCTAGTTAAAAGATGTAAAAAAATTTCATAAAATGTAACCACAAAATACATCTTTAAGAACATGCAGTGTTGATAGAAAAGAGAGGTTAGAGACAACTGAAATTCACCACTTACAAGGAAACCATTATATATTTGGGGGTAGAGGACTACATTCCTTCTCATTTGGTGTTAATAACAGAGTGGAATCTGCCCTTATGGGAACCTAATATTTAAAGAGAAATCCTGAGCTGTGTAGTCAATTAAATTGGCCATCTATTATCTTATCTCCCCTCTGTTTCACCCCCTACCCCGACCCCGCCGACCCCGCCGCTCCTGCTGAATCAGAGCATTGCACAGGGCAGGTGACTGAGGGCCTTAGGCCTAGTTGCTCTTGCCTCTCCGTGCTCCTGAGACCTTGAGAGCTATTCATGGTGATTTCAGCACTGTGTACCCCAAGCCTAGCCCCCCAGCAGTCTGTCATGTCTCAGCTTTACTCTGTTTTAGTCATTTCAAGGAGGTGTTTGTTTTGTTTTGTTTTGTTTTTTTTATAATTGCTCAACAATTGCCTCAGACAAATCGGAGTGATTGAAGGGAAAAGATGTGAAGGAATAATCTACACCTCTTGGGAGGAAGACTAAACTCACTTAGTCCAAAAGATTTTTTAGGTGCTTTGCATTTAATAGATTTTCATTCATTCACCTATTCACTTACTTCCTCATTGAACTTTGGGTCTATCTGAGAGCTTTGGTTTCCCATCATTCAGGGAGCAAGTAAAGGATTGGAAATGGAAAACATGGTTTGCCACACAGCAATGGCCTTGGCAAGTTGAGTAACACAGAACTTCCCTAAGGATTTTGCCAGCCTTGAAAACATGTAAAGGTCACTGTGTGGATTTCTCCTTTCTTACAGAATGCTGTATCAGTCATGCGTGTGTTAGAGAAAGAAAGGGAGATTTCTACTTAAAATCAATTTGACATTAATTGGGGAACCTAGCTTAACAGTGTCTAAATATTTGTGGCCAGCACCAGCTCCTCAGAGCATGCGGTACAGAAAGGCCCTTGCCCCGAGGAGGCCAGACCTCTGCAGGGGGGGTTTGCTGGTGGTGGTCCCAGAGGCCCTGAGGCTGACCATGGGGGTGGGTGGGGCACTGATAGCTCAGCGACTCCCCAGCCCACTGTCTCCCCTCCTTAAAATGCTTTGGAAAAATTCCTTAGTATCTTAAATTTTGCTTCTTCTTGGATTATATATTTGCTTTAAGTAGCATAGCACTTTATAAAATATTCATATCATATCACAATTGAATGCGATATTTTGCCAAGATTAATTTGGAACTAAGGGCATTCAAGGGCCCCTTAAGAAGTTAAACTACTATCAAAAGATAGTAGAATTAAACGAATAATCTAAAATATTAGCACCGTTTACTAAATGATTCTTTTCCTTTTGTTATAGAGAAAGTGGGGAGAGAAGAGTGTTACCTACTCCACTATATTAGTACTGATTGGCTCAAACACTAAATACAAAACATCTGTATTTATTTTTTACATATCCCAACAGAAAAATCTGCATATAATAATTTAAAGAACACTGAGCTAGATATTGCTCTAGCAGAGGTTTTTTTTTGTTTGTTTTAAACTAGGACATACACACTCCAGGGTACATAATGCCTTTCCAGTGGGTATTTAAGCTATAATCTTTTTAAGGACTAAACTTTCATTCTTTAACTTCTAAATATGTTCTTTCCTAAATTGGCCACCTGTGAATGTGGTATATGGCTTCTTTCTTCCCATCTCCCCTTTTGCAGCTAACTTCTTCCCACTTCACTCACCCTAAATTTGACTATGCTCAGGACTTAACCACTCAGCTGCCCAGGAGACAACTTGAGCAGTCACAGCTCATGAGGGAGTAGTGTGTGAGGGGAAAACAAAGAGAGCTTCCAGTAGAAAAATATTAAAGGGGACAATACTTTATGTCGTCAGTTCCCAAACTGATGGCAGGGCTCCATGCCTTCTCTGTCTCTTCTAAAATTGGAATTCAGAAATCAGATGGTTAACACAGGAACGCGCATTCACACATACATTCCAATTCAAATATAGTCAGATACTTTTTCTGACATAAACTAAGACTTCTTTGCCTGATTTGAAACTGAGAACTTTATTTGCCATTTTCCTTATAAGGAAAGACAATTTCTAAAAATGATAATAATAAAAAAAAACAAACTAAACCAGAAGCTTCAAGATTTTGAGGAAAATATATTTAAAGCAATCTATTATGTGTCAGAAATCGCTACCTTTTCAACTATTTAAATTTATGATAAAAATTGTAGATGTTAAGTTAAAAATCTGCGGGATGTAAATAGTTTGCAAAATTCTTTTCGGGGATATAGGCGCAAAAATATTTGAAGACTGCCGCTCTAGAATGCCACGTTAGCTCAGGGTAACGGTGGTGAGGAGCAGCAGTAGTTTGTGCCACAGCTGTTGAGTGGGGAAGCCTTGGGCGTCTATCCTTTCTCCTGTCTCCACACTACCTTCCTCCTGGAGTTTTCCCTACACGCACTTCTGGCTGCCAGCCTTCTTCAGTCTGAGCCCTGCAAAGCCCTGTTCTCTGTTCCATTTTGCGTTTCATTCCTGCAGAGAATTGAATCTAATCATTTGACTCATCCTTTAGACTATTCTACTAGCTTATATCATGGACATTGGTTATTCTTTTGCTGACTGCCTATCACACTATTTGGAAATTTTCTCATCTTTCAAGCCTCGATAGGATGCTGAGCCCATCTCCCATGATAATCTGAAAGCTCAAGATAGTCCCGTTTTTAATTCCTCATGGTAGTAGCCATCACTTCTAAGACTTTGACAAGTAGTAACCCGTTTAATCCTCCAACAACCCTGTGAAGTAAGTACTACTACTGTTAAATCAATACAGTTGAGGGAATTAAAGCACAGAGAAGGAAAGTAACTTTTTCATGGTCACACAGCAAGTAATTGGAGAGCCAAGATTTGAACCCAAGGAATCTGGCCCCAGAGTCTAAGCTCTTAGTCAGTATGCAAAGGCACATGGCCCACGTTCAAGCAGTCAGATATTTAATACAATCACTCCAAATTTAAATTCAAAAGCTGGTGCTTCAGAGAAGTAGTGATAGGAGACTCCATCTAGGACTGAGGAGGGCAACTGTCGCTGCCACATGGACTTTTCCAGGCAGCAGTGGCAGTGATGTCAGTGACAGCGACTGGGATCCAGGGCTGGCTAGGAGTGCTGGCCATATACGCTGTAGCTTGGAGGGCTCAGCAGGGCCAGCAAAGAACCACTTTTGGGGTGTGACTATGACTGTGGGTCCAGTTATGCAACTCTGCCTTGTTCTCTCCCTCTCCTGGTATCCTGAGAAAGTGATTTTCTCTCTCTCTCTCTCTCTCTATTATCTATCATCATAATCTACCATGTCTATGTCATTATAAAGCTATACATAGTTATATTTATCACTACATACTACATATAATATGTATCTCCTAAATATTGTATCAACCAGAATGGGCTCTTGCTGCTTGCAACTAAGGACTCCGATGGTGAGCTTTTAAAGGTGAGGGTTGATGCTTCCTTGTGTTTATATCCTTCCTGGCTCCCAGCAAAATGCCCTGTATAGAACAGATGCCTCAAAATACATTTGTTGCATGAATAATGAGTTGCTGCACAATGAGGTGCTAGTGGATGATAATGACTTATAAGGGTGACTCTTCTAGTAATATTAGCATTTAGATGCAAACCATTAACGTCCCAAGGCACCGGTTATAACTCATTAATGGGCCTTGAAATCAATTTAGTTGGTTGCCGCTAGCATTTTTAAAAAATGAAATGGACTCTATTATAACAGAAAACAATGCAAATAGAATTCCATCACAGGTAGGAAAAGCAAGCATTATTTCACAAAATGTTTGTTTTGATTATGTTTGTGTGTTTTGTGTATATGCGTGTGTGGGCGGGTATATTGGCTTGTGGTATTACTATGGACCAAAAATGTTTGAAAAACATGCCAAAATGATAGATGTTACTAGTGGTCAGTGTGTCACATTTCTTAGCAGAAAAGCAGAGGGAAGGATTGGGTGTGGTTGGAAGAGAAGCACAAGGATACAAATGCGTTTGAACTCCAGTTCCCAAGAGGGTGCTGTGCTGTTTCTCTGTCATTGTCTCTTACAGCCTTACCAAAATGACTTTAGCCATTTTTTATGTGAGCTAGTGTCTTAGGACAGGTTCCCCTAGAGGTTGACTTTGCAATGAGGAATGATGTGCAAGTAATTTATTAAGGAAGTACTCCCAGGAGAAGCAGGCAGGAAATAGAGAAAGCACTTCAGAGAGGAGAAAAGTGAGGTGTGATTTCAGGCAAAGTCCATGGACAATAGCTTCAATCTCAGTGCTCTCCTGACCTGAGACCAAAAGGCTGAACATTCACTGCCCTGCACCATCAATCCTTGGTTTAGAGCCACCCGGGGGAATGCAAACTCCCAGGCACTTTCAGTTCCCTGTGTGCACAGCTCAGTAGCCTGAGGGAAGTCCTCGAAAGAAAAGTCCCTGATGAGGCCACAGGAAGCAACAGCACAAGGAAACTGTCACAAAGGCACATGGGAACAGGCAGGGTGGTTCAGAGGGCATTGTGCCGGTATTATAACATCTACTGCAGCTGGTTTGAGTGGCTATCTGTGCCTCCAATTAAAAGAACTTTTATTAATGCATAGACATAGTTCAAGAGACTAACTGATAAAAGGGAAGAGCAAGATTGTTACAAAAATGGAAAGCTCACTTCCTGAAAGTAACTCTGGGACTTTGGGGCACATTCCTAAGTTTATATCAGCGAAAGTTGCGTGTTTAAGCTTCTCAAGCCTCTCTAAGCACCTAAGATGGAAATGTTGAACCTTAAAAACGTATTCTGTAAGCAGAGGGAGAGAGGCCAAGAACTCCCTTTTGCGGTACTTCAGCTAAAGACCTACCAGACGTGCTTAGATGGCTTCTATGGTGATCTGTGGACCCGAAGTGAGAATTTAACCCCCAGCCTAGTTCTGACTTTTGCACCCGACTGCCATTTCTATTGCAAATTTTTATCTATCATATGGACTCAAATCCAAAAGTACCGGTGACCACCAGATAATTTTGCTTTTTGAGGCCTTTTTATTTCCTAATTCAAGCTTTGCATGCTTTTAGTTTTTAAAGTACATCTGTGGTTTGACTTGAATTCAAGATGCCCTCAGCCATCATTAGGTATCTTTTAAAAGCTGATGGATGTTATTTCAGGGTGAAATCTCTATTTCTCTCATCCTCTCCTACTCTGTTCGTTTGTTGTTGTTGTTTCTTTTCTTTTTTTTTTTTTTTTTGATAGCAATAGCCCCATTCCTGTAATTATAGCCAGAGATAGGAAAAAAGTAGAACTGGGAATTTGTCTCTTCTCCCTATAAATCTTAATTGTGCCTCCAAAGGTTTGTGAAGTAGGCAAACCTGGTTTCGGCACCCATCTCTCATCACTTGCCCGATTGTCCTATTAGTTCCTTCCGGTGTTGTGTCTCCTCTGGGCATTTAGTGTCCTCATCTACTCCTTGGTCACTTAGGGCCCTGAACTATGAACTCATTCCCCTGTTAATCTGGGAAGATGTCTATCTTTTTCAACTTCCTTTTCTTGAATCAAAATATACCTACCCTAAGTTCTATTTACTTAAGGTCATTTTTTTCTACTAGGAAACAGCTAGATGATCTTGTAACCTAGTCTGTGGTAGTGGATTGATGAAAGATAATATGCTAGTTTTCAATCTCTCGAAAACACCTGCAAAATTTAAGAGGGATATTTTGTAAGACTGTCTTAAAAGTGAGGTGGTGTGATACAGTAGAAAGAGCGAAAGAATTCAGAGTTTGGAATTAGAGTGACATAGGATCAAACCCATGACGCCTATTCATTTCCTAAGAGATCTTCCATAAGTTACTTAGCCTCTCTGAACTTCCTGACCTGCCTTTACTGTAAAAAAGGAGAACTAACATTTACCTTCCATTTTTGTTGTGCTATTTAACTAAAAAAATTATAAAAATATTCCGGCTAGTGGCTGATATACAGTAGGTATCTAAACCAAGTAAGTGACTCAAAATCAGTTACTAGTCTAAGCAGGTAATCTTTTTTTTTTTTTTTTTATTTCATCTTATTGTTATGGGGGATACAGAATTGCAGGTTACATACGTTGCCCATGTACCTCCTTTCCCCCCAAATCAGAGCTCCAGGCGTGTCTGTTCCCCAGGTAGTGCACGTTGCACCCATCATGTAGGTATATATCCCTCCCTTCCCCACCCCCCCTTCCCGAGTCAGCACCTTCAAGCATTATAAGCAGGTAATCTTAATGAACAAATATTTCACAGACAATCTGTGCAGGAGGAAAGAGGTACTAGTGGTACCTCTTAGGTCATATTTTACTTTACCTACGCACTACACTAGCTCTTCTCCAGCTATTCATCCACCAACCTTTTAGTCATGTTTTAATTAACTTATTTATGCACTATTAAGTACAAAAGGCTGGGCTAGGTACCATGAAGAAAACAAAGATATATGGTACATAATCCCATGTTGAATTATTATTGAATATGACAAATAAAATCTTTAGGTATTTTGAATAGGCAAGACAGATGTAATATCTTGACCCTTCTTCAAAGATCGGCCTAATCTGAATGGAAACTGCTTGCAGAAGTAATACATTAGAAGGGTAGGAGCAGGCTGGTCTGGGAGGGTTACTAATCTGAAGTTTGGTTACAAACGATCAGAACCAAAGGAGAGAGAAAAATGTAGATCCTTCAGGAAAGTCGAGGTAAAGATCATTTCAGAGATACAGAGAGAAGAGGTTATGAGTCAAGTTGCAATGGTGAGGTCCATCTAGACACAACAGACAGGCTGCAGACCAGTAGTCAAGGGCAACGGAGGACAGGGAGGCAAGGTGCCGAGTGGGTGAAGTCAGGAGGGTCAAGAAGCAAATCCAAGTCCATCTGAAGTGTGGCAGGGCAGACCCTTGCCTACCTCGCCAGGATGAAGGAGTTGGAGGGAAGAGCACGATGATCAAAGAGTGGAAGGAAAATGCTGGAGCGTGCTGCCATACTAATGTGTGCATAAGCTAGAAGAAAAATCACAGTGGCCAGAAAAAGTGCAAGGACTGCTCTAGTTTAAACATTGGATATTGCAGAATAAAATTTGTAATCCAAGAGGGGCTGCCTATATTAGATTCACGTGTCTGTGAGGTAGATGGTACAGTGTTTAGTTTACAACCTGAACTGTGGAGGCAGATAGACAAAAATGTACATTTTGTTCTCAACACTCATCAACTGTGTACTTTTGGACAAATTATTTAACCTCCTCACAACTTAGTCACCCCATCTGTAAAAGGGGGTGACTAAGTTGTGACTAATGGGGTGACCAAGACTAATACTTGCTCATGGGGCAGTGCCGGCCCTACCTGGAACACTGTGTCCATGTGGCTCAGCACAGCGCTCACACGTGGTAGGTGGGCAGGAAGTGTGAGTTATCTGGGGTTTGGATTCTATATGTCTGTCTACAGGTCTCCTCAAGCTTATGCAACTTGTCATGTGATTGTGTCTATTTTTATATCTTTACTTGATCATAAAAATAACTTTCAGACCCTCTGACCAAAGCCAAAAAGAGGTCAGATTGAGCCTGAAGAATAGTAGCACACGTAGGAGTCATTTAATAACTTTGGCATCTCCTTTTCTCTTCCAGTGTTGAATCATTTGTAAGATCTGTGCTCTGGGGAAGAAGTTTAAACACATCTCCAGCTCACTCAGGCTCCCAGTAGGTCTCTCCAGGGTCCGGAATGGTTTCTGCCACATAATAGGTGCTTTGTCAGTGTTGTCTTGGTAAATGGTTATATGCAAATATGGATAATGCCAGTGCAGAATTAATGGGCCAGATATCATTTTGTTATTGAACACAATTTTGTAGGGTTGAACTACCATATAAGTAATGCTTCTGCAAAATTTGTAAGTAAAAACATATAAAGTAAATATGTTGTCTATTCATCAATTTATTCAGAGAAACTTACTGAGCAGCTACTGTGTGGTAGACACTGTGCACTGGTGATATCCAGGACACCAGTGCAGGGGTGCAGGGTGGTATCCAAAACACCAGGTGCAGGTGGAATATTCAGAAGAGCGGTTGCAGAGGTCCAGAACGCTTGGTGAAAGGATGAAATCCAGAACACTGGGCAGGTGTGAGATTCAGAGCATTGGGTGAAGGAGTGATATCCAGAACACTGGGTGCAGGATGATATGCAGGAAACTGAGTGCAGGGGTGATATCCAGAACACTGGGTGCAGAGATGACATCTAGGACACTGGGTGCAGGGTGACAGCCAGAGTATGTTACAACCAGTGTTACTAGAGTACTTGTCAGAACTGACGCTGGTGGTGGTAGAGTGGTGTCCTGGAGGTGCTTTTCTCTGCCAGGTGTGACCTTTTTGCCAGGTGATGTCCCTCAGGAGCATCCAGGACCAACAAGGGGCGGGGTCAGTAGGACAGCATTTGGGGGAGTCACAACAGCAGCTATACATGAACTAGTTGGAAATAATATTAATATTTTGAAACTTTTGTTTTAACACGCTGAGCACCCTAGTGCATTCTGACAATGAACAAGATAGACAAAGTCCTGTCCTTACAGGGCTT
Source organism: Eulemur rufifrons (assembly GCF_041146395.1). NCBI lineage: Eukaryota > Metazoa > Chordata > Mammalia > Primates > Lemuridae > Eulemur > Eulemur rufifrons. The sequence goes on along the minus strand of NC_090999.1, from coordinate 78,690,972 downwards.
TCTTCTGTGGGGTAACTTTTATGACATGTGAGAGTTTACCTCCTGGGGGAGCTTTGAGTCTGTTCCAGTTGCAGAAGTTTCTCGGCTCCACAGGCCGGTGCCTCGATAGTGTTAAACAACTTCATGCCTAAACCTATACTCAGCAAGCATTTTTATCCTTAGCATCTTTCATATTTCTTTTGACCCTTATCCTTAGATACAACTTGTAATTTTCCATGAGTGTCTTCTTATGGAGAAAACCAGTAAGTACGTGGGTCTCTCTGAGTTGTTCAGTTCTTAGGGTCTTTTTGGTTGTGAGAACATCCTTCCCCCACAATAAAAATAACAGTCTATGCACCTCCACACAGTGACCCCTGTGATGTTCCCTGTGGGAACTCTTATTATTGAAAAAAGAGAGGATTTAACTTGCCCTTATATGGAGGCAAATGGCAAGTTCTTTATTCAATCTATATTTACAAAAATTTAAAATGCTTCCATGTCAGAGACTGAAATAGATGTTATCCTTCTTTCTTAGCCAGAGTGAAAATTCAGGGAGGTGCCTGGGCAATCAGAAGTGCAGAGGTTTTAACCAGGGAATAATCAGGATAAATTTGGCTCACTGGGGATAATTGAATTTAAGGAAATGGAAAAATATAATATTACTAGACTAATGTCTAAAACAAACCCTAGTAATTTATATTCTCTCGTAAATGTGCATTATATGATAACAGTGAATTATATTGTTCCTGCTAAAACTTACTAATCAAGTCAATCTTTTAAGTGAAAAGGAAGAAATCACAAATATAGCTATGGCTCAGACATTTAATCTTAACTGCCTGCTTAATCCACGAAAGCAGGATTTTATGGTTAGGGTTGCAGGGATGATAATGCAGTAATGGTGGAGCAATGTGAGTCCAATTTTGCCTCACATGCTCATCATAAAACTGTCAGGTGAATTGTTACTGCTAGATCTGTTACCTGGTGTTGATAGGAAAGGCAGAGAGAACACAGTTTGGCAATGAGGCTCTGGGAGGAATTTGTGTTAGAAAATGAAAACTTTTGACATGTAGATGGGAAGCATTTGATGTACAAGCCATTACAAAGGATAAATAGAAAGCCATACAAATGTGCTTTCCTGCTCTGACCTCAGTTCCAGTACCTCTGGTCTCTGTCTGGTGGTTTTAGACCATAAAGGTTTAGAAGCCACTTGGACCGCTTCATGTGGGGAAAGCAAATTTATCAGTCCAGCTCATTTCCCACTGATATATTGAGCTGCTAAATATACTAACAGAAAGAGAAGCTGGTTGTATTTCATTGTGTAAATGCATAAAAGAGCTCTTTTTAATATATACTAAATTTTTTAATTAAACAATCATTAATTAATATAAAAGTAGATGTTGTTTGAAGTATTTATAATCAAACCAACCCCAAATGTGCCAATGATCACTTTAGTTTTGTTTTGCATGTCTTAGATCACGTGTTAAAGGAAGATACTGAACCCTATTCATCTTCTTGTACCATTTTAGACTTCTTTGTCTTGTAGACTTCCATGCACGGTTCCCATAACACTAATGACCAATCAAGATAATATTAGTTCAAACAGATCATGCAAGTTTTCCATGGAAGAATAGCAGTCATTTACTAAATTTTACCAGCTTCCTTGTCATCACTCATTTCCCCAAATCCATTTCCTAGCTTTCCATTGTCTTTACTTAGTTTTTAGCTGTGATATATTTATATACATAAAACATTCATTACTATTTTCTCAACCAACAGTTGAATGCCCATATGGGCCAACTTTAATCTTGGTGCTGGGGATATAAAAAAAATACAATATGGTGATAATTCCTATTCTATGGAAGCAAAGAATTCTATGGAAGCCCTTGGGAGGAATGCCTCACTTTCTCTGGGACAGTCTTGGAAGACTTCTTGAAGGAAATGTCTTGTTGAGTAGGAGTTTTCTAGGTCAAAAAAAAAAAAAAAAAAGTAGGTAGAATGAGAGAATAAAAAGTCTGGAGAGTTACTTAGGACCAACATAATTTTACGATAAAATTGGCATGTGCTGAGAAATGGAAGTAAAAATTGAGCGCGATAGTGATTATGTGTACTATTATTAAGAACATTTAAGAATTATTGTTGGAGACTTACTATAAAGTCATAATAATCAAGACAGTATGGTATTGACAAAGGAATACACAAGTAGATCAATGGAAAAGAAAAGAGTCCAGAGATAGATCCAAATTAATATACTCAACTGATCTTTGGCAAAGAAGCTAAGGCAATTCAATGGGCAAAGGGCAGTTTTTAAAAAAATAGTGCTGGAACAACTGGACATCCAATGCAAAAATATGAATTGAGATACTCTTTTTACACCTTTCACAAATATTAACTCAAAATGGATCACAGACCCAAATGTAACATGCAAAACTATAAAACTATCAGAAGATAACAGGAGAAAATCTAGGTGACTTTGGGTTTGGGGAAGAGTTTTTAAAACAATACTAAATGTATGACCCATGAAAGAAAATATTGGTAAGTTGGACTTCAAAAAAAAAAAAAAAAAAAAACCTACTTGGCAAAAGCCACTGTTAAGAGAATAAAAAGACAAACCATGGACTGTGAGAAAATATTTGTAAAACATCTATATGACAAGGGACTTGTATTTAAAATATACAAAGAACTCCTAAAATTTAATAATTAGTAAACAACCCAATTTTTAAAATGGGAAAAAAAGATATAGATACTTCAGCAAAGAAGATATACAGATGGCAAATAAGCACATGAAAAGATACTCAACATCATATGTCATTAGGGAACTGTAAGTTAAAACAGTAATAAGATCACTACACATCTATTAGAATGGCTAAAATTCAAAATCCTGATGATACCAAATGTCAGAAAGGATGTGGAGCAACAGAAACTCTCATTCATTGCTGTTAGGAATGCAAAATGGCACTTTGGAAGACAGTTTGACAGTTTCTTACAAAACTAAACACAGTCTTACCACAGGACCCAGCATTTTCACCCATAAGTATTTACCCAAATGAGTAGAAACCTTATGTCCACACAAAAACTTGCACATGAATGTTTATAGAATCTTCATTCATAATCTCCAAAAACTGAAAGCAACCAAGATGTCCTTCAAAGGGAGAATGAATGAACAAACTGGTACATCCATAGAATGGAACATGATTCAGTGATAAAAAGAGAAATGAGCTATCAAGCTACAAAAAGACACAGAGAAACCTTAAATGCATATTTATTTCTTAGTGAAAGAAGACAGTCTTAAAAGACCTACATGCTGTGAACAACATTGTGACAATCTTGAAAAGGCAAAACTGTAGAGATAGTACAAAGATCAGTTGTCAGGGGTTTGGGGGGAAGGAAGGAGAGATGAATAGGTGAAGCACTGGGGAATTTTAAAGCAGTGAAATTACTCTGTGTGATACTGTAATGGTGGATACATGTCATTATCTATTCATCCAGACCTATAAAACATACAGCACCAAGTACGAACCCTAATGTAAACTATGGACTTTTGTTAGAAATAACATATCAGTATTGGTTCATCAATAGTAACAAATATACCACATGAATGCAAGATATTAACAATAGGGGGAACTGTGAATTGCAGGAGACAGGGAGTACGTGGGAATTATCTCTACTATCTGCTCAATTTTCTATAAGCCTAAAATTGCTCCAAAATAGTCTGTTAATTATAAAAATATTATTGAGATATCATTTCTAATAATAATGTTCTGTGTTAAAATATACAGACAAATTGAGGTAACTGAAACTCTTGGCACTAAAGAAATAGAACCACCAGGAATTGTTAAATTTCCACCTGTGATAAAATCGTAGGTCTAGAGATTAGAATAACTTGGACCTTGGGAATAGAATAAGCTTAGCTTCATGAACAATATGTTGGCTGGAAAAGCTAGCGGAGAAACCTCCCCATTTATCAGGAATGTTTTTGTCTCTGTGTGCTACTCATTTAATAAGAGGTAAGCATGTTTTTAAAAAGTTGCCACTTGTTTTTTCCCCATAAGAAATATCTAAAAACCCTTGGGTCTCTGGGGCCATTACCATACCCTAAAATCCAACCACTTCTGAGATGAATGATGAAAATTGCTGGTTTAATATTCACAAAGCAGGTTATCATACCTAGCTGAAACTATGAAAATCATTTAGGCATAAAAAATATAATTACCTAAATCAGATATTAGCAAGCATAGCTCTAATTTGAGCAGAAGACTCTTCCATTCAAATTAAACTTTATAATTGCCAATAGCTTAAGTGATTCTTTCTTTTAATCTCATCATATATAGATATTATACTCAGTGACTAATATTTTCTTCCAATAATATACTAGCTTCTTGATACCACTCATTTCTCCTTTATCCTTTACATACTTTTTAAAATCCCTCTTGTTTTTAGGATATTAGGCTCTCCTGATTTTCCTCTTCTTTATTGGTCACTCTGTCTCCTTCACTGGTTCCTCTCTTCTCCCACCTCTCATTAGTGTCCTCCTCTTGTCCACATGCATTCACTTCTCCAATGTCGTGGCTGCAAACACCATTCGTAGGCTGATGGTCACCAACTTTCTGTTTTCAAAATTTCATTTTTTAAATTGACAGATAAAATTATATGTATTTACTTCATAGAATATGATGTTTTGAAGTATATATACATTGTGGAATGACTAAATCTAGCTAATTAACATATACATTACCTCACATAATTATTTTTGTGGTGGTAACAGTTAAAAATCTACTCTCTTAATGATTTCCAAAAGAGCAATACATTGTTATTAACTATAGTCACTATGTGGTACAATAGATCTCTTGAACTTATGCCTCCTATCTGACATTTTGTGTCATTTGACCAATGTCACCCCAATCTCCTTCCCTTAACTGCCCCAGCCCCTAGTAACAACCACTCTACTTTCTAGTTCTGTGAGATCAACTTCCTTAAATTTTATGTATGAGTGAGATCATCCAGCATTTGTCCTTCTGTGTCTAGCTTATTTTACTTAATGTTCTCCAGGTTCATCCACATTGTCTCAAATGGCAGAGTTTTCTTCTTTTTAAAGGCTGAATAGTATTTCATTGTGTATATATACCCCACATTTTCTTTATCTAGTCATTCATCGATGGACATTTAGGTTGATTTCATATCTTGGCTATTGTGAATAATCCTGCAATAAACATGGGAATGTGGATATCTCTCTGACATACATTCCATGTCCTTTGGATATATATCAAGTAGTGGGTTTACTGGATCATATGGCAGTTCTATTTTTAATTTTTTGAGAAACCAAATATTGTTTTCCATAATGGCTCTACTTATTTACATTCCCACCAATAGTGTACAAGGGTTCCCTTTTCTCCACATTCTTGCCAACACTTGTAATCTTTTGTCTTTGATAGCAGCCATTCTAACAGGTGTAAGATGATGATATCTCATTGTGGTTTTAATTTGCATTTCCCTGATGATCAGTGAATTTGAACATTTTTTCATATGCCTGATGGTCATTTGTATGTCTTCTTTTGAGAAATGTCTATTCAGGTCCTTTGCTCAATTTTAAATTGAGTTATTTGTTTTCTTGCCATTGAGTTGTTTGAGTTTCTTATATATTAACCCCTTAACAGATGTATAGTTTCCAAATATTTTCTCCCATTCTGTAGATTATCTCTTCATTCTGTTGATTATTTCCTTTGCTATGCAGAAGCTTTTTAGTTTGGTGTAATTCCATTTGTCTATTTTTTTTTTATTTTTAGAAAAAGGTAGATATTTACTTATAATGATGAAAGGAGGCACAGTACATTACAACATAAAAAAAAGCTGATTTTTTTGGGTAATGTTTATAAATATTTTTGCTTTTGTTGCCTGTGCTTTTGGGGTCATATCCAAAAAAATTATTTCCCAGACCAATGTCATGAAGCTTTTCCCTATGTTTTCTTCTAGTAGTTTCATAATTAATGTAAGTTGGGTCTTACATTTAAGTGTTTAATTCATTTTGAGTTGATTTTTGTATATAGCATGAGATAAGGACTCAATTCTTCTGCATGTGGATATCTAGTTTTCCCAACACCATTTATTGAACATACCTTTCCCCATTGTGTGCTCTTGGTGCCTTTGTCAAAAATCAATTGGCTGTAAATATGTAGATTAATTTCTGGGTTCTCTCATCTGTTTTGTCTGTGTGTCTGTTTTTAAGCCAGTACCATGCTGTTTTGTTTACTATAGCTTTGTGGTGTATTTTGAAGTCAGGTAGCGTGATGTTTCCAGCTTTGCTGTTTTTGCTCAAGATTACTTTGACTATCCAGGGTCTTTTGTGGTTTCATAGGAATTTTATGATTGTTTTTTCTATTTCTGTGAAGAATGTTACTGGTGTTTATAGATAGCAATTGCGTTGAATCTGTAGATCACTTTGGGTAGTATGGACATTTTAACATACTTATTTTTTCAGTCCATGAATGCAGGATATCTTTCCATTTATCTGTCTTTTTAATTTCTTTCATCAGTGTTTTATCATTTTTCAGTGTAGAGATCTTTCACCATTTTGGTTAAATTTATTCCTAAGTATTTTAATTTTTTGTAGCTATTATAAATGGGATTGTTTTCTTGATTTCTTTTTCAGATAGTTCACTGCTAGTGTGTAGAAATGCTACTAATTTTTGCATATTGATTTTATATGCTACAACTCTAGTTCTAAGTTTATCAGTTCTAAGAATTTTTTGTTGGAGTCTTTAGGGTTTTCTATATGTAAGATTATGTTAACTCCAAAGAGGGACAGTTTGACTTCCTCCTTTCCAATTTGGATGCCTTCTATTTCTTTCTCTTACCTGATTACTCTGGCTAGGACCTCCAGCACTCTGTTAAAAAGAAGCGGTGACAGTGAGCATCCTTGTCGTGTTTGGATCTTAGAGGAAAAGCTTTTATCTTTTCCTCATTGATTATGATGTTAGCTGTGGGTTTGTGACATGTGGCCTTTATTGTGTTGAGTTACATTCCTTCTATACCTAATTTGTTGAGAGTTTTTATGATGAAAAGATGTTGAATTTTGTCAATGATTTTTCTGAATCTATTGAAATGATCGTATGATCTTTGTTTTTTAATTTGTTAATGTGATGCATCCTTGCATCTCTGGGATGAATTTCACTAAACCATGGTGAATGATCTTTTTAATGTCCTTTGAATTTGATTTGCTAGTATTTTGTTGAGGATTTTTACATCTATGCTCATCAGAAATATTGGCCTTTTGATTTCTTTTTTGGTAGTGGCCTTGTATGGTTTTGGTATTAGGGTGATGCAGGCCTCGCAAAAGTATTTTAGAAGTATTCCCTTTTCTTCAATTTTTTGGAAGAATTTGAGAAGACTTGATGTAAGTTCCTCTTTAAATGTTTAATACAATTCTGTAGTAGAACCATCAAGTCTCTGGCTTTTCTTTAATGGGAAACTTTTTATTACTGATTAATTGCCTTACTTGCTCTTGATCTATTAACATTTTGTATTTCATCATAATTCAGTCTTTGTAGGTTTTATGCATCAAAAACTTTACCCATTTCTTCTTGATTATCCAATTTTTTGGCATATAATTGTTCATAATATCTCTTATGATCTCTTGTATTTCTGTTTCAGCTATGATGTCTCCTTTTTTCATTTCTGATTTTATATATTTGAACCTATTCTCTTTTTTCTCAGTTAGTTTAGATAAAGGTTTTTCAATTTTTAAAGTATTTTCAAAAAACAACTTTTAGTTTCACTCATTTTTTTCTGACTGTTTTTTTTTTTTTTTTTGAGACAGAGTCTCACTCTGTTGCCCAGGCTACAATGCCGTGGCATCAGTCTAGCTCACAGCAACCTCAAACTCCTGGGCTCAAGCAATCCTACTGCCTCAGCCTCCCGAGTAGCTGGGACTACAGGCATGCGCCACCATGCCCGGCTAGTTTTTTCTACATATGTTTTTAGTTGTCCATATAATTTCTTTCTATTTTTAGTAGAGACGGGGTCTCGCTCTTGCTCAGGCTGGTCTCGAACTCCTGAGCTCAGACGATCCACCCGCCTCAGCCTCCCAGAGTGCTAGGATTACAGGCGTGAGCCACCATGCCTGGCCCTCCTGACTTATTTTTCTAGTCTCTATTTCATTTATTTCTGCTCTGATCTGTATTATTTCCTTCCTTCTACTAATTTTGGGCATGGTTTGTTCTTGTTTTTCTAATTCCTTGAGGTGCAATGTCAGGTTGTTTATTTGAGATCTTTCTTCTTTTTGGGGGGACAGGCATTTATTTCTATAAACTTCTGTCTTAGAACTGCTTTTGCTATATCCCATAGGTTTTTGCATGTTGTGTTTCTATTTTGTCTCAAGAAATTTTTAAATTTCACTTTTAGTTTCTTTGTTGACCCATTGGTTGTTCAGGAGCATGTTGTTTAATTTTCATGTATTTATGAATTTTCCAAAGTTTTTCTGTTAGTGATTTCTAGTTTTATACCATTGTGGTCAGAAAAGATACTTGATATGATTTTAATCTTTTTAAATTTGTTAAGACTTGCTATGTGGCCTAACATATGATCTATCCTGGACAATGTTCCATGTGCAGTTGAGGAGAATGTGTATTCTGCAACCGTTGGGTGGAATATTCTGTATATGTCTGTTAGGTTCATTTGCTCTAGAGTGTAGTTTAAGTCTGATGTTGCCTTATTGATATCGTCTGGATGATCTGTCCATTGCCAAAAGTGGGATGTTGAAGTCTCCTTTGTGTTTTCTGCCACGATAGCAGAAGGAACTATATAGCACATTTAAGCCAGAAGGCAGCCACATGAATTTTATTAGGTGTGGAAAAAGTAGATCACAGAGAAGGAACATTGGAAAATATGCCTGGGTTAAGAAGCAGCTCAGATTATTTTCTGGAAGAAGTTTAAACCAGCAGTTCATGTTTGGTGTCATATAGGGTGAGTTATGCTGTAGAATGCGCTGGCAGAGTACTTTCTACTCTTTCAGTACTGGATTAGTTGTCAAAACACTTGTGTTCCAGTTACTTTTTAAACGTTTACCAGCTGCACAGCCTTGGGCAAATCATTTAGTCTGGTTGAGCAATAGTTTTCTTCCTTTAAAATAGGTATTCAAAATCTGCCTTCCCCATGTCACAAAATTGTTGTGAAAATAAAAATTTTATCAGTATGGGAAGTGCTTTGAAGTGTTATTTAAATATAAGAAGATTATACATTATTAAACGGTAGTCTATAATAACATCTGTTAGAACCAGGTGTGAATATAATGGAGTGACACCTGTCTTCCAAAGCCAATAGTATAATCAAGAATTTAATAACATTCAATGAAACATGATGATAAAGTGTTTTGAATCTTGAAAGAATAGATGATATTTAATTGAGGTTTCCTGGGCTGTCTGGGACTAAGAATAAGGCATCATATTGTGACCCAAATATCTTCTATAAATTTCTCTTCCTGTTCCTGCACCCCAATGCCCAATAGATTTGCATTCAATTTTGCATTATCAGGAAACGTTGAAAAGAGCACAGGGGTATTTGCTCAAGATTTTCCAGTAGACAAAAAAGGCCCATTATTGAACAAGTAAGTCTATTTGTTAATTGATATTAAATGAGGCTGATCTTTGTCAAATGTAAAGAAAAAATAAAATATTTAGTTTACTCCCCAGAAAATCAGCAGTTACTCTGGTTTAAATGTTGGTGGCCTCTCTTGTGTTGATTACCATTGTAAACATAGACTTCTGAATATTAGTTGTTTTTATATTGCATATGCTGGTGATGATAAAATTTATAGGTCAAGCTCTGACCACTCCACAGACCTCTAGACTCAGGTACCCAAATGCCTGCTGGATAACTTCATTTAGATGTTTCATAGGCATTGAAATTTAACGTGCCTAAAACAGAATTTTTAATTTTTCCTCTAAAATCTGTTCTTCTCCTAGACTTCCACATCTTAAAATGACCACCATCCACTCAGTTGTTAAGCCAAAACTTAGTTATAATCCTTGATTCTTCATTTGGCTTCCACCTCCGGAATCTATTCTCATTACTTTGATTCATCTCTACTGCTGTGACTCTAGTCCAAGTCACCATTATCGTGCACATGGATTTCTTCAATAGCCTCCTACCAATCTCTCTGCTTCCTCTCATGCTGTCTGCCCCAAATCTAGTCTCTGCTTAACGGCTAAGGCAATCTTTTTGAAAACATTAAAGGAAATCATGCCACTCTCTTTCTTAAAACACTACTACAACTTTCCATCACAATTGTAATAAAATCCTAACTTCTTACCGTGAGCTATAGCAGAGCTGATATTCATCCAGGATATACAGGAACAGTCGGTTCCAGACCACATCCAGTTGGCTGGTGCCTACGCCACAGTTGTTAAGTATTTTGCCCATCACTTCTGCTTCTAAGGTCGAACATGAGCTGGTGGTTCTCAGCTGGAGATTCTCAAATGTCCTAGACTAGAGGACATTTGGTGATGTCTGGAGATATTTTTATTTGTCACAAACTGGGGAGTGTTCTGAAGGATACAGAACATCCCTCTGCAACATGGAATTATTTGACCCTAAATGTCAATAATGGCCAGATTTGGACACACTTAGATGCCCTCTTATCCTTGCCTGCTTCCTCCATGCCACTCTCTCCCTTACTCATTATGTTCCACTGGCCTTCTTGCTGTGCCTGGCAAATTCACTACCATCCCAGGGATTCTCTGTCATATCACTTGTTTAATTTTTTTTCACAGCACTGGAACTATCTGAAATTATCTTGTTTAGTTATTTGCTGGTTCTTCTCTTCCACTCCTACCTAGAATGTCAGCTGCGTGAGAGAAGGAATGTTTCTCTGCCTCCGCATGGAGTGCAGTGGCTTAATATTTGCTGAGTGTTTGTCTGTCCCCTCCCTACTCCCCATCTCCTTGAAAATCCTCACTGATTTCTCACTACCTTCAATTACTGAGTCCCACTCTATCCCCAATCTCTAAAGCATGTAGCAAGTTGACAATATCAGTTTCACACATCACTCAGTAATAAAAACAATTGAAAGTGTGTTGATTTGTTTATTAGTCTCCCCATCAAATTGTCTCTAAGTTGAAATGACTGCTTCCTCAACATTCCCAGCGTCAGCAGCATGAAGCAGCTTCCAAGGGCATGGTAGCCAAAGCCATTCCCTGGAACCTTCCGCTCAGATGGTGTTCGAAGAACTGCTTGCACAGCCTGTTTGCCTGGGCATCCTCTGCTTACCTTGAGTTATGACTTTTCTTGTGATTAATGTTTTGTAATTGTTATTTCTGTAGAAGATCTGATTGCAATTTACCATCATCACCGTGTAAAGCATTGTGATGACTCTTCACTTCCTGGTCTTGATGTTACCCCACTCTGGTGACCATCGTAAAGTTCACATCCACAGGGCCGTCTGCTGTTGTGCATCCACAGTCATGGTCTCATTGCCTGAAAATAAAAACTATTCAGGCAGCCTGGATCATAGGTACAGTAAAGAGCTAGGCCAAGGTCTCAGTTGCTTTGAATCAGTAGGTTAATTTGTCTTCGGAATTGAAGAATCATGTTTCAACACAGAAGTGGCTGTGGTCTGGGAAAGCTGCTGTTTTTCCTTTTGGTTTGACTCTAAAAGATAAAATTTAGAGAAAATCACACAAGTCCTCAAATCTTACCATATTTAATTTTGTTCCAGTAGGACCTCTAACTGAAAAAAAAAAAATGTGTCCTTCAAGGTTATGCTGACAGGAAACCTGATTAGAATGAATTCATTCTGAGCCTTAACCACAGAAATGTCCATTAAAATAAGCTAATTTTTCCCTTAAAACAATAAAACTGCTTGTTATAAATATAGCCATTTTAATTGATTCTCTTCAACACCCTATAGTTGAACTAAGATAAACAAAGAGTTTTTATTTGGAAAATTTATTGTTATTGCTTACAAAAACTGAAGCAATTCATCGGTTAATGTCATTGTATCTTTGACCTCCGTATAAAAATTCTGCTTCCATCCTTGTATGCCTCAGACACTTTTAAGACGGTAAAATGAGTTATGAATGCTCAGCCTCCCCTAAATAAATAGAAAATCACAGCAACTTATATTTAAGCCTCAAGATAGATGTATTTTCTTATACTTTTGTACTTGGCCTTAATATTTTTTTTTATGTTCTAAGCTGATTATATTATTCTCCTAGTATAAGTAGCTGCTTTGGAAATATGAAATAAAGTTTCATTGGAAACCTTTTCAAATGATATTTGAATGTCACCATGATATAGTGCACAGTGATAACCCAGAGAAGAAAAAAAAAAGAGCTATAAGGATTCACCCATTTTATCTTTGATAGATGAAGCAACTGCACTAGTTTCTTCTCTTCAAAGCCCTCAGTTATCTTCTCTGCTCAACCTGCAGAGTACGTAGGATCTGTCAATTGTTTGTGTATTGCCTAAGTTAATGTTTCTGTGTTATTTCCCTATTTAGTCCTAAACTTTTATATGTCGGTTGCAGTGAAAGCAAAAAGCCATCCTGATGACTGGACAGAAATTATTTGCAGCTGCTGGGATTTTTACCCTTTGTTTTGTTTTTCTGGGATTTGGATGATATCTTCATCTAGACAGGAAGATCTGGCTGCAGCTGTCATACAACAAAGCAAACTTTTCTGTCTGAACTGGACTTCCTGTGTAGTATCATGAGAACTGCTATTGGCATGTCAGTGGCAAACATGGTGAATCAATATAAAGCTGTTTTTCCACTGAAGTTTTAGATTTTCTCTAATTTAATGTTTGGTTCAGTTAATCAGTATTTTCCTTTCACATAGTAGAAGGTTCATATTGCTAGTGGGCTTGGCTTTTGTTAATAAAAGATCCACTAACCCTCAGATCCTAAGAAATCCAAGTTTTCATAGGGTTTATGGAAGCACAAACCAGTGTCTTGAATGGCTGCCCTGTGGCAGTCAGTCTCCAGAGCTTCTCCTTGTGTTTTCTGAGTGGTTTTGTTAGTACACATGGAGGAGAAAGTCACATTTTTAATTACATTAGATTGTAGGCATGCTCTATGCCAAAGTTTCAACCCACATTTCCTTCAGGCATTCTCTCCCTATTTGCCTGTTTTCTGCAAAAAATAGAGCAAGTTGAATTTTTCCAATGTGTCACAAACTCACTTTATTTTTATTTTAATTTATTTTAAATTTTATTTTTTAAATCTTAGTACTATATGAGCATGGTGAAAAAATAAAATTGTTTAGACTTGCTTATAATGAAAAGTTAGAGAGTCTCTTCACGTCATATCTTCACATGCACGTGTGAGATCACGCACAGATTGTCTCCCTTCTAGTGCACTCTGAAATGTGCCTTCCCCTTCCCTGTTTTACCCAACCCTCTTCTACTTAATGTTTTTTTCTACAGAAGCCCCAACAGCATGAGCAGAGCACATTGTTATCAGCAATTTAAATTTTGCAACAATTTAAACATTGTTTTATTTGTTTCCCTTCTTGCCTAATTAACACTCATTCCTTTCCATCCACCTCTCCCCGATAAATGCTCACAGTAATGTATTGATATGTCCTTAAAATATATATGCAGTCTTTTATAATATACGCTATTGTGTGCTGGTCTTAATTTACATGATAATAGTGTTTTCTCATTCCATTTTTACTTTTCTCACTACGTTTTTGCTTATTCTGTTTCTTACTTTCCTATTTATTACTGCCTAGTGTCTCACAGACTGCAGTCACTCCTCCAGGCATCCATTCTGTTGAGTTTCTTATAGCTCCTCGCTATTATAATGACCATCTGTGTACATGCCTCTGCAGACCCAAGTGAGAATTTCCCTGACATGCATCCCATGGATGTGATTGCATATGACCTATGGCATATGACATTGTTCCATTTTCTTTCATTTATTTGCTGAAATCTATCAATCCACTGATGATCACTACCCAACTCTTGTTCTCTTTGCTGTTACATGTTTGTTCATTTCATACTCCTATATTTTTATTTCAATGGGGTCTTGAGAAAGACTGAAGGCAAATGTGTGTGCTCAATCCAACACTTGAACTAGAGCTCAAACTGTCTCCTTTTCAGTGCATTATAGTCAGCTTGGACCATGGCATAAGGGGGAGGAGTAGGAGAGAGAGAGGGAGTAGAAAAACATTGTTGCTGACGGTACACCATGTGCTATTGGTGATACACTTTTCCTTGAAACCCATTACCTAATAAGTGGGACATAGACTAACATAAAAGCTTGCATCTAACTAGAGGTAAGTGTTGGTAGTCATCATTGCTTCATAATTTGGAGGACAACAGACTCCAAACCCCAAAGCATGACAGCATTTCTAGACCCAAAGCCCTGTTGCTTTAGCTGACTCTCACCTGATCCTATAGCCATTGGGATGCCATTCCAAGGTTACTGTTTTTCGTCAATACTACAACAAACTGTGCCATGTAAGTCGTATAAAGCACAACCGTCTTAGTAATTCATTTGACAGGACTTTTCCTTCAGTTTCAGATGATTTTGTGATTGCTCTAACAGGACACCTCTGGGAATACCGCTGTGCAGTAATCAGAATTGCATTTTCTGAGCCAGTCAACAGATGGCTGTGAGAGGGCTAAATCCAGCTGGTACTTGGGTAAAGCTAAAGCAGAACTTTATAAAAAGGTGAAGATGTTGCTATCCAGTCTGCCTACAGCTCAACAGCAATGCCCATGATCATATCAGCACTTTTCAAAAATCAGAGTTTTCTGGGTAAAATCTCTCAGGGATGTCTTCAGTCACTTGAGATTTGAACAGTCTCAGTGGAAAACAGCCAAGCAAATCCCAAATGCCAGGGCATTCAGCTTTATTTCAAGGCTCTTAACTTCCTGGTTTCCAGTCTTTATATCCATTAAATTGTCCAAACTATAGGCTACTACTCTGCATTGTGCAGGGCGGCTGTCCCACGCAGGCCTACTCATGGACTTCAGTAGCCCATAAATGTATCTCATTGAGGGTCATGAAAGTGACAGCTTTTAGAGATATTGTGATCTTGGGGACAGAGTACATGATTTGGAGTCACAATTCTGCATACTGTTAACCTCAGTCTTCTTATCTGGGTACTGGGGATAATGGTAACACGTCATTCTGCCACATTAGAAGTTGCTATGGAGACCAAATAAAATAATGTACCTGAAGGTTTAAAAGGCTTAAGTTTTTGGCGTTATGAGTTAAATTATGTCTACTTCCCCCTTCCTATTCACACATTGACGTCCTAACCCTCGGTACTTCAGAAAGTGACCATAATTGCAGACAATGTCTTTAAAGAGTTAAGATGAGGTCGTTAGGGTGGGTCCTAATTCAATATGACTGGTGTCCTGATAAGGAGAGGAGATTTGAACACAGAAGAAGAGAAACCAGAAACATGCACAGACAGAGGGACGTCCCTGTGAGGACACAGCAAGAAGATGGCCATCTGCAAGCCAAGGAGAGGCCTCAGAAGAAACCAGAACTGCTGACAAGTTTGATCTTGGACTTATAGCCTCCAGAATCATGAGAAAATACATTTCTGCTGTTTAAGCCACCCAGTATGTGGTATTTGTTACAAGAGCTCTAGATAACTCCTACGTCTGCTCTACCCACTTAGATTCTTTTTATTTAAAAAATTTCGTATGGACCATTGTGCCAGATCCAAGTATTAACACATTTAATCTTCATAACCCAATGAGGTAGGTGCCCATTTTACAGATAAGGAGACAGAAACAGAGAGAGGTTTAAAAAAACCTGCCTAGCATCTCACAGGTAATAAATGTTAGAGATGAGAGTCAGGCCCAGGCAAGCTAGCTGAAGATTTCATGCTACAAATCGTGGATCCAATTTGCTCAGATTCCTCTACTTAAGAGATTGCATATTAATTTTTATCACTGTTATGAACTGAATGTTTACATCCCCCACAATTCCTATGTTAAAGCCCTAATCCCCAATGTGATAATATTCAGAGGTGGGCCTTTGGGAGGTAATCCGGGTTAGATAAGGTCATGAGGGTGGGGCCCTCATGATGAGATTAGTCCCCTTATAAGAAAAGACACCAGAGAGCTTGTGCTCTCTCTCTCTGTTTCTGTTTCTTCCTGCCATGAGGGGATACAAGAAGTTGACTTTCTGCAAGCCAGGAAGGAGCCCTAGCTAAAACTCAACCATCCTGGCGCCCTGACCTAGGATTTCCAGCCTCCACAATTGTGAGAAAATAAGTTTCTGTTGCTTAAGCCACTCAGGCTAAGGTACATTGTTATGGCAGCCTGAGCTGACTAATACAAGCACCTTCTAATACATTGGAATTAGTCACTTGCATGTTATTCTGTTTATCCTTCACAACTCCAATAAATACTCGTTTAGTATCTACCACCTTATACCTGCCCTCAGGGTCCAAAAAGGAGGACAGATAGTATGTAGATAAATATTTTCAAATAACACCACCCTTTCTGTGCTTTGAATTTATCCTTATCATTTGTCACTTTTTAACATATTGCAATTTTGCTTATTCATTTTGTTTGACTAATTTCTCCCCTAGAATTCAAGCTCCATGAGGGATGAGACCTTTATTTTCTTCAATGTTATGTCTGAGGTTCCTAGAACAATGTCTGGCACATAATGGGGGTTCAAGGACTATTTGATGAGTGAATAATTGCAAGTTAGGCCACATAACATGAAATATTAATACGTGAACAGGGTGACATGGTCAAGAAAAGCACATGAGCATCTGAAGCTCGGAGACGATCAGAGCCTTCCATGTAGTTACAGAGTCCGTGGGTGAGAGCAATGCTCAGGTTGGAAGCCAGGCCTGTCTGACTCCAAACCTCTTGCCATTCTCACGGTGCCCATTTGCTTTCTTCTGAAAGGTTTCCTTACTGAGGCCTTTAAAATGATGGCAAACAGATTAATTAAAATCTAAAACTACTCCATGAAACAAACTCCTCATCTAGTATGTTAATATTTAACTTTATCAGACACAGCAGCACATGCTGTGTGTATGATAAATACTGCACAGCTCAGCTTGGGCGTAATCGTCAGTTCCTCACTTCGGACATTGGTAAAGGCCTTCTCCAAGGAAGTTTTGGCACTGTTTCTAGCCTAGTCCTGGTTTGGGTCCTCTTGTACAGTGGTCCTGGTTCTGTATCTCCAACCTGAGCTTTTCACAATTTAAACTGTCCTCCTTGCTGCCAATATCAATGAAGTTATTGTCTGTGGTGGATGCCTCAGGCATGTCCTCTCCACTTGTCCCTGTCTTGCACATGGCTGTAGCTGGGGATGTCATACTCCAGTGTGGCTCTGCAGGTGGCCTGGCTTACACTGGATTGGCCATGGGGGAACACCCAACTCAACCTGGTCTTTGAGCATCTTCCCTGAGAGTTCAGTTAGGGCCCCTTTAGAGTCTACAACTATAAAATTTAAAAGTCAGGGGTTACATCAGTCATGCTTTCAATCATGTATAGCAAGAGTAATGAGTGGAACAAAGCTGAGGACTGGGGAAGTTCCCAGCAGTGCTCAAAGTCCTGGGTTCAAATTGACTCTTGTGTCTAGCTACATTCTTAAGCCTGAGTTTCACAAAGTACTCTGGTAGTTTCACAAATAGGGTTTTCCTTCGCCCCTACCAGTTCAAGTTGGCTTCTTTCATGTGGTTACAAAAGCAGCTGAACCAATATGTCTAACTCCCAGTCCTCCCTGCCTTCAGCTGCTCAAAGTTTGTTTCCAAAGTGCAGGCAAACCTCTGTTTTTTGAAGGTCCTTAGAATGATTCTCATGTCAGTGGACCATGAAGAAGCACTTTGAGAATTGCTGGTATAGAGGATGGGAAGTCATGAGAGGGTTTTTATGAGTGGGATTAACATGATCAGGTTGTGTTTTAGAATGATCAAAGAAAGAATGGACAGAGGATATGAAGGAAGTGGCAGGGCAGCCATGGAGGCAGTTTATTGCAGGGAGCCAGGGATGACAAGGCTATAGCAGAAGCAATCGAGAATGAAGGACAGACTGAGACATACGTGGGAAATAGAATTGATAGGTGTTAGTGACAGATTAGCTTTAGGGAATTAAGAAGAGAATATCTGTTTAGGTAACTGGTTAGATTTGTTACACAGTAACCAGAATCAGCAATATGAGAGTAAAAGCAGGTGTTGAAAAAGAAGGTAAATTCAGTACTGGAATGTTGAGTCATATAAAATATGTTGTTATTTTATTATTAGAGAATAAGAAGCAACTTAGTATTGCAGCTAAGAGCACAGACTGCCTGGGTTTACGTTCTGGTTCTACCACTTACCAAATCTGTGACTTTGGATAAGTTATTTAACTTTTCTGTGCCTCAGTTTCTTCATCTGTAAAATGAGTTTAGTAATAATTCTTTCCTCACAGGATCCATATGAGGATCAGCAATGTTAGTATTTGCAAAATGCTTAGACTAGTGCCTGGCAGATAGTAAGTACTGTATAATAAAAAAATAAAATTTGATTAGTGTTATGGATATGAACAATCAGGAGCATCTCTGTTGTGCTTTGTTCCTCATCCTTGCAGCCTTTAAATAAAGGAATGATGGGGGTAGTTTTCTCTCATGTTGGCAGATTTTGTTTTATTTTGTGAAGTGGAAAAGTTGGGTATTCACAGCCCAAGAACTCTAAATCCCCTTCCCAGGACTGTCTGTGGGAGTTGTGCTTCATTAAGACCAATGTCTTGCCTCTCTGAAGTACTGCAGGATTCAAACTCAAGGGTAGGGGAGTTGATAAATTGGTAGCCAGGCTTCCTTCTTCCCTCTGAGCCCCATCACTAATAGCCAATGAAGTTGGGATGTGAAACCAAGAAACCAGCATAAGGTGGAGTTCTCTCTACCAATTGGAAATGACTTCCACAAGTAAGACGTATAATGAGCTTGGAGACAAGATGGCTGACCAAAGGCACCAGCTGCCAGATCAACTCAGAAAGAAGAAAAAGGTGTAGATGAAAAAGAAAAAAACAAACAATCATAGATTGGCCGTAATTCCAAAGGAAACGTGCCAGAAGCTACAAGAGATTCCACGGGAAGAAGTTGTGGAGAGAATAAGAAGGAGCAAGATATCGGCAGAGGTCAATCCCCAAGAGGCCTGGAGTCCAGCAAAAGGGATAGGTGGAGTGGTTTGTTTCTCTCTCCCTCACATTTCTGGCAGTCAGTAGGCTCCTGAGCTTCTGGAGAGTCTTTCTACCATCACAAGCTCAAAAGCTGTTGGGGTCAGTGAACCCGGAGCTTCCTGAGAACAAAGCACCAGGCTGCCAGCCCACTTGGGGCACTTCCTGTCACACAAACCCAAGCCAAGATGGCAAGGACCATATTTCTTCTCTATCCACAGAGAGCCTTTGTCCTCCCCAGGGAACTTCAGCCCCTCAGTTGTCATCTTGCTCATTCCCATACAAACACTTCCCAACTCTGACCCAGACTATGGGAGCCACAGGGGGTTGGTGAGTCCCAGGGGATCTCTGTGAGAGCCTGGACATTCTGGGTGGGCTGCCTTCCAGAGAGAGGGACAGAGATGACCAGAGTTCTAGCTTTCCTCCATTCAGACTCTTTTTCTCTCCTTCCCCTCCCCTATCCATGGCTGCTGAAAGAGATGCTTGAGCCAAGGTTCTCAGGAGTTGCTGCTTCCCCTCTGTTGGGGCTTCCACAGAGAGTGGGGTCAAACCTTTCCTCTTAAAGACTTGCAGAGGATTAAGGGGTGCTTGGACTGTGAGCTCCCTGCTCACTGGCAATCCCCAGTGCTGCTTGCCTGGCTGCTCCATCAAAGCAGGGCACACTCCAAAGAGGAGGGACATCAGACTGGCTTAAACACCACATAGGCAACTCTGGACCAGCAAGCTTCTCCCTGCGATGGTCAGGAATTGATCTTCAGAGACCCAGGGATAAGCCCACAGGTGAGATTGTCTACCCTTGGGGTTTGTTTGTGTTGCTCAGGAGCATAGATGGATTTGAGAACTAATCTCAGGAGGCCAATGAGCCTGTGTGGGCAGAACCAAACAGAGAGAATATTGTGGATCCCAGGCACAGCACACTCGTGGAGCACCCCTCTTGCCACATGAAGCCCTGCTCTCAGCCCAGGGCAGGATCCTGGAAAGGGAAGCACCCAGCCCACAGCACCACTGCTGGGGAGCTCAGCTAATTTGAGTCCCTGCCTGCTTAAAGATGCCAGAGGGAAACTGCAGAGCAGTGGAGGTAGGAGGAGAGCAAAACTCACTCCTGAAAGCCAGATTGTGGATCTCAGATGGTTCCTGTCTCTAGAAGCAGATTTTCTGGCTGGGTGGGGCCACTTTAGCCCTTCCCTGGTGGATTTCCTCAGAAGCCTGGGTGAGGAACTGTGAACTCCGCCAAATCAGCTCCATTACCAGCTTTTGTAGAGCCTGAGGGCAGGCTCACCCAACCCAGCCATGCCCAGCTTCACTTCCCTACCTGCCTCTGTGGTGATGGAGAATAAGGGCTGACCTGGAAGTTCCAGGGACACACACACCACCTGGGGCATTCAAGTGCTTCTCCTGAGGGCCTACAACTGGTCATAGGTACCAAAAATAGCCCTGCAACTTGTTCCTTCTGGCAAACACCACCTACTGACAGGGAGGTCAATTTGCACAGCTCTTTACTGCATTTACTGACTCAATTATATAGAGTGTGGTTGATTCTTACCCACAAGTACCACCTTCTGCCTCAGAGATTAAACTTGGCATATCAGTACAATTCATGCACTGTTAGCAAGACCACAGAGCTGGAGAAAGAGAAAAAAATCTCAAAGACTTCCATCCTCCCTCATCAAAGAGAGACAGGGAATCTGCCCACACACATAGCTCACCACTGCTACAGCCTACTAACAACTAGCAACTGAGAAAATGAACACAACTAAGGATATTTATAACCAAGGCATCCATCCAGAACCTAGACCCCCATCAAAGCACTCACAAGCAAAGCCAAAGGTTCTTACCCAATATATGCCATAGACACTCCCTTATGAGTGAGCAGGGAGGGGAAAAAAAGCCCCTTCTAAACTACAACAATAACAGAATCCAAAAATAACAAGTGGCAGCTGCCCCAGATGAGAAGGAATCAGCAAAAGAACTCCAAAGTATGAAAAATCAGAATGATAGGACACCCCCAAAAGGGAACACCTGGTCTCTGGCAAAAGAAACCCACCAAAATGAAAATATTGAAATGAGAGATAAAGAATTCCAAATATGGATTGTAAGGAAATTCAATGAAATCCAAGAGAAAATGGAAAACCAACTCAAGGAAACCAGAAAAACAAATCAGGAAAAGTGAATGAAATATTCACTAAAGAGATTGACATATTAACAAAAAAACAAACAGAGCTTCTGGAAATGAAAAATTCATTTAAGGAAATATAAAATAAGGTAGAGAGTTTTAAGAATAGACTAGATCTGGCAGAAGAAAGAATCTTGGAGCTTGAAGACAACTCTTTCAAATTAATCCAGTCAAAAATAAAGAACAGAGAATTAAGAGGAATGAACAAAGCCTACAAAAAATATGGGATTATGTAGAATGGCGAAATATAAGAATCATAGTCATTGCTGATGGTGAAGAAGAAAACGCACAAGGCCTGGAAACCCTATTTAAGGGAATAATTGAGGAAAACTTCCCTGGTCTTGCTAGAGATTTAGACATCCATGACGTACAAGAAGCTCAATGAACACTTGAGAGATTCATTGCAAAGAGGCAATCACCAAGACACATAGTCATCAGACTAGCCACAGTCAACACAAAGGAGAAACTCCTACAAACCATGAGGTGAAAACAGCAAGCAACTTATAAAAGAAAACACATCAGTCTAACTGCAGACTTCTCAATGGAGATCTTACAAGCCAGAAGGGATTGGAGCCCCATCTTCAGTCTTCTTAAGCAGAACAACTGCCAGCCTAGAATTTTGTATCCTGAAAAACTAACTTTAATATATGAAGGAGAAATAAAGACTTTTCCAGACAAGCAAACACTGAGGGAATTTGTCAAGACAAGACCTGCCTTACAGGAAATACTCAGAACTGCATTATATGTGTATCAGTACAATAGGCACCCACCAGTGTAAAACCACCCAAAAGCTGAAGCTCAGACCTCATATAAAACAATAGCACAAGAGGTAAAACAAAGCAATAAGGTATATACCCAACAGGATGAACAGAATGGCATCCCACATATCAATTCTATCAATCCATGTGAATGGTCTGAATGGCCCACTCAAGAGATATCGGCTGGCTGAAGGGATGAAAAAATATGACTCAAGTATCTGTTGTCTACAGGAAACACATCTAACCCAAAAGGACTCACACAGACTCAAGGTAAAGGGATAGAAAAAATATTTTCTGCAAATGGAAACCAAAAACAGGTGTAGCCATTCTCATATCAGATAAAATTGACTTCATGTCAAGAATAGTAAAGAAAGACAATGATGGTCATTATCTAATGACAAAGAAAGAAATTCAACAAGAAAACATAGCAATCCTAAATATTTATGCACCAAACACAGGAGCACCCAGATTCATAAAGCAAACCCTACTAAATCTAAGCAAGGAGGTAAACCAGCAGCATTGCAATTGCTGGGGATTTCAGTACCTCACTGACAGAACAGGGCAGATCATCTAAGCAGAAAGTAAGTAAAGAAACACTGGACTTAAATAGGAATCTAGAACAAGTGGGACTAACAGACATTTACAGAACAATTTACCCAAAAGCTACTGAATATTCATTCTTCTCATCATCACATAGAATATTCTCCAAGATTAATCATATCTTAGGCCACAAAACATGTCTCAATAAGTTAAAAAAAAAAAAAAAGAAATAATATCATGTATTTTCTCAGACTATAGTGGAATAAAATTAGATATCAACTCCAAGAGAAACACTCAATTCTACACAAAGTCATGGAAATTAAACAACCTGTGGCTGAATGATTATTGGGTCGATAATGCAATTAAGAACGAAATCAAAAGATTCCTCACACAGAACAACAAAGGGGACATAAGCTACCAAAATCCACAGGTTTCAGCAAAAGCAGTCCCAAGGGTAAATTAATAACCTTATATGCCTACATCAAAAGACAGAAAGATCACAAATTAACAATCTAATGACATATCTCAAGGAACTAGAAAAGGAAGAGCAAACCAAACCCAAAGCCAGCAGACGAAAAGAAAGAACTAAGGTCAGAGCAGAACTAAATGAAATGGAAAATAAACAAGCAAAAAAATTACAAAGGATCAATGAAACAAAAAGTTTGTTCTTTGGAAAAATAAACAAAATTTATAGACCTCTTGCTAGATTAACCAGGAATAGAAGAGAAAGACCCAAATAAGCTCAATCAGAAATGAAAAAGGAGACATTACAACTAATACTACAGAAATAAAAATATCATCTGTGAATATTATGAAAATCTCTATGCACATAAATTCAAAAACATGGAGAAAATGTACAAATTCCTGGAAACACACACTCTCCCAAGACTGAATCATGAAGAGATAGAACTCCTGAACAGACCAATAATGAGCAATGAGATTGAAGCAATAATAAAAAAAATCTTCCAACCAAGAAAAAAAGACCCAGACCTGATGCATTCATAGTCAAATTTTACCAGACCTACAAAGAAGAGCTGGTACCCATACTGCAGAAATTATTCCATAACATCGAGAAAGAGGGAATCCTCCCCAACTCATTCTATGAAGCCAGTATCATGTTGATACCAAAGCCAGGGTAAAACACAATAAAGAAGAAAACCACAGACCAATATCCCTTATGAATATAGTTGCAAAAATTCTCCACAAAATGCTAGCAAACCTTATTAAATAGCACATAAAAAATATCCACCATGTCCAATTGGGCTTCATCCCAGGGATACAAGGATGATTCAACATAAATAAATCAATAAATGTGATGCACCACACAAACAGAAACAAAAACAAAGACCATGTAACCATCTCAAATACAGAAAAAGCATTCAGCAAAATTCAGCACCCTTTCATGATAAAACTCTCAACAATTTAGGCATAGAAGGGACATATCTCAAGATTATAAAAGCATATATGACAAACACAAAGCCAACACGAAACAAAATGGGGAAAAGTTGAAAGCATTCCCTGAAGAACTGGAACAAGACAACGGTGCCCACTGTCACCATTTCTATTCAACATAGTGCTGGAAGTCCTATCTGGAGCAACCAGGCAAGAGAAACCAATAAAAGATATCCAAATCAGGAAAAAGGAGGTCAAACTGTTGCTGTTTGTTTATTCTTATATCTGGAAAACCCCCAAAACTTCACCAAGAGACTCCTAGAACTGATGAATAAACTCAGCAAAGTCTGAGGTTACAAAGTCAATGTGCACAAATCACTAGCATTCCTATACACCAAGAACAGTCAAGCTCAGAGTCAAATCAAAGACTCAATACCATTCACAATAGCTATAAAGAAAATAAAATACCTAGGAATATACTTAACCAAGGAGATGAAAAATCTCTACAAAGAGAACTATGAAATGCTGAGGAAAGAAATCACAGAAGACACAAGCAAATGGAAAAACATACCATGCTTACAGATTAGTTGAATCAACATTGTTAAAATGTCCACACTACCCAAAGTGATTTACAGATTCAATGCAATCCCCATCAAAATATCAACCTCCTATTTCACAGATCTAGAAAACTTAATTCTATGCTTTGTCTGGAATCAGAAAAGAGGCCAAATAACTAAAGCAATCTTAAGCAAACAGAACAAATCTAGAGGCATCATATTACCAGACTTCAAACTATACTAGAAGACTATAGTAACCAATACAGCATGGTATTGGCTTAAAAATAGAGACAAAGACCAATAGAACAGAACAGATAACCCAGATGTTATATAAAACCATCCATGTACAGCCAACTGATCTTTGACAAAGCAGACAATATACACTTATTTATAACCCTATTAATAGCCATATTCAATAAATGGTGCTAGGAAAATTGGAGAGTCACATGCAAAAGAATGAAATGGGATCCATATCTCTCAGCACTCACAAAAGTTAATTAAAGATGGATAAAAGACTGAAATGTAAGGCATGAAACCATAAGAATTCTAGAAGAAAATGTAAGAAAAACTTCTAGATATTGGCTACGGCAAAGAATTTATTAAGAAGACCCCAAAGGCAATCACAGCAACAACAAAAATAAATAAATGGGGTTTGATTAAATTAAAAAGCTTCTGCACAATAACCTACAGAATGAGAGAAAATATTTGCAAGCTATATGCTTGATAAAGGGCTAAGAACCAGAATCTACAAAGAACTCAAGCAAATCAGCGAGGAAAAAAAAAATCTCCTTAAAATGTGGGCAAAAGACAAGAACAGAAGGTTTTCAAAAGAAGATAGACAAATAGCCAATAAACATATGAAAAAATGCTCAACATCACTAATCATCAGAGAAATGCAAATTAAAACCACAGTGAGATATCATCTTACCCCAGTTAGAATAACTTTTATTAAAAACTCCAAAAACAGTAGATGCTGGCATGGATGCAGAAAGAAAGGAACACTTATACACTGTTGGTGGGACTGCAAATGAGTACAACCTCTATGGAAAACAGTATGGAGATTCCTCAAAGAACTAAGAGTCGACCTACTATTCAATCTAGCAATCCCACTACTGGATATTTACCCAAAGGAAAAAGAAGTCATTTTTATCAAAAAGATACCTGCACTCAAATATTTATTGTAGCACAATTGCAAAGATGTGGAACCAACCCAAATACCCATCAATTCATGAGTGGATTAACAAAATGTGGTATATGTATACTGTGGAATACTACTCAGCCATTAATAAGGATGAATTAATGCCTTTTGCAACAATATGGATGAAACTGGAGACCATTATCCTAAGTGAAATATCTAAAAAACGAAAACACAAACACCACATGTACTTGCTATTAAATTGGAACTAACCAATGAGCACACATATACACAAAGAGAAATAAAACTCAGTGGAAATTAATCAGGGGAGAGGGAAGAGGAGAAGATGGGTGAAAACCTACCTAATGGACACAATGAACACTATCTGGGTGATGGGCACAATTATAGCCCTGACTCCAGCATAACAAAATCGATATATGTAACCAAAAACATTTGTTCCCCCGTACTATTTTGAAATAAAAGAAAAAGTGTATTGATAGTTAAAGCTTAATGTTCCAGAAGGAATGAGCTAGGTTAGCTTGATTGCTTCTGAATACTGTTTATGAATTATAATATTATTTTATCTGTAATGTAATGAGATATACTGGGAAACAGACTGGGAGTAAACTTCTGATGGTCTAAGAAATTTTAACTGGCAGAGCTCTGTGCC
Source organism: Eulemur rufifrons (assembly GCF_041146395.1). Lineage (NCBI taxonomy): Eukaryota > Metazoa > Chordata > Mammalia > Primates > Lemuridae > Eulemur > Eulemur rufifrons. The sequence goes on along the minus strand of NC_090999.1, from coordinate 78,664,643 downwards.
CAAAAGCCATTATATAAATTGTGTGATATTCTGAGTGGTGAAACCCACAGTAATATGTCTATGTTATCCAAATTTTATCTTTTTCCTGATACATTTCTGAAAAGTGATTCTCTCAGCAAAAATGCAATGAGGAGTATTTTTTTTTTTTAATGGCAGCTCCAGATCTGGTAGAAAGCATTTTCTATTTATTTTTCTATTGGTCTCATAGGCCTAGTATTAAAAGATGTTTTTAGGGAAAGTATTATTTTAAAATGGAATAATTAAAGAAAAGTTTAGGAAGATAAAATTCTAAAGAGTTTTATAGCAAACAAAGTCAAAAAATGAGGGAAAAAATTATCCTTTGGCAAAATTTTAAAGTAGGTGCACCTTGTCTTTTCTATTCTGATTTTAGTGATCACCCCCAGCTTTTGCTCATTCTCCATGATTCTTCTTATAAAAATCTACTCTTTGGAAATGTTCTGATGAAATAATTCTCTTGTTTAAGAGATGGGTGACTTGGACGGGTTAATTGTTTCCCTTTACCTGTGGTAATTGCATTTTAACAGAATTTAGAGGCCAAAGTACTGCTCTTTGATAACGTGATTTCACACATTCTCATCAACTCAAGGGTAGAAGGACATTACTGTTTTACCTCTACTGTTTCAAGTCCCTCCAAATTATCCTGTTTACTAGTAGGGAGTGTGGAAGAGAGCTGTCTTTGAGGAACCCACTCTGTGACAAGAAGCAAGGCAACACTGAGACAAGCCTAAAAATGGCTAGAAGGGACCAGGTATCCTTGCTTCACAAGCCATTGGGTCTTGGAGAGAGAAGTGCCTCTCTTACCTCCGCCCCAGCCCCAAGCAATCCTTGAAAGCCTTCTTCCAAAAGTCATTCAGATCAATCAAAGAATTAGGACCCTCAGCCTAATTTTTCTAATACCAGCCCCAAATAAGCCAACCTAGAAAAAGCCAGTTAAATTCTCAAAACATCTCCCTAAACAGGGCCACACTCACTTGGGCCTATTATGAAATCCACAAAGCAAGAACAAACTCTAATGCAAAGCCCTTTTCTTAGGATCAAATTATTGGATAGAGGAAAAATCACTTAGGAATCAAAGCACATTAGTATCAGTAAGTTAAAGATTTTATACTTTTTCATCTTAGACTTGTGAAATGATTTTTAGTTTCTTCAAGATTTAGTTCTCAATCTTGCCATAGAGCACACATGTAGTGTTGACACAAGAGATTTATTTTAGCATCTGAACTGATAAGGAGAACAATATATGGAGAGTTTTAAAATACATGGCTTATATAGGTCATTAAATATGAAATGTCCTATTTTGAATCAAAAGTGTAGTATATTAGATCTCAAACAAGAAGCAGTACAATTAATCAGAATATGCGCCTAAACTATCGACATAGTTTTGCCATCTTAAGGGTAGCTTATTTATGCCAGCAGCAAAGAAGCCTGGAGAGTGAGTGGCCATGAAATAGCAAAATGTGTTTTTTCACAGTTTGTTGAAAATTGAATAATTTTCCTTGCAAGAAGTGGTCCAAAGCTTGGAAGCAGTAGTAGTTAGTTGGTGCAAGTTCTGGTGCATACAGCGGATGACAGAGAGCTACCAAGTCCAGCTTCTGTACTTTGAAAAGCAGCTTTGTTTATGTGACATGTGGTTGAGTATTGTCTTGCAAGAGGATTACCCTGTCTCTGTTGACCAATTTCGGCTGCTTGATCACAAGCACCCTCATCATTTCGTCCAACTGGTTGCAGTACATATCTACTGTAATTGACTGACCAGGTTTCATGAAGCTTTAGTAGACAATACCAGCACTGGACCACCAAATAGACACCATTAGCTTTTTTTTTTTTTTTAATGAATATTCAGTTTTGGACTGTGTTCCAGCACTTCATCTTTATCCAAACATTGTGCTGAATGCTTGTAGTTGTCAAAAAGAATCCATTTTTCATCACACGTAACAATACAGTGTAGAAATGGTTCACTTTTATGTTGTGACAACAAAGAAAAGCAAGCTTTGAGATGATTTCTTTTCTTATACTCATTTAATTCATGTAGTACCCATCTCTACATTTTCTTTACCATGCCTGTTGTTTTCAAATGGTCCAATATTGTTGGAAGAGTAACTTCAAACCTTGCTGTTAATTCACACGTAAGTTGAGATGGATTCGCTTTCACTATAGCTTTCTGCTCATCATTATCCACCTTGGTCTCAGGTCACCCATGTAGCTCATTTTCAAGATTAAAATCATCAGAATGGAACTTCTCAAACCACTGATGTAGTATGCATTTATTAGTCAGATCCCTCCCAAACACATCGTTGATATTTTGAGCTATCTGCACTGCATTGGTTCCACAATGGAAGTCATATTAAAAAATAACATGAATTTTTGACTTAGTCATGGTTTCACAAAAATTGCTCTAAAAAAAAAAAAAAAAGATTATCACACCAAAACGTGTGTTTGAAAGACTGATGATGTACCTTCACAATGAACACAAAATAAGAAGTGTCAAAATGAAATGTCAGAGATATCAATTGTCAAACTTAGAACTTAAGGAAATTGGACACTTCATGCTTAATAACCTGAGTATTTTACCACATGTGTGGAAATGAACATGTCTTATGGGACTTCCTGGCACTTCAGACACCCTGGAGAGAACTGTCTCTGGTGCTAGTGGGAGATTCTCCTTATGCATCCAACTCTTCTCATCAGCATCTTGTCCTCCTGTCCCTGAGAACACTCAGAACAACAATCACTCACCCAAACTGTGTGGTCCCATCTTTAAGCTGATGTTTTGTCTCTGTCTCCACCTGGGACTGTTAACTATTTTGGTTTATGGGAGAAAGGTCAGAGTGAGTGGGATGGGAGTGGGGAGAAGATCTAGAGCAGTGGAAGATGCAAGTTCTGTTGGAGTTGGTAGGCTCCCCCTGCACACTCTTCCTCATCCCTTGTGGTAGGCAGAATAATGCCCCCCACAAAGATATCTGTATTATAATCCCTGGAATCTGTGAAAGTTACTTTACATGACACAATGGATTTGCAGATATGATTAAGGTTGAGGACCTTGAGATGGGGAGATTATCCTGGATGATCTGGGCAGGCCCACTCTGATCACATTAGTCATTACAAATGCAAGGGGAAGCGACAAGAATGGGGGAGAGAGATGAGATGTGAGCAGGGCCTGACCAGTTATTGCTCGCTTTGAGAACAGAAGAAGGGGCCATGAGCCCAGGAATGCAGGTGGCCTCTGGAAGCCGGGGACAGCCTTCAGTTTACAGCCAGCAAGAAATTGGGAACCTTGGTCCTGCAACTGAAGTGAAGTGAATTATTCTAACAACATGAAGGAGGAGAAAATGGATTATCCCTTGGAGAAGAACACAGCTGTGGACTCCTTGATTTTAGCTCATTGAGACCCACACTGGACTTCTGGTCTACAGAACCGTAAGAAAATAAGTATGTATTATTTTTAGCCACTGAGTTTGTGGTAATTTGTTACAGTGGTGATGGAAAACTAAGATAGCCCTCTTCACTCTGTGTTTTCTGATGATCGCTCCCATTTGCCTCTGTTCAGTTATTCCTCTGGCCTATCAAATGTTATTTATGATTGAAAATAATAGCGGCAGCTTTTAATGAACATTTAAAATGTTCAAGGCCTTCATACATATGTTACCTGCATTATTATATTTAATTTTCACAATAGCCATTTGGGTAGATACTTTTATTTTCCCCAGTTTACACTTGTCCAAACTAAGGCTTGGTAGCCCGATGTTACATTGTAATTAAATAAGTGATATGACCTAGATATCAGCTGGGAATGCCTTACCCCGGGACCCAAGTAAAAATAGCTGGAATGCTGACAGTTTCCCAGCCTGTGAAAATCCAAAGCCCTTTCCAGGAATTTGGTCACGTACAACACTTATGCTCTTTTGGCAGCTAATGTAATACAGAAGAAGTTTGGGAAGGGTTAGGGTTAACTCCTTCCTCTCAAAACTTTCTATCAATATATAACTAAAAGCAAGTCTCACCTAAAATTCTGCCACAAATACAAACATTTAATAAACCAGCATTTATTAGCATGGAGGACCAACACAGTTCATAATCCCATAAATTAGAAAGTTCTAGTATTTTATCCTGTGAGGTGCTCCAACCATACCTTGTGCAAAAGGTTCCCTTAAGTAGATATGACTATCTTCTAGAGATGGGTCTCCGTCACTCTTAGAGGTGGCACAGACAACCATCAATCCTCCTAAACTAATGGCCAAACACAGGACTTCTTAAAGATCAAGCTTGGATGCAGTGATGGTTAATTTAATCTGTCAACTGGACTGGACCACAGATATCAAGATATTTGGTCAAACGTTATTCTGGGTGTTATTGTGAGGGTGTTTTGGGATGAGATTAACATTCAAATTGGTAGACTGAGTAAAACAAATTGCCCTCCATAATGTGGGTGGGCTTCACCCAATCAACTGAAGCTCTGAATAGAACAAAAAGACTGACCCTCCTTCAAGTAAGAGAGACTTCTTCCTACCTGATGGCATTTGAACTGAGACACTGTTTTTTTCCTGCTTTTGGACGAGAACTGAAACATTTTCTCTTCCTGGATCTTGGGCCCGCTAGCCCTTGGACTGGAGCTACACCATTAGCTCTCCTGGGTCTCCACCTTGCCACTTACTCTGCAGATCTTGGCACTTGCCAGCCTCCACAATCGCGTGAGACAATTCCTTATAATAAATCTTTTTCTCTCTCAAACATATATAGAGAGAGAGTATTATAATACAGAATATAATATATGCTATATATAAAAAGATTATATATGAGAATTAGAACCAATAGGAGATATATATATATATACACACATATAGAAAGAGAGAGAGAGAGATTTTATATGTAAAACAGAACCAAATGTGTGTGTGTGCGTGCATGTGTGTGTATATACACACAAATACACACACACACACATATATATATTTGGTTGCTGACCGAAATGCCATTATGCAGTGTTATGCTATATAGAGATTTTCATGTATTTATATATATACACATACACGTATATATAGTCTGCACTGTGTAACAACATTTTGATCAATGATAGACTGAATATATGACACTGATGCCATAAGATTATAATGAGATGAGAAATTCCTATCGCCTAGTGATGTCTTGATGGTGACCCTAGGTGTAGACCTAGGCTAATGTGTGTGTTTGTGTCTTAGTTTTTAACAAAAATTTTAAAAAGCAAAGGAGAATTCTTTTAACAGAAGAATGCTTATAGAATAAAGATACAAAGAAAGAAAATATTTTTGTACAGCTTTACAGTGTATTTGTGTTTTAAGTTTACAAGAGGCAAAAAGTTAAAAAAAAATGTAAAAGTTTATAAAGTAAAGAAGTTACAGTGAGCTACAGTTAATTTATTATTGAAGAAAGAAAATTATTTTTTAAAAAAAATTTAGTTTAGCCTAAGTGTACAGTGTTTATAAAGTCTACAGCAGTGCACAGTAATGTCCTAGGCCTTCACATCCACTCACCTCTCACTCACTGACTCACCCAGAGCAACTTCTAGTCCTGCAAGCTCCATTCGTGGTAAGTGCCCTGTGCAGATGCACCATTTTTAATCTTTTATACTGTATTTTTACAGCACCTTTTCTATGTTTAGATGTGCTTAGATACACAAATACTTACCGTTGTGTTACAGTTGCCCACAGTATTCAGCACAGTAACTTGCTGTACACGTGTGTAACCCAGGGGCAATAGGCTATGCCATACAGCCGAGGTGTGCAGTAGGCTCTACCACACGGGTCTGTGGAAGTACACTCTATAATATTCGAGCAAGGACAAAATCGCACACATACACATCCTATTCATTCTGATCTCTGGAGAACCCTCACTAAGACAGATGTCATCCCTAAGGGTTCAGGCCATAATCCTTTCCAGAATTCTATACCTTGTTTGTTGTATTCGTTTCAAAGTAACAAAGTACCTCAAATTGGATGTCTTAAAATGACAAAAATTTATTCTGTCATAGTTCTAGAGACTAGAAGTCTGAAATCAAGGTGTCAGCAGGGCCGTGCTTCCTGTGAAACCCTGGGTAGATTCCTTCCATGCCTCTTCCTAGCCTCTGGCGGCAGCCTGCAGTCCTTGGCAGTCCTTGCTTTGTAGCTGCATAACTCCAATCTCTGCCTCCGTCTTCAGGTGGCATTTTTTCTTTGTGTCTCTCTCTTCTCTTCTTGGAAATGGCCGTCTTACCTTACTAACTAATTATATCTATTCCAGATAAGGTACTGGGGGTTAGGACTTCAATATATTTTTGGGGGTAGACACGATTCAGTCCCTGATACTTATTTATGTAATATTTCAACCAATCCAGATATGTTGAGGACCTTTTAATTTCCCCAATGAAATCAATTTTTAAAAATTTATCATGCTAATTAAGTCATTGATTTCACCAAAGAAAGTCTATTTGATGTGCTAATTGCACTGATTTAGCATGTCAGTGTTATGCTAAAAAGCCTCAGGTGTTCATGGAGATACAGAGAGCTGTGGATACAAGGTGGCTTGTACCAGGCATTATTAGGTCAATAGTTTACCTCTAGAGTTCAAGTTTAAACTAAGAGGCCTATACACAATATCACACTGTCTGTGCCAAAGTCCGTTAAAGTCAATCGCAGACATTGTACCTACTGTCTCTTTTGCTCTACGTTGAGTCAGCTGCAGATACATATTTCTCCATTAAGAAATTCACTCACAGAAAGCATTTCTTTCACTTGATCAACTTTAGGCTGGCTCCTTCTCTTTTTACCTATTTTTCTATCAGGAAAAAACCAAATTTCTCTCCTTGCTGGCTGTTTCTGTTGTTTTTGAGCATGCTCTTAGTGTTCACTCTCTACTCCTTAACACTTCTCAAAATATATCCCTTCCAGACAAGTCCGTTTGCTCTTCCTCTCCACATGAGCATTTTAACCCAGGTCTGTCTGACTTTAGAGCCTGAGTTTTTATCACGACATTGTACTGGATCACCTGTATTACACTATTTACCACCAAGAACAGCACGAGCATAAACCAAGAACAGCACACCATGTAACTGCTGCTAAGACTAGGGATATGTAGTTAAAACTTCATTACCAACTATTCATTCAAGAGCAACCACATTACTGAATTTTAGAGGGGACATTAAATGTAAATAAAATAATTTTCAAAAAGTCCTTGCTTTTTTATTTAAATAGACCAGTCAGAAATATGAATATTAGAAATGACTTTAGAATGGTTTCAAGCAGCCTGTCAACACATGGAATTTAAGGATATTCTGAGTATTGTCCTTCCACTGAACAGACAAACAATTCTGAGTGAGCCTCAATGCTTCACTTGCTTCCTCTGATGTTGATAAATGGTCTCTCCTCCTTAACTAGTATGAATATGGAGGTTCTATAACTATATCTGTACCTGTATGAGAGAGACACACACATGCAGAATAGACTCCCATTTGTAAACTATTGCTATTGCTCAAATTATTCCCACCTTGTGGCTCCTACATATTTCTTATTAGATCCTAAGTGAGCTTGTGTGTAACTATGATGAGTATCAAAATACAATGGTCATCTGCCACACAAGTAGAAATCTCTGGGTACCTTTCCAAATAGTCAGATTTAGTCATTGATCCACCACTCAGAAACCTTATACTTTCCACTCATGTTGCTAGATCCTTAGGATTACCACCCATCATTTATTTTGAGTATGAAAATTCATGATTGTGTTAAAAAACTGGATGATGCTTCAAGTTTCTCTGTCATTTAGATGGCTTTGTGCTTGAAATATGGTTAAAATGATGTGCCTCTGAAATTTCTCTACAGACGCAGTTCTACAATAGGAGAAGCAAATTCAAATGCCATCAGGGACCAGGCAGCTGACACATGAGGGAAATGGACCAGCTGAGTGCCGTAGTAAACTTGGACATGCACGACCTTTCTAAAAACAGCAATCGTCTCTCATTTCCACTCAAGTGTTGCCAATAGCTGTAAGTTGCCACTTAACCCACTATTTTTAAGTGAAGCTAGAAATCTATACATTTTGTGTGAAATTTACAAGTATTAAATTTACAGCCTAATTTCTTTGAAAAATGAAATCCATCTGTGATTTTGGTCCATTTGTTATGAAAAACCGCCAGTTTGCAACTAGTATTCTGCAGTGATAATTAAAACAAAGAACAAAAACCTCCCTACTGGTGTTCTATTCATTTTCTTTGCTTCACAGAGAAATCTGTTAAGGGTTTAACTTTGGATTTTCTAAACTTATTTCAACATAAGATTTGTTTGTTTCCTTGTTGACAGAAGTGTATGAGGACACGAGAGCTACTTTTTTTAGTTTAGAGGAACACATCTGGGGAGACAATGGAAACTGACATCCTCTGGGTGATCTGATTCCATGTTCCTGAGAAGTTGTTCTTTCCACGATGACATGAGATAAGGACTCAATGTTAAATTCTCTTTGAGGTGGTGTTTCCAGTAGCTTTTAAAATACCACTATTTTTTTTTTCAGTGTGAAGAAGAATGAAAGCACCTTCAAAACTGTCTTTCATGAAATTTAAAAGACCAACACCTGGTACTAGGGGTACGGGAAATGGAGAGTGACTGCTTAACAGGTACAAGGATTCTTTTTGCATTGACAAAAATGTATAGTTAGTGGTAATTATTGCACAACATTTGGAAAGTACCAGAAGTCTGAATTACACATTTTTGTAATGGTTAAAACGGTGAATTTTATGTAATGTGAATTTTACCTGAAGTTTTCAAAAAAAGACCATTGCCATAGGGCCAAGATGAATATTTAGCTTTAGAGGGGGTATGTTTCTAGGTGCTATAAACTGAATTGTGCTCCCCTCCACCAATTCATATATTGAAACCCTACCCCCAATGTCACAGTATTTGGAGATAGGGCTTTTAGGAGTAAGTCAGGTTAAATGAGGGCATAATGGTGGAGTCCTAATCCAATAATAGCATTGGTGGTCTTATAAGACGAGGGAGGGGGAGAGAGAGAGAGAGACAGCTTTCCACATGCCTACACCAAGAAAAGGCCATGTGAGCACACAATGAGATGGCCAAGTCTGCAAAGCCAGGAAGAGAGTCTTTACCAGAAGCCAATCATGCTGGCACCCTAATTTCAGATTTCCAGCCTCCAGATCTGTGAGAAAATAGATTTCTGTTATTTAACCCACCTGGTCTATGGTATTTTGTTATGGCAGCCTAAGCTAAGACAATAAGTTAGTTGAGTATTAATCATTCTTTCTAACAACTCCTACCTGAGTGTCCATAGAGTAAGCCACAGGAGAGTTCTGTATTTCAAGGCAATGGAATACATTCAAAGTTGTCAGGGAGTGGCTATGTGTTCCCATGGTGTTTTTTAGCATTAGCTTTTATGCATTGTTGAACGGAACTTATGGTTTGGACTCTGTGCCATATGTATTTACATCCTTTCCAAAATGCAGTTTTTATCAGAGCTGCGCGTGATGTAAGTCTGGAAAGGATGGATGGTCTAAGTGGACTTTTGAAATTATTTTCAGTGCTTTTTATCCATCTGTTACCTCATAGTGCTATTTGTGGAATTTCTAAGCAATTAAAATTCAGTTTTATCTATATCGATCGGGATCTTTGGAAAAAGACAAGAACGCTGATAACAAAATAGCCACCATTTTACAAGGCCAGTATTAGGCTAAGCCATAACTCCTCATGGCTTCTAAGTCTCTTCCTCATCTTTTCAGGCTGTTTTCTAGCAGTCATGGTGCCAGCATGGTGCCACGTGGCCGCTGCTTGCAGCACCGGGCAAGGATGCTTCTGTCACTAGGACATAGTCCAGTTCTCAGTGTTACATGCTGCTATTCACAGTCCAGGGTCAAGTTTAATGTTGCTCATCCCCTGATGACCTCAGCTGTCGAAGAGCTACAGCCCTTCTGAGGATTTTCAATATTATGGAGCAGAGATCACAACAAGGACATGTTTATTCGGCTGGTTTTCCATACAGGTTTGTCCAACTAGAGGAAGATTGCCAATTGTTTATGATGGCCATGCTCTTCTGTAGTGTAAGTTATGCCATTGATACATGTAAGAAAAAGTTTTGCAAATCCAGATGTTGCTAAGGACTTTTATTATTCACACTGCATCCACCTCTCTAGATCTTACACTAGTTTTCCTGTCCTGGGGTGTGAAGAAGGGAACACCTTAGCATTGAGAGAGCTGCAGGGGCCCGTCACACCCCTGGGAGAGAAATGTGCTCTCCATCCCTTCAGAATGAGGCAGGTACGTGCACTGACTTGTCTTTTAAAACTGCTTTCTTTGAATATATAATAAAAATAATTGACTTTGAAAATTGCACATAAAATGTCACTTTGCTATCTTCCCCAGCTTCCCCTTTGAAAAGTCAAGATAACTGAGCAAAATTATCAGTTCCTTGTCTGTACTAGGCTTTTAAAAGTGTGAGATTTATATATACTGTGATATATGCTAAAAGTTCCTATTCAATAATACCATATCATTAAAGTGGATAATCTTCTTTTTAAATTTTATTTTTAATTTCAATTTTGACAGATACTATATTTTCATGGATCTATTACCAAAAAATGTATAACATAAAAGAGTACACATTGAACATTTTCATTCTCATCTTTTCCTTTTCCTTGTAATCCATTTCCACTCAGACCACCATTTGGAATCATTTCTTTGTTTTCTCCAGAGCAGTGTTTCTCAATCTTTTTTTGTTATTACTCCCCTAAGGAGACTTTTAAGACTTATCTTCTGATTGCTCCTACACCACCAATTTTACAATATTATATATCTGTTTTTGTCTGTGCTTTATATACAAAAAGATTAAGACTTTCTCCACCCAAGCAAGAACTAATTTTTTTCCTCTTGGGAGATGATATCTCCCTATTGAGAATACATGTTCTAGAGATGTTTTATTCATATACATATATTGCCATGATAGATTATTGAGTTAAAAAAGAAAAGCAGGGCTTTGCTTTTTTTTAACTCATTGTAATATTTCTGTAACATTACATTAAAAATATTCTCATCTTTTTTATGAGTACATAGTATTTCATTTTCTAAACTTAAATTAATTTACCTATCCAGGACCCCAATGATGGATGTTTAAGTTAATTCTAATCTTTTGTGCTTATAAAACATATTGCAATGAATAGGATTGTCAAGTATTGAGATCTGTGGTAGATTAAAGATGCCATGATTTCCTTGGCTGTCCTTCATCACGAAGCATGGTCTATACCTCATTCCCTTGAATCTTCATAAGCTCTGTGACTCATGCTTGACCAAAAGGTTATAGCAGTAATGTTTCTGTACTAGTTTCTGGGCCCAGACATTGAGAGACTTTCTATGTCTTGGAAAACTTGCTGTTGGATCTAGTGACAAAGGTGTGAAGAAGTCCAAATAGTCCCCATGGAGTGGTCCACACAGAGAAGAACTGAGGACCCGAGGTGACAGCCCCAACTGAGTTTCTGGTTAAAAGCCAGCACTAGCTTACTGGCCATGTATATGAGCCATCTGGGAAAGCAGTAACAGATGACTGGAACAACATCTTTATGTTATTTAACTGCTCATTGCTATTTGACATTAATTATGATTGCTTCTTGAAATACTCACTTTCCCTTGATCCACTGACACTATATTCTCATAGTTTTCCTCTTATTTCTTTGGCCACCATTTCTTAGACTCATCATTGTTTTATTCTCCTGCCACCAAACTTTAGATTTCAGAGTTCTTTAAGGCTTGGTCCTAGAATTTCCTTTTTTCTTACTTATGTATTCTCTCAATGCCAACTTATCTATGCCATATCTTCAACCACCTATAAAGAGATAATTCCCAAATGTACATTTTCAACACACACTTCTTTTTGATTTCCAAATCTGTGTAATCAATTACCTACCTCAACCTATTATACTAGGATGTTTTGTGGGTATCTCACACTCAGCACATACAAAAGAGAACTCAGATCTCTTTTTTCCCCAGTGTAATCTACTTCAATGCATGGCACACCACAAAAAGAGCGACCAGAAAGTCATCCTTTCTCTTACTCACTCTCCATGTCTAATCTATTACCAAATCATCTTGATTTTAGCTCTTATTTCTTTTCTTGTTTTTTACTTTTATCTGTCTCACTACCATTACTCTGCACCTAACCACCACCAAATCACTTGGGTACTACCATACCCTTCTAACTGTTCCCAGGGCCCATTCTTTCTTCTCTCGAATCTATTTCCACCTTGAAGTCAAAGTGATCTCTTAAAATTGCAAATGAGATCTTATTATCCCTTGATTAAAAGTTTTTAATGACCATTGCTCTTAGAAGCAATATCAAGATATTTATCATGTCTTCTAATGCCCTAACTGGTATGGCATCCTGTTTACCTTAGTAAACCTCCTCTTGTGTCCCCCTCCTCTTTCTTGGATAAGATGAATTACACTGGCTATCTCTAGGTTTTGTAAACTTGAAATGCCCCTGCCTGATTGTCTTCCAGGTTATACTTGTCAAAGTTATAAACAAATAATTATGCCACGGGTAGTTTTATATCTGTCTTCTTTAGGAGATTATGAGCTCTATATTGGAAGCCCTGTCTGTCATGTTCACGGCTGTGTTCCCAGAACATAGCACAGGGCCTGGTACAGCAGTTACATAATAAAAGTTGATGAACAGATGAATAGTTAATCTTCTCCTGGCTGATGATTGATAAGAGATTTATAAATGTGTGAAAAGATATAGCACAGCCCAGGTAGACAATTTTTCAAGAACATGGCCAACTGTTTTGCAATGTCATATATCCTGCATTCTCCCAATACTGCTGCCTTGAATGAGAGAGCCAGAGTAGGACTGAAGCTGCCCTGTGAGCCTCGCTGTACTCTCTGGTGTTCCTTGGAGAAAGCCACAGTTTCCTTTCTTACATAGTGAAGTAGGTGCATATATTTAGCTGGCTTCCCTGCTATCTGACCTATGTCCTTGGAAATATTTCAATGACAATCTGTTTTCTGCACCAGCCATGCATCATCACCTATCAACTTACCTACTATTAAAGAAATGTACATGTTTCTTTGCATGGATAATTGCTGGAATCTCAGTCCATTGTGACTGTCCTCAGGGAGTTTTGATTCTTGTCCAAAATATAGACATCTCACCAATTATAGTTTTCAAGTGAATTCATTCCTAATGGGGGTTGTACACAAAGAATCACACTTGGTTGATTATTTGCTTGTATGGTGTGACTTAATGCATTTCCATTGATAAAAATACATATTCTCTCAAAATTTCTCATAATTTCTTAAAAATAAGCAGTTTTCACAACTATTTAGAAGAATATAAAATACAGTCATTATGTTAAAAAGGTAAATAAGAAAATCATCCTGTGTTGATATATCATATCATTCATTTCAATTTTGTGCTTGATTTTTTTTTTATTAAGATACAGTGTCTTGCTCTGTCATCCAGGCTGGAGTACGGTAGGGTAATCATAACTTACTGCAGCCTTGAGCTCCTGGGTTCAAGTAATCCTCCTTGAACTAAAGAGCTAAGGCATGTTCCACTATACCCAGCTAATTGTTTTTTTATTTTTTGTAGAGATGGGATCTTGCTTTGTTGCCCAGGCTGGTCTTGAACTCCTGGCCTCAAGCAATCCTCCCACTTTAGCCTCCCAAAGTGCTGGGATTACAGGTATGATCCACTATGCCTAGCCATCAAATTTTTCACTTGATATTTGAATGATGTAATGTCATTTACACTATATATTATGTATGTCAGAACTATAATAACTTTCTGGGTTGACTTCCAATTGTTAAAAAAGCTTTTTGTGGCATATTTAGAATTTTACTGTGGAAGATGTTTAGGATTATCATTAATCAATATTTATTTATATTAATTTCATACCTACGATATGCAAGCTGCTGTTATTGGCCATGTTCCTCCATCTAAAGTAAAATGTTTCTCAGACTAGAGTTTAAGACAACCCAATGAAAACCTTTTCAAGTTGTTGTCTGTAGCAATATAGCAGCTGCTGTGTTGTCATAGTTCTGAAATCTAATCATAAAATGACAGAGTTATGTCTGTTATGATTCCTCTGCTATTAAATGTAATGCAAAGTGATAATTGATATAAGGGAGATCTGTAGAAGATACAATGATCACAGGGAAAAACGGAGCCTAGCTAGCCCTGGGGAAATCAAGGAAAACTTCATTGAGAAGGTGATGCCTGCACTGAGTCTTCTAGGTGCCTGGCATCAGTTTCTGTTTGTACTTAGCAACCCTCTCCCCTTGTGTATCAGTGGCCACCAGAGTCACTACCATGCCTTTCTGATTCAAGCATTCCACACGCTAATCTGGGGGCAAAGACCCACTGCTTGGTCCACACAGAAATTAGGGAGGGGACACCACATACCTGGCTGTTTCAAACCCACTCCATAGCAGTTGCTCTAGGAAACACTTCCTGATTTCTGTACTTGGAGCCTCTGAGTTCAAGGTGACTTCAGTACCTCCTACTTTTAGAGCAGTTCACTTCTAAATGCATTCTAGGCTGTGGTTTCCTCCAGTATTCCTTTTCCATCTGTTTCTTCCAAAGAATTCTCATAATTTTTTTGTTTTTCTGTTTTCAGGATATTAAGATTTTTTCTCTCATTTCTAGAATCACAGAGCACCATCTTGATCCTGTCTCCAGAGCATTCATGGTTGAAAGGTTTTATGAGCAGTGAACCATAAAATTATACATAAGATATGATACAAATGTTTCCAAAGTGTTTCTGGAAGCTTTATTTCTTTAATTCTTTACATTAGTATAATGCCTCTGAACACAGAAAGCATTTTCTTATGAATTATCCATTCCTTTCTAACACAATGAGTTTTCACTTTGCTCTTCTTAAATGTTGTCTATTATATGTTTGGTGATGAATATAAAATAAAGTTGGAAATATGGAATATACACCTTGTTAAGGATTGCCCTGAAATACAGGCAAAGAGATTTTTTCTGTTGGATACTGATTAAAAGGTGAGTTCAGGACAGATTGAAAGAGTGACAGACTGGACTCTGGAAGGCCAGCTAGGCAACTGCTGCAGTAATCTAAGTACTAACTAATGAGACCCGGGATTAAGACACAAATAGAATGAAGAAGAGGTATAAGTCAAAGAAATATTCCAAAGAAACTCATGGCAAGTCTTGGTGAAACATTGGCTGTGAGGGTTAGAAAGAGGCAATCAAAGGGGCTGCCAAGGTTTTCAGTGTAGTCTGAGGGAGACAGTGGCAGCATTGGTGGAGACAGAGAACTCAAAGGTAGTGTCTCCTACTCCCCAAGTGCACACATACACTGGTGCCTTGAAACACTTGCCATAAACCTGGAATTCAGTATAAGGTGATTTCATCTTGGACCCCATCCAAGAAAGCTTATTCCTGGAAGTCCTAGAAGGATTTCATTACAACATCATTTTTCACTTACAACACGATTGTGCAACGTGCATGTAATAGGAGAGTCATAAGTAAGGCTCCAGAGTATTTGCCTGCCCTGAAAATTAGCCCAAAGACCTGACATCTGAAAGAAATTTGGCCTATAAAGACAAATTGATGAGAAGTAAGAATGCTAATGAAATGTATAACATGACCTGTGTGTTGATCCTGAATTAGTTTAGGTTTATGTTCACTGCCCCAAGAAACAACATTACCATGGCACTGTTAGTAGGAGGATGACCTGATTAAAAATGACTGGGCAGATAAAGTTGCCTGTGGGATGTTAGATATTTTTGGACTTCTCAGCAAGATTCCTGGAACCATTCTGTTTTCAGCATGGCCGGGCTTGACCTCCTCTTTCAGCCTTTGGAAAAATAAATACCTACAGGTACGGTGGAGTAGGAGAGGAGTGAGCTGGCAGGGTGCAAGGCTGTGCCTGGCTCCAAATCCCCAACAGATCTGTGAGCCCATTAGCATTGCCCTTTTAAGACCTGTCCCCCAACCCTCATCCCAACCCTCATCCTCCATGAAGCAAGCCTCTAACAAGCTTCCAGCCTTGGTTTGCTAATTTACGCTGAACAACAAAAGGAGGCACTGTAGGATACGGCTGCCCTGGCATAAGCTCGTCTCTGACTCAAATGTTGACTTTTTTCCTTGGCAAAAATTATTTTTTGTTCTGAAAGCAATTTCTCCTTTCTAAACATTTTATCATTTCCCTTTCTATAGATGAATATTTTCTGCAACATTTAAATTGTGCCTGGGATTTTTTTTTTCTTCTTTTTTTGGTTAGCTAGTACTGATGTCTACCTCATATTGTGAAGCCCCCTCCTGAGTATCTAGCAGCCAAAGATAAAACTCTTTGCTTAGAATGACTCCTTCTTAGAAGAAATCTTTTCAGTGGGTGAGAGACAAGGAGCATGCTGTCGAAGCTATGATTTGAAATATTGGGAATGACCTCTTTAACAATCATTTTCAGTCCAAACAATTCACATGATATAAGTCAACTCATGGTAAACGATATCAGAGGCATGTGGGCAGCAGGATCTACCCCCACCTAGAGCTGTGGAGGAGAAGGAAAAAGAACGTAGTCTTTTCCTGACTCAGTCATTTATATTTCATGACCAGTTCATTGACTAGTTATTCATATATAACCTTTCGTTTTGCTTCAGCTTTCTTGGTGGGAAATGGGCACAAATATGGAAGTTTATGTGAGGATCACTGTGACATAGAAATGTTTCATGTACTCTTGGTGGTTGATGCTTTACAAATATACATTTTATGTGGAATGTAAGGTTATATGGGGCATTTTACAGTAATGGTGGAGGAAGCTTGTCTAGGAGTGACCAGATCAAGTTCTAGCCTTTTAACTGTCTTTGATTTTGGGTAAGATTTTAGTCTAAGACTCATTTGCCTCATATGTAAAATAGATGAGTCAGATATTATGATGGCCAAAGCCCCTACTAGCTCTGAAATTCTTATTTTTGTCTAAGTCCCTTCACGAGAGTTACGCTACTCTCCCAGCTGGGCACAGATACTCCCAGGACATGTAGGATGAGATGAGACCAGTCAATCTGACTGCTCTGGACTTGGGTGGAGAGACCTGGGCTGTGGAAAAACCAGACCCTGTAGGTAGAGAAAGGTAAAAAGGAATAAAACAGAAAGGAAAGTTACTACAGAAGAGGGAGGGAGTTTAGAAACAAGGTCCATGACCTCTAGGACAGTGGTTCTCAAACTTGAGGGTGCATCAGAGTCTCCTGTGAGGCTTGTTAAAACACAAACTGTTGACCCTACCTCCAGAGTCTCAGATTCAGTAGGTTCAGTATAATGCACGGAAGTTTGCATTTCTATCGAGTTCCCAGTGATGTTGGTGATGCTGGTTCCTGGGACCTCACTTTGAGAGCCATTGCTCTAGGTCATTTTCTCATTTTTAGGTATTGTAGCCTGAAGGTGAGCATTTTAGTTAGAAAGTGGACTCAAACAGTAGAGAATTGAAAGGGTCATTTTTCATCTCCCTTAGAGCTGATTCCAGGCTTGGTATAAGGAGGGACACTTGGGGCAGTGGCACTTGTCACTTCCTGTTGCTTGTATGTACGATAGGAAGGTGGACACCTACTCATTTCTTCTCTGCTGCCATCCATAGGACAAAAGAAAACAGCATATGCATGTGCATCCATTTATTTTTTCATTTAACAAATATTTATTAAGTTCTTACTGTGTTGTAATCACTATTCTAGAAGCTGAAGATCTAGTGATGAACAAGACTAAGGAAAATCTGTCTATTCATGGAGCTTATATTCCAGAGCATGGTGAAAAGAACTCAATTCCTCTGTCCTATGGAAGACAATTTAGTGATCAGTCAGATATGTTTTACTGGTCACCTGCTATACACCCGACACTCTGATACACAGCTGAGGCCAGGGTGAGAATAACATGTGATCCATACACTCAGGAGGCCTAAGGCTACTAGACTTTGATTCCAGGAGTGTTTCTGCAGAATGCTCCATTTCTCAGTAGGTGCTAAGTTATGTGATACTAATTTTAAGGTCGGTAGTTCAGAGGCAGGAGAACCGCCATGTGGGCTGGAGAACTATCAGCCTGTCTTTCGAATTCTGCTCTCTCGCCTGTCACAAGCACCACTGGTGCTCTCAGTAAAGTCAGAGCTAGACAGCACCACGTGGCCCCGGTGCCTGGCCTCCTTCCTGCTGATAAACTTCTGCGTGTAGTGAACTCTCTGGCCCACAACGTGGGGGTGACAGACACGAGACCAAGA
The DNA here is from genome assembly GCF_041146395.1 of Eulemur rufifrons. Classification (NCBI taxonomy): domain Eukaryota; kingdom Metazoa; phylum Chordata; class Mammalia; order Primates; family Lemuridae; genus Eulemur; species Eulemur rufifrons. The sequence goes on along the minus strand of NC_090999.1, from coordinate 78,646,399 downwards.
CTCCCACACTTCCTCTAGGCTGTCCCAGCCCTGCTTTCCAGGGAAACTCGCAGGCCAGCTTCCATTCGTGAATCGAGCACATGCGCTTTGCGTTCTGCGGAAATTTCCTATTACAGCTGTGTTTTGTCATTGTGCGGCAGTAGTTAACTAGCACGCCTCTGTAAACAGAAAAATCTGAGGTAAAACCACAAAGAGATGAAATTGAAACATACAGAAACAAAAGCAACTTTAAATCAAGACATACTGAAGCTGGTATCAAACTTATAAAAGCAATCTAGCCCGGAGTAGACAGTTGTACATGTTGAAAGTGGGATAATCAGTAGACTAGTCATCCAATCGGTACTTCTTATCTTCTCTTTTCGTCAAAGGGAAGTTGAAAAGAGGACAAAGACTTAAGTTTAAATATTCTTTCAATGTCTCTGGAACAAGTCATCAAACTCCCTTTGTCAAGTTTTAATATGATAGAATAGGCAAATTTGAATGCCCTGACACAAATCCACGTGGTGATTATTTGAGGTACCCATAGGCAGGGACAGGTGGCCAGGGAGTTGATCTAAGGGTGAAATGCACTCCTTCTAGTGGAGGCAGTGTGCAGACTAGTTAAGAGTGTGGGCTCTGGCATTCACACGGAGGTTGGTGACATTCCCAGCCTTTGCTCTTAGTCCCCCCACCATATTGTCCTTTATACAGAAGACCAAGTCCAGAGCATCTGTCTGAGAATCAATTTATGTCTTAGGAGCTTCAATCTAAGGCTCTGAGTTGGTTTCTTTCGTTGGGTTATCATGTATGTTCAGGGGTGAGTGTTATGTGTGGAAAAGGCATTAGGCTGTGAAACAAGACACTGGGTCCTTTTCTGGCTCTGACACTATGTGTATGACCATTATCCTCTCTGGGCATTGCTATCCCTTTCTGTAAAGATTTACTTAAAAAAAAAGAAAAGAAAATCTATTTCATAGTATTACAATCCCCTTGAAAACAGCTAGATTTGGTAGCCCTTGGAGATGATTGTCTACGTGGGCAGGCAGCGTCCTAAGTGGAAACACCCCAGATCTTCCACCTTGCTTCACCCGCCCTCGGTGGCAGGTGCACTAGGGCAACTGACAGGGGAGGGAGGGACAAGATGGAGCAGCCCCTCCAGCTGCTGCTCAGCTAGTTAACTAAAGCTGGTCCACACAGGGTCTGTTCACACTGGGTCCTCTCCAGTAACACCAGAGAAATGCGAATAAAACAGGACTTTTGTGTCTTTACAAACATCCCTACAGCCGCTGCAAATAGTTTTCTTTCATCTTTCTTTTTCCCTCCAAGCTGTCCTTGGTGTTCACTTTAGCCTGATTTCACCTGCATGAAAGCATTACTGAGACGGTTCGCCCTGCGTGATTTGTACTGGGCCTGCAACCCCTAGGGATGGCCTTGCATGTGGGATCTCAGAGGCCTGTGTCCAAGGTGTTTTGCTTCTTAAATATTAATGAAATCAGCCTCCTCCAAGAATGTCCTCAAATCCCCTGAAGGTTCTTGGACGCTGCAGTTTGCATTTAGCTATTTACATTAGCAAAGATTGTTGTACAAACAGGCGCTGGCGGCCTGTCAGTCAGGGCCCTGCTGGCTTCACTTCACAGAGAGACAAAGAAGTGTGAGTTAAATAAGCCCAGCAGGCATTTAACCTCTGGGTCTGGAAAAATCCTGACTCATGGAGTAATTGGGGAGGTGAGACTGGAGACCCATTTGGTTCAAAAGCTTGAAGCTCCTCAAACCAAAGCTGGTAAAAATCATGATGAGAGCTAATATGGATTAGTTACTATGTGCCAGCCACTGTCCTAGTAAACCCCAGAACAGCTTACCATGTAGAAACATTTTATTTCTATTTTGCATGCGTGGAAACTGAGGCACAGAGAAACTATCTTGACCAGGTATCAGAACTAATGTACTGGTACGTACTCTGTCTCCAGATCCTATGCTTTTAACCATTATTCCACATGACCCTGTGAAAACGTACTCCCTACAGGTCTGGAATTTGGCATAGACACTTTCAGGAACAGTTTAGTAATACCTATTAAAATAAACTTATTAACTAATTCAGCGATTCCACTTATCCATGTCTACCTTTGAGAAATGCATCCACTCCTTCACTGTGAGGTATTGGTCATACCATTGTTTTTATTAGTGGAAAAAATGCAGCCACCTAAATGGCTATTGGTAAGGATACAGTATGAATAAACAACAGTTTATTCATACTGTAAGAATATTACATAGCAATTAAAAAAGAATGAAACTAATGGTATGATACCATTCATGTAAAAAACAAAAACAATACAATACTGCTTATTTTTGCTGGATCTATATGGGTGTGAACAGATCTGGAAGAATATATCCAGACTAGCAGTGGTTATTTCTGGGAGGGGACAGAAGAGAAGGTAGTAGGTAATAGAGATGGTAATCAGAGGGGCTCTGGCCTTATCTGTAAAGTGTTCATTATTTTTCATATTTTATTATTCATTTTCATTGTCATGCTTTACTATGCAAATGAGATCAATAGAAATTGAGAGATAGATGCATCAATTAATTAATTGGTTAAAAACATTTTTCATGTAGGATTTCAGCTCTGGAAAACCCCCCAGGAGGAATTTGGAATCACAGGATGGTTGGGCTGGAAGGAAGGCCAGAGATTCTCTAATCTAACCTGCATATTTCTCTCATGGAGAAACCGCAGCTCAGAGACGTTATGTAGCATGTATACGGTCTCATGGAGAGTCCTCGTCCCAGTCAGCCTGGGCTACTAGGCTTCTAATTCCCTGAGAGGCTCACACCCCTCACCATGAGCTTGTCAACTAGTGTTCCATCGGCAGGTGAACCCCGGCAAGGTGCTGCCTGACAGAACCGAGGGTGAGTTGGCCCACGCTAGGAGGACTTAGTGCCTGAGCTCTAATTACCCTCGGCACCAATAGCTGCTGACTCTCCCCCCAGATCACACAGCCAATTTTTCACTGACTATCACAATTCTCCCACATGCATATTCATTATGACGGAGAGTGTTTTTATATTTGAAACTACATTTTTCTTGTTTGTTTTGGGTGGCTGTGTGGCTTGGATTTTTGTTTTTAATTCTTCTTTGAGAAGAAAGAGAAGGAAAAATCCTACATTGCTTTCAGCTTGTGCAGCCTCCCCAGAGGTGTGAGATATAAACACAGTCTGTTTCCTGTATGGCTTTCCCAAGGGCACTGAAAATGTGCTATTTAATTGGCTGTTCCATGTCTTCAGTTCCTTGGTAAAACAGCAGACACAATCCTGAAATGAGAAAGAGCATCTGTGGCTGAATCATGGTGAGCAAGAGCAGCTCAGAAGAAAAGAGCAGCTTCCACATGCAGTTGCGACCTCGGAGAGAGGCTTGAAGAGGGGAGGCGTTTGTATGCTTATGTTAACCTTAAATATAAATCAGTATTTAAGGAGTCTGTTTGGGGCGGAGCCACCGTTTTGCTTTTTCTTACATTCATCTCCCGCTGAGATCCAGTCCAAGCCCAGGTATCTTGGCATGTTTTTAAGAAAAGCTTTGTTGGTTTTTATAGGAAGGAATAGTATAAAAATTGTAACTAAACTAGTGCTTATTTCTGTTTAACACCTTTTTTTGGGGGGGGATTGTAATTTTTTGTAAGTGTCTTTATTTTTTAGGGCAGCTTTAGTTTTACAGAAAAATTGAGTGAAAAGCATAGAGAGTTCCCATATACAACCCTCCCTCCCCCCAAAGTTTCCCTATTATTAATGTCTTGCATTGGTGTAATACATTTGTTACAGCTGATGGGCCAGTACTGATACATTATTATTAATTAAAGCCCATAGTTTCCATTAGTGTTCACTCTTTGTGTTGTATATTCTGTGGGTTTTGACAAATGTATAATGACAAGTATTGTAAATAGTTTTACTGTCCTAAAATTCCCCCATGCTGCATGGATGTGTTCATCCCTGCCTTCCCACCCACTAGCCTCTGGCAACCACTGATCTTTCTACTATCTCTATAGCTTGTCTGTCCCAGAATGCCATACAGTTGGAATCATGCAGTGGACTTTTATTTTTAAAATCAGGTTTATTAAGGTATTTAACCCTTTTTATGTATATAGTTTTATGAGTTTTAACAAGTGTATACAGTAGAATAACCACCACCACCACTATAAACAAGATGTAGGATACCACCACCACCCAAGCTGTTCCCTCATGCCCCTTCCTATTAAGTTCTTCATGTACACTCAATTATTACAGCAAGCCTCTGAGGAAGGCACTCTTCCTATCTACTTTACCACAAAGAATCTAGGCACAGAGAGGTTTAATGATTTGCTTAAGGTCACACAGTAACTAAAATGGTGGCACCAAGATTTGAACTTTGGTGATCTGATTCTAGAGCCCATGTTCTTAATGTCTGGTTGTAATGTCTTAATGTCCTGCTTGTACTTTCCAAAAATAATGACACTGTATTGAGTCATAGAACACAGTACTCTAAGGAAGACTTATCTCCTAATTTTCTAGTAAAATATATATGGCCTCCAAAAAGAGAAATAGCTTTCCAAAGGTTCCAAAGTCATTGATGGGGTGGAACTAAAACCCAGGACTCCCAACTTTAAATACAACTTCAATAGCATGCTTTGCTCAGAGCAGGCACTTCATAAATATATGTTCCTATGAATTGAAGTATATTTAAATTCTCAAGGGAAACAATGACAAACAGGGTGCCTGTAAATCCTAGAAAATCTAAGATGCTGCATTTCTTTAGGCTTTGAGGCTATTCCAACATTGGAGACTGTTCCCCTGGCCAGAATGTGAAGAGAGCTTGATATACATTAGAAGATGTAGGGCAGGAACATACCATTGTGATAAACTCCCAGGCCCTCTTGGGGGCTTTGACTAGGTAGCAAAAGATACAAAAAAGCAGAGCGCACATGTGAAGGTAGAATAATCACACAACACTCTCTCATTCTCACCCTTCCTCACCTTCTTCCACCACTTGGAAAAAAATTATTACTGTTGATACTGAATCCCCTAAGTTACTCTCTAGAACCCCTGTTTTCTAGATGGAAAGCTCATTAGCAGATTGCCTGTCTTCTATGGAAGAAGAAATTCTTGGGAAGGGTATTTGCCTTAGTCTATTTGTACATCTATAACAAAATACCTGAGGCTGGGTAATTTATATAGAACAGAAATTTATTTCCTATAGTTCTGGAGGCTGGGAAGTCCAAGGTCAAGGCAGCTGTAGTTCAGTGTCTGGTGGGAGCCTTCTTGTTTTGGCCTCACATGGCAGAAAGTGCAAGAGCAAAAAGGGCCAAAGCCAGTTCCCTCCAGGCCTTTTATAAGTCACTAATCCAGTCAAGAGGGTGGAGCACTCATGACTTAATCACTTCCTCAAAGGCCCCTCCACAATGGGGATTAAGTTTCACCATGAAGTTTGGAGGGAGCACACATTTAAACCGTGACAATATTCATGTCTTGCAGGACTTTGTCTATTTTTAAACATTGTATTTTATTTTACATTGACAAAAGTATATATATTTATCCTCTACACATGATGTTTTGAAATCTATATCCATTGTGGAATGGCTAAATTGAGCTAATTAACATATGCTTTACTTCACATAGTTATCATTTCTTTGGCGAGAACACTAACAATTTACTCTCTTAGAATTTTTCAAGAATACAATATATTGTTATTAACTATAGTCATTGTGTTGTACAATAGAGCTCTTTAACTTATTCTTCCTATCTAACTGAAATTTTATATCCTTGACCAGCATCTCTAACCTCCCCCCATCCCCCACCACCCCAACCCCTGGCAAGCACCACTCTGCTCTCTCATGTTCACTGCAGCACTATGCACAACTGCCAAGCTATAGAATCAAACTAAGTGTCTGTCAGCAGACAAATGGATAAAGAATATGTGGTGGATATCACACACACACACACACACACACACACGTACACACAGAATAGTATTCAACTTTAAAAAGGAATGAAATCCTGTCATTGGTGACAACATCGATGAGCCTAGAAGGACATTATGTGATATAAGCCAGGCCCAGAAAGGCAAATACCACACGATCTCACTTACATGTGGAATCTAAAAGGTTGAACTCATTAAGTTTTAATCACAAATATTCAGTGAGGGGAGGAAAGCTAAAAGGATAGTTCTAAAGTCTCTGACAATATTTATGTAAGTAGGTGATGAGGGCTTGTTGTAAAACGTATTAGTATGGATGTAACTTTTGTTTCTTTCAAATTAAACTTTTCTGAAGCCAGAGCTGAAGTAATCAAAAAGGTTTCCTTTTTAAGTGATAGATATTCGAATTGAAATTAATTTATTAATTAACAGTGTTTGTGGATTGGCTACTATCAGGGAAGGAACACCAACCTGGAAAGGGGAAGGAGTATAGTTAACAAATTCTCCAACTCTCAACTAGCTTACACACCAGATGAGAAAATAGCCAGCAAACAGCTAGTGAACAACCAGATGCTCTAGGGTTAGGGCAAGGGCAGTTCGGAGAGAAGAAAATTCTGTTGGTTACACTACAATATCTGCAGAAAGCTTCAGGCAGCTAGACTACATCATAAAGATGAGCAGGATTTAAGAAAGTGGCTGGAACAGTCCCTGATACATAGAAGGCTCTCAATAAATATTTGTTTAATAAAAAAGGACAGAAATACATATCTTAAGGGTAGACCACTGTGGGCAGAGGCACAAAGGTGGAACTGAGCACAGTCAATGTGAGGCAGAAGAAACCAGAACTCAGACATGGCAGGTGTAGGGGCACTAGACTGTAGTCACTCAGAAGCGAAATGATATTTACTGACAACTTCCATGTGCCCAAGATCACAATTAGGGCCAATTATCTCACTTGAGCCTCACAATAACCTCTAGATATGACTTCTTACCATCTCTACTTCTTACATGTGACTATTTAAGCTTCAAATGGTAAAGAAATTTGTTCAAGGTCACACACACAGTGATGAACAGATTAGTAATGCAAACCCTGTTCTGTCAAACTCTGAAAGCATCATTCTTTCTACTGCATCACAGTCTTTCTTAGGGCACTGATGTGATAAAGCCCAGACACCCTGTATTGGTTATAGAAGAGAGGAAAGGGAAATGTAATGATGTAGGAAATTGTTCACAGTGTAACGTATTTAAGACAGGGTAGTAAAAGAAAAGAAGGAAAGTAGAGGGCCCAGCTACAAAGGCTGCACTGAAGAGTGGCAACAATATTGGGGAGGTCAAATATAAATGTTATTTGAAACAAACCAAAGCAACAAGACTTAGGAACTGGTTGGAGGTAAGAGATGCAGAGGGCGGGGGAGCAATTAAGGTTAACCATAAGGCTTCAGGGATGACAGAGAAGGAAAAAATTGATACTGCCTTGGAAAGAAGAGACAGGCCTGGGAAATGGAATCATGTGGGTCAGGGGAAGAAAGCGACAAGCTCAGTTTGGGACACGTTGATTTGGAAATGATAGCTAGAGACATAAATGGAAATATGCTGCAGGCATTTGCAAATATGAGTCTAGATAAAGATCAGGATAAAATATAAAATTGGAAGCCTTCTGTACTGAATAAAGTCATGAGTCCTCCAAAGGAGGAAGTGTAGAACAGAGTCTTGAATCATACCCACAATGGGAGGAAGACAAAGAGAATGCAAGAAAGCTAGCAAATAGGCCGAGGACAAAGATAGATAGAGAGATAGGAAGGTCAATAGGGAGATAGATAGATAAAAGGAGAGATAGCAGTAGGGGTAGAGAGAGATGATAGATGACAAGCTGTGGATAGATAGGGAACTTGTCATGCCCAAGAGATAGTAGACAGTTTGTGGAAAAAGTGACTGGCTGTCAAATGATATAAGGAAAGTGTATTAGTTAGGATACTGGCTTAACTTCTGTAACTGAGAAATCAAAATGGCAATGTTAGGTGGTTCAGGGCTAGTGTGGTTATTCCACAATCATCAGAGTCCCGGGCCCCTTCTGCCTATTGCTTTGCCTCTTAGCACCGGGCTGCTTTCTCATGGTCCGAGTTAACTCCTCCACTTCCTGCATACATTTTTATTCAAGACTGCAGGAAGGAAGACAAGGGAAATGGAGAGGGCCTGCCTCAGAAGTTGTACACATCACTTCCCTTTAGATCCCATGGCCACACCTAGCTGCAAAAGAAGCTGGGAAATGTATGTTTCAGCTGGGCAACCACGTGCCCAAATGAATTTCAACTTCTTACTGTATAAGGGAAGCATGGATATTGGGGGGCCACTAGAGCCTTTACTGCAGATGAAAAGGATAGTAATAATTCAGAAAAGACCCTTGAATTTGACAAGCTGTTGGTGACTACAAAAGCCTATTTCTAACTCTTCTTCCTGCCTTCAGTCTTACTGCCTTCCAATTTGTCGTTCATACTGCCATTAGAAGTAAATTTCTAAAGTGTTACTTTGCTGCTTACAGCTTTCATTAGCTCCTCAGTGCTTTCAAGATAAAGTCCTGCACTCTAACTCTAGTTAAGCCTGCATGATTACAACCCTACCTACCTTTTAAGACTCACCTCTCTACTCCCTTCACATAGCCTATTACACCCTACATTCCTCCTTCACTCAATTTCTTCAGTTGACTGGAATGCAGTGCTTTTCCTGGTGCCTCTGAGGCATTGATTCTCCCGTTCCCTCTTTTTGATATGCTTTTCCCCACTTTTCTTGGATTCCTACTATTAATATTTTTCTTCAAGTGAGATACCATGTCCACCAGGGTACTTTCACTGACCTTCCAGGACTGAATTCTGACCATACCTATGTGTTCCAGAAACACCCTGCATGTCATGTGTACCACTTATCCAAATCTGCCTTATAATCAGCTTCTCTGAAAAAGGTAGCCCCTTTCCCAAATTTGTGCACCTGGACTTTAGCCCAGTGCAGAGTATGAAATCCAAAAATACTGGTTGAATGCAATGAAGACATAACTCTAATGAGAGAAAGACTCAAAAGCTATCATTTATTGAAGCAAGTGAAAACACTTTGGATTTCCTACCCACTCACTGTTGTCTCTTAGGCTCAGGATCCTCTGCTACATAATGAGGAACTTGTTACTCTGCTGACAAATGGCAAAGAAAATGAATTACTGTGACAAGGAACATTAAAATGTGGCATTCATCTTACATCCTGAAACATTGTTGGATGCCATGAGTCCATGTCTTAGAGTTAGTCAGATTGTTTTTGGCAATCCCCATTTCAAGGGAGGGAAAATTATCTATTGTAAAGGAAGCATCCACAACCCACTATTTAGCAGAGCTGTAAAAGCTTATTTGCACATTACCATGGCAACCACTGGCCCAACACTGCACTGTAGTATACTTGTCTAGACAGCACCAAATTCATCAGCACTTCCTTTTTTGTATGCTTCATTTTAAACAGGCAGGTGTGTATCCAAGGTGCTACTGGGAGAGAAAAGATTTTTCTCTCCATGTGGGTAAATGAGCGTGTTGAAGGCATCCTGTGAGCATCTAAATGGCTAGCATTGAAATCTGTACTAATTTGAAAGCTTTAGCATTAGTCTGTGTTTTTCTTTTCAAATAAAACCTTACTAGAAATAAAGAACTAGAAATACATCCATATGGCCTGCCAACTGTGTCTAAAAATAGTTGATGTGAAAGAACTCACCAACTTTTAAATTTTATGGCAAATGAAGAATAAAAAATGTCTTTTAATTGTATTCTTCTTGTTGTCACCAGTATTTGGACACAATACCAAATAGACACCCAAAGCCATAAATCAGACATTTATTAGAGTATTTGTAATGTTCCCTTCAATGGAAGAATTTGGACAGGACAAAACCTTCAGGACCCAGTAAGTTATGTCTTACTGAAACTTAGGGTCACAGCATACCCGAGGCAAGATCCTTCCTAGGACTTGCTTGGTCCTAAATCTTTTGGCAATGCCGGAAGATCCACCAGCAAGAGTCCTCCAGGAATATTTTAGAGTGGGGGACCTAGAAAGAATACATGTACATTTCCCTTTAGAGTTGATGCAACCAATGGTTTGGACCAGTTTGTGGCTATGAATAGAAACTTTTTTTTTTTTTTTTTTTTTTTGAGACAGAGTCTCACTCTGTTGCCCAGGCTAGAGTGAGTGCCGTGGCGTCAGCCTAGCTCACAGCAACCTCAAACTCCTAGGCTCAAGCGATCCTCCTGTCTCAGCCTCCCGAGTAGCTGGGAGTACAGGCATGCACCACCATGCCCGGCTAATTTTTTCTATATATATATATATTTTTTAGCTGTCCATATAATTTCTTTCTATTTTTAGTAGAGATGGGGTCTCGCTCTTGCTCAGGCTGGTCTCGAACTCCTGAGCTCAAACGATCCGCCCACCTCGGCCTCCCAGAGTGCTAGGATTACGGGCGTGAGCCACCGCGCCCGGCCTGAATAGAAACTTTGAATTATATTTGTATATAGTTAACTATGTGATTGATGTCTGCATATGCAAGTTATTCTAATTTGCTAGTAAATAACTAGAGTCATGCAGGAACATTTGGCCAAGGCCTCACATTTGCAAAGGCCATGAAATTTAGAAATTTGACCTTGTCTCTAAATAAGGATATACAAATAGCCACAGACAGGCTGACAAGATTGGAGCCAGATGGCATTCATCAGATAACTTTAAACTTGGGTCCATTACTGGACCATACTGCTTTGCAGAACACTCTAAGTTAGTAGAGTTTATAAATCCCATTGTTATTGCAGGGAGAGCATACTTAAATCACATTCATTTGTGTGTATAAAAAGCATTAGTTTGTTACAGGTAATATTTAGCATGTGCTGTATACTACATGTTTGTGTCCCCCTAAAATTCATATGTTGAAACTCTAACTTCTAATGTGATGGATTTGGAGGGGGGGCTTTGAGGAGGTACTTACCATTAGATTAAGAAATGAGGGTAGAGTCCCCATGATAGGATTAATGCCCTTATAAAAAGAGAAAGATTCAAGACCTCCCTCTGTCTCTCTCTCTCTCTCTCTCTGTGCATGCACTATGGAAAGGCCATGCAAGAATATAATCAGGAAGAGGGCCCTCATGAAGAACCCAACCACGCTGGCACCTTGATCTTGGACTTCCAGTCTCCAGAACTATAAGATATAAATGTTTGTTATTTAAGCCACTCAGTCTATGATATTCTGTTCTAGCAGATAAATCCAATATACCATGTAAAAAACATGTTTGTCATGTCTTCATTTAAAAAAAATATATCAGTACCCTCGTGGAACTGAAGAAGCTTAGGTCTTGCTCACAGCTGAGAAGCCTCTGGGATCAGTTATCATTTTTATTAGTGTTTGGTTCCCTAAATCCTTTTGATTGGCTTTATGACATTTGGTAAATGCTTAATAAAACATTAGTTTATTAATGCATTAATGAATGAACAATGAATATGAATAAATAAGTTCTGCTTTGTAATCAAGTTATCTTAAGTTATACACAAATAACTATTAAATATGCCTTAGGCATAGTTAAGCTAACGAAAGAAATCTTATATACAAGGAGCAAACCAGACAAAATATAGATTTGGGTATCATCTTCATTGAACTGTAAAGCCGAGAGTCACAGAGAAGAACACTAAAATATCACTGACTAGGAAAAATCAGGGAGAAGGTAAACTTGTATTACTGAAAAGCAAACTGTATAATATTATTTAAAGAAATAAAGTTTCAGGAGGGGTGGCAGCAGCCAGGCAGCCGAGATTTGTGGAAGCTCTCTGCATGCCGTGGCCTGCAGGCACCCAGATCCCACCCTCCCCACCACCAAGATGCTCAAGGGCAAGGTCAGCTCAGCAGAAGGAGCGGTGAAGGAAGATCCAAGAGGAGATCTGTGAGGTTGTCAGCTCAACCTGCTCCTGCAAAAGTGGAAACAAAGCTAAAAAAGCAACAGGAAAGGATAACTCTTCAGACAAAAAAGTGCAGACAAAAGGGAAAAGGGGAGCAAAGGGAAAATAGGCCAAAGTGGCTAACCAAGACACTAAAGAAGATTTACCTGCAGAAAGTGGAGAATCAAAAAATGAGGAGAGTCCAACCTCTGATGAAGGGGAGGGAAGGAGGACAAATCTGATTAATATCTCATATTATGTCTTATGAGTGGTCTCTGTTATCCTTCTTGTACAATATGGAAGAGTATTATTATCAACTATTTTGTATATGCAAGTTTTTACATTACCTGTGTCAACCCTTCCCCAAGCCCACATAGCGCAGTGTGAAGGTAAATACCCTTCATGGGGGAGAAGAATGAAATGAGCACCTGACTTTACTCTGGGCCCCAGTGTAAGGCCTGCCCTCCTGAATCCTTATGCCAGGCTGGCCCCCACAGTCCTAGGCACCAGGTAGACTGCTGTGGCCCCAAGGTCCAGGTCTACCCTTACACCAGGCTGACCCTCATGGCCATAGGTTCTATCTAGTTTTGCACCATCACTAGGTCAGCCCTATTTGCTTCAGACTCCAGGCCCACCCAAGCACCTGGTCCCTGTGGACCCAGGCTACAGGCCTATTCCTGCAGACTCAGATGCCAGACCCACCTCAGAGGACCCAGACAGCAGACAAGCCAGTTCAAGAACTCCTATTAGATCCTACTAGTCAGCCCCACCACAATCTCCCAATGGACTTCCTGGTGAAGGGCTTTCCCAGCCAAAACCAGTCTGTTGAGACCGGAGGAGGTGCCTACTTTTTTAAATGCTCAGATGGCCTCAACACAAGGCCTCAAGGATCACTAATAATCAGGTTCAAGGATCACAAATGACATCACCAAAAGAACACAATAAAGCATCAATAACTGATCATATAGACATGGAGACCCACAAACTGCTTGACAAATAATCCAAACTAATCACTTTAAGAAGTTTAGTGAGCTACAAGAGAATACATATAGACAAATAAATGAAATCAGAATAACAATACATGAATAAAATAAGATTTTCAACAAAGAAATAGAAATCATAAAAAAGAACCCAACAGAAATTCTGAAGTTAAAGAATACAAAAACCAAACTGAATAATTCTATAGAGAGCTTAACACATTAACAGTAGAATTGATCAAGCAGAAGAAACAACCAATAAGCTTGAAGAGAGGTCATTTGAAGTTATACAGTCAGAGGAACAAAAAGAAAAGAATTAAACAGAGTGAAAAAGCTTACAAGATTTATGGGACACCATCAATCAAACCAACAGATGCATTATGAAGATACCAGAAGGAATAGAGAAAGAGAAAGTGGGAGAAAGATAATTTAAAGAAATAATGACACAAAACTTCCCAAATCTGGAGAGGGCAATGAACATTCAGATCAACGAATCCCAAGTAACCCCAAATAGATTAAACATAAAGAGATCATCACCAAGACACATATAATCTAATTCTCCAAAGTCAAAGACAAATAGAATTTTGAAAATAGCAAGAGAAAAGGAACTTTTCACATACAAGGGAGCCTCCATAAGATTGTCAGTGTATTTCTTGGCAGAAATCTTGAAGGCCAGGGGAGAATGGGATAATATATTCTAACTGCTGAAAGAAGAAAGCTGTCAACCAAAAATACAATACCTGGCAGAGCGGTCCTTCAGAAATGGAGTGATAAACACTTTCCCAGCCAAACATAAGCTGAGGGAGTTCCTCACCACTAGTGCCTTACAAGAAATGCTAAAGGGAGTTCTTCAAGTGGAAATGAAAGGACACTACTACTGACAATGTGAAAACACATGAAAGTGTAAAATTTAATGTGAAAGTAGTAATATAGTCAAATTTAAAGCACTCTAATATCATGATGGTGGTGCATAAATCACTTTTAACTGTAGTATAAAATGTTAATGTAATATAAATGTTAAAATATAAAAGTATTAAAATTAACTAAAATAATTTGTTAATGGATACATTATATTAAAATATGTAAATTATGACAGCAATAACATAAAATATGGGGGCAGGAAAAATTAAAGTGTAGAGTTTTTGGATGTGGTCAAAATTAAGTCATTATCAACTTAAAATAGACTATCATAGCTATAAAATGTTTATGCAAACTCCATGGTAATCACAAAGATAAAATGTATAGTAGATATACAAAAGAATAAGCAATCAAAGTCTACAACTATAAAAAATCATCAAATCACAAAGGAAGACAGCAAGAGTGGAATAAAGGAATAAACCAATCAGAAAGCAATTAACAAAGTGTCAATATTAAGCCCTTACCCATCAGTAATTACTTTAAATGTGAACAGTTAAGTTATCCAATCAAAAGACATACAGTGGCTGAATGGATAAGAAAACATGATCCAACTATATGCTACAGAAAAGAGACTCTTTTTACCTGTAAGAACATATATAGGCTAAAAATGAAGAGATGAAAAAAGATATTCCATACAAAGTGATGAGCAAAGGTGTATAACCATAAGGGTGGTTATACTTAAATCAGAAAAAAAAATAGATTAAGTCAAAAACCGATTACAAGGAAAAAAGGTCATTATATAACAAGAAAGGAGCTAATTCATCAAGAGCATATAACAATTGTATATGTATATGCATCCAACAACAGAGCATCTAAAAATACAAAGAAAATAGTAAAATAATGAAGGGAGAAATATAAAGCAATACAGTAACAATAGGGAATGTCACATACCCCACTTTCAACAATGGATAGATCATCCAGACAGAAAATCAATAAGGAAATAAAGGACTTAAACAAAACTGTACACTGATGAACCTAATGGACATATACAGAACATTCTTTTCCAAGGAAGCAGAATACACTTTCAACTCAAGCACATTTGAAACATTCTCCAGAATAGATCAAATGTTAGGTCACAAAACAAGTCTTAACAAATTAAGGAAACTGAAATCATATTAAGTGTTTTTCCAATCATAACAATATGAAACTCTAAATCAATAACAAAAGGAAAATTGGAAAATTCACAAATATGTGGAAATTAAAAACATGCTTCTGAACAAAATTGACAAATCTTTAACTAGAGTAAGTAAGAAAAAAAGAGAGAAGATGGAAATAAATACAATTGCAAGTTAAAGAAGAAACATTACAACTGATACCATGGAAATACAAAGGTTCATAGAAGACTACCATAAAAAATTATATGCCAACAAACTGGATAACCTAGAGGAAATGGATAAATATAACCTACCTAGACTGAATTATGAAGAAATAGGAAATATGAACAGATTGATAATGAGTAAGGAGACTGAATCAGTAATCAAAAATTTTCCAATAGGCCAGGCATGGTGGCTAATGCCTGTAATCCCAGCACTCTCGGAGGCTGAGGCAGTAGGATTGCTTGAGCCCAGGAGTTTGAGGTTGCTGTGAGCTAGGCTGATGCCACGGCACTCTAGCCCAGTCAACAGAGTGAGAGTCTTGTCAAAAAAAAAAAAAAAAAAAAAAAAACCCCACAATTTTTCAACAAAGAAAAACCCAGGACCTGATGGCTTCACTGTTGAAATCTACTATATATTTAAAGAAGAATTAAACCAAATTCTTCTCAAACTATTCCAAAAAGTGAAGATGGGTGAACACTTCCAAAGTTGTTTTACAAGGCCACCATTACCCTGACACAAAAGCCAGACAGGGACATTACAAGAAAAAAAATTACAGGCCAATATCCCTGATGAACATAGGTGCAAAAATGTTCAACATGTAATTTAACAGCGCATTGAAAGGATTATTCACCATGATCAAATGGGATTTATCCCTGGTATGCAAAGATGGTTCAACATATGCAAGTCAATAAATGTGACACACCACATAAGCAGAATGATGGACAAAAGCTATATGATTATCTTAATATATACAAAAAAAGAATTTCACAAAATTCAACATCCTCTCAAGATAAAAACTTTTTAAAAATTAGGTATAGAAAGAATACCTCAACATAATAGGGCCATAAATAACAAGCCCACCACAACTAACATCATGTTCAATAATGAAAAGCTAAAAGCTTTTCCTGTAAGATCAGGAACAAGGCAAGGATTCTCACTCTTGCTACTTCTCATCAACATAGCATTGTAAGCCCTAGCCAGAGCAATTAGTCAAGTGAAATGCATCCACACTGGAAAGGAACAAGTTAACCTGTCTTTGTTTGCAGATATCATGATCTTGTACAGAGAAAACCCTAAAGACTCTACAAAAAAAAAAACAAAAAAAACCAAAAAACCTGTTAGAACTAATAAATGAGTTCAGTAAAATTGCAGGAAAACAAAACTAACATGTAAAAATTAGTTGTGTTTTTATACACTAACAATGAAGTATCTGAAAAAGAAATTAAGGAAAAAATCCAATTGTTAATAATATCAAAAATAGGAATAATTTAATCAAGGAGGTTAGAGACCTCTACACTAAAAACTATAAAACATTGATGAAAGAAATTGAAGAAGACATAAATAATTAGAAAGACACTCCATGTTCATGGACTGGAAGAATTAAGTTTGTTAAAATGTTCATACTACCCCAACTGATTCACAGATTCAATGCAATCCCTCTCAAAATTCCAAGGGAATTCCACAGAAATAGAAAAAACAATCCTAAAATTCTTATAGAATCACAAAAGACCCAGAATAGGCAAAGTAACCTTGATCAAGAAAAGCAAAGTTGGAGAATCACACTACTGGATTTCAAAATATACTACAAAGCTATAGTAATCCAAACAATATGGTACTGGCATAAAAACAGACATATAGACTAATAGAACAGAATAGAGATCCCAGAAAGAAATCCACACTATTGATCTGAGACAAAGTTGCCAAGAATACACAATGGGGAAAGAATAGTATCTCAATAGTGCTGGGAAAACTGGATATTCACAGGCAGAAGAATGAAATTTGACACTTATATCCTACCATATACAAAAAAATTAACTCAAAATGGATTAAAAATTTAAATGTAAGGCCTGAAACTGTAAAACTCTGAAAAGAAAAGATAGGAAAAAAGCTTCTTGACTTTGGTCTGGGTAATGATATTTTGGGTATGGCCCCCAAAGCACAGGCACCTAAATCAAAAATAGAAAAATGAGATTGCATTAAATTAAAAAGTTTCTACATATTATAAAGAAACAACAGACTAAAGAAACAACCTGTGGAATGGGAGAAAATATTTACAAACCATACATTTGGTAAGGAATTAATATCCAAAATATATCAGGAACTCAACTCAATAACAAGAAAACAATCTGATTTAAAAGGACCTGAACAGACATTTCAAAAAAAAAAAAAAAAAAAAGCCATACAAATAACTAATAGGTATATGAGAAAAATGTTCAACATCTCCAATTATCAGGGAAATGCAAATTACAATTAGAATGAGATATCACTTCACACCAGTTAGAATGACTATCATCAGAAAGGCAGAAATAAGCATTAGTAAGGATTCAGAGAAAAGGAAACCTTTGTACACTATTGGTAGGAATGTAAATTTGTACAGCCATTATGGAAAACAGTATAGACATTCTTCAAAAAATTAAAAATAGAATTACCATATGATCCAGCAATCCCACTTCTGGGTATATATCCAAAGGAAATAAAATTAGTATCTTGAAGAGATATCTACACTCCCATGTTTATTGCTAATGGTATGGAATTAACCTAAGTAAGTGTCCATCAATGGATGAACCGATAAAGAAGACATGGTGTGTGTGTGTGTGTGTGTGTGTGTATACACACACACACACACACACACACGTATAGTGGAACATTATTCGTTACAAATAAAGTCAATCCTGTCAGCCGGGTGCAGTGGCTCACACCTGTAATCCTAGCACTCTGGGAGGCCAAGGCGGGTGGATCGTTTGAGTTCTGGAGTTCAAGACCAGCCTGAGCAAGAGCGAGACCCTGTCTCTACTAAAAAAATAGAAAGAAAATTAGCTGGACAGCTAAAAATATATCTAGAAAAAATTAGCCAGGCATGGTGGCACATGCTTGTAGTGAGGCAGAAGGATTGCTTGAGCCCAGGAGTTTGAGGTTGCTGCGAGCTAGGCTGATGCCACAGCACTCTAGCCCGGGCAACAGAGTGAGACTCTGTCTCAAAAAAAAGAGAAAAAAAAAGTAAATCCTGTCATTTGCAATGCCATGAATGAACTTGGGACAGAATGCTAAATGAAAAAAGCTAGGTGTGTAAAGGTAAATTATCTTACTTACATGTAGAATCTTAAAAAGTTGAAATCATAGAAGCAGGGAGTAGAATGGTGGTTGTCAGGGTGTTGGGAATGAGAGATATGGGAAGATTATAAAATGGTACTAAGTTTTAAATACGCAGAAAAAATAAGTTCTGGAGATCTAATGTACCGTACGGTGACTCTAGTTAATAATACTTTCAAGTATGTATACAGCCATCCCTCTGTATTGGAGGATTGTTTCCAGGATCCCCCATCATATACCAAAATCCATGCATACTCAAGCCACGAAGTCAGCCCTCTGTATATGCGAGTTTCACATCCTGTGAATACCATATTTTCTATCTGCATTTGGTTTCAACTATGGAAACTGCCAATACAAAGGGCCAACTATATTTATTAAAAAAAAATTCATGTATAAGTACAAAGGGCCAACTGTATTTATTTAAAAAAAAAGTTATGTATAAGTACAAAGGGCCAACTGTATTAATTAAAAAAAAAATTCATGTATAAGTGCAAACCTGTGTTGCTCAATGGCCAGTTGTACTTGACATTTGCTAAAAGAGTAGATCTTAAGTGTTCTCACCATAAACACACACACTCGATAAATATGTGAGGTGGTGGATGTGTTAGCTTGGTTGTGATAACCTTTGTATACCTTTAATAAATCACCAAGTATACTTTAAATATATACAAATTTTATGTCAGTTATGTCTCGATAAAGCTGGGGAAAAATTCTTTTCAAGCTAATGTAACACAGAATAGACTGTGTTGTAATAGGAGTCCTTAAACCATAACAACTGTTTAACAAATCGATGATAATAGCAAGAGGCCCTTTGTATCAAATTTCCTATGGCCGCTGTAACAAATTACCACAAATTTAGTGGCTTAAAATCATACAGATTTATTCTCTTACAGCTCTGGAGGTTGGAAGTCTGAAATCAGTTTCACTCCAACCTCTTGCTTCCACGGGCGCATCTCCAACTTCTTCCTTTGGCCCTCTTGCCTTCCTCTTATAAAGGACCTTGTGATTACATTTAGGGTTTATAGGGATAATCCAGGATAATCCCCCCACTTAAAGATCCTTAACTTAATCACATCTGCAAGTCCCTTTTGCCATAATAGGTAACATCCACAGGTTTCAGAGATTAGGATGCAGATGTCTTTTAGGGGCCACTATTCATCTTACTGCACCTTTTTATCCCATGAATGGTTGCATTGGGCATCTCATTTTGTCTGGGCTTCATTTTCCTCATGTGTGTAATCAGGCGGTTGTACTAAAGTAGTTGTTTCCAACGTTTTCAATCTTTTTATGGTAAAAAATTCAAGTCCTTGTCTTCCCACTACCCCTCCCTTTCTCCCCTACCCTCTGTCACAGAGTCTGGTTAAGAATAGATTCTGCAGCCTGTCTGGTTGTCATAGTGCCCTCCCTCCACTTAGGCATATGACCACGGGCAAGTTACCTTGTCTTTCTGTGCCTCAGCTTCCCCATTTGTAGGATGAGGGTAATCATAGCATCTCCCTATTAGAGTGGTTGTGTGGCTTAAATGAGTCAAACATGTAGTGTGCTGTGGTTGCCTAATAAGTGTTAGCTGTTCAGACTCTTGTTTGATCTCCAGAGTCACTCTTACTTCCATTTAACTTATATGAATTCAAGTAGCTTAGCAGAAGGAGTAACAAAAACATAAATAATGTGCATATTTTCTCTTGCTGTCCCACTCAATTAGTGGATGTCCCAGAAGGAGAGTGAGGGGAAATATGGTGGAAAGGGGACTGTCTCTCAGTCAATCTCATCTCCTTTGCTCTCGCGCTTCTGTCCTCCCTAGTGTAAGCACCTTTCTTCCCTCGTGTGATTCTAGAGTTTTAGTATCTGTGGTGTTTGCATGCACTCACCATCAAATTGGTACTAATTGATCAACACTTATGTGCACGTATGGTAGAAACATTTATCAGGTGTTGGACAGGTGGGTGGGGGGAGGAGAGAATGGGTATATTCACACCTAATGGGTGCAATGCACACTGTCTAGGGGTTGGGCATGCTTGTAGCTCTGAATTGGGTGGGGCAAAGGCAATACAGGTAACCTAAACATTTGTACTCCCGTAATATTCTGAAAGAAAAAAAAAGAAAATGAAAAAAAAAAAAAAGAAAAAGAAACAGAATGCTGTACCGATATAGGCTGCACTATGGATGGAGCTTAAAAACATTGTGCTAATAGAAGCCGGTCACAGCAAGATACATATCCTATAACTGAACTTACATGAAAAGTCTAGAATTAGCAAATCTATAGAGACAGAACACAGATCAGAGGTTGTGTAGGGCTGGGGGGTGGAGAGGATGGTAGAGTGAGGGGGTAATAGCTAAAGGGTAGAGGGTTCCTTTTGGGGGTGATGAAATCTTCTAAAATTGATTGTGGTGATGGCTGCACAACTCTGTGAATATACTAAAAAAGATTGAATTGTACACTTCAATGGTATATGGATTGTATCTCAATAAAGCTGTTATTTAAAAAAACAACAACAAAAATATCTGTGGTGTTTGAACATTTTTCCCTCGTGATGTAAGATAATTTGCAACTGAAAAAGAGAACGTGCTCAGCTAAAGAAGAGAGAGTGGCTCCAACATGAATGGAAGATTGGTTCTGTTGTACCAGTTGGGCAGTGGCTTGGAGTTGCTCAGCAGAGCTCCTTCCTGAAGTAATTTCAAGGGTAACTTTGGATGTTCCCAACTTGACTTCTATGCAGCATTTAGAACCTTATCTTTGCATAAAATGAGACTTTGGTGCACCTCCTGGAATCCTTACAATAATTCGCCACTGGAAAAGGATGTGATGTCTCCACTATCTAAACTTTTAGGGCCTCAATTTCTTGATTTTTTTTTTTTTTTTTTTGACAGAGCCTTGCTGGCCTCAAACTCCTGACCTCAATCGATCCTCCCACCTTGGCCTCCGTGAGCGGTAGGATTACAGGAGTGAGCCACTGCACCCAGCCTAGGGCCTCAATTTCAATCATAAATTTGAGGCATGGACATATTTTCCTTGATAAAAAGGAAAATATTAAGACATTTCTACAGTAGAAGAGCATTATGACTTCAGTTAAGCAAAAACTAGCATCAAGTTCATCATGAGTTATTGCAGCAATCATGTCAGGAGGAAATAAGATGACATATAGATGGCTACAAGAAATTATTAGCACTTGGCAGTAGTGTTTAATAACAACAATATGATAACACAGAGTTTTCCATCCAGAGGACCCTGGGTATTTCAGGGTAAATCACAGCGTGCTAACCAAAGAAGCTTTTCACTAAATGCATCTTTGACACTGGCCTTCCAGTTTATCAGATTCAAAAAGCATGAAACATTAGCAAAGATTGAAATGTGAGCAATAACCCAATATTTTCTTGCTTCCTCTGCTTATTTCCCAAAGATAGGGTTTCTAACCTATTCTGAATCACTGAGCCCTCTGAAACTCTAAGACCTCCCACTACAAAAAAAAAAAAAAAAATGCATGCCCACACTCATATAAACAAACCTCCATGTAAAATTCAAGAGTGTGCTCTAAGGAGGTGGAGACCCCAGGTTTAAGACTCCCCTGTCATCAGTATTCAAGACGTTTTTTTCTTTAAGACCCAGCCTACCT
Source organism: Eulemur rufifrons (assembly GCF_041146395.1). NCBI lineage: Eukaryota > Metazoa > Chordata > Mammalia > Primates > Lemuridae > Eulemur > Eulemur rufifrons. Next base: position 78,624,636 of record NC_090999.1, on the reverse strand, counting down.
TTCTTGTCTCATCTCTAGACATTATTTTTTCCATTACAATCATATCTTAGTGTGTTAGACAGTCTTTTGTGCCTGGCCTTATATCCAGTTGGTCCACCTTATATTCTAGCTATTGCCATAGACATCAGCTTCCTGCAGGTGTAACTTAACAACACTGTACTTCAGCTATACTTCTTATCTCTTGCTTTCTGTCCTGGAACTTTTCTGAAAGGAAGACAAGAATGCTGTTGGGACCTTTCTTGATATATATAAATCTGAAAGTACAAGGTATTTAACAATTTGGGCAACCCCTGACTAGTGGAGGACAGGAGCTGATGGGTGAACACTCCCATGTTCCAGCCTTCAGGTGCACAATTCCAAGGCGTATTTCATACAGTTCCTCGAGAGTCCCAGCAAGACTGAACTCCAGTTACTCACAGTAGGGTCCCATTTGATGATGCACCCTTGTATTGGCTTTTCCCTATCCTTGTTTCACTCCTCCAAGACACCTCCACTTATTCCCTGGGATCATGTCCCAAAATAAACAGCATGTGTACAATCCCTTGTCTAAACCCCATTTTTCAGAAAAAACCTCAAACTCAAGCACACAGAACTATACAAAACAACTGAAGCTCCACCTGCATGCCTTTCCTTTGGCTCTTCCTTAAGGCTGGAATACCTTTCTCCTTTTCTGTTTAACGAAGCTTTTTATTTTGCAACCCCCTGCTCAAATATTATCTTCTGCATCAGAGATCATAAACTCGGTTTGGTCTATACACCTATTTTGTCTGGTTCATACAGTTTTTCCTATAAACACCTTTACTATCCATACTTATTTACATGTTTATCTCCTTGGCTTAGCTCTTGTGGAATTAGGGAAAAGGACTGTGGCCTGTTCATCTTAGTATTTCCATATACTAGTAATTTGTAAGTATTTAATAAAATGTTTTGACCATTAAATGGATATAAGACAGTTTTATAAAGGGTAAAGAATAACTGAATTAAATTAGTCTTATCTGTGCCTCTCATAGGTTGTGTGACCTTGGGAATGTCATTTAAAACATTCAGTCTTAGACCTAGTTGAGAATACATTTTACTGTAGGTAACAGAAAACTCAATTACAGTCTCTTAATGAAATGACAGTTTATAGTCTCACATAACAAAGTCCAGAAGCAAACTGCTGAACCAATATTTCTAGTTCTTTTGGTTTTTCCTTCCTGGTCACATAATGGCTATGATACCTCTCCAGTCCTTAAATTCACATACAAGTCAGGGAAAAGAATGGAGTAGAGAGATAGCTATGTTGGTCCTTTTAATAAACAAAACCCAACAAGCATACAAAGACTTCCCAGAAATGCTAGCAAATTTCTTTACAAGTCATAAGCCTGAACTGTATTATATACCCCTAGCAGCAGTGCTTGGAAAACAAGTATCTAATTTGAGGAAAGACACATGTCTGTCTCAAATACAATCAAGATTTTGTTAGCAATGAGAATGGGATGATGGGATGAATGGGTGTCAGGTAGGCAAACAATAGTGTCTGCCACATTCCTGCTGTGCAAAATGGTGCCAATAGTACCTAGCCTTTCAACTCTACAGAGTCTCATGAGGTTAAAATATATGTAAAAGAGCTCTGCAAAATACCACACAAATTTTAAATATATTGTTATGCAAATAATATTAAAATGTTATTCTATCCAACACTGAACTAAATCATACTAGATATACAAATATTTATTAAGAATTTATATTAATAAAATAAATTTACCTTCCACTTTGGACAGAGGACCTTAAATAATATTATACATTGGACTAGGGTGGTTTTTCTTCTTTTGTAATGTATAGGACTGTCACCATAGCAACAATGGTAACCATAACAGTAAGGTCATCAATACTTCATTACAATTTAATGACAGGAAAGGAAGGAAAAATATCTTGTCATTTTAGTTCTATGGGAGAATTTTGTTAAGAACATACTGTAACTTGGCCAGGACATCTGCACTCTTAAGAAAACAATACAGAAAGCCAAAATATCCATTTTACAGCTGATTTCAAAGAGTCAGCATTCTGAGGCACGGTGTCCTTGGATGTCATGAAGAGACATGGGCTGAATGGGAAAAACTCATATATTGAATCAGCCACCTCACCTCCCACGACTCTGCTATTGCCCTGCATGCTCTGGAAACAGAAGGCTTTCTGGTCCCTGGCCTGCTGAGAGCCAACCACATCACAGCCTGGAACTCTCCCTGAGTTTTTTAAACCGATTTATCCTTCAGTAAAACTCTATTAAATACTATGCTAAGACTTTGTCAACTATTACTTGCTATGCTAGAGATAATGTAGTATATAAAATGAGGATGAGGGCTGGGTATATTTCATTAATCTTACAAAAGGGTTACAATTTCATGTATATTTGGCCAATAGAGTATAATCCAGGGTCATCATTACAGTCCACTCTGAAATACTTCAGAAGATATCTCCAAAAATTATGAACATTTTCCTCCACTGAAAGCTTTACATTATCCAACCTATCCGAATTGACAAAAATCTTCTTAATTCTCTAATTAACTCTACATTCAAAATTTTCCAATTGTCTCTAATATGTCCTTTAGAACTTGTTTGTGTACACATCAGATAGATACACATTTATTTATATATGTGAGTCTTATATAGATTATATATATATCATTGTGATTTTCAGGAATTAATTTATAGAATTGTGGAGGCTGGCAAGTCTGAAATTGTAGGGCAGGCTGCTGATGGAAACTCTGGCAGGAGCTGATGCTATAGTTTTGAGGCAGAATTTCTTCTTCCTCAAGAAAAACTCAGTTTTGTTCTTAAATCCTTTCAACTGATTGGATGAGGCCCACTCTCATTATCAAGGATAATCTCCTTTCCCTAAAGTCATATGATTGTAAAGGTTAAACCATATCCACAAAATATCTCGACAGTAACACCTAGGTTAGTGTTTGGTTGAATAAAGAGATGCCATAACCTAGCCAACTTGACAACTGACGATCACAATCTTGCTTAGTTTATCCTTCTAGCCCTGTGCTGTCCAGTATGGTAGCCACTAACTACTGAGCCCATGAAGTGTAGCTAATTGGAATTGAGGTGTGCTGTAAAAGCAAAATCCACATAAAATTAGAAGACATACTGCAAATAAAAAGAATGTAAAGTATCTCATTAATAATTTTTATATTGATTACATGTTGAAAAGCTGGTATTTTAGATATGTTGGATTAAATAAATTGTTTTAATTACTGAAGTTGATTTCACTGTTTTATTTTACTTTTCAAATGTAGCTGCTAGAAAATTTTAAAATATATATGTGGCACACATAATGATTTTGGGTAGTGTTGCTGTGGATCTTGTATTTTCTGTAATTCTGAAATTAGATGACAAAGGTTGGATTAGATTAAACTTTCCAAGAAAGATTGCATGTGACAGGAGAAAGTATTATCTTATATACTATCAGTCATTTAGGGTTTGGCCACTGGACTGAGGGGATGATCCTCTGATTCCACAGTGAGAAAATTATGGTTTGTTTCTTCTTCTGATCAGAAGGTAATTTGAGTATGTTACTCTGCCAACATATGAATATCTGGTTTTTCATTGATAATTCACCTAATGATTTTGATAGCAATTGATAATCCTTGACCGAATTAATCATTTTATCAGATATTGAAAATTTTTTTCATTTCTTATACATAATTAATTCTCATTCCTCTCTAAAGTGAAAATTTCCTATTTATTCAGGCCATTTAGTTGCTATGAATACTTATTAGAAAGGTAAGATAAATTCTTATCTCTTTTAATTATCAGTTTTCAAAGTAAAGGATTGACTTAATAGCTGCCATAAATGATGACCAAGTACTTTCTCTTGTTTTCTCTTTTTGAATATCATTATGAACCCATAGATTTTTTTCATATCTATAATATCTTTCAATTAATTTCAATCATTATTCTTTTTGATGTTTGAATTTTCACATCTTGGACAGTGGGAGCCCTTCCGTAAGGTCCATTGTCCTTTTCACACAACCCTCATCAGTCCTGAAAACTTTCTTGCTTTCTGGCACAGCAATATATCCCAGATTCACCTCGTGTCTTCCATCTGCCTCACTTAGATCTTTTATTTATTTATTTATTTTTTTTGAGACACAGTCTCGCTCTGTTGCCCAGGCTAGATGCCATGGTGTCAGCCTAGCTCACAGCAACCTCAAACTCCTGGGCTTTAAGCGATCCTTCTGCCTCTGCCTGCTGAGTAGCTGGGACTACAGGCATGCACCACCATACCCAGCTAATTTTTTCTATTTTTAGTATAGACAAGGTCTCACTCTTGCTCAGGCTAGTCTCGAACTCCTGAGCTCAAACGATCCTCCTGCTGTGGCCTCCCAGAGTGCTAGGATTACAGGCGTGAACCACTGCGCCTGGCTGACCTAGAACTTGAATTTGTTATTTCTCTAAGAAACTCTGGCTTCTGGTTTTGGGAAATATATTTAGAAATCAGGATCTTTTGCTTTGAGGTATGACTTCATTTACTTGCAATGGCATCTAAATTTTACATTCCAAAACTTACGGGCAAGAAACGAAATTTAATTTTTCTATAAGAGAATTTCCACTGATGTCAGAAAATGAAATCTTGCCAATCAAAATAAACTTAGTCCTTTCTGGATTTATGTTAAGCTTAATTGGATTTAAATTCAACCAAACTTAGGCCTTCTTCTTCTTCTCACTCCCCTTTTCCCAAAGAAGATACAGACTTGGGGGTTAGGGTGGAAGGAGTGTTTGGTGTTGTCCTAGCACCCAGAAAGAAGTATCTTATTTATATGTGGGTTGCCAGATTTTGCAAATGAAAACACAGGACATCCTATAGTTATATCCACACACACACACACACACACACACACACAAATATATATGTTCTCCCTGCTCCTTGGTCACCAGGTCTTTGCAGACTACTCTGTGTCCTCCTTGTCCCAGCTGATAGGAATTTCTAGGTCTAAAAATCCAAGCACAACTGCCAACCCTTCCTGGGACATAAAAAAATCTATTTTCAGGGGACTATTCTTCTAGTTTTCACATTTCTACTTCAATGCCGGCTTTAAAACACTTTGAAGTGCTTTGTCTCCCACCCAAAGCAATAAATACCACGAATTTTGACGTAGAGGGCCAAAGAAAACTTAAGGAAAGAAAGAGTTGTGTTAGTGTTTCCAAATTCATTTTGCTGCTTATGCCTCAGGAATGATTTGCTATTCCCTGTAGTAGTAGTTCCTGTCCTTTCCTACTTCCAGAATTTTGCTAACGTGTTGCTTTTGAATAAACTTCCCCACCCCCACCAGTCTCTGTATATTCGAATCTACTCATCCTTCAGGACCCATACAAACCTAGAAAGTATTCCTTTCTCTTTCTAATTATATTTCATCTCTGTCTCTTTTGATAGATTTGCTATTTAATTCATTCATTCTAAAAGCATACATTAAGTACCTACCACCTGCCAAAGTTTATACTCTATTATCTGAACTAGGTTGTAAACTCTGAAAGGAGAATCAGTGTCTAGTACATTATTGTATTTTTGTACTCAGTAAACATTTTTAAATAAATGAAAGAAGGAAGGGCTTAATCAACAAGTATATGGATTGCTGACCACCCAGACTGCAAGAACCTTATCTCTCCCTCACCTCCTAGTGCCAGGATGCCTAAATTCTTGGCTTTCCATACTTCTCTTACAAATTCACTTTTATCTGTATCTATTTTATCTTTGTATGTCTTTCCAGGAGGAAGAAAACACCCATTTTCAGTCTCAGAGTAGCCCTTCTACTCACCCTCTGGTCTAGAAATTATTTTCTCCTAATTTCCCCATGACCTCGATGCAGCAATGATCTCCTTTCCCTTATCATCAGCTTGTCCCCTGGCTTCTCCTCAGCATATAAACAGGCTCAAATGTTTCAAGTCTTTAGCCCCCATCCCCATGCACCAGAGCGTTCCTACCTGCCTCTCCATTTTCGTCTCCTGTTTCTTGCAACCTTAAAGCTGTACTCTAGCCTTACTGAAGTATCTAACGCTTTATTTAGGCTCACCTCTCTTGCTTTTATATGCTCTTTCTTGTGCTTAAATATCTTCATTCTTTGTCTTCTTGGTTTTACCTGTAAATCCCCTAAGTCATGGCTCAAGGACTCCCCCACTCTGGGAAGGCTTCTAGGACTCCCACAGAAGAGCTGGTCATGCCCCTGCCTTTACAATTTTACCTTGTAACTGACTGTATTATAATTATCTGTTGGCAGATCTGCCTCCCCCAGGTGATTGTGAGATCCTTGTGGGTAGGTACAAGGTCTTACTAATACTATGGGTATTCCTATTGGCTGGCTGTAGTAGGTCCTAAAGGCTTTAATTGAATAGACAAATGAATGAATGAACAAATGAAACTAATCATTTCATTATTTATAGGTACTGCACCATGCTCAGAAAAAATCTTATGATAGTCCAAGCAAATGGGTGTGTTTGCCTGTAGCTAGCCCTGGCAAGGGCAGCATGACCTTGGCAAAGTTGTGTCATGTATTGAATAGGGAATCAACTAACTTTCCTGTTTGTGTAATATGCTGGCCAAAGGAAAGATGGCTGTGTGTGTGGTGAAGGCAGCAAATAAATAGACCTTCTGTACAAGGAATGTTCCTCTCTTACATTTCATTTCACAGGAGGCACCTCCTTGGAATGTAAACCCTAATTCAAGGAGGGTTAAAACAGATCTTGCTTACATGTGCAAAGACAAGTAGACAGTTGTGGAAATCTTTATTCTTGGGTCTGAGCCTTCTGCCAAAGCAAATTGGGGGGGAAAAATAACCTTCATCATTGCCCATTTTGGCTACAAATTCTTTCTACTACTCATTGAAAACAAGAACTAAGTAAAAAAAACTTAGAATCATCTAGCAAGACCAATTCATTTTTTCCACCCCAATTCACATTTTGAAGATGAAGAATCCTAGTTATAAAGTGGGAGGTAGTCTGTCCAACGTTCCACTGGCAGTAGTTACTAAAACTTGTTCTTCAGTTCAGGTTTCATGATATTTCACCCTACATTATTTCAAGTTCATTCTGTTAATTATAAGCATTAATAGAAAAAGTACATGAAGAGAAAAAGATGGCTGTAACAGCTGAAATGCATTATGGTACTCTAAAATACCATATGCTTCCAAATATTACTGCATTTGCCATTTCCTTACATTGATCTACGGCCTGATGTCAACCTTTTCTGGCACTTAAAATATTATTAATTTGAAAATGACTCTTTCGAATCTTGTTTCTTCAACTACAAAATGCATGCTTCTACTTTTGGAAGGATCATGGAGATTGATGGCAGAACTAAAGAGAGCCACAGTATTTCATAAGGAATCTGCCCAGTTTCCACGGGGTAGCTGTTAAGAACTGTGAAAGGTCTGAAATTTTATCTTACTTGCAATTTTACAAGCTAGCTTCGTGGATGCTAACAGAAGATGTGAGACTTCTGAGTTAGGCACAGAGACGTTATTACCTATGGCAGTAGTACTAGCCAGAGGATCAGCATGTGCACTAGTTCCCTAAACTCCAGTTTCCACAGAGCAACACAAAGAAGGCCAGATGACACCTGCACTGCAGTGGGCTGGTGTTACAGGAGACAAACCTGACCTTAGGGAATTCAAATATTTCATTATAGGCAGTAATACGCCTAGTGTTTGTTCTAGAGGGAGAAACTATTTCTATCTTCCAAAGCTGTTTGCTGTACAACAATATATAAATATCCTTGAAAGGATAGTCTGAAATAAAAGGTTGGTACCTCTGCTCACAAGACGTGCAGAAACAGAAGGGACCCATGGAGTGCTGTTGTCCACTAATCCCCACCCCATATTTTTCTACGGCCTTGGCTTCTGGTGAATTTTCCCATGAGTTTGCCACTCCATCAGCTACTCTGATTAATCTAATGACAGAGGCCAGACCAAACCTGTTCAGGTAGTCTCAGGCATCATTTAATTAAGGCTACTATCATCAGAACTGCAAACAAGAGGAGGAGGCCATCCTGCAGACGGACCTCAACTACGCTCCCAGCGTCTCAGACCCAAAGAGCTCTCTAGAGCCCATAAACCATCGATGTCTACTGTAGAAAGTCAAGTGGGTTTCTCCTTAAATTGCTGGCCTGAGGCATCAATTCAGGTACAATGGGATGTATTAGCTATTGGACAGATTCTACCTACCTCTGCTGGGAGGAAGTGTAGGACAACTCTGTCATCCGTAACAACGCTGGCCAGTCAATTGAAACTGACCTAAATGCCTTTCAGGGCTGAAGTGATCAGTTCAGCTAAAGCCAGGGAAGTATTTTGTATTGCTTTTTCTAATGAAAGGATTCCCATTGCAGGAAAAAATGTCCTGAGGGTGCACATAAATAACAAGTCAGTTAGCCCTCTGAGGATTTTCTCTGAGTAACTAAGAGTAACCTGATTTTAGAAAAATCTTTATAGTTGTCTAAGGGCTACGTGATCTATAGGCGGTGTTTCTTTAAACACTTTCAGGTCTTTTATGACCACTTCTAAGGTGCAAAACACTGTGTTTTAAAGAGGGAAACAAATTAATGCCTGGCTTCTTCACTAGTACAGTCCTGGGGAAGTGACTGTTGTTTGCCACTGGGGCTCACCTAGTCAGGACTACATCAGTCAGGGACAAGTTGACAGTGCCTCCAATATGGCTTTCCAGCCAGCTTAGGGATCTACCTTTACTTAATTGGGTCTAATCCTTGGTTTTGGAGGAACTTCCTGAGAGAGTCCAATGTGCCCTGTTTGTCCATGGTACCACCTGGGTATCATCTGTCTGACCCATGGAATGACTGAGTATTGGCTGTGGGGATGGGAGTCGTAAAGAGATCTAGGAATGCTGCTGAGCATTTTGCCTGGGAGGTGTAGAAGCTGAGGCCTTCCCCTGCTGTTTCTGAGATTTCTCAGTAAGGTTAAGGAAAATAGTAACCAAATTGAGGTCAAAACTGTTTTGGGGGGAATGACAGATCCAGAAGTTAGCTAAATTTAGAGTGTATGCAATTGTTGCAGGGAGAGCCACGCTAGGGTATTTTCCTTCCTGAGGCACGCTCCAGGGTGGTTTTGAAAGACAAAGCTCATTAATGTCCTTCCTTCCTCTGTACCTTATGAGGTCTAGTGTTTTCCTTCCCAAGCAGGAAAATGGGACAAAACTGGTATGCCCTATTCTAGTAGCTATAATTTCACCTTGTTCCAAATCATTCCCTACTCATCCTTAGACCTTTCATCCAGAAGGTTCCAATGCATCCAGAAGGTAAAAAGCATTCTTATAACACTTATAGAGCCCCTTTGTCCCTCACTTTGGCCTGCAAGGGCCACTCAGCAAGCAGTATACTCAACCAAGTGGCCACTATCCTTATGATCTGGGACCATGTCAACCCCACAAGAGAACCAGATAGGAATACCAGAATTAAGTTTAGATTCTCTAGGCCCTTTCTGGCTCTGGTTGCCACCTTGAGGGTATACCAACCAGGCTGTCCTGAGGTTGCCATTAAAGGAAAAAAAGACGCTTAATGTTCAGGAATGGTCAGGATGGAATCTCCAATTTTTAAAACAGATCTAGATAACCCCAGACCCCTTTTATTCTAATTATTACCCAGGAAGTGGCAGAAAGAAGATGATTACTTTCTGGGGACAGCCACATTCAGTATACAAACTGCCTTGCTAAACTGTATGAACCTTTTGAGGAAGGGAAGAAAGAGTGGTAGAGTCAGAAATTTGGGGGGTTGCTTTTTGAGAAGGTTGTTCCAAGATTCCACAATACAGGATGCCTGTGGATGGTGGGGGCAGTGAAAAGTTCATCAAATTCTTTGACAACCAGTTCATTATTGAGTGGTTTTTGTAATATTAGAAAAGCCATACATTTTCAGACTCTACCCGGACTAAAAAACTGAAAACATGATGTAGATTAATTTCAAGGGCCACAATGGTGTGACCCAAATTGGCTGATGGGACTGGAACAATAACAGCAGAAACTGTGAAGGTGTCAAAGGAGGTGAAGAACCACTGATGGCCCCAAGAGGAGGTAAAAGGTCCAACGTAGTCAGTTTGCCAAGAGCAGATGGAGTTCATGTCACATGCAGTGTGACCGCCTTCACTTTGACACAAACAGGTCAACTTTTGACAAGAGTCACAAATCTAGCATGCCACAGTAGCCTCAGTATCAGAAAAAGAGTCCTTTACTTTTTGCCCAGTCTTTGATGGTGGATGTGTTGCCATGTCTGGTAAGATCATGGATCTAGACAGAAATCGTGACAATCTGGATGGCACAGGCTCAATCAGCAGCTTGATCCTCAGTGGGTTCATAAACAGGCTCTTAGTGTGGCCTTCTACATGAGTACCCCAGGTGGTTGGATCAGCTGCCACAATTTATTTCCACTGTTGATGGCCCCAAGGAGGAACTGACCAAACAGCTAGGCCAAAGGTGTAAGAATAGCCTTGAATTCTGCCCATTGAGGATACTGACTATGTCCACTTTAGGCTCTGCATTGATGGCACTGAGGTTGAAGTATCATAGCAGCAGGGGACACCGATTGGTTTCAGATTAGCTGAGCCATCCATGAACCAGGTCTAATCATTTAGAGAAAGCTCTGTGAATTGAGGATCCCTTTGAGCTAGTGGATTTGCTTTAGGCAGTGTAATGGGGAATGAAGTCCCCCGCCCAGAAGTTTAGCTGCTATTTCTTCGTGTAAAGCCAAGATCCTGCTTGGGCCATACTGGCAATGTTCTTGAATATACCATTTCTGTTTGACAAGTGAGGCTTGTGCCCTTCAGATCTTGTTAGTTGTTGAGTTCAAGTTGACCCCTCTGCCCTAAATGGGATTATCAGGCTGGAGTGTTATAAGGCTTCCATGGTCAGGGCTTTCAACAAGATCCCAGTAGACAGCTAATAGATGCTCCCAACAGGGATGCACCCCGTAGCCATGTCAGGGAAGTGATGAATCCAGAATCACAGAGGTGCTTTCAGGGGGAGGCTTTCAGGGAAATGTTCCCTTTGCCAGAGACTCCAGTAGGCAACAACATCAGTCACAGAGACTTGCAGCTTAAAGGTGCCATTAAGGTTGTTGGGCCCTGCCTGGAATGGGCGAGAGAGATAGTTGCTTAGCAATTTACATGTTCCACTAGCATTTCTCTACATGCAGCTCTTCCCACTTACAAGGATTTCTTCTGGCACATATGGAACAGGGAAGTACAAGCACATAATACATCAATTCCTTCTGTAGTTTCAAAATATAAAAGTAGCAACAACAGTACATTACATTGGTCCAAAGGGTCCCCCCCACAAGTCACCTTAGCTTCCCTTACCCACTGCGGGTCCTACAGAACCTTATTAGTAGAAACACGATGTCCCCGCCCCTCATGGGACTGTTAGGAGGGTGAATTGGTACCTGTATCCAACAGAACCATGAAAGTTTGAATTTTTCTCCTCCCTGAAATTCTTCAGCATACTTACACAGGTGTACTCAGCCATTGGAGACAAAGGGACCTCAGCCATACCCCTAATCACATTTCCTTTTGAAGCAGTTTAGGCTGCAGAAGAGGCAAAGATTGAGGGGCGCAGAGGGAGACAGTGGCTCTGCGCAGTAAAACAGGTCTCCGTGTTCACGCTCAGGTCTGAGTGGCAGTGGAGATTGTCATGGCTGACACCATCTTCTTCAGCTTTGGATGTCTTTTGACTCAGCAGGACGGCCACCGCATTTCCCCTGGGGCTCTGAGGTTTGTATCCTTTGCCTGACTCTTGGAGTGGCACTTTTTTTTTTTTTTTTTTTAAGGAATCCATCTTAATCCAGGGCATTTCCTCCTCCTTTGTCATCGTAAGATCTCTTAAATTTTAACCTGGTTTTAACCTAAGATCTAGGAGTATTTTCCCAGGTGGCAAGGCTAGCTATAAGAATCAGCCTAGATTCTTCTGGGTAAATCTCTTATTCTCCAGGGAGTCACCTTCATCAGCATTGTAAACTCAAGTGGGGCAGTGAGAGCCAATATAGTGGTTAATAACTCATCTGCGGTTTCCCACGGGAGTCTGGCCCATGGCATTCTGTGTGGGTGAGATAGCTGAGTGTAGAGGGCTAGGAATGGGTTGGACAAATTCAGTAGCTAGTCAACATCCAGGTCCCCTAACACAGGAGAATAGCAGGACGGATGGGCTGTTAGCCCTCAGCTCAGGAGCCTGGGTTCATGTAAATTCTGGACTCACAGAGTCAGACAGCTGGTATTTACTAAGTATTTGACCTCTGAGCACATTCATTATGAGGCAAGAACGAGGAATAAACTTGATGGGGGAACTGAACTTAGAGGCTAGAAAGAGCAGCCTTTCCATAAAGGGACAGAATCTAGAATCAAAGGTCAAAAACCTAAAGGGAGCTAAATATACGTGGGTACAGATTGGCAGGAAGCCAGAAGTGTCAAGGCATATTGTCTTTATGAGCCACTGGGTGTCAAATTATCTTGGAGGAACATGTTTAAGATAATCATCTCTCACTTTGTCTTCTGAAATAGAGTCTTATCTGGTTTCCCCGACTCCAGACTCTCCCTGCCAATTTTTCCTCCATGTGTCTGCCAGAGCTCCACTTAAGAAATACAAGTCTGATTATGTCAGTACACTGCTTGAAAATCCTTCGTTGGCCTCGTTCTGCAAAAAGACAAAGTCTCAACTCCTTAGCATGACATTTAATGTCCTTTACAAGCTAAACACAGTTTGCTTTGCAACCTCATCTCTGTGTCTCCCCAACATGTACCCAATGTTCTAGCCACACGGAATTATATGTTTTTTTTCCCAGATACACCATGCTCTTTCATGCCAGCTTGCCTTTATTTCGTTGCCTTGAATGACCTTGTGTTTCTCTGCCTGGAAAACTACTAGGTTCAGCTTAGCTGTCTCCCCATCTAAATGTGTCTCTAACCTGCAGGCTGTGCTCCCAAATTATCATACACACATTGATTACAATGTTGTGTTAGTGCAGTGTCTGTATCTGTGCTGTCCACCAGACTGTGACCTTCCTGAAAGATCTTGTCTTATTCATTACGGTAGCTCCTCCACCTACTATATATAGTAGGCACTTGTTCAATATTTGTTGAATGTATTAATATCTTTATGGTACAACAAATCGTTTCTTTGGAGCTGTAAGTATTTCATTTTATCATGCTAAAAAATCAGATAAGGGCCCAAGAATCTAGATTGTTGTGAATAATAACACCAATCTACCAAGTATAATATTAATGACTTTGTATTACATATCCATTTTTTATTTCCAGAGTGATCAGCAGTAACTGCTGTAATTAAGCACTCTAATTTTTAAGGCTATTAAGTGTGAAATTAAGCTGAAGTCATCCAAGGGACAGCAGGTAAACATTGTTTTAGGGAATGAATATTCATGTGTGGTTTTTCTAAAGAGATATATAGGTCATACACATACTAACTACAGTTATTTTTCTATAGTACTCTTACTTGGTCCCAAATGAAGCACCTCCTCTCCACACTCCCTCTCCCCAAACCCACACTCCAACCTTTCTCATCCCCTGTTGCCTAGAAAACAAATACAGAAAGGATATAGAGATTTTGTATAGAGTTACCTAAAAATACAAAAGGTGATTATGGAAGCGCTGTTTGAGATGTTTTTTTAAGGAACCTCTGGAAAACATACTTCTTGTGTCCTTGGGAGTATACTGAATCCACAGAGAGAGCACAGGTATTTATTCAACCTGAAGGGCAACTGACGTGACCATTTTTTGGAAAATCACAGCAAATGGATGACCTTATAACTTTAGAGGAGCAGCCTGGTTTCTCAGGAACTTGGGCATTGTGTGGCCATTTTGTAAAAATCTTTGACTATCCCAGTGCTCCTTGTCTTCATGGTAAGTGTTACTGAAGAGAAATTAAGAAACATTTTGGAAAATACAAGAGGTGCTATATCACCATTGTTTCTTATAGCTGAGCAGTACTCCATGGTATACATATACCACATTTTATTAATCCACTCATGTATTGATGGAGGGGGTGGGCATATACATACATAATGAGTGCAATGCACACTGTCTAGGGGATGGACACGTTTGAAGCTCTGACTTGGGGGAGAGGGGAGCAAGGGCAATATATGTAACCTAATCTTTTGTACCCCCAAAATATGATGAAATAAGAATTAAGAAAACAAAAGAAACATTTTGGTATCTCTAAACAACCTTTCCAGTGTAACACACTGGTTCTCTGACACTAAACTACAAATGTAGGAAGGAGCAAACCAACAGTGTGGATCCCTTACATGGATATTATGCAGTATTGCCTATTCTTCTACCAGTGAAGTTTTATCAAACATATATTTAGAGCAGTAATGATCCTTCAGTATATATGAAAAATAAGCAATCAGAATTGGTGTTCTGGAAAATATCCATTTTCCAATTTTACCCTAGTACATAAAAATATACTTTCAAATAAGAATATAAATCTTATTTGCAGTGAAAGAAGTTCAACAAATATTAATTGGGTATTGTAACATGTATTGCAGGTAGACTTATTCAATACCTATTCCAACCCTCTTTCACCTTGCCTTCTTCCACTAAAGAGGCTGAAAAGCTAAAAATTATACTTCCACACTCCCTTGAAATTAGAATGTAATCCTGTGGTCTAGATGCCACCCATCAGGTGTCCCTGAGGGAGACTTGAACACTAAAATAAGAAACTTGAAGCTATGGCCTCAGAGGCAGAATAGATCTGGCAAGCACATGGAGTTGGAAGCTGGTTCTTCTGGAAACATTGCAATGGAAGTTGTGTTCATATCTAAGCATGCTCAGTGCTAAGTTTTGGACTGCAGCTGCAGTGGTTTTATGAGAACAGTCTGTGGTGTGAATGGGCATTTTTCCTACCCCCATTGTTCCTGGCTAGGCGATATCTAAGTCTGGTTCTCTTGCTCTCCTAGAGATTTGTGAGCTACCAAAAATTTCTTCTGTTTTAACCAACTAGTGTCTTCTGTTGTTTGTAATTAAGAATTCTGCATGTGTCTTTCATGTACTAATCACATTTTCTTTTTCTCTGTGTGTGTGTGTGTGTTTAACTTGCTTTATTGTGATATTTGTTTTATTGCAGTAGTCTGGAACCAAACCCACAATATCTCCGAAGTATGCCTGTAAAAAAAATTTTCACCAGTTGAAACATACTGATTTCTTTTTATTTATTTATTTATTTATTTAAATTCAGGATATGATGGGGGTACAAACATTTTGGTTACATGAAATGCGTTTGCCTCGCCAAGACAGGGCCACAAGTGCGTCCTCCCCCAATACAGTGTTCCCTGTTTCCATTAGTTGTGGGTTTATCCCCCTACCCACCCCCACCTGATTGGCACTCAATGAGTATTACTACCATGTGAGCACCTTAGTGTTGATCAGTTAGTACCAATTTGTTGGCGAGTACATATGGTGCATGTTTTTCCATCCTTGTGATACCTCACTTCGAAGGATGGGCTCAATCTCTATCTAGGATAATATAGAGTGCTAGATCACCATTGTTTTTTGTAGTTGAGCAGTATTCCATGGTATACATGTACCACATTTTATTAGTCCACTCATGTATTGATGGGCACTTGGGTTGTTTCCACATCCTTGCAATTGTGAATTGTGCTGCTATAAACATTTGAGTGCAGATGCCTTCATTATAGAATGTCTTTTTTCCCTTTGGATAGATGCCTAGTAGTGGAATTGCTGGATCAAATATTTCTATTTTTAGCTCTTTGAATTATCTCCAAATTACCTTCTACAGGGGTGGTACTAATTTGTAGTTCCACCAGCAGTGTAAGAGTGTTCCAATCTCTCCACATCCATGCCAGGGTTTGTTTTTTTGGGACTTTTTGATGGAGGCCATTCTCACTGGATTTTTAGGTGATATCGTAGTTTTGATTTGCATTTCCCTAATGATTAGAGATGTTGAGCACTTTTTTATATATTTGCTGGCCATTAGTCTGTCTTCTTTTGAAAAGTTTCTGTTCATGTCCTTTGCCCATTTATTGATGAGATTGTTTGATTTTTTTTAATTGATTTTCTTAAGTTCTATATAGATTCTTGTTATGAGCCCTTTATCAGATGCATAGAAAGCAAATATTTTCTCCCATTCTGTAGATTGTCTATTTGCTCTAATGATAGTTTCCTTGGCTGTGCAGAAGCTTTTTAATTTGATCAGGTCCCATTGATTTATTTTTGTTGCTGCTGTGATTGCTTTGGGGGTCTTCCTCATAAATTCTTTACCTAGGCCAATGTCTAAAAGAGTCTTCCCAACATTTTCTTCCAGAATTCTTAAGGTTTTGAGCCTTAGGTTCAAGTCTGTTAACCACTGTGAGTTGATTTTTGTGAGAGGTGAGAGGTGGGGATCCAGTTTCAATCTTCTGCATGTGGATATCCAGTTTTCCCGGCACCACCACTCATTGAATAGAGATTCTTTTCCCCAATGCATACTTTTGTCTGCTTTGTTGAAGATTAGATGACAATATGAGGATGGTTTTATATATGGGATCTCTGTCCTATTCCAAAGGTCTGTATCTATATCTCTGTTCTTGTGCCAGTACCATGCTGTTTTAGTCACTGTAGCCTTGTCTGGCAAGCTGATGCCTCCCAATTTATTCTTTTTGCTTAAGATTGCTTTGGCTATACGAGGTCTTCTCTGGTTCCAGACTAAAAGTAGAATTATTTTTTCTAAATCTGTAAAGAATGATGGTGGAATTTTGATAGGGATTGCATTAATTCTGTAGATCACTTTAGGCAGAATGGACATTTTAACAATATTGATTCTACCAATCCATGAGCATGGTAGGGATTTCCATCTGTGTACATCTTCTACAATTTCTTTTCTCAGTATTTCGTAGTTCTCCCTATATATGTCTCTCACATCCTTTGTTAAATATATTCCTAAATATTTAATTTTTTTGGTGCTGTTGTGAAAGGTGTTCCATCTTTGATTTGATTTTCGTCTTGACTGTGATTAGTGTATGTGAATGCCATTGATTTGTGTGCATTAATTTTGTATCCTGAGACTTTAGTGAACTCGTTTCCCTGTTCTTTAGTGTATTCTAGAAAGGAAGGTAGATATTAAGCACAAATAAAATACAAAATATTTAATTGCAATTGTGGAGTTAAAATGGCAAAGCATAGGGAGCTATGGAAGATAATGCAGTTTGCTCCTATGGCCCTGTCCTAATCTCCCACCCAATACCTAGTATCTGTTTGTAACTGAGGACTAGAGGGAGAAACAATTGAGCACCTTGCTTCAGTATGGACGTGGCTGGCGAGGTCTCTTCTGAAAATACAGAGAACCTCTAAGCTTTGTTTTTTATCTATTAAATGTCAAAGGATCTACCATTGCTATCATGAGCATGTATGATAACAGAATATTAAGGCGGCTAAATGCAAAAGGAAATTAGAGGTTGCTTGATAACTGTGCACACTTCTAAGCTGTAATACAACATCATAGTCCTTAACTCTGACTAAGATAAGAAACACTTAGGTAATGAGGAGTCTTATATCTCTTCTCTGATTATGAATTAGTTCAAGCGCAACACAGATATAAAAATAAATGATATATGTAATGCATTTATCGAACTGTTCTTAGCACTTAAAGACCTATATCTTATTCCTTTTCTGCTTCACAGAATTAATTTATTTTAACTAATATATGCCTTACACACCTATGCACTCAAGGCTATATAACTAGAACAATTTTGTGCTAAATTCACTGGGAGAAGATTGTTAATAGTAGACACAAAAATTATATCTAGAATTCTACACACCTTTGAAGCATGAGATCCAGTTATGATGAATTTTCTGGTCACACTCAAATTTGGAATGTAATAGACTTCCCATAAAAATTCTGTTAAACTACTAATGGAATTGTATCCTTACCAATTTTAACATATAGATACCCTTCCCTCTACATATTTCTGTAGGTAGAAAGCACAATGTACTTGAAAGAACATATGCTTTCAAAAAGAAATCCAAAAGAACTGTGGTTGCATCCCAGCACTTCCATTTACTAGCTCTGTGACCATGACTATGCTACTTACTTTCTGTGAATGTCATTGTGTAGTGGGAAAAATAATACCAGCTCTCCAGGGTTTAGAAGACCATAATAAATATTATTCTCTGCTTTTTTCCTTTAGTGCCACTGTCACCTTTGGCCCCTCAGAATTTCTGGAAAATAAGTGTTCATTTTATTAATCTGTTAACCAATTAAATAAGTTAGAAATTTATCTGCATGCCTGTGTTTATTTATATATATAGATACATACCACCCTAGAAATAAACTTGTAAAATAGCTAAAAATACATCTGTAACTAGGAAACATCTATTAAAAAAACTTAGTGATTAGGCTTCTGTTTGCCATCTGACTTTACAGAATAATGATTTTATTAGTTTAAGTAAGAACCTGAGATTTCATGCAGGTGATATATTGAATCACTCTGAGTTCCTGCTAAGATGTATAAAACAATAAGAATTTAGTGAAACCCAAAAACTTTACCTGTGACTGACAGTTTAGACTATACTCTTATACAGCTCAATTCAAACAGACATTTTTCATTAATAATGGAATTATAAACAATCCTATTTAATAAATAATTTTAATTCTGTCTATTAACGTAACACATATTTAGAAGTTATTGTATATGTAACATTTTTATTGAACTCTTTATAGCATACCATTTTAACAACTAGACATTCTCCTTCATTGGGGAAAAATATATGTGATAAAAATAAAGATAAATATATATGAGTACTTTAATTGCAGTTAAAATTTAGGTTAATTCCAGTTGTCAGGAGACAGAGCTAGACTGGGGACTAAGTAGAAAGAGATATATGTGAACATATATGGTGCTATAGTTTGGATGTTTGACCCCTCTGGAACTCACATTGATACTTGATCCCCAATGTTGGAGGTGGGACTAACAGGAGGTGTTTGAGTCAAGGGGGTGGATCCCTCATGAATAGACTAATGCCCTAGGGTAGGGGGAGAGTGAGTTCTCTGCTCTGTTAGTTCCCTCCAGAGCTGCTTGTTAAAAAGAGCCTGGCACCTCCCTTCTCTCTTGCTTCCTCTCTCACCATGTGATCTCTGCACAGATGGGCTTTCCTTCATCTTCTGCCACTAGTGGAAGCAGCCTGAAGCCGTCACCAGATGTAGATACCCAATCCTGAACTTTTCCAGGCATCAGAACTGTGAGCCAACTAAACCTTTTTCTATATGAACTATCCAGCCTCAGGTATCTCTTTATAGCAACATGAACAGGCTAAAACATATGGCTTTCAGTTTTATAATTTTTACTTGATTTTTGTCTCCCTAATTTTATGAAACTGTCTAAAGCTCTTCTCAGCTTCTCAGTCTCAACTCTTTTCTCAGTCTCTACCGCTTACTTCCAGCTTCCCAGTCTCTTAGTTGTCTGTTGTAAATTTCCAAATACCCTACGGGAAAAGTGACACCAAATCTTGGGCTCATTATTCTCTATCTTTCTTCTCTCCAGGATCTTGGACTCTCAAGTCTTCACTGCTTTGGTAGCTCTCTGATGCTTTCATAGAATTAAATTCCTTTTATCCTCCAGAATTTTTAGTTGTTTTCAGTGAGAAGGTTAATCTGAAATAAGCAGGTCCACCCCAATGCACACAGTGATAGGAATCTGCCTGTGCTTCTATATGTATGTTGACAGATAGGCAACTTTTGCTAATACAAACTTTGATTAACTAGTTTGAAAAGTAACTGTGGCCTAAAAATAATAAAAAGTTTACTTAAATATATATATGGAAAAGTCTTCAAGCATTTTTATAGTAGAAGAGGTTGTTGGTACCATTCACAAAGCAACATGTCCTACACAATATTTCTGCCCCATGGTACCCTTTTGCTGCCCTCAAAAAACAATCTAAACATTCCTTCCCCTATAAACAGCCTCTTCTGAATCCTAAGAATCAGCCAGGCAAAAAGTGAGGCAAGAAAGCTGAAGAAGGAGCTTCTAATACCAGAGCTAAGACTATGATGCTGAATGAATTTGATGAGGAGAGAAAGGAAGAAGGAAGGAACAAACTGAAGTTACCTCTCTGCCCTACTTGCTGCTTGTTTTAATATTTTTAAAAAGAGGCTTAGCTAAGAAATACCAATACCAGACATTTTAATAGAGTAGCTGTCAGCATCTGTTTTTGTTGAGAAATTTCTTTGATGTTTACTCTTCCTGAATATCTGTACTTTGATATGTTTGGATTCTGATTTAGAAATAAAAATATGTCTGCAAATATGATTACATTAATGACTTTAACTAGGATTACATTAAATCTATTTTATACCACATTTGAAAGTCTTTTTTAAATGTACAAATGCTTGATTTTAAGCAACTCATTTAGGTGAAAGAGAGGAGTTGATTTTTTTTTTTTTTTTTTTTTACAAAAAGAAGGATATGACAAAATGGAATTAAAAAATGTGTGTATCAGGAGATACATCTCAGATTCCACACTCTTGAATGAGTCATTAGATCTTATAATTCCTCAGTGTCGTGATCAGAAATACCAAGATAATATAATGGAGAAAGCAGGTGAGTGTAACAGGGCTGCCACACTGCATAACTTCAAGAGGTACCGATCAAGCGCTGTGTGCATGATATCTTCTGAAGTATTGCAGGGCAGTGCCCTGTGCCTAAGGCTAACATCCAGTGCGGTGATTCTCAGTCCTAATTATGGATCATAATCCCCTGGTGATCTTTTCAAAAACATTGACATCAGTTGAAATCTGAAAGGTTGGGACTCAAAGATCTGTCCATGTATTTTTGAAAGTTACCCAGTTGTTTTTGTAGCACAGCCAACTTTGCAAACTTATGGTCAAATTAATTCCCATCTCTGTTTCTAAAATGTTGTTATAGATTTAGACTTTTCTTATCTTTAGATATCACATTCAATTGATGGTTTTCCTTATCTTCTATCAATAATCCACTTCAATCATTGACTTTTACCAAAAAAAATTCTTTAGCTTATCTAATAACATTCACATGTAAATTAAGCTTTTTTTTAGTCTTTAAGTAAAACAATGAAAGAAGACATCACATTTCTATAATTTTTTTATCTTTAAATATAAAATATTTGAAGTATTTGGAAAAACACTAAAAATAATATAATGTGTATATCTATCATCCGCCATATATTCCCCAGTTTTTTCTCTCCCTAATTAAAAAAAAAAAAACAAATTTAGCTCTACCTTTCTCTCATTTCTTTCTGTTTTCTCTTCTCAGAGGTTATTGTTATTCTGAAATTGGTGTTTACCATTCTGATACGTAGTTTGGTAACTGTTCTGTGTGTATGTACAGTTAGTCCTCATTATTTGTGGATTTCAAAATTTTAAATCACTAAAACTTATTGTAAATTCACTAAAACTTATTTGTAACCCCCAAGTCAGCACTTGTGAAGCTTTTTCAGTCATTTGCAGACATGGACAGGGCAGTGAAAAATTTAAGTTGTCAGATATGCACATTCCTAGCTGAGGTTAAACAAGGTGATGCTCTGCTTTCTTCTTTCAGCTCTCATCCTGTAAACAAGAGCCTTTTTAGGGCTGATAACTAGAATCTATTTAGAACTCAGGAAAATCAGCAAGAAAAAAATCAAACAACCCTATCAAAAAGTGGACAAAGGACATGGACAGAAACTCTTCAAAAGAAGACAGAACAATGACCAATAAATACATGAAAAAATGCTCAACATCTTTAATCATCAGGGAAATGCAAATCAAAACCACAATGAGATATCACTTATCTCCAGTGAGAATGGCCTTTATCAAAAAGTCCCAAAACAATAAATGTTGGCGTGTATGCGGAGAGATAAGAACACTCATACACTGCTGGTGAGACTGCAAACTAGTGCAACCTTTGTGGAGAGCAATATGGAGATACCTGAAAGAGATACAAGTAGAACTACCATTTGATCCAGAAATCCCTTTATTGGGCATCTACCCAAAAGAACAAAAGACATTCTATAAAAAAGACATCTGCTCTTCAATGTTTATAGCAGCACAATTCACAATTGCAAAGATGTGGAAACAACCCAAGTGCGCATCAGTATGTGAGTAGATTAATAAAATGGAGTATATGTATACCATGGAGTACTACTCAGCTATAAGAAACAATGGTGATATAACACCTCTTGTATTTTCCTGGATAGAGCTGGAACCCATTCTACTAAGTGAAGTATACCAAGAATGGAAAAATAAGCACCACATGTACTCAATCAAATTGGTTTCACTGATCAACACCTAAGAGAACATATATGAATAACACTAATCAGGTGTTGGGCAGATGGGAGAAGGGAGGAGGGGATGGATGGATACATTCATAATGAGTGGAATGAGCATCATCTGGGGGATGGTCATGCTTGAAGGTCTGACTTGGGTGGGGCAAGGGCAATATAGTAACCTAAACTGTTGTACTCCCATAATGTGCTGAAATAAAAGAGAAAAAAAAAAAACAAACAAACAAAAAACAAGTGCCTTTTTGTGGTCTATTTAGTGCCACAGATTTTGTATTTATTTTTGTTCTTTGCTGTTGATTTTGCTGTTTAAAATGGCTCCTAAGTGTAGTGCTGAAATGCTGTTGGCCCCAATTTCAATGTAACGAACCAACAAATATGTATTAAATAAGGTGTCATTAAAAAGAAATACACATAAAACAAAGATATATGTTGATCATTTGATGAAAATGCTGTATCCAGAGGCTTGCAGGAACCTAACCTTGGATTTCCCCTAGAAGCAATGGTTCAGTATTTGCTAATTCAGTATTCATGATAACTTTATAGAATATAACTACCACAAATAATGAGAATTGACTGTATTTAAAAGTAATAAATGATATTGTTTATGTATCGTAGGTTTAAATGATATCAGTCTACCAATCCTTTTGTTAACTTTTTTTCACTCCATACTATGCTGTTGAGATTTGTATATGGATATAGAATTCTTTCATTTTAACCTTTAAATTCCACAAAATGACCACAGTTAATTTATCCTTACCACTGTCATTAGATTATTTTCAATTTTTGTCAAACAACGCTACAATAAAAGACTTTAGAAATGTTCCTATGCATATTCATGAGCGTGTCCCTTTGGTAAATTTCTAGAAGGCCACAGTTCTTTAGTCAGTGTTATTTCAAATACTTGAGAGCAATCATTAACTTAATCCCAATATCTCTTCTTCAAATTCAAGCAAAATATCCTAATTCTTTACATTAGTTTGTAAAATGGACGCTTTTCAGCAAACTACAGTCTTAATCTCAATCAGCCAATTTACAAATGGATGTCATTGGCCACACAACAAAACAGAAAACAGAAAAAATTCTTTATATTGATTACATGAACATTAAAAATAATATCAGCAGAATAATTGTTCTTGGTACACAATCAAGGACTGACTTTACCCATATGTTTCTGTAGCACCATATCACTGCTATTCCTCCGAAGACTGCAATTTTTAAAGTTGATTTTTTAAAATGAAATTTCTTCAAAGTTTTTTCTTTTAATTTCAGAATATCACAGGCGTACAGTTTGGTTATCTATATTGCCTTTGTACCGCCCGAGTTAGAACTACAAACTTGACCTTCTCCCAGCAATTTTTTAAAAATTGCATTTTATAATTACTATGTTTGAAATGGTTGATACCTTCAACTAACTCTTCACAGCAGGTCATAATATTAGATTGAAATAATTAATTTATAATATCATGTCGCTGCAATTTTTTGAAGACATTTTTTAATATATATAGACTTATTACTTAATTTTTTTTCTATAAAATTGTCTAGAATCTTCTTCAAAGTTGCACTTGCAGTTAATAAATTTGAACTAGCTGATAACTTCAGTTGACTACTCTAGGTATGCCGTACTAACAAATAGAAACTTATAGAATTTCTGACCTTTGACTGATTTTTTGACCTACCAAAAAATGACTTTCATATAATTTGACTTGATATGTTTATTGATAAAATATTCTCTGTATAGGCATTGAACTGTTAGCTCAGAGTCCACTCTTCTAAATGTAGAATTTTTTGTATTCTAATATTTTTTAAAAAGAAAAAAGTTAAAAATAAATCTAAAAAAAAGAAAGAAAACAACAAATTAAATTCAAACTCATAATAGAAAGGAAGTTCTTTAATCTGTTTGAGAAAATCCACAAAATCCCACAGCAGGGATCATACTTAGTGATAAAAAGCATTATGCTTTTCTTCTGGGATCAGGAATGAGAAAAGGAAGTCTACCATCACCACTTCTATTCAATGATGTGCTGTGGTCCTACCTTGTAAAAAAGCCAATAAAACTAATAAAAGATAAAAAACATTGTGGAGGAATTAATAAAACTGTCATAATTCATAGACAACAAAATTTTGGTTGTAGAAAAATCTAAATAATCTACAGAGAGATATGTGGGAATTTTTTATTTTTCTTTAAATCAATTACTAGCTTAATTCCACTGTGATCAGAGAAATCACACTCCTATAACTTCGAATTTTTTTCTGGGATTTGTTGTGATTTGATTTATGACTCACCCTAAGGTTAAGGTTGATAAATATTCTATGTGCAATTGAGAAAATTGTGTATTATTGATATAATTATGACAACCAATCAAGTTTGTTATGTTGAGCCATCTTTACTTTCACTGATATATTTGTCTGCTTGTTCTATGACTTTTTGATAAAATTTCCATTCATAATTGCATATTTTTCCATTTCTTCTTTTATTTCTGGTTGTTTTGTTTTTTATGATTTGTAGTTAGGCTTTTAGTTATGTTAAAAGCTAGAAAGATAATATCTTCATGTTTGGATTCATCTTTCTTATTTCTCGTAATACTTCCTACTTTAAAGTCTACATTTGTTTCTTATTGGTATAGTTATTTCAACTTTATTTTAGTAAGTGTTTTTATGGTTTATCCTTTTCTATTCTTTTACTTTTAAATTTTCTGGTTATAGTTAATATTTTATTTTTTATTTAGTCTGACAATCTTAGAATTTTAATTGGAAATATTTAGACCATTACACATAAACTGAATTGTGATATATTCAGTTTAAATCTATCATCTTACTAGTTTTTTTGTTTCATCAGGTTTTTTCTTCTTTCTTGCTTTCTTTTGGATTGATTATTTTTATCATTCTATATTACTTTACTTAGCTTGTTGACTGTTCATGTTCTGATACTCCTTTAGCGTACAGTAGATGTTATAAAGGCAACTAGATTTAACAGAATCTAACATAATCTAATAACTTTAGCACTTTTTAGACAATGGAAGGACCTAATAATACTTTAAGTCCATTTACCAACCTTTCACCTTTTTGCAATTGTTGCTATGTATTTTTAGTTTCTATATACATTTAAAATCTCACAAGACATTATTAATTCTTGATTTAAATATCTATATTCATTTATATTTACCTTATTTACTCTTTCTGGAGATGTTTATTCTTTCATACAATATAGTGCTTCCATCTAGAATCATTTTCCTGTTGGTAGAAGAAATCCCTTTGGTATTTCCTTCTTTCTAGGTGGGTCTGTTGGCAATGAATTCTCTCAGTTTATAGTGTTAGAAAAGCCTCTACTTTTTATTCAAAAACTTAAAACAAATTTTTTTTAAATATATCAAAATAAACTTTTAATGAATATTTTTACTGATTACAGAATTCTTCATTGACATTTAGTTTTCAGCACTTTAAAGCTGTCATTCTGTTGTTTTCTGGCTTTCGTTAATTTTATTGAGAAGTGAGCTGTTTGTATTACCATTGCCCTTTTTGAAAGCCATGTGTCCCTTTTCCTCTGGGTGCTTATTTTCCTTATGTTTAATTTTCAGCAGTTTCACTCTGATGTGACTAGATGTGGTTTTCTTGGACCTTGTCCTGCATGGGTTTATAGATCTTCTTGGATCTGTGGCTTTTCTGTTCCCCTTTCCCTCTCTGCTTCAGTTTGGATATTTTTTAGTGATCCATCTTCTATTAATATATCACTAACCATGTCTTCTGTTTTGTCTAATCTCCTATGCTCAGCATTTTAATTCTTTATATCAGTGATAGAATTTTTCAGTTTTAAATTTTTCATTTGATTTTTTTTGTTTGTTTCTTTTTGAAACAGGGTCTCACTCTGTTGCCTGGGCTAGAGTGCAGTGATGTTATCATAGCTCACTGCAACCTCAAACTCCTGGGCTCAAGCGATCCTCCCACCTCAGCCTCTGGAGTAGCTGGGACTACAGGCACTTACCACTAGGCCCTGCTATTTTTTCTGTTTTTTGTAAAGACAGAGTTTTCCTTTTGTTGTTCAGGCTGGTCTCAAACTCCTGGTCTCAAGCAATCCTTCTGCCTTGGCCTCCCAAAGTGCTGGGATTACAGGTATGAGCCACCTCATCCAGCCTCGTTTGAGTTTTTAATAGATACTTTCACTGGTGAAAAATTCCATCTTTTTATCCATTTTATTCAATGTATTTATAATAACTAAAACTTTCTACAATAACTCAATCCTTATATGCTTGGTAATTTTTTAAAAATTACAAAATGAAGTTTCTGATAAAAATATACAGGCTGTAGGTAGTTTTATCTTTCATCAGAGAAAATTTACTTTTCTTTTGGAGAGAAATTAGATTAAAGGATGATCATCTCACTCCAGTCAGTTATGGGGATGACTCAAGGCCAAGTTTTAGCCTTGCCAGTTTCTAATTCTCTCTTACTCCTAGGGCATAGCCCTACCTGAGTTCCGAACTGTCAACTGAAAGCCTGAATTTTTATCAGGCATTATCCTCTTTGGTGGGTCCAGGACTGGAATTCTGTCTCTTTAGCCTGTAAGACCGTGAAACTCTATGGTCTAGCAGGTTTTTGCCTAATTTTTCCCTACACAGTTTAAGATTTGGCAAATGCCTTAAGGGAAAAAGTCAGCTGAATTTTGGATTCACTTCTCCAAAATTCCTCACTAGGTCCAAATCCCTTTCCATCACCTCAGTTCCTTTAATATACTGGTGCTCCTTTTTTTTCTTTTGCTAGTTTATCCCATTCTTTTTATTCCTTCCAATACTGTACATACCCCCTGTACTCACTTCTATGCCTTCCTATCACTCCTTTCAAACCCAGTATTTCCCAGTTCCTACTGATTACTCACCAGCAACCCAATACTCCCAGACCAACTGATTTCTTCCAATTAACTCATAGAGTAATTTGCTTTTCCTATCCTTTGCACATACCCCTATTGTTTTAGTCTTTCTAAGTCTCTTTGGTCATTTCTTCAAACCCCAGTCTCTCCCGGTAAATCGTGAGGGAGTTGTTCAGCATCAGTACTCACAAAAGTCCTCCACAGTAGCCAGCACCGGGCCTGGTACATACAAGTTGCTCAGTAAAGATCTGCTCACTGGACAAGTTAGCTAAAGGCAGACAGTATAAATTTCTAGACCTAGGGAGTACTTTGATCCCATTATTTCTCAAGAGATGGGAAGAAATCAATGAAAAAGGAAGTTACAGAAGCCTTTTCTTTAATGTTAAGCTCTTTGAATGGCATATAATTATTTTCACTTCATTATAGCTCACAATCTATCCTGGTATAAGGATGAAGAAGAAATCTCTTTTGGATGCTTTCCTTTTCTTTGTGTCTTGCTTAAACATTTGAAAATTTGTATAAATAAATAGATAAGGCAGAGACTTAACCCTCTTTGCATATTTTTTTTCATTTACTGATCACATCTGCAGGTGTTCAGTGTCCTAAGTAAATATATCAAGTAGCCTAAAGACACTGTATTTGCATAACTGAAACTAGTGCTTTTCGATTTGCACATGACCGACCAACCTTCTGCAGAATCCTAACCAAGCAAATACTTTTGCAACAAAGAAAACTGGCTGAAGGTTTGAAGGTTCTCTCTTTATTCTCCAACATTTGCACAATTTAGTCTTATAACCATTAATGTGTGTTCAGAGCTCTTATTAAAATTATTTAAGGGTGTGCACACAAAAGGATGGCAGATTCCACTTCCATGGGATCTGGAATATACTAGATACTGAAAGAATTAAGAAATAGCATTTTCTATGCTTTTGTATATGAGTCCTTTGTTTCCTGAGAGGATAGTAAAATAAGTTAGCTGGGAAATTGTTAATGTGATCACTCAAAACAAAACTCTGCAGCACTCTGTTGAAAATGACTCCTCTTTCCTGCTCCCTGTTTCTCTCTGTGGTAACCATAACAACCAGTTCTTTTCAGAGTATGATCCATACATCACTTAATATGATCATCTATAAAGTACACTTTGGACAGGGTTCATTTTTTTACAGAATTGTTTTAAGACTGTAAAAATATTCTACAATTAGAGGTTACAATAAAGGAAGAAAAAAATGTATAGGTATATCTGGAAAATCAAATGGAGAGGACACACTAGAATATAAATGGTCAGTTCTATTTTTTAATCCATTGTTACTAACTTTCAGGGTTTAGTATACAACTTATCCTCAAACAAGAGTATAAGGATAGCTAATTTTAAAAAATGTTTTAAGTGTTATTAAGATTATTTACTGAAACTGTAACAACAAAAGAGAGACTTCTTTGTGCCTCTAGCCATGTAAGCTTTATGCCTTGAGGCCATTTGCTAGAAAAGTCTGCAGATGGAATTGCCATCAACAGGCCTGCTCTGCCACTGACCAGCTAAATAACTTTGGGGAAGTCACTTAACCTTCCTGGATCTCAGAATTTAATTTGTAAAATGAGCATGATATTGCATACTTCATATGTTGATGCTCAAAGTCAAATGATATACTTACTGCATGTAAACACACTTAGATAGGAAGGTATTAATAAGATAAAATACGGTGTGAAATTAAAGGCTGACATTTTATGTTAAACTGACCTGGATTAAAATCTGACTCAACAATATACTATCAACTATTGTCAAGCTACTTAATTGGTCAAATCTTTAGTTTCTCACCTACAAAATGAGAATAAATCATAACCAGCTCTTAGAAAATTGTGACATATATGAAGTTTTAGGTAATATTAATGTGATAATTATGCAACATATAGAATATATAGTAACTAATGATGACAATGCAGTCACCATAATTACTATATTAGAACTGCTTCTCAATTATATAGAAATGGCATCTTTGAGTTACATAATCTAGGAATAAAGCCCTGGAGGATGTTAAAGTTCCCAAATGCTTGGTGTGGGTTTGACTTTTTAGAGAAGGGAGGTAAAGATAAAAGATTTGTTTTATAAAATTTAAGTAAGTGTTACTTTTAAGTCATTGGCTTAAATTGCTCAATAATATGTTGATTATAATGTAAAACTGGATCTTGTTTTGTGTTAATAGTAAATACCAAAGCAATTTTCCTTCGTTCTCCCTTTTTTAGCTATATTAAATGAAGAAATTACTGAATATCTATAATTGAAAGATATTTGTTTTTCAAAGAAAATATTTCATCATCTTTGCTTAAATCAAAGTATATATTAAAAATGTCTAATTTTCTTAAACATTAGAGTGGGATATTTTTTGAAGAAAATTTTCAGTAACCAAACTGAGATGAAACAAGTAGAGTCCAATTTTATCTAATTGAGAAACATGAGTTTCTAATTTTTTTTTAGGTTATATTTACCTTTTGTGAACTGATCGATTCTTCTCTGGGACCAGGCATCAGTGAGGATAAGGCTGAGAAAGGATTAAATCACTGACTCCCATTTTACTCTTTCATCACTGTACAGAAAACAAAACCCTTCATGATAATCCCAATAATTTGGAATAAATAAAACTACATCCAGGTCCGAGCTTCAGTTTACCACTGGTATTTCTGAATAAAGGCTTTGCTAACGTCAAGAGAAGAATAAATATGCCAGGAAAATATTTGTCCCACTCCAGAAAACTCCCCAAACCCTTGTACAGGCAGCACTTACTTCTGGACTTGATAAGTTTTCACTTTGATACATCCCAGCCTCAGAGACTGGACAGAAGTCCAGAGACAGATTCAGATGTATGTGCCTTGCAGCAGATGTTGTATTTTGAATGTGCGTATGTGTATGAAAGGGAGAGCAAAGTCTTTGTTGAAAGCAGCAGGACCTGAGTTAGGGGACTCATAAAGAACAACTCAATCTCGGCTTCTGTGCTACAGGAGTAAGAGTAATAGCTGACCAGGCACATAAAAATGTTTAGCATACAGACACTGAAGACAATACATGTCTGGTAGCATATATCTTCACAGTCGTTTTATTTTCTCAGTGGTGTTCGATATTCCAGTAACAGGAAGGGCAAATTCAGAAGCATGAATCAGAGGCTAAGTCTTACAGAACAGTAGGAAGAAGGACGGGGGAACAAAGAGAGTAAGGATGATGGCAAGAGAGAGACTGAAGGGAGAAACAGACTTAAGTTAGAAGAAAATAATGTCAAGTTTGGGGAGAAAAGGGAAGCAAATTTTATGAGCACAAGTGTTTATTCCACATTATTGTACTGTTTTTCTCAACAACATGTGGTTTTATGCTCTATAATTATTTCATGTAAGGCTCCTTGGTTTTTCTTTCCCCAGTGAACACCAGGAATCAATTCTCTCAATTAATTTGCAGAGTATTGACCGATAAGCCAAGTAATTTTCAATAAGTATGTGGTACTTGTAATGCACTTGGAAGAATTACTTCAGTTAACATTCAATCTTACTTGTCAATGTTGAAGCATAATTATAGGGCTCACACAATTCAGTAACAATTTTGTACCTGCCCCCCACCCAAAGACTCAATATGTATGAAACTTGTTAAGAGGGAAACCATTTTTATCAAAGCAATATGCTCATTCATTCTTTGCAATAAAGGAACAGCTTAAGAAATTTGGGTTCCAGAAACTACACAATACAAGAGGCTATACTGTGTTTCTACATGTAGAAAATCATTTCTGCTTCATGGGATGCCCTCAAAGGAAATTGTATTTTACTGGTTTATAAAAGCAAAATGAATCTATGTGAAGATTTTCAGGGTGACAGGAACAGACATTCACTCAGGATACCTCAAATAAAATATATGATGATCATGATGGTACATGTGGAAATAAGGATGATTCAGACCCTGGCCACACATCGGGCGTTATGCAAACAGAGCAAATTGTGCAGTGATTTCATGGAGACTGGCTTACAGTTCAGGAACTGAAAGGTTTCTCATAGCCCAGACGGCACTTGTGACCCAGTTATCTCATTGCCCTATAGCAGCAGAGTGTCATCAATCCTGATTTTCAACAACTACCAACCATCTCATACCCTACTCTATTTTTCTCCTTCTTCTTACAACTGCTGTTGCCTCATGGGCTCTGCATTCATAACCCATGGCCTGCTTTTCTCATATGTATCTGCTGCTTCCTCTCCACCACAACTTATTATTTTTCTCTCTCTTTACCTCTCTCCCCTGCTCACCCCCACCAAACCCTTCTCTCTTGATCTAGCTATATCCTCCTGGATATTTATCTGACTAACTGATATCTCATTCAGACTCATTCAGATTAATTTCTTAAGAGATTAGTCTGATTGGTTCCTGGATCACTGCTGTCTGTACGAGGCAGAATTTGCACCCCAGGCTACTTCATAGATTCTAGCTAGTCTAGAGGTTGGCTGTTACTGTGTCAATAACTCCACCATGAAAACATGTGCGCGCGCGCGCACACACACACACACACACACACACACACACACAGAAACTGCAGGCCCAATCAACAAGGTGGCAAAATTTATGTGTATCAACATAGTAACTTTAATGAAAAAGACTCTGTCTTTGTCCATTTTTGTGCTAAAAATTCCATAGAAGGGAACTATGGATGTGGCAAGCATTTTTAGGGTTAGACTAGAAGTAGAATCATAGAATCATAAGTGAGTGTACAGTTTTGTCCACAGAAATATCAATGTAGAATAAGACAATCGGCCTAACTTGAGTGGAAGATACAATGAAAAGTAGAAGAACCTAAGGAGAGAACAGTAGGAAAAGACATATTAAAGAATGTCTTAACATCTAGATACAGAAGTTTAGGTTTTATTATGTAGTCAATAAAGTGGCATTGAAAAGTAAGCAATAAGTTGATGAAGGCAGAATTTAAGAAAGGCCAACCTGGAAGAGGTAAAAAGGGTGGAGAGGAGAGCAAGAACTTGAAAAGAAGATCGTCATTTGTAATTATAACATAATTATAATAATGTAATACTACTCAGTAAATGATTCTGAAGTACATACTACATGCCAGCATGTGCCACGTGCTGGAAATGCAAAGGTTAAAAATGTGGCGTGGTCCCTGCTATCATGGGGCTTAGATCCTGGTGGAAGACACAGAAAAGCAAAACGGCACCGACACTACTGAGCAATAAAGTCTGTCATAGGAAAAGCGTAGAGTGCTAAGAAAGCACAAAGAAGGAGTGTCAAAACTTGGCCAGAAGCACAAGGAAGGCTTCCCAAAAGGGAAAAGTGTCAAAATTGAGGCCTGTAAGCCCAAGCAGAGGATGAGGTTGAGGGCAAAATGGTGGGGGCTCAGTTCCAGGATAAAGAATAGTTTGCTAAACAGAAAAGAACAATACCAAACAATACCTGATTAACCAGAGTAACAGAGAAAAAAGTTTTTGCTTTTCTTTTAAATATCAAAGGTTCAGCACTCTACCGGGAGCTGGAGATACAGACTGAATGAGACAGACATATCCCCTCCCTGCAGAGACTTCCAATGCAGTGGGGGAGGCAGATGAGCAATTATAGTAATTGTGAGAAATTTCTGAATGGGACAAGAACCTGAGATGGTAGTTCACTGGAGGAGAAGCGTACGCACTCTTGGGTGTCATAGAAGTAAAATTTTAGTACCTTCTTATAGACAACTAAAAGTTAGCCAGGTAAAGAAAGGAGAGAAGATTCTTGCACCAGGTAGAAGGAAAGCCATGTATATGTGACCAGAGGCAAGAGAGAGTACAGAACTATTAAAAGGTTGTAAATCAAGAGAAAAAGCCATCTCTGTGCTTCCCCTAAAAAGGAAAACTGCATTTATACCTTATTTAACTGAATAATTGAGAATAAAGAGTTTTGTTTTGTTATAAAGATGAAACTTTTCCTCTTTTAAGCACTGTATTTTCTCTTTACCTGATATTCAGAGTCGTTGGGCTAACTTCATTCATGGAACTGCTGAGTCATTTTCTGTGGAAATTTCATAAACTTATAAAATGTGCGTAATAAGGCATGTTACAAATGTTTGCAAATCATCCCTGAAATCAGGTTTTTATTTTTTTAAAGACTCTTCAGGGCTTCTAAGCAAACAACTTTCTCTCAATTATCTGAATCCTATCTAATAAAGTTAATTTTCACCTTCTACTATTGTTATTCTAAAAATTGTCTTTAAAACTTGCTGCCTTAAAGGTGGAAATTTCCTTGTTAAAAAAAATCAGCATGGAGATTTAAAAAATAGAATACATATCTATAAAGTTTAAACCCTTATAATATGATGAAATTGGTTAAACTGTTTTAATCAATATCATCTACATAATATTTGGTAACTTCTAGGCAAGAGTCCTTCATGTTTATTAGTTCTTCTTAAGAAACATCTGAAAGAAAGGTTAGGATTGTTATTCTCCAATGATTGAATAACCTGATGGGACGTAATAAAGTTAGTTATTTGTTCCATCTCACAAGAGAGTCTGCACTAAAATTGGGCTTGGAATAAAGAACCTCTGGCTTTCCAGTTTTAACATTGAGTCAATAACTAAGAGGCATAAGGTGTTTGGGGGTTAATTTTAAGCTGAAGTCAATAGTAAGAAACATGAAGTTTTTTTTTTTTAAGATTAATTAGGTTTAATTATCTTACATGCAGCCTTGTAAAGGCATCAAAATTTGCCAGCCCACATTTTTTTGAAATAGACTCTCCAAGTTGCAAATTCCCCAGCACAGTCTGTTCCCTTCCCCAGCCAAAAGCCACACCAAGTCTGGCTCTCCCTGGAGGTCTGCGCAGGACCCACGCAGGTCTCAGGGCTCTGTTTCCAGAGCATGATCTCCGGGGGGTCTTATTCCCACGCCAGGAACCCATGACTAAAATACACCCACCTGCCCCATTCACACACATAAGTGTAGATCAGGCTTGTGACCTGATCCACAGTCTGGTCCATTTCTGAAGCTGACACCAGAATCCAAACAGTCAGGGGTAGGAAGCCTGAATTAGATGCTTGCTATCTTTCCCGTATTGGATCACGAATACTAAGGCTAAATTACAATCAGATTCATCTCCAAGGCTGGTGGTTGTAAGAAATTCACTGAGTAATTCACCTTTCACCAAAAACACTGGTAAGAAATTGTTTTTCTTTTGCTTATTCTCTTCCATACCCCTTTTTAAGGCTGCTGGTTTACTGTGCCAGAATATCAACACACAACTGTGAATCCACTACCCTTTTCTGCAGTGGGCAGAGATGAAGGGATGAAGGGTGGCACACATTTTCAAAACCACGTGAATCTCCCTTTCTCTGCCTGTACAGAGATACTGTGGGCAGCACGGAATAT
The DNA here is from genome assembly GCF_041146395.1 of Eulemur rufifrons. Lineage (NCBI taxonomy): Eukaryota > Metazoa > Chordata > Mammalia > Primates > Lemuridae > Eulemur > Eulemur rufifrons. The sequence continues at coordinate 78,590,132 of NC_090999.1, read as the reverse complement.
AGCTACATGGTGGTCAAGGCTGAGTCGGCAGAGGCAGCAGTACTCATCCGCGGGAATAGCTGGGTGTACGTGTTCTCTGACACAAGAGGGCAAGGGTGGGCGGGGTAGATACCATGGCTATTTCTGTCCCTGATTTAGAGGCCTATGCGTGTTCTTCTTCCCCCACCCCTTAGTTTTGTATTTTGAAAAGTTTCAAACCTACAAAAGAGAAGCAAGAATAATACACTAACGCTCGTATCCATTTCATCTAGATTTACCAATTGTTTTTTAATTGAAAAATAAAAGTTTTATATATTTATGATGTACATTATGTTTTCATATATGTGTACATTGTGAAATGACTAAATCAAGCTGATTAACACATCCATTACTTCATATATTTTTTTTTTTTGTGGTGAGAGCATTCAAAATCTACTGTCAGCAATTTGCAAGCATTTAATACATTATTAACTATTAAATATAACCACCATGAAGTACAGTAGATCTCATGAACTTATTCCTCCTGTCTTACTGAAATTTAAATTCACCAATTGTTAACATTTTGTCACCTTTGATTAATCTCTCTCTTCTCTGTATCTCTGTAACAAACACACACACTGTTTTATTAATTCAAGCATTCATTCACTTATTTGCTGAGGCTTCTGAGACCCAGTTGTAGGCCTTGTAACCCTTTATCCCCAAATGCCTCAGCATGAATCTGTTAAAAAAAAAGACAAATCCCATATAAATATGGTACTGTTATTAGAGTCATAAAATTTAATATTTATACAATGCTATTATCTAATGCACGGTTCATATTCTAATTTTATCAACTGTCCCAATAAGAAACTTCTCAGCTCCCCCGTCCCCCAAAGCCTGATTAAGAGCATATGTTGCATTCCATTGTCATATCTTTTTAGTCTCCTTTTTATCTAGAAGAGTTCCCCAGCCTTTTACATTTTTTGTCTTTATATGACACTGACATTTTTATTTGAAGAAGAATCTAGACCAGTTGTTTTGTAGATTGTTCTTCACTTTTGATTGGTCTGATTGTTTCTTTGTGATTATGTTCAGGGTACACAGTTTTTGTCAGGAGTACTACCCAGGGAATATTGTATCCTTCTCAGGGCGTCAGTTAGGGAGGTCAGGATTCAAAAATTACCTGAATTCTCTTTTATTCTTTTCTGTATGGTTGTTATTTATTTGATATATAGTTAGGTTCATTTGTTTCTGTTTATATTAAATTTTGGATTCCCTCATCTTTTATTATTTAACTTTATTGTTTAATATATAAAAAATTAACATGGCTCAGAAGTCAAAACTATGTAAGATGGTATAATCAGTGAAATCCTATCCCATTCTCTATACTTTCTACTCTGTTCCCAATACATAACAGATTACCTCTATATAACAGATTGTTTCCTGTACATAACACATGTCATTAGTCTGATTATTCTTCCTGCATTTCTTGGGCTGTATACACCCACACACACACATACGTAGTACACACATACATATACATGCACAAACACATGCCCACAAATACCTCTCATACACTATTTTGTACCTTGCTTTATTCAGTTAACAATATATTCTGAGAATAACTTTATATCAGTTCATACAGGTCTTCCTAAATGTTTCTAGCCACTACAGAATACTTACGTGGCCATATCATAGTTTATCCAACTTATCTCCAATGTATGGGCATTTAGGCTATTTTCAATACTTACCTTCTACAAATATGCAATTAATAACCTTGTCCCTTTTGTTTCCTGTATTGTTATAGGTTTAACTTCTAGATGTGGGATTACTGGTTTGCAGAAAAAATGTCTATGAAGCATATTTCCCCCCCCCCAGAACAGCTGTGTAATTTTGCACTTCCACCAACAAAGAGAGACAGAGCCCACAGCCTCTGTGTTGTCAAGCTTCTGAAGTCTACCAATTTGATGGGTCAAAAATGGTATCTCAATTTAAATTGCATTTACCTTATCATGAGTAAAGTTGAACCTTTTTTCTATGTTTAAGAGCTGTTTGTATATGCTTTTATGGCTGTTCATGTCATATGCCCATTTTTCTAATAAACTTTTTTTTTGTTCTTGTCTCATCCACTCTTCAGCATTCTATTACACATTAGGGATGGTAGTGCTTTCTCTCAACTATATATTGAAAAGTATGTCTCCCAATTTGCATTTGTCTTGATTTTGCTTATGGTGTGATTTTGCTCATGGTGTTTTTCTGCCATGGCAAAAAAATTTATTGTTGTTTATGTAGTCCAAATTGTTAGTTATTTATTTTACTATATCTGGATTTTGAGTTATAGTTAGAAAGTTTTGCCTATACTCAGGATGTGAGATATGGCATATTTTTTTTTCCAATTGGCTATTCGGTTGTTCCAAATCATTTATTTAAAAGTCTACCTATTCCCCTAGTGTTTTGAGATGAGGCTTTCCTCATATACTAAATTTCCATTATGTATTCTTTCTCTGGATTTTCAATTCTATTCTATGGTTCTAAAATTCATGTACCAGTACCACATTGTTTTAAGTCTAGAGGATTTTATTTACATTTCGAATGGATCAATCCCTCCTTCATCTCTTTGATTTTTTTCATGTCATTTTATCTCAAATTATTTTTCATTAAACTTTTTCTGACCACTCCAGAAAGAGTTCTACAGCAACTTTGGAATCAACTTGTTAGTTCCAAGGGGAAAAACGATTTCTAGTTTTATTGGGGTTGTATTATATTTATAAATTAATCTATGGAGAACTGATATCTTTATGATCTTTAGTCATCTAATCCAAGGACAAGGAATATCTTTCTGTTTGTCTACTTTTGTGTCACTGAGCAGGACTTACACATATCTTAATTTTATTCCTGTCTATTTCATCTTTTGTATCTATACATGATTCTTGATTGCCCCCTTTTCAAATTTAAGCACTAGTCTCTGTGAGAGACACATACATAAAATGATATTGAAAAATGTCTACAGAAAATATAACTAAGATAATATATCAAGAGAATTTTAGATGATAGGACTATCAATTATGCTGAATATTCTTGCTCTGTGACAATAATAAATATAAATAGGCATTTAAAATGCAACCTTGTCTTTCCCACTTGCATCAACATAAATGCTCTGAGCAATAAAAGATAAACTTAACATTTGCTATGAAGGGAAACCCCAAATGATAAAATATCAATATAAACCTGTAAGTAAAAGGAAACAGATAAAAGAATCAGAGAAAAGGATCATTGGAAAGATATGTATAGAATTCAGACACAACAATTTGCTGTCTAGTGACAAATATTAGATTAAATAATATTAATTGAAAAATTAGATGAAATATTCAGTTGATTCCTACAACTCTATATCAAACTAGATTTATTGAAACCTCTGTGAATTAGTCTTCTTTTCCTTTGATAATCACTTCTACCCATTTTTGCCAAGATTGTCTCTATTTAAAGCTTCTCTTCAAAAGGTTCACCTACTCTCATAACTTCAATCATTTCCTCTCCCAGTAAAATAAAATCCCTGTTAATGTACCTTATCCATGTGAGTTCGTTCCTCTGAGCTCTGATTGTATGACTGGTATCAATGGCATTTGCTAATTTCCATTGACTTACTCTACCATTACATTAAAATTCATTCTCTTTAATGAAATTTCAATTTTTGTCTTTGGCAACACCATTCTCCCAGTTTTTGATTTCACCATTCATTAGTCATTTACAATCAGCCAACAAATTTGGCGATTCTTTCCTCATAATTGTTTCTTGCTTCTGCTCTTCCAACTTCATTCTTAGAGACATTACCATAGTCTGGTCCAGTTTTACTCAAAGAGTCATCTATGGAGCTCATTAGTTGCTTATAATCCACTAAATATTCTGCAGGCTGTTTTGCATTTTCAGAGAAAAAAACTATAAAATTATCTTTCTCATATATATTTAGTGGCTTTGAAGTGTAAATTAATTATAATTTTCAAAAAAATACATTATGTTTTAGATCTTTATCCTCTAACATGTGCTGAAGGACATGTCAATTTGCTTTGGCTAACATTCAGGTAATGGGCTGCATTTTGGCTGACATTTTTCATGCCATCAGTTTGTTATTCTCTACATTTGTTAAATTGCCTTTTAAAAAACACTATACTGATCTAGGCCCTATTCATCTCTTGCCTGGAGCTCTGTAGGATCATACTCTCTGTCTTTCCTGCCTCCCATTTCTCATTTCAACAGCCTCCTGCACAAGACACCAAGTCCATTTCTTAGAAACATTCTGTGCTCCCCAGTGTTTTCAAGACTAGGCCCCACCCTAAATGTCTTTAACAATTTGTGGGTCATCTGCCTGATCATTTACCTATTTCCTTTGCCCAAAGCAAACTGTCTGGCTGCTGTCTTTCCCAGCACTGTATTTGACACACTCTTCATGTTTTTGTTCGTTGTGTGCTTAGACTTAATACCATCCCACTTAAACTTACTCTCACTCAACTAGGTCTTATTTTTCTTTCAAGGCTCTATTCAAGTTCTTCATTAAGCCTTTCCTGACCACTCTGGACAGCACAGTCTTCTCCTAATTGTTTGTAATAATAGTTCTTAAATAGAGATACTTATCAGAATCCTCTATTTTAAACTTAAAATTTAAAAAGTTCAAATGCCTGGGCCCTCTGCCTGGAGATCATTACTCCATAGGCCTAAGGTGTAGAATCTGGGAACCTTGTTTTTTAAAGCTCCACCAGGGATCAGAGCGGGCTATGTAACTTGTAAAGTCCCAGGCAAAACAAAAATGCAGGGCCCCTTGCTCAAAAAGCAGGAAAGAAAAGTGCCATTAAAAGTACTAAAATAGAAAGCTTTCCCCCCTTTTTCATGATCTCTCATCCTGTCATGGTATATTTTACATGCTATTTAAAGTCATTGCAAAAAATATAAAATTTAAGTTACGTTGAATTTTATTGCTCATCTTTATATTGTACAATACCAGTTTTAAATGCAAATATGAGAATATTTAACTCATAAATGGAATCACTGAAATTACATAATTGATACTCTGTGGCATATATATATTTTCTTATCAGGATAGTAGAAAACTCAAAACTAACTCAACTGTTTTTATTTCACTTCTTGATATGAGTACATTCTACCAACACTGTCTGTCTTATGCTTACTGATGAAAAAGGACTGAAAAGGAAAGGAACTATGAGTAGACTTACCATTCTCTTTCTATGTCATCATTTTTAGCATAGGTAATTGATGAATACAAAGGAGTAATGCAAGTAAGAAAGGAATGACATGATTGATTCCTTGGTTGCCATCGTCTTCTTTTTGAATTTAAAGTAAGTGTTGGTTTGAATGGCCAGTGTGGCCTCTTGGGGCTGGTAGCACCTCACTTGCCCAGTCATATTGTAAGGGCAAATGCAACTTAAAAATAAGAAACTTAATTCTCCCTATTGAAAATACGGAAAAAGAATTCTTCCCCTTCCCTTTTCTTAGAGCATTTACTTTAGCAAACTTGTAATTATAAATTTTTTCTCTATCTCTTTGAAATGTATGTAGATCTTTTTTTTTTTTTTTTTTTTTTGAGACAGAGTCTCACTCTGTTGCCCAGGCTAGAGTGAGTGCCATGGCGTCAGCCTAGCTCACAGCAACCTCAAACTCCTGAGCTTAAGGGATCCTCCTGTCTCAGCCTCCCGAGTAGCTGGGACTACAGGCATGCACCACCATGCCCGGCTAATTTTTTCTATATATATTTTTAGCTGTCCATATAATTTCTTTCTATTTTTAGTAGAGATGGGGTCTCGCTCTTGCTCAGGCTGGTCTCGAACTCCTGAGCTCAAACGATCCGCCCACCTCGGCCTCCCAGAGTGCTAGGATTACAGGCGTGAGCCACCGCGCCTGGCCATATGTAGATCTTTTAAAAGCTACATAAGCCTTTTGCTGGCTCTATGACTCAGGAATGTTTTTCTCAAAAACCAAAGAACCATCTCTTTGAAATGTAATCAAGGAAAATAGAGTCCCTAACTCCCAGTTTCTGTGGGAAAGTAGGAGCCTAACTTCTCCAGGGCATTGCTTCAAAACTACCTCCTGTCATAAAGATATAAAAGTTTATTTTTCCTTTGGATAAATCCAACTAGCTAACACAAATGGTCACCCCAATTGCCAAGTGAATTTAGGATGAACTATATGTGACGAATTGTGCTGTGAAGTCCTCTTACTTGAGGACTAGTTATTGTTTATCTGGAGGATATGTATATGATGCATTGTATTTGCTTGGCTATACAAAAAAAGAGATTGCTGTTAACAATTTCTTTAGGGGATTATCTATGCGGCACATCACATCTAGCTGAATGCTTATTCAATAATAAAATTGTTTTTTTCTTCTTCTACCTTTGTGGAGAGGTTTTCTGGATTGGGAGGAAATTTGTTTTTAAATATATCCCCCCACTAATGTGCACTTTGAATTTTGCTTAACTCCCATGAACTCCATCGAAATTCTGTGCTCATGGGGCACATTTGCATGCAAATACAGAGGCAAGGAATGACAATAGACTGGCTCTATTGTTCCACAAGACTCCAAAACACAAGTTCAAAGATAAAATTATAAAGAATTTCAAGGGCAACAGCAGAGCATTAAACCAAGTGCGAACTCTTCTAAGCACAGGCTCTGTGTGATTGACAGGTTGCCTGTCCATGAAGTTGGGCCGGTTGGTGATTCTAATATGGACCCATATTAGCAATCACTGGCTTATAGCAAATACTATTGGAACCACTGGCCCTGAACTCCAGTTAAATAATTTAAACAATGAAAATGCCAATAATTTTTCTTCTTGTTTATTCCTTTTTAAATTATATTTCATTAAATATAAAATTTTCTTACTAACAAATTCTAAAAAGACAAAATTCTTTTACTGAATTTCATTATATCTACCTTTAATCCAGAGAAGTGGACTACTGGCTAAGTCTTAGGAATGTCTTAGTTACAAATAATTTCCCAAGTAAATAATATCACCCTTTGCCTGTTTCAGAGTTTATGGACCCAGAGCTAAGTAACTATGCCCCCTAGACAACCTTATTAAACCAGGAATAACTAGGTTTAAGCCCAAGTGTTTTATTTCTTAGTGGGAATATGAAACCAATCAAACATTTGTTTATACAATACAACAGCATATTGGAAGCATATAGAAAACTTTGGCAGTACAAACAGCAAGAATACAACAGAAGCAGAAAACAAAAGAGAAAGATTTTAAAGGAATTGTATTCTGGGATTAATTATCCTAGGGCAAAAGGTCTTCTTCAACATTTATCAATCCCACATGGCATTTAACAACAATAATGCCAAATTTTCCAGGAAACATTAAAATACACAGGGTGTCTTCTATTGACAAGGTTATTGAATTATATAATCCATTTCCAAAGATTCTTGTATTTAATTTTTAGAATGTTTGTGGCTTAAATAATTTGGTTTCCCATTTCTCTATGATATTATATAAATAAAAGTTTACTTTAATCATATTTGCTAAAAGTAAATTTGACCTACCTTTCAAAATTCAGCTCTACCAAAAGAAATAGGATATCCTTTTCAAATAACAACTATAATTATAATCATTAGGTCAAAATATCCAAGTTAGGTCATTTAATTTACGGGGAAAACTGGATAATTATCTAATTAATTCCTGGTAATCTGTGCTTAGTATAAAGTCCCAAGCAATAATTATGTGTGCAAGCTACAAAATGAATGAGTTCTCGGTTTCTTGAAAATTTGGTGGGTTTTCCTATCACTTTTGACTTACTGCATTTTCTACACATTTCTTTGTTCTCCTCTTACCTAAACTCTACTTTCCTTCTTCCATAGATGTGTTCTATTGAATTGTCTAGAATCTACCTCATGCTATTACTTCCCTTTTCCTAAGGAAACCAATTTTTCTAACGAGGCTAAAAATCCTATCCTCATCAGGGCCGTTGCAGTTGGAAGGCTGTTCTGACTCACTGAGATTGCTACCAGCTCTCTCATTTCAATTATCTTATTTAGTAGGCTCATTTCATTTGAAGATCAAACTGGCACAATTTCAAACTCATTTGACATCTGAGACTCTGCAGCCCAGCAGCTCTGTCCTGCTGGCCTTCCCAGTTTAGCTGCAGAGACTCTAAGAGCTCCAGCAAGATTATCAGCTTTATATTTAGTATCAGAAAGTGTATATTTAAGTGATGGATGCCATAAATTCAAGGGAAGACAGACCATGCAGAACATAAAATTTGTAAAGTCTGTGCTTCGAAATTCTTTTCTTCCCTAAATTCTAGCATAGCCTAATCCTCAAGGTATTAACACTTCTTACAAGATAACAATTGGGCCAGTTTTCCTTATCATAATTTTGGGCTGTAAGTAAAATATGCAATTGCAAGAAAATAAAATGCCACAGTATAAACACAAGCTACAAGCTTTTCAACATTTTTCTCTGACACTTGAATAATATCTGGTACATAATAGGTATTCACTAAAGTAATATTTGCTGAATGGGTAAATTAATGAATCTCAATTTTCTTTTCTAATCTGTTCCACAATCTATGTGTATTTACTACTAGTGAGGTTTTTGGGTTTTTTTTTTACTTTTATCTATCTACCTACCTACCTACTTACCTATCTACCTGCAGACACTGCACCTGCATTTTCTTGATTCTTTAGTGAACATTGTCATTCACAAGATTCTACTATTCTTCTTAGCAGCAGAGACCCCACTGGTTCTTCAAATTTTCCTTCTATTATCCAATTTTACATCAGGGACAATAAACCCCTAAAAACAAGTTGGTTCTTATTTACTGCTTTGCATTTGTTGGATGGTTTCATACAAGGTAACATTGTCTCTGCAATGTGATTTTAATCTTGAGAGCAGTGAAAATGTTGTAAGCTCCTACCTACCTATAGGTCTGATCAAAATATTAGGCAAATATAGTGGTCATTATATTATGAATGTTTTATTGACTAAACAAATGAGTCATCTATTAGGAGTTATTCATTAATTGGCCAAGTATTTCCTGAGCCAGACTCTGACACCATTTTAGGTTTCAAGCAGGCATTTTTTCAAAATGTTTTTCTTTTGCTATGACTGTTCTTGTAATCTCTGTCTCACAATATGATGCAAATAAGAATTATGTGAATAAGCAGATGACCTGAGACCTGTCTTGACTCTACCTTCTTGGCTTGGAGATTTTGTGACGCCAATTAATATGGTAGTTGTTACAGACAGAATAATTGTCCCTCAACTGGATTCACATTCTAATCCCCAGAGCCTGTGAATATATTATCTTACATGGCAAAGGGACTTTGTACATGCTGTTAAGCTAAGGATTATAAGATAGGGAGATTATCCTGGGTGGGTCCAATGTGATCATAGGGTCCTTAAAAGATGGAAGAAGGAGGGAAAAGAGTCAAAGAAGGAGGTGTAAGGACAGGAGTTAGAGGTTAGAGATGAGATAAAAAGAGAAGAAAGAAACAGATTGAGAGATTTAAAGATCTACACTGCTGGCTTTAAAGATAGAGGAAGAGGCCACGAGTTGAGGCATGAAGTTGATTTTTAGAAGCTGGAAAAGACAAAGAAACAGATTTCCCCCAGAACCTCCAGAAGGAATGCAGGCCCGCTGATACCTTGATTTTAGCCTAGTAAAAGCCATTTTGGATTTCTGACTTCCAGAACTATAAGGTCACAAATTTGTGTGGTTCTAAGTTTGTGGTAATTTGTTAGAGCAACAATAAGAAACTAATACAGTGGTTAAGAATTCAGGCTTTGCTGTTCAAAGACCCGGCTTTGCCTCAGTGTTTCTGTCTGCAAAATGGGAATAAGGAAAGCACGTCCCTCTTAAAATGGTTGCTTAGCTATGCTTGAGTACTTATTTACACTATGATTCTGTTTTCAATTGATTTTTACATGTAGATTATATCTGTCTTTCATGTATCTTTGACCCATCTAATTAGCTATTCCTGGAAAAATTAGCTAAATTTTATCAAAGCAATACCCTCAAAGCACTTAGTACGGGAATAATTTCTTAAACAAAAATACAAAACAACTTGATTTCAGGGTTAAAGATATGAATTCTTCAATCCAAATATGAATAACATTAATAACATTAGTAACAGAAATCTTAATTTGTATGCAGTTTGAACAAATTAAATACTATTTAAAAAAAAAAAAAAAAGAATCCTGACCTTCCAAGGAGATATGAAATCAAATCAAAAGAATGATTCAAGCAACTGTGTAAAAACTTTGATGTCAAGGGAAGTGGTTCAGAATAATTCAGATTGATTGTCTACGCAGCTTGAATTTGCCAAAAGAAAGCCAAGTTTCCACTACATTCAGCTGTGCGTGCCTTTCTTGGAAAGCAAAGTCAGCAAAATCCCCTTGAAGTTTCCTATAGGAGTCAGCAGTCTCAAGCAGAATATAGCCATGAGGAGGCGGCCCGTCCACCCCCCGGCCACTGACATCTTCATTTTGTTTATTCTTGTGTATTCATCTAGTAATGATCCATCTGTGCTTCCCCAGCTATTTGAACAAAGTATTAATAGAAAGATTAAAAGAAAGCAAAGTAGAAACACAGTATGGAAGAATAGCAATGTACCTTCATACAAGTCATTATAATGCTACTTGAAGCAAAGATACTTAAACTGGTTAACTGTTTTAAGACAAGGCAATTCATTACATTTAACATTTTAAAGGCTTTTTTTTTAATAGAACAGTTTTAGGTTCACAACAAAATGGAGAGAAAAGTACAGAGATTTCCCATGTACTTCCTGCTCCCTGACATACATAGCCTCCTCTATTACCAACATCCCTCATCAGAGTGGTACATTTGTTACAATTATAAATTTGCAATGGCACATCATTATTATCCAAAGTCCACAGTTTACCTTAGAGTTTACTCTCAGTCTTGTACATTGCATGTGTTTGGACAAATTTATAATGACATGTATCTACCATTATAGTAGCACACAGTATTTTCCTAACCCTAAACATCCTCTGTGCTCTGCCTATTCATCCCTTCCTTCACCCCATCAACTCTCTGGTAACCACTAATTTTTTTACCATTCACATAGTTTTACCTTTTCCAGAATGTCGTATAGTTGAAATCATGTAGTATGTAGCCTTTTTAGACTGTCTTCTTTCACTTGGTAATACACATTGAAAGTTCTTCCATGTCTTTTCATGGCTTGATAGGTATTTCTCATTATAATAGCACTGAATATTATACTATTGTCTGGATGTAACATAGTTTATTCACCATTCATGTATTGAAGGACATCTTGGTTGCTTCCAAGTTTGGGCAACTATGAGTAAAGCTGCCATAAACATTCTCATGTGGGTTTTTGTGTAGACATAAGTTTTTAACTCCGTTGGGTAAATACCAAGGAGTGAAATTGCTGGATGATATGGTAAGAGTATGTTTAGCTTTATAAGAAACTGTCAAACTATCTTCCCAAGTGGCTGTACCATTTTGTGTTCCCACCAGCAATGTATGAGAGTTTCTGTTGCTCCACATCCTCATCAGCACTTAGTGGTGTCAGTGTTTTTGATTTTGATCATTCTAATAGGTAATGTAGTGGTATCTCGTTGTTTTAAAGTATGTTGAATTTTTATACTGAATTCTGAATGGAAACACATTGCATTAACTTAATTCCTTTTCTGTTTACTAAAGATGCATGCTGTAGATTATACTTTGACTTCAGAAGTTTTTTACAATAAATATTTGCCATCAACTTTCCTTAGCATTCGTTGAGTGCAAAACATTATGCTAGGGAGTGAGGAAGGTTCCCCTGTTGGTTAATTTTATATGTCAACTAGAACGGGCTAAGAGATACCCAGTAAGCTATTAAAAGCATTATTTCTGGGTGCATCTGTGAGGGTGTCTCCAGAATAGATTAGCATTTGAATCAGTAGACTGGGTAAAGAAGATCCACCCTCACCAAGGAAGGTGGGCATCATCCAATCTGTTGAGAGCTCGAATAGAAGAAAAAGGCAGAGGAAGCATGAATTCTCTCTCTCTCTTCTTGAGCTGGGACAACCATCTTCTCCTGCCTTTGGAGATCAAAGCTTCTGGTTCTAGGTCTTTGGACTCCAGGACTTACTGCCCACTCCTCCAGGTTCTCAGGCCTTCAGACTCAGACTAAATTACATCACTAGCTTTTCTGGTTCTCCAGCATGCAGCTGGCATATTATGGGACTTCTCAGTCCCCATAATCATATGAGCCAATTTACATAATAAATATTGTCTTAAATATGCATATATATCCTATTGGTTCTGTTTCTCTGGTAAAGCCTGACTACTATAGTTCCTAAAACCTAACACTTTCCAAAATGAAAGCAAGGCAGTACAGTTGGGAAATGCCCATATTTCATTTGAATTTATAGCCCCCAGTTTACTGACTGGCTTGTGGAGAGCTCTGTCATTTGTCATGCCTGGTTATAATTTTTAATCAGTACAGCATGTCCTCTTTTCCTTCCAAAGGCCCATCTGTATCCTTTGCATAGTGATATTCAACTTCCAAGAGCTAGAAAAACTAGAAATAACAAAGAACCACCAAATAAAAAGAAACGTCATCAGAAAGGAATTTTCCCATCCTGATGTGGCTTTAATATGTGCCAATTTAACCAATTGTCAACCACATTACAAATGACACACATAAAGCTAAGTCATGGTTGAATCACCAGCAGCAATGAATTTTGTTTGTTCATTTCATTCTTTCCTTCTCTCTTCTTTCTCTTATTTTTGGATGCTGAAAGATTGCCAAAATGTTTTTGTTTTTCATTTTGTTTCTGTCACATCTAGCCATTTTTCTTTTTCAAAGTGTGGTAGATATTTATATAAGCAAAGTGTCATGAAGAAAACTGTCCATGGGGCCTGTAAGAGGAGAATCCTAGCCATCATCCGGCTTGCTAAAACCATATCCTTTTGTGAGAAATCAAGCCATTTATTTTTTATTGCGTATCCAAGTTGAAGTTTTATAATTATTTTATTTTAATTTAAGACGTTGATAACAACACGTATATTAAACCTCTTCCAAACCTATTATAAAGTCGGGTTAGTTGGCTGCTTAACTATGGCCTGTCTCATTATATACAGGACATTTGAGGCAGTGTATCAGACTCTAAACAAGACAATACAAATTTTAAAATAAAAATTTTGACCAAGAGGATGAGACTGTCAGGGTAGCTGGTTAGTATGCATTCATGTAGTCCATAAGAACTTATATGATTGTAAAACCTGGCTTATAGAATGAGCTCTAAGATATCAATTATATGTGAATTTCTTTTTGTTAATCCATCAAAATATATATAATATCATAAAATATTTGCCCCTCCAGAGAAGCAAGTAATTTCTTCACACCTAGCTCTAAAGAAAATCATTTACATGATAATAATAACTTTTATGTTAGCTTATAACTATTAGTATATAGTGTTTACTTTTTTCTAGGCAATCTTATAAGACCATTTCTCATTTAATGCCTATAATAATCCTTTGAAGTAGGAACTATTTTATCCCCATCTTAAAAATCAGAAAACAGAGCCCCAGAACCAACAAACTCAATAAAATAGGTTCAAAACATGGCCCAGGTAGGCAGTTCCTTAATGGTCTAGCTTAATCCAGAGATAATGGTAGGATATCTAAAGAAATGAATAAACAGCACATTAAACATTTAAGTCAAAATGGGATTTGCTACTCATATGTGGACTCTAGAGAAGTCAAACTCATAGAAGCAGAAAGTTGAATGGTGGTTACCAAGGGCCGAGGGGAAGGTAGTGGTGGAGATTGGGGAGAGGTCATAGGATATTACAAAATTTCAGTTAGACAGGAGGAATAAATTCAAGAGATCTATTGTACAACATGGTGATTACAGTTAATAATGTATTGTATACTTGGAAATTGCCGAGAGTAGATTTTTAAATATTCTCACCCCAAAAATATGGATACGTATATGAGGCAATGGATATGTTAATTAGCTTGATTTAGTCATTCCACAGTGTATATCAAAACATTGTGTTGTACACCATAAATATATATAATTTTACAGAAAAAAAGAGCCATGCTATAGACAATAATTTTCTATTACAGTCATCCTTGGTGTACTTGGAGAATTGGTTTTAGGACACTCTGCCCCCACCCCTGCATATGCCAAAATCTGTGCATACTCAAATCTGGCAGTCAGTCCCACGGAAACTGCATATATGAAAAATCAGCTCTCTGTATATGTGATTTCGCACCCAGTGAATACTATATTTTCAAACTGCATTTGGTAAAAAAAAAAAAAAAAAAATGCACATATTGGTGGACCCACGCAGTTCAAACCTATGTGCTGTTCAAGAGTCACCAGTACTTAATAGTATATCCTGAATAACTTCTCATGCAATGAATGAAGAACTAGGTCCTTGTTTTAATGATTGCCTCATGTTTCAATGTATGGCTCTACCATAATTTAATTACTTTCCTATATTGAACACTTAATTTCTTTCTGGCTTCTTATAATTTTAAACACTAATAGGATAAACATTCTTGAACAGGTATCAATATATATCTTTTCTGATTAAATTCGCAAGGCAAATTTCTAGAAGAAGAATTGCAGTACCACAATCAATGCAAAAAATTGTTAAGGCTTTTGATGTATAGAGTCAAAATTCCTCCAGAAAGTTTGGTCAAATTTATAGACTCACCATTAAGATATAGAAGTTCTTGTTTTCCCTTATCTTTAGGATGGATCTACTGCATTTTATAATTTTTTAAAAACTTTTGACAATTCAAAAAAACTAATATTTGTGCATCTTTATGAGGAAAACTGAAAACTTTTCATGTGTTTTGATTATTTGTAATTCTCATTTTGTGAATTAACTATGTTCTTTCTTCATTTTTCTGTTAATGTTGTTTTTATCTTATTATTTGTTTATAACAGTTCTTTCTAGATAAAGAATACTGCCTGATAGCTGTCATATATGTTGCAAGCTTTTTTTTTTATACCTAGTGTGTTGTTTGCCTTTCAATTTTGCTTATATTTTCTCCTATATATCAACATATTTTATTTGTAAGTGTCAAATCCCTAAATCTGGTCCTTTATATCTTTTGAGTTTTACCTCATTGCTAGGAAGCTCTTCAAAAGCCTATGGCCACTGGGCACAGTGGCTCACACCTATAATGCTAGCATTCTGGGAAGCTCAGGCTGGAGGATCGTTTGAGCTCAGGAGTTTGAGACCAGCCTGAGCAAGAGCGAGACCCCGTCTCTACAAAAAATAGAAAAATTAGCCGAGTGTGGTGGTGAGCACCTGTAGTCCCAGCTACTCAGGAGGCTGAGGCAGTAGGATCTCTTGAGCCCAGGAGTTTGAGGTTGCAGTGAGCTATCATGACGCCACTGCACTCTAGCCAGGGCGACAGAGCAAGACCCTGTCTAAAAAAAAAAAATAAATAAATAACTTATAGCCCCAAGATTTCATATATATTTGCCTATATTTTTCTTAGTAATTTAATTTGAGTTTATGTGGTTTGGCTCAAGACTAATTCTTATCAAAAGGTCAATAACTAAGGGAGGGTCAATAAAAGCTGCTAATAATCTTGTATTATTAATAGCATTCTCCTCACATTTAGAAAGAGAATCTACAACTATATTGAAAGTACTATGAGAGCAACCATGGGGACTTCTGTGGGTTTGACTCAGTAGAGAAACTATGGACTAGTTATGAAATGAATTAATGACTGTGAACAGTGGCATAGCCCTGCCTATAGCCCTCAAGCTTCCCTTATAAAAACATAGGCTTAAGAAACTCAGACCAGGAATTTGTCAAAGATAAATCTAACATAAATTGTACATGCAACACTAAATAAACTAATGATTTTTATCTTGGAGGAAAAAACATGGGGATGGACCTCCACTTTGTCTTTATTTGGGTGGAATCACACACTTAAAAAAGATAAAAATGGAAACATCCACACACATCGTTAAACATGATAGTTTTAATTGAGAAAACAAAGTCAATTTTTTCACAATGTGTTTGATTATATCTTTTTTCTGATACTCATCTAGAGAAAAAAGTGTATCAATTAGGTATGTGTATTAGGTTTCTTTAGAGAAACTGAACCAATTATATTTATATGTACACTATATATATATACACACACACACATACATACACACATACATTTATATACACACATACACAAATATATGTACAAAAAAAGATTTATGGTAAAGAATTGGTTCACACAATTATGGAGTTGGAAAATCCAACATCTGTAGAGCCAATGTCCCAGTTTAAGTCTAAAAGTTGGAAGTTGCTTTAGAACCAGGAGGAGCTGATGTCCCAGTTTGTGAAGCAGAAGAGCTGATGCTCCAGTTCAGAGATGACTGGGCAGGAGAATTGGCCCTTAACCAGGGGAGGGTCAGCCTTTCATTCTTTGCAGGCTTTCAACTGATTGAATGAGGTCCATCCTCCCACATTAGGGAGGACAGTCTGCTTTGTTCAGTCTACCAATTTAAATGTTAATCTCATCCAAAACACCCTCAGAGAAACTTGACCAAATATCTGGGAACCTCATGGCCCAGTCCAGTTGACACATAAAATTAATCATCACAGTATGTATTATTTTGAAATATAGCTATGATAGCCAGACATCATCTGTGAACGCTGACCTTTGAGATTCAAATAAAATTCATTCAAATTCCATTCCATGTGAAGTGGATGCCTGGCCTTCTCCCCAGCCTTTCCAGGAATTCTGGGTGTGTGAGAAACTGACTTGTATTCTTCCAAGTCAGTTTTGACTTCAAGCTCTGGCTTGAATTTTTTTTTAATGAATTCCTCATTGTCCCATGTGTGTTTTGTTTTATTTCACACAGTACCAGCAAAGACATAGCTTAGCTTCTCTTCCTGATTTCCACATGTGATAAAACCAACATAGTCATGCACCCAAACACACACAGACCAACACTTCATCCAAAGTATTTTGTATATATGACAGATTTTACTAAAGCTTTTGAGAGTACAGGGTGATTCCCTATGCCAGAAGTGCAAACAATTTATGTTAGACATTTCCATTTCTGATTATAAATATTTTGATCATGTTAGCCCATTCCATCTCCAAAAATGGATCAAATTCACCTTAAGGAGTTGCATTAGAATCCACTGGGCTCAAGAACACAATATTAGAACTTATGCTTATATTTATTTTCCATCTAAAAATAGGTAAGAAATTAATTTTTACTAATATCAGATCAATAATAATATATTTACAAAATTTTTAAAGAAATATACATATACAGATATTTGAAATATGCACTCAAGAATATTTTACTGATTAGCATGAAGAATCAAAAATTTGGACTAGACAAAGAATTTATGAAGAAGACCCCCAAAGCAATCACAGCAGCAACAAAAATAAATCAATGGGACCTGATCAAATTAAAAAGCTTCTGCACAGCCAAGGAAACTATCATTAGAGCAAATAGGCAACCTACAGAATGGGAGAAAATATTTGCTTTCTACACATCCGATAAAGGGCTCATAACAAGAATCTATATAGAACTTAAGAAAATCAACAAGAAGAAAATCAAACAACCCCATCAATAAATGTGTAAAAGACATGAACAGAAACTTTTCAAAGGAAGACAGACTAATGGCCAGAAAACATATAAAAAAGTGCTCAACATCTCTAATCATTAGGGAAATGCAAATCAAAACCACAATGAGATATCACCTAACTCCAGTGAGAATGGCCTTTATCAAAAAGTTCCAAAACAACAAATGTGGAGAGATAGGAACACTCTTTACACTGCTGGTGGGACTGCAAATTAGTACAACCCCTGTGGAAAATAATTTGGAGATACCTCAAAGAGCTAAAAATAGAAATATCATTTGATCCAGCAATCCCACTACTAGGCATCTACCCAAAGGAAAAGAAGACGTTATATAATGAAGACATCTGCACTCGAATGTTTATGGCAGCACAAATCATAATTGCAAAAATGTGGAAACAACCCAAATGCCCACCAATACGTGAGTGGATTAATAAAATGTGGGGTATATATATATATATATATATACACACTATGGAATACTACTCAGTTACAAAAAGCATTGGTGATCTAGTACCTCCTGTATTATTCTGGATAAAGCTTGAGCCCATTCTTCGATGTGAGATATCATAAGAATGCAAAAATAAGCACACATGTACTCGCCATCAAATTGGTACTAACTACTCAACACTAAGGTGCTCACATGGTAGTAATATTCACTGGGTGTCAGTCAGGTGGGGGGTTGGAGGTGGCTAACCTCACACTGATGGATGCCGTGTGCACTGTATGGGGGAAGGGCATGCCTCTGGCCCTGGCTTGGGCGAGGCAAAGGCATTACTTGTAACCAAAATGTTTGTACCCCCATAATATCCTGAAATTTAAAAAAAAGAAAAAAAGCATTTGGAAATTAATGCTTTAATTACATGCCTGGTTTCTTTACCTTTTCTCTATTTTTTATTTTTATTATTTATTTATTTACTTATTTTTATTTCAGCATATTATCGGGGTACAAATGTTTAGGTTACATTTATTGCCTTTGCCCCACGTGAGTTTTACCTTTTCTTTAAAGCTTTCCTTTTCTCTTGCTCTCTCCTCACTACTTGTTTCCATCCTCTATGTAGCAAAAACAATAATGTTAATAAAAGTAAGATATTAATCTTTTAAATTCCCATTCATTGTAACTGAATTTTGTTTAGTGCTTATCCTCACCTCTAGGCTTTCTTCTGCACTTTTTTTTTTTTTTCTTTTTTTGAGGCAGAGTCCTGCTCTGTCACCCTGGCTAGAGTGCCGTGGCGTCAGTCTAGCTCACAGCAACCTCAAACTCCTGGACTCAAGCAATCCTTCTGCCTCAGCCTCACAAGTAGCTGGGACTACAGGCATGTGCCACCATGTCGGGCTAATTTTTTCTATATATATTTTTATTTGTCCAGCTAATTTCTTTCTTTTTTTTTTAGTAGAGACGGGGGTCTCGCTCTTGCTCAGGCTGGTTTCGAACTCCTGACCTTGAGCGATCCTCCCGCCTTGGCCTCCCAGAGTGCTAGGATTACAGGAGTGAGCCACCACTCCTGGCCAATTTCTTCTGCACTTTTAAAGATGCATTTCTTGCAATTTTCCACCCTCCCCACCAAACTCTGATGCAAAGGAACAGTAAGATTTATTTTCCCATTGCTAGGAATAACACAACCAGAAGGGAGAATCACCAGTGCTTAGTTGATTTTAAGCAATAGTACTCTCTCTCTCTCTCACAATCCCCTGCACCATACACACACAAACTATTGGGCATTGGAGCTGATGAACGTTGGCCTCAGAATGTTTTCCTGCTAAGAACACTGAGAAACACTGGTGCCAAGCGAGGAGTGGTTGTGGGTACCTTGAGCAGAGAATGTTCCCTGTTGGGAGGTGGAAGGGAGTATAGTGAGGGGGTATCCGACAGGGTGGAGAACACAAGACAGAGACATTTCCTATGCCAGCAGTTCCAGTAGCTACTGCTGACTCCTTCCCTCAACTTATTTGGCCATGCCAACGTTTTTCTCAAAGACTATAGAAGGAGTGAGGCACCCTTGCTCTGCTGGACATAGTTTGAGAAATGCTCTATTAAAATAAATCAAAGGAAGTGTGAAGCCCAGTACTTGAATTAAATGGGTACTTAATAAATATAACTTTTTTTTCCTTTCCAAGGTAAAGATAATAGCTGTCCACCCAAGATTAATGCTTCTCCTCTTCACTGTAGTTTTATAGGAAAACAGCTGCTCACTTCTCTATACAAAATTCCTATTCCAATATAAAAAAATTCTGATCATTTTACTTCCCCCAGGAAGATTAACATTGCCAAATCTCCAAAGATCCCTCCTTCGTGAAAGTGCTATCTTCAGATGCAAAAGCATTGGTTATATATTGCACATTTATTGCATTTATTTCATACTAGCTTTTAAGAAGGACATTGAATATCTGGCACATATACAGAGGAAGGTGACAAGAATGGGGAAGATTTCTCAAATCTTCATATCTGAGAAACGTGACAGGCTTGATGATATTTGGAGAATAAAAAGAAAAAAACTTAGTGAATCCATGCTTACTATCTTTAAATGTTTAAGGCAGTTCTGTTTAAGACGTTCCTATATTACTCTGGAGGCCAGGAGGATGGCAAACTAGGTACTGTGGGATATTTTAGCTAATACAAGAAAGAAGGCTCTAGCAATTAGAATTTTTTGAAAATTGAATGAGCTGCTTTGAGAACTGCATATTTGCCCTGCCACTGGAAGCAAATGATCAGAGGCTGAATGATCATCAATGAAAGATAGCGGCTCTTTTTGAGGAAATTGGACAAGGTGGCCTTTAAGGCCTTTTGCTGCTTCTGGACAACTTGATGAAAAGATAGTAACCTTTCTCCATGCTTCTTTCTAGGTCTTGCTCTTGTTTTATCCCCCTTCTGCATGCCCCTTCCCTCTCTCCATCCAGGTCCTTCTTACAATTTGCATAGATGAGCTATGGGGGCTCAGGAGGACACGGGAGAGCTGCAGACCTTGCTCCTGCCCCTCTCATTCCTCTCTACACCCCACTCTTACTCAATGCTGTGGATAATTGATGTTTCCTCCAATCTAGTAAAACAGATCTTTACACTTCACATCTCCCTTCTTCTTCCTTCCATCAACTTACCACCCCTAAGCCACTCATACATATAAGTTCTGGAGTTACCACATATGCACATATTTTTACCAATAGTAGCTTCTAAAACCGAGAATAAGGATTAGTCACTTTAAGATACAAATGAGTCATGTCCAAGTACAGCACCTCTATGTTTAACAAAGCCATGCTTTTCATTAATAAGGAAAATCATGGTAGATATTCTGTGGTCCAAAGAATCTGTACGAAAGGAAGAAATGAAACAGGGATCCTAGTGATGGATTGCTGCTTGGAAAGCTTCCTCTTCTTTCTCTGCAGGCAAGACAGGAGACAGATTCTGGCTTGCAGGTCATACATATCTTAGTGTTCTTTCCGGGCAAAATGCTTAGTGACTCTTTAACTCTAGGTCTGACAATGGCACCACAGGAGCCTAGCAGTACAAGCCTCATGTGGCTGGGACAGTTTCCTCCTTCCCAGTGATACCCAGCCTGACTTTGTAGAAAGTAATTTCATTACCAAATAGCATCATTGTATTTTCTTTATAAAAATAAGTGGAATGAGTAATGATTGGGAACCTTAAAAATGTAATTTTTTAACTAAATGCTATTATTGAGTATCCATTGTCCTAAAATTTCTTAGACTGAGCCCTATAGTGCTCATAGGTAATTTGCAGCCAAATAAGGTTTGAAAATGCTTTACATTGTATGTATGCTTGGAGAATCAAATGCATATTTATATATTAAGGACCTTGAGAAGTCTGGAAGGAAAGAAACTTGTTTAAATATGTTTAAAGTTATATTTCCTCCTCAACTTATTTGGCCATGCCAACCTTCTCGTCAAAGACCATCAATGGTGTGAGACACCCTTGCTCTGCGGGACATAGTTTGAGAAATGCTGCCTTATAACTAATCAAAGGAAGTGTAGCATACATGTAGCCCAGTACCTGACTTAAATGAGTACTTAATAAATATAACTTTTTTTCCCCTTCTAAGGCAAAGATAACTAGCTGTCCACCAAAGGATCATGCTTCTCTTCTTTACTGTAGTTTTACAGGAAAACAGCTGCCCAGCTAGGGCTACCTATCTTCCCTTGTATCTAGGCAGTCACATGCATGAAGTTCTGGCCAGTGAAATATGGACAAAAATTAAACATACCACTTAAAGGCTTAGCCTTTAAAAAAAACAATCTGACATCCTTTACTACCTCCCCCCAGCCCATTGTATCTTCTTGCTGAGGATAACATCAAAAGCCAGAGGCAGAGGATAGCAAACATTCTATCAGCCGGATTATTTGTGGTGCAAAGTCCTCTTCTCTCTGAGCCATCCACTTCCACCTCACCTACATATAAATTGGACTTCATATGAGAAATAAAAAATAGTTCCTTAACCCAAACTTACATTTGTCATGCAGATTACTGAAGTTATCACTACTTGTACAGGAAGGATTTTATTAGTTGTAAATAGAAATATGAGGCGACACATTCTTGATATGTCGAGTCATTTATTCATTCATTTAACAAACATTTATTAATCATATATAAAGTGTCAGGTTTAAGGATAAAAGATAAATAAGATAGAGTCTCCATCTAAAGGTAGACAGATATTTACACAACAAAATTGGGAAACTTTTCAGGTGATTATATTAATAGAATGTAAGAGAAAAAACCTGATTATCATTTCAATAGATATTTGTATGCTTGACAAAATTCAACACCCATTCAAACTAAAAAATATTCAGCAAACTAGAAATAGTAGGGGACTTTCTCAAATGAATAAAGGGCATCTATAAAACAAAACATAACAAACAAACAACTACAGTTGACATCATGTTTAAATGTTAGAAGACTGATTGTTTCCTCCTTGAGATCAGAAACAATGCAAGGTTGCTCTCTCTCTTCATTTCTATAAAACATAGTGCTGGATGTCTTATCAAATGAATTATGGCAAGAAAAAGACATAAAATTCCTAAAGATTAGAGGGAAGATTTAAAACTATCCCTGTTTGCATATTTGGTTCTATAGAAAATCCTAGGGAATCTAAAAATTAGCTAAAGCTAGAAATAGTAAATTAATTCATCAAAATGTCAGGATACAAGTTTAATATATAAAAATAAGTAAATTTTATACTCAAATACTAGCAGCAAATAATTGGAAAACCTGAATTTAAAAAAATTTCATTTACAACAGCACCCAAAAATGTTAAATTCCTAGGAATGAATTTAACAAAAAGATCTAATATCTAAACACTGAAAACTGGAAGAGGGTCCAAGATGGCAGACTGCAGCCTGCACTTGCTGCTCTCAAAGAGAGGATCAAAGGTTGCAGGTAGAGGTTCACTTGCAGATGGACTGTCTCAGAGAGAGCACTGTGAATTATCAGAGAAGCACCAGTCAAGGTTATACCACCTGCGTCTGTGGAGAGGAACTTGCCTAGCCCCTGGCCCAAGCTTCCAACAGTGGCCTGGGATCAATCCACTAATCCAAATGAATATCCTGCAGCACCAGCTTGGACTGTGACAACCACAGGGGAACAGGATGATGCAAGAGAACAACTGCATTACAGATTTTCAGTGCATCTGCCCTTTTCCTGCTGGGTCAGTCCTCCAGAGCAGGACACAAAAGTACTATCTAGGGATCTCTCCTCCTTCTCATTAAGTAGGAGAATTCCCAGCAAAGGAGTACAGGTACACCACAAACCTATCAGCCCTGATTTGAGAGAAGAGGTTTCAAATGAGAAGAAACCATCAAAAGAATTCTGGCAACATGATCAAACAAACTAGTTTGACACCCCCAAATGATCACAATAGAGCCACAGCGATGGACCCCAACCAAAAGGAAACTGTTGAAATGTCAAGAATGGAATTCAGAACATAGATGGCAAACAAGATGAATGGGTTTGAAGAGAAAGCTGAAAACCAACACAAAGAAATAAAAAAAAAAAAATATTTTAGGGCATGAATGAAAAATATGAAAAACTCACTAAAGAAATAGACAACATAAGAAAGGATATAAACAAATTTAAAGAAATGAAAGGATCATTTAGAGAATTACAAAATACAGCAGAAAGCTGTCAGTCAAAGATGCAAAAAAAAAAAAAAAGACTAAAGAAAAAAGAACAATCACTCAGAAATATGTGGGGCTATGTAAAACAAGCCAATATATGAATTATCAGTATCCCAAAGGGAGAAGAAGAAAAAGCAATAACCATGGAAAACCTATTCAAGGGAATTATTGAGAAGAACTTCCCTGGTATCACTAGAACTTCAGATATCCAGGCACAAGATGGTCTTAAAACACCAGGAAGATTCATTATAAATAGGACATCTTCAAGACATGTAGTCATCAACATGGTCAAAGTCAAAGTTAAGGAGAAAATTCTACAAGCTGCAAGATGAAAGCAATAATTAACCTATAAAGGAAAACTCATCAGACTAACAGCAGACTTCTCAGCAGAGACCTTACAAACCAGAAGGTATTGGGGCCTCATTTTTAATCTTCTTATACAGAACAACTGCCAGTCAAGAATTTTGTATCCTGCAAAACTAAGTTTCATAAGTGATGGAGAAATAAAAACTTTTACAGACAAGCAAACACTAAGGGAATTTGTCACTACTAGACCTGGCCTACATGAAATGCTCAAAAGTCCATTATACATTGAACAGCACAATAGATATCAACCAGTGTAAAAACACCCAAAAGATAAAGCTCACAGATTTTATAAAACAATACCACAAGAGGGAAAACAAAACAATAAGGTATCATCCAACATGATGACGAGAACATACTAACTTTATTTATGATATATACATATAGATGCATGCCCTTTGTCTGGTATATGTGTTGCAAACATTTCTCCCAGTCTTTTTCTTTTCTATAGTTGCTTATATTAATAGATGGGGATAGAGGCATGAAAGCCTTACAAAGTGTCACAGGAAACTTTTAAGGGTTGACAAAAATATTTGCCATCTTGATTTTAGGGGAACATATATATGTCAAAGCTGATCAAATTATATACTTTTAAGTATGTTTAGTGTACTTCAATTATTCCATAATAGAGTTGAAAAAATTTTAAAGATGAAAAAATTTGGCTTGGCAATTTTTCACCTTTATTCTACTTCATGACTTTCAAAATCAATTTGTTAGGTTCTGTGAAAAAATCTGTTGGAATTTGTACACATTGAGACATCGCTTGGGCAAAATTGATTTCACCTTCAGCAGACATCTTAACTAACTCTTTTATTTGGTTGCAATCCAGCTGGCTGATAAGTTAATGATAACAAAAACTACTGGAATGGAATATTGAGCCAAATAATCTAGTGTACATCTTCCCCAACATATAGAATGTATAAGGTAATCTCGGGAAGTTTTTAACCATTTAAGGAAAGAATGTTATTTACCAAGTCGTGAAAAACCAATCACTGAAGCCCTTTGGGTCATCTAACTCATTATGCATTCAGGATAGGAATCCTCTTGCAGTTTACTGGCACTCTGTGGTCCAAACTCTGCTGCCTGACTCACAAGGCTATCACTTCATAGTTAAGAAGTTCATCTAGGAGAGGTGACACTGACTCTTGGATGCAGGAGCAATGGATGACAAATAGCTATAGTTGACAGCCTGATGTGCAGGCTGCCATGTGAACGCAGAGCTGTATTGACACACAGAATAATAATAAGTCCCAATAATGATACCAAGGAATAAAAAATACCACTTAGAAAATGATGAAAAATAATTAAAATATAAAAGTTTGAGCACCAGATTTGCCTAGAAAATTCACATATTTAAAATACTTCACTCCAAAGACTAAGGCCAGATGAGGTAGTCATTTTTATACATAGCCATAGAAAAATAGGGAAAGGGGGAAAGGGGAATTTGGAACAATGGCTTTCAACAAATTAGATGAACTTGCAGAAGACAATGGATATGTGGCCCTCTTGATTTTCAGCCTCGCATTCAAATGCCAAAGATCCCCAAAGAAGAAGAGACTGAAGCTCTCCCCTTTTAATGCAGTCCATGGCTTGTTGGTCTGAATGGAACCCATATGGTTCAGGTCTGACTTTTCTAATGAGCTCATCCTGAAGAGAGAAAATCATTTTGATCTACATTTAGTAAACTTTTCTCTAAAAAAAAAAAAAAAAAATTTTCAAATTACAAAACTTAATAAATCAGGGATCTACACAGGGCACCTGGGTTGCTTCAGAGCGTTAGTACACCTTCTTTGCTCCATTTCTCATGGCTGGAGTCTGCATAGAGATTTAAGTAGAGATATCATGACCAACTATGTAGTTGAAAAGTCTACTGAGAGTGTCCCCTCTAACTTGGAGGCTCTTTCTTGCTGATACTTTGGAACAATGAGGCCTTCTTACCATGAGTTCACCCAAAGCCTGAAAAAAGTCATTAAAAAATACCATGTGATTCTTTGTTGTCCTATACCCACTTACTTGAATTTTCTACTTGTGTATTTTATGGGAAATTTCTGGGTTTTCTCTGTTTTACTCATCAAAATATTATTTTTAGAGTTAATTTAGAACTATCAGATGCCCAGAGAATCTATTTTCAGCTCTATTTTACAGAAGAGTCAAACGTTTCATACAGTTAAGTATAAATGAAATTAAATACCAAAAATGTAAGAATCTAATTTGAAACACAGATTCTCCAAGTTAAGAATATATTCCAGGGTTTGGCAGAGTATACGATCACATCTCTAAGGTTTGCCGTTTATACTCCAATACATGCATAAATGCACAGCATCTTTTTAGGCTGATAATTATTAAAACAAATTGTTTTGGGTTAGGAGATTTTCAGTGGGTTCAATTTTATGGTGAATTTACTAGTCACGTTGGAAAGCTGACAATCCCATATACTACAGAACTTTCTATCCTCTCCATATGGAAATTCTAAGAACATTAGCCATGGAAAGAGGAATGCAGAATTTAGCAATATGGGCTAGCATGTTAGAGTAAACATTTGGAATATTACAATAATTACAGCTACTATTTATTTAAGCTATTACCTAGTGTTAGGTACTATGCTAAGCACATTATGAATAACATTTATGGAATGCTTATTTTGTGCCAGACACAAAGTTAAAGATTTTACATGCATTTTCTCTGTTAAAACTTATATAAAAAACAAAAAGAAACAAAAAAAACTTATAAATATGATTAGCCTCATTCACAACAGAAGAAACTGTGGCAAAAACCAGAGTCAACTTTCAGTCACGTGGCTAGTAATAGCTGAATCTAGAGTAATTCATTCTTTACTGTGTCAAGTCACTTGTTTTATCCTCAGCTGTCCTTGAGGCCTGCCTTTTTATTCTTGAAAGATGAATCAACTCCTCTTCCATCCCTCCCTGCCCCTGAGGGCCTTTGTCTTTTAGGCTACAGAACTCCTGAAGTGGAAAGAATACTTGAGATCTAAAAAGTGCTGTGAAAACACTTATGACCCAATTCTTTAAGCTTCAGATAGAATTAGAACAAATTTTATCAAAAAATTCCTCTTAATTTTTTCTGGGGATCCTGGGAGTGGTGATGTATCATTTATCTATTGTAGCATACGAAATTATCCCAAAATTTGGTGGCTTAAAACCATAATTATTTCTTATTTCCCATGGTTTCTTTGAGTCAGGAATTCAGTTAGGATACAGGGGAGATGGCCTGCCTGTGCTGCACGATGTGTGGTATCTAAGCTGGGAAATGCCAAGACTGGGAACTGGAATCATCAGAAGGCTTCTTGCCCACATTTTTAGGGGCCAGTGCTGGCTAGGTGCTTGGCTGGGGCTGTGGGTCGAAATATACACACCTGGCCTTTGAGTGTTGCATGGGCTTCCTCACATAAAGGTGGCATTGTTCCAGGGGAGGGATCCTGAAACAGGAGCCAGGTAGAAGTCGCATTGCCTTTTTCCACCTGGCCTCAGAAACCATGCAGGATCACTTCCACCCAGTTCTATCGGTTGAAGCACATATAAAGATCCACCAGGTTTAAGAAGAAGAAACACAGACTCCATCTCAGGATGGAAATGTGTCCATATCACATGGGAAAAGGAGAACCTGGGAGAAGGTTTAGACATTGGTGTGGCTTTTGCAACGTAAAAGTTGCTACAAGAGGCAACAGTGAGGAATTTAACAGTTTTCCAAGTTCTCTATGACTCTTAGATCCTGCTTTTGCTAAGTTAGTTTCATCAGTGAAATCTCTAGATGTTCTTCAAGTTATCTCCCTATTCTCTACCACACAAAACTGGATTTGCAATCCAGCCTTCCTCCATAATTGACACACACAGAGAAATGCACCCCTCGTCAAACAAACGCTCACAAATAAAAACACTCATTAAAGTCTTTCCTGTGTAGCCTGCTTGACTGTTGTTTGCAGCAATGGATGGGATTTATATTGTAGCCAAACAAATTACTTAAAAGAAAATATTGGAAACCCCTAATTTGCAAACCTTTATGGACTCTTTCCTAAGTTCCAGGGCTTTCCTCTTTCTCTTTTTCCCTCTGTTTTCTTATCTGTCTCTTCTCTCTCAGGAGCAAAAATTTTAAACTTTTATCAGGAAAACTTTGTTTCCTTATAAAAAGTAATTCACTTTAGCTCTGCTGAATCTTCATATTCCACACTTAGTACACAGACTCTTTTTACATTCAAAGTCCCACTAATTGGCCGGGCGTGGTGGCTCACGCCTGTAATCCTAGCACTCTGGGAGGCCGAGGTGGGCGGATCGTTTGAGCTCAGGAGTTCGAGACCAGCCTGAGCAAGAGCGAGACCCCATCTCTACTAAAAATAGAAAGAAATTATATGGACAGCTAAAAATATATATAGAAAAAATTAGCCGGGCATGGTGGTGCATGCCTGTAGTCCCAGCTACTCGGGAGGCTGAGACAGGAGGATTGCTTGAGCTCAGGAGTTTGAGGTTGCTGTGAGCTAGGCTGACGCCATGGCACTCACTCTAGCCTGGGCAACAGAGTGAGACTCTGTCTCAAAAAAAAAAAAAAAAAAAAAAAAAAAGTCCCACTAATGCATTCTGCTAAACCACAAGCCATTTAAATCTGAGCCTCACCCTTTCTCCCTACTCCATCTCTTTCTGCAAGGGAAAAGAGCAGCGATGAGATTTATTCCTTTAGTTACATGAATTATGCCCTATTCCCACCCCTATCTTCTCTACGGAAAAAGCAGAAGTTGCTACGTTCAGTTGTGGTTTTAAATGACGTTTCCCCCTCTGCTAGCGTGCATTGGATTGCAGCCAGCGCTATCCACTTAAGTTTTCCATCTCTGATTTCCAAAACATTCAGGGAAAGCCTCAGCCTCAGGCATTACAAATATGCCTAAGAACAGAACTTCTGAGGCAAATATCACCATTCAGTCAAGAGAGCCCTCAAGTACCCATTTATGTCTAAACCTAATGGGTGCGCCATGCTTCTGTCCTCTCTCCTGTTGTACAGTTCTCGGTCTGATTAGGTTCCCTTTCCAAAGCCTATCCTTAAATGCTATAAGCTTTTAGAAATAGATTAACTCATCTAAATATGAAAGAAGTGCTCTCTGAATAGTCCCTAAATAGCTAGATTGACGCGGAAACTATGATACAAATTCCAACCGTTTTCTCCACAGTCATGTCCTCACTGCTGCCCTCAGCCCCCTCTTGGAGAGCCTGACCTAAGCCTCCCCACCCGTTTCCACAGTGCCACTGGGTGGGAGCAGGCCATATGATGCCACATACTTGTGACAGCTAAATGGATTATGATGCCATATACTTGCAACGACTCAAGTTAATGCAATCAGATTGCTTTCCTAGGACGATGGGATAGGACTAAAAGACAGTAACTAAAATAGTCTTAGCAAAGCAGAGCAAACCTCTTGGCAGAGGCAGAAGCACAAAGTAGGTGCTAAGAGATGTGGCAGGATGCAAACTGGCCTCTGAGAGCTGGAGAAAGGAACACAGTTCCCAAAAGCCATCTAGGTGCTGCTTCCCGGCCCTTAGGAGGCCTGGATATTCCTCTTGCTTCTGGGCTTGCAGAGATAGCCCAGACACAGAGCAATAAGCTTATTTTATTGCTTCAGCTAGTTTGCAACCAAATGAACAGAAATTATTCTACACAAGACATGAGAAAGAAAATGGAAAGATACTTTATTTTCATTATAGTTAATTTATTTACTATTTTTTTGGTATATATGTTGTAAGTAGTGAAGAATGACATATCGATGGATTTCAAGAAAGTGTAGTTGATGTTCTCTGATATTCTAGGGCCAGTAAGAGAATAAAGCATACTTTAGTACTGAATGAAATGTCATGGTGAACTTCTTATCCTAGGTATCCAAAAAACTTTCTCAAGCAATCGTATACTGTTGAAGTATTTCTGAAGACATTTTGCATGCGTAACCTCTGAACAGTGAACTTTGTTTGAGGGGGCTCCATAGCAGGGCTTCGTGAGATGTTAAAGAATATCCTACCTGTCAATTTTCTGAAGAAATCTCTCTCTCTTCTTTAGGATATGACAGCAAAACAAACAAGCAAACAAACAAAAACAAGCTTATAAGGTATTTCTGAAAAGTGTGTACTGGTTTCAAGAAATGGGGTGAAATGCATTAGGAAATTGAGAAATGTGATGGATTGCTGGAAAAGTCTAAATCATAATTAAATAAATCAGGACTTTGATTCTATGTGAAGCTGCATGTGTAATTCTTTCTGTAAGGAATTCATACCACTGACTGACCATGGGCCATGGAATGCAAAATAAGGACATGATTTTCTTAGAGGAAAGGAAGTGGACTCCCACACTCACTAACTGTTAAGCAAGCTACTTAAACCCAGTGGGCCTCTGTTTCCTCATTTGTAACACAGGGATAACACCATTATTTATTTCAATAGGATGTTTTGAGCATTTAACAGTATAATGCACATAAAACACATGCACTGATGCTCTCAATAAATCTCAGACTACATACAGCAGTAGTTGTTGTTACCTTTATTATTACAAATGCATCTGCAAATTCCAGGGCAATGATTCTGGTATGTGAAAAATCTGATGTACAGGCTGGAGAGTGGCAAGCAGCTTGCCTCTACTCAACAAGACACTTTCATTTCCGATGTGTGGGTGCGCCTGTGAGTGTGCACATTAGTTAAACTGTTCTGTACTAAATCCTACAGGTTCTGCCATTGGGTGTCAGTTTATTTGGCTTTCTTTAGTTTGTTCTACTCAGCGGCCCAACGGAGATGCTGTTTTGTTATTTTGCTGTCTAGCCTTTCAAATTACCAGCAAAACAATCAAATTCGCGGATCTCCTCTAGCCTACTTATCTCAATCACCCACCTTGTTTCACGTGAGCCATCCCACAGACAATCAGATGACAACTGGACTGGTCAGGGAAAAGTGACGGGACCTGCTAGTAGAATATTGTTGGAAACTGGCCATAGTTTCACGATGCCCCTGCTAAATTTCCCTTTTTCCTCCACACCTACAATTTCTGGACCATTGCCAGTCTTAAACAGTGTACTTTGCTTTTATAATAAAAACTTTGTTTTTTCTTTCTTAGATCACTCAAAGTTACATAAACAGCATTTTGGACTTAAAAATTGAGCTCAAAACACTCTTGTTGCTAAATATCACAAGCATACATGTCATGGTTGGTGTACAACTACAATGGCTAAGCACTATTGTATTTACTCCTAAGCTTCTCATCTCTTACATTCCACCATACCACTTAGACATTTGTGTGTGTTTACATGCACACGGGACACAATTCAAATTCTACTACAGGTCATACAGTGAAAAGTGAGCTGCCCACTTCCCTCTCAGAGATAACTACTGATAGTTTCTTGTGATAAATATACACTTACAACACACACACACACACACACATGCGCACACGTAACATACATTCTCAGTTAGGTTTCCTTGAGAGAATTAAGCTCCCTTGCCCTAAGGTGTCCATTGTACGTGATAAATTCACTTTTCTCCTTGGCATCAGGAATGATATTAAGTATATACCACCCATAGGAGATTTGAGGGAACTCACAAATAACGTCCTGAGTGCTGTGGTTTAAATGAGGAACTCTGGTTGAGAAACACTTTCACCTAACAATCCAGCTTGCAGCTTATGCACATGGGTACACATAACTGTTTTCCTCCTCCTCTTCTTCCTGTTCCTCTCCCTCTTCCTCCTCCTTCTCCCCCTTCCTCCTCTGCCTCCTCCTTCTCCTCCTCTTTTCCCTTATTCTTCATTTTTTACTTTCATTGAGGTATAACATAAATTAGAAAGTGTATAAAGTGCATCAATCTTAAGTCTACCACATGATAAATTTTATATATTTATCTACCTCTGTAATCACCATTCAGATCATGATGTAGAACATTTCCATCACTTCAGAAGGTTCCTTCATGCCCCAGAGGCAATCACTAGTTACCGTCTATCATCACAATTAGTTTTGCCTGTTTTGGAACTTCATATAAATGAAACCATATTAGAATCTTCCTTCTTTCCCTCAATGTCAGAGTAATTTTCCATGTTGATGTGTAAACTCATGTTTCCATCAGTTTATTCTTTTTGTTGCTGAGTATTATTCCATTAAATGAATAGACCACTATTTATTCATTCATTCTCCTGTTGATGGACAAAATGGAATGTTTCCAGTTTAGGGCTATTTTGAATAAAGCTGCTATAAACAGAATTGTACATGTCTTTTGGTAGATATATGAGCTCATTTCTCTCGGATATATACCTAGGAGCATCCCAGGTCATGAGGTAGGTATATGTTTAGCTTTAGTAAATGTTGCCAAACAGTTTTTCAAAAGAGTTGTTCCACTTTTGTTCATTCTTTTTAACAGCTGCACGGCATTATATGGATTTTTCCATGACTTATTTAAACTGGCCCACTGGTAATATAATAAAAAGTAACTTGTTTCCAAACGTTTGCTTGGAACAAAATATGTTCCAAATATTAGCCTTTTACATAAATCATTTTGTACACATACAAGTTTATCTAAAGGAAAAAGTATAAGAAATGAATTTGCTGGACCCAAGGATATGCGCATTATTAATTTTAGTAGATACGACCAAATTGCTCTCCAACGTGTTTCAACTAATGCATACTCCTACTGGAAATATTTGAGGCTATTTTACCTCATATTTACACATGCAATAAATCATCAAATGTTTTGAACTTGCTCATCTGATAGGTACAAATTGTTTTTTGTGGTTTTGATCTGGAAGTCTCTTATAAGCACTAGCATCTTTTCATAAGTTTAAAGGCATTTACAGTTCCTTTTTTGTGACCTCTCTTTTAATATCTTTTGCCTATTATTCTATTAGTTTTTTGGTCTTTTATTGATTGAGGGGAGCTTATTTTATATTGAAGAAATTAAGTTCATTCTCTGTGATATGAGTTACAAATATTTTCACCCAAATTGTTCTTTGTCTTCTGCCTCTGTTAATAGTTGAGAGAATAAGTTGGAATACTTCTTTTACATCAGATTTCCAAAGCATGTTTTATGAAGCCCTTGTCTACCCTTCTTCCACCGCCCACAAGATGTCTCTTAATTTTTATTAATGAATAAAAATAATTTATACTCCAACTATACTCTCTGAATTATTAAAAATGGTCTTGCTCTAATGCACACTCCGGAGAATTGAAAGGAAGTCTGCATGTATAAAAACAACCGGCAGCCTCACGGAACAGGAATATGGCTGCTATGTGGACGATGTTCTCAAGAAAGCAAAAGGCAGTTTGCATTCTTAGCAAGATTTTATGTTAGGATCATGTGCTCAGCTTTGAAAAGCATTTATATGCGGTAATTGGTGTCTCCTGCTACCCTAGTGCAAATCTCAAGTCACAGAGAGATTACCAGGCACTTAACATTGCTCCCCAAATATAATACTTGGTCGATTTGAAGTATCTCATAAATGCCTTTAAAATGAGGATTGGTACAGAAAGGGACCTAAGGTATTATTCTAAATAGTGATATCTCTGAGATACTTAAAACTATTAGTATTAATGCTGGGTGGGGTGACACACACCTGTAGTTCCAGCTACTCAGGAGGCTGAGATGGGAGGATAACTTGAGCCCAAGAGTTTGAGGCTGCAGTGAACTATGATAGCACAACTGTACTCCAGCCTGGGCAACAGAGCCAGACCCTGTCCCTGAAAAAAAGGTAAATCAAGACCCCAAGACTCCAAACTGTGAGTGTTATTCTTCAGGAAGATTTCTCCTCCCATCATCACATCTTTCACTCACTTTCTCTCCCGTCAGAATCTTTGCAGACAGGGATATTTATTATTTGTATCAGTTTTGTATCGTTGCCATGGCAAATGGCACAAATTTAACGGTTAAAACGACACCCCTATTTTATCTTGTAGTTCTGCAGGTTACAAGTTCAGGTCACTATGGCTCAGCTGGAGCTTCCATTTAGAGTCTTATGAGGCAGAAATCAGGGTGTTAGCAGGGCTGCATTCCTTTCTGGAGGCTTTGGCAGTGAATCCACCTCCAAGCTCATTCAGGTTGTTGGCAGAATTCGGTTCCCTGCCATTAAAAGGCGGAGGGCGGATTTACTTGCTGGCTGTCAGCCAGGAGTCTCTCTGAGCTCCTTAAGGCCACCTGCATTGCTGGTCATATTGTTCCCTCCATCTTCAAACCCACAAGGAGGCATTGATTCGTTTCCGCACTTTGAATCTCTCTGAATTCCCCTTTCTGTGGCATTTCTCTTTGCTGCAGCTGAAGGGAATTTCTCTGCTTTTAGGGCCCATGTGTGATTAAGTAGGCAAAACTGGATAATCCAAGATAATCATTCTATTTTAAGGTCTGTAACCTTAATTATATTTGCAAAGTCCCTTTTACCATGTAAGGTAACATATTCAGAGCTTATAGAGATTGAACAGGGACATCTTTGGGTGGCCATTATTCTGCCTACCGTATTATTATTTTTCTTTTTCCTTCCCTCTCTCCCTTCCTTCCTTCCTTTTCCCCTTTCTCTCTCTCTCTCTCTCTCTCTCTCTCTCTCTCATCTCTATCTTTATCTATCTCTATGTCTCTCTCTTGTCCACAGCACCAAGCACAATGCTGGACAATGCAATGTAAGGAAAACTAAATAACTACTAACTAATTGAATGATGTTTTTAGAGTTTTTTATCTTGAGGCTTCAGTCTAAATTCTGGGAACACATACTGAATTAAGAATTTGTCAGGTGGTTTATAAATTCCCAGAAGGTCAGAGTAGAAGAATTCAAGGGTAAGCTTGCTTTGCACCACCTCTTCCTTGCAGCCTGGGTTGAAGGGTCTGCCTAGTGGAGCAGTGACATTCTGTGCCTCCTGGTCTAAACTAAGCCCCTGGGGGTGCCCTAAGCACCTCAAGATTGCTGTGCAATGCAGGGATGCAGAGACAGAGATCTGTGATAACACAAGCCCAATTTGAACTTGACAGTGTTTTTCAAAAAAGAGGGAAGGAATATTAGGTACTCTATAGAGGACACTATATTTTTGAACAGAGAAATGTCCCACTGCGGTAAAGGAAGAACCCTAGATGATCTCAAATCTTATTTTTGGTCCTGGGTCCTTTTTTGTAGAGAATAAAGAGACATCTTTGCATGAAAATTTTGACAATCTAGAAGGAGGAAAATTCTTGTTGATCCTTGTTACACAACTGAAAACAACAGATTCCCAACCCTCCCCAACATATTTCATTAAAGATAAATCTTCATCGTTAAATATTCTCGGTAAAATAAACAGTCATCTCCAAATATCTTGAGAAGAGATTTTGATCATTAATTTAGCTCCCATTTCTTGGCTTAAGTGAAACAAAAGCACTTTGTCACCACTATTATCTTGGAGTGGTCAAGGACCAATTAGTAAGTTCCAAATACTATTTATTATTGTTTATTTCAGTATTTATGAGAATTTTTATGTATGTTTATAATTCTGTCTCCCTCCTAGGCTATATCTTCCTTGAGCAAAAGATTAATCTTTAATCTGAAAACATAGCAGAGTGCTGGGCAGATAGTAGTTTCTTAAAAAAAAAACAAAAAAAGAAAACTAAAAGTAAAAAAAGGCTCAGAGAATTGAATGAAAGTTACATGCACTGTAACTTGCACACTCTACTGTTTGCTGGGACCCACAACCAGAGACACACAGATGACACATGAACATGCATAATAGTCAAAGAAACTATGTTTATGTTATAGTGAAATTCTGAAATTATCAATACTATGTTGACTTTAGTTGAACACAGATAAACACAGAACCTAAAATAGACCGTTTGAATATCATCATTTTGCTATTTAAGAGAAACTAAGCAGCAGTAACCATTAGTAACAAGATAACACTACCTAATCCAAAGCTGTCATGCTATGAAACACAGCATCATTTATATGAAACTCCTATAATGCACAATAAAGAAAATTCATGAAAAGAAACATTTCAGGAAAATGATACGTTTCAGGGGCTGAGTCAAAAATGATCCCAGTTGTGTTCTTCACGGGAAACATACTACTTGTCCTGGTCGAAGGCTATGATTATAGTTCCCATGAAGGACCAGAGGCATCCAAATTGGTGTGTTTGGAGAGGGGCTGGATGAGAGGACTTAATTCTGCAGCACTGAGGCTGTACACCTGTTCCCTTCAGCAGGGCCAGACTGAGTATGCCTCTCAAGTGCCTAAAGATATTCCCCCAAACCAAGCTATGATTTTCTTACTGCAGTTGAACTTACAGACTTTCAGAGACTGGAATATTTCTTGGATAAAAATGTAATTGCCTTTTTTTAAACAAAAGGTTTGCATATTAAGGATAAAAATCTCAAAATAGTTTCTATGAATTTAGTAAAACAAAGATTAACAAAAATGACAAAGAAATTGTATTTCAAAACTATTGAAGAATGAAAAAAACAAAAAACACAAAAACCTCCATTCTCTCACCTCTGCTTATTTATTAGGAGTGCAAAAGTGAGCCCTTGGCCAAATAAACTGTGATTGAGATAATAATTTTGCAAACCACAGCTTAAGGGCAACTATAGAATTGCATTTAAGTTGTACAAGACCTCCCTTGTAAATTTTCACATAGTAATTACATTTCAAGCTCTAGAGTTATAAGATTTTACAGTGTTAGAAGTGGAAGGGCTTTGGAAAACCTTCTAGTCTGGCCCCCCGTTTTACAGATTATTTCAATTTCATTTCTCCTAAAACTTCTCCAAATGAAAGTATTTCATAGTGTCATTCATTACCACTTACTGGTCAGCTATGTGATTTTAACAGATGTTTTAAAAAAAATCATTCTGTAATCACAATTTGTTTGCTTTAATTCCTTAGCTAAGACTGAAGTCATAAAGAATGTTCTTAGGGACTTTATTTTTTTTTTTTTTTTTTTTCTTTTTTTGAGACAGAGTCTCACTCTGTTGCCCAGGCTAGAGTGAGTGCCGTGGCGTCAGCCTAGCTCACAGCAACCTCAAACTCCTGGGCTCAAGCGATCCTCCTGTCTCAGCCTCCCGAGTAGCTGGGACTACAGGCATGCACCACCATGCCCGGCTAATTTTTTCTTGTATATATTTTTAGCTGTCCATATAATTTCTTTCTATTTTTAGTAGAGATGGGGTCTCGCTCTTGCTCAGGCTGGTCTCGAACTCCTGAGCTCAAACGATCCGCCCACCTCGGCCTCCCAGAGAGCTAGGATTACAGGCGTGAGCCACCGCGCCCGGCCGGGACTTTATTAATAGTATAATTTTGGTTTGCATTAGGATAGGGAAATAATACATTTTTTTATTGAACCATACAAAACACAAGGAAATACTACATTTTGATGGCACAATAAAATCTTGCTTCGAAATATTGTATTGGTGTACATATTTTTATATATATATATATTAAATTATTTATATATGTATGTAAAAGGCTATGAAACCTCTGGTCAGACTGTCCTGCTTTCAAATCCTATCTGTGTCATTTATTAACTGTGTGTGCTCTCAGGCAGAGTATTTACTCAGCATTGCCAGATCTGTTAAAATGAGTTAAAGAATGCCTAATTCCAAGAAATTGTCAAGCTTAAGGGAGAGTACACAGGTGAATGTGCTTAATACAGTACTTCTTAAAACATCCCTGTTCAATAGCTGCTCTTTTCCACCTTCCCTTCCACCACTCATGTATCTTTACCTACCGTGCAAAACATTCTGCATCATTTTGTTATTTCCAAATGAAGTATCAATGTGATTCTCCTAACTACTGTAGGAAAAAATTATAAAAGATATTAAAGTGGATGAGAAGAATATAAGTTTGAACACTTTGTCCTTTAGGTGAAAACAACATTTTGTTCATCTTTTATATTTTTAATTTTTTTAAAATGAATGTATTTAAAATACCAAAGAATAAAAGAAGTTTCAATGAAATAATGCTCACAGATTGACCAGCACAATTAGGATATTAGTGAACCATAAGGACTAAATTGATGGCTGCTACACTCATGATTTAATTTTAATTTACTCCACCTGACTGGTGCCACTAATGCACGAGGCTGGTTGGCAAGTGCATGTAAGGGTCGAGTTCGCCAGTATTTTATCAGCTTTTGACAACAGTGCATTGTGTTTCTGTTTGAAGTGGGATTTCTGAGTAGTTGCACAGCTCCATAGTGTTTTTTAATTCAGTCTGCTTAACAGCCCATTATGTCAAAGAAGACCAATAGAATGCTGAAGGAAGAAAACAGATTTTTAAATGAGGATTGAGAATTGCAATATTACCTTGTTTCTGCTAAAGATAAGATGATTTTCTTGCTTTGTGATGCTGCAATATCAACATTAAAGAAATTCAATGCTCATCAGCATTATAACACTCATAAGGGCCACAAATATTTTAAATTAGAGGGAGAGGCATGAAAGTTTGCATTGCAGAAATTAAAAGACGAAAAACAAAAACATACACTTCTTTCAAGAAGCAATAAGACCTGGAAATAATGTCACTGAAGCAACTTATCAAGTAGCTTATATACTTGGGGAAAAAGGGATGCCATTCAGTGATGTAGAAATTGTGAAGGAATGCATTGTTGAAGTGGTAGGTTGCTTAGACCCTTATAACATTTCAAAGTACAATTGCCTCTTTCAAGGAGAACCATAACTAATCTGCAGCATGAATTCATCTTCAGGTTAACAGAACAACTTCATGCAATACTTCAAAAGGAAAGTATGTATTACTCAATCACTTTGGCTGAATCAACTGATATGACTGACATGGTGCAGGTTTTGTGCTTCAGTTGGGTTGTAACAGAGGATTTTCTTTACTACAAGGAGGATTTTCTTTGCTATTTGCTTTGGGCACTCTTGTGGAGAGAACACAGGGAATAGATATCTTCAACAACTTTCAAGATAAATGTCATGAAGTTGGACTGAATTTGGTAAATTTAGTGAGTGTATGTAAAGACAGTGCACTTTCCATGACAGGAAAACATGAAGGGTTTACTGCACAGATTAAAAAAACTATTAACAGATCCAGATGCTCTCATTTCTTTTTATTGTACCTTGCATCAGCAAACTATCTTGTGCTAAAGCTACTGTTTTAAGTGACACTTTGCAATAAGTTACAAGTATTGTTAACTGTATTTGTGCAAATGCAACATGGCATCGTCAGTTTAGTCACATGCTACAGTTGAACAATGAGGTATTCAGTGCGGATTTGCCATATCATTTTAAAGTGAGTTGGCTATCACAGAGATAGGTGTTAGCCAAAATTTTATCTCTGTGAGATCAGATAGTTAAATTTTATGAAGAGCAGAATCAGCAATGTGAATTATTGAAAGAAGATTTCTATGGGAATGCAGCATTTCTGCGTGATATGTCAAATCAAAACGACTTGAGTATTTCTTTGCAAGGTTTAAACTAAGTCTATATATGATATGTGGCAGAAAAAAAAAAAAAAAAGAAAATCCAAGCATTTCAAAAAAAAGCTGTCTTTTTCAAAACACTTCCTCAAAAGGAGATTTTGGATGAATATTTTCCCCAGTTAGCAAAAGTCATTGATGAGAAGCATGATCTACACAAATCATCCTGCAGAATATACAGCTGTTATAGACCTATTAATTGGAGTACACAGTGAAAGGTTCACTGACTTTGAGAATCATGACATCACACTCAAATTAGCATTTCGGCCTCACCGAGTTGATATCACCAAGGCACCTAAAGAACTACAGAAGGAATTGATTGAGCTTTCAGTAGAGGACATTTTAAAGTCATTGTTTGATGCTAAGAAAGATCCAATTGAAATACGGAAAAATGCAGAATACCCACACCTTTGGCAACATGCCTGAAAAATGCTTTCTTGCCTTTCAACCACTTGTTTGTTGCTGGGAATCTACATTCTCCTACCTGACCCAAATCAAGACACCTGTAAGGTCACAAATGACTGATACCATCTAGAGGAGCAACTGAAACTGTGAGGCCCACATGCTGCAAATATT
This sequence comes from Eulemur rufifrons, assembly GCF_041146395.1. Lineage (NCBI taxonomy): Eukaryota > Metazoa > Chordata > Mammalia > Primates > Lemuridae > Eulemur > Eulemur rufifrons. Next base: position 78,550,101 of record NC_090999.1, on the reverse strand, counting down.
CAAATGCTTTCCAACGCAAAGCAAACACAACAAAGTCATTAAAATGTTAGTTAACTGTAACAAATAGTTTTCATTTTTGAGATTATTAAGTAATAGTAGTCAGATTTTTATAAACTAATGTGCATTTTTTAATATATCTAATTGAAGTTTCTTGAATGTGGTCTTATTTGATTACAGCTAAATTAATGCAGCCTTCCACCATGAAAAGGTTTCCTACCCCTGATATAGTCGTTGGGCTAACAGTGATTGCATATGGAGGATGCTTATTTTGAATGCAAATTTCTGGGAAATGAGGGCTTATGGTGAAAAGTAATGCAGTCTAGTCATGATTTAGACAGTTCAATAAGCGTTACTACATGACTCCCTTCATTTTTTCTACCTCTGTTCTCTCGTCTATTAAATAGGAATAAGAAAATCTGTTTCTCCTAGCTTAGGAGATATATATTGAAAGATTTTAAAAGTTGAAAAAGAAAGTACAACAAATGTGTGATATTACTATTGTTAATACAAACACCTTCATTATCCTTTATATGTATATTTCCATGAATTCCAGGGGCCCATCCTATCTTATGACTGAAGATTCTGGCAGGGTTCTTGAGTATTGTTTATAAGGAAAGGAGGTAAATTACCCTAACATTTGAAAAAAAGAACCTCACTCTTTTTTTCTTTCTTTTCTCTTTTCTTTTCCTTTCTTTTCTTTTTTTTCTTCTTTTCTTTTCCTTTTTTCTTCTTTTCTTTTCTCTTTTCATTTTTTCACCTTCCTTCCTTCCTTTCCCTCCCTCCCTTTCTTTCTTCTCTTCTTTCCTTCCTTCCTTCCCTTCTCTCTCTCTCCCTCCCTCCCTTCCTCTCTCTCTTTCTCTTTCTCTCTTTCTCTCTCTCTCTCTCCCTCCCTCCCTCCCTCCCTCCCTCTCTCTCTCTCTCTCTTTCTTTCTTTCTTTCTTTCTTTCTTTCTTTCTCCTTATTCTCAAAGTAAGGAATCTTTTGCCTTCCACTCAGCTGTTTCTTTGGACAACCTTCTCCTTCCATTTCTGGCTGTCAACTGAAGCAACTCTATGTCTACTGTCAAGTGAAGAAGATGCCTTCATAAGAGTGCCCTAAACCATAACTCTGTACACCTCAGGCTCTGTTGAATCCTAGGATCTGAGGCGAAGTCCATTGTAATAGGACAGAACTTTGCCCAGCTGTCAAGGTGCTTGGGTTAATTTCAAAATTAGATTTAGTATGCACATAATTTTGTTTAAACTATGGTGGCACCACATCAGAGGACGTTTAAATCTAGAGGCATGTTTTGTTAATCTATCGCTTGGTTGATAAGATAAGCACTACCTTGCTATCACAAAATAGTATACACTTTATTGGCTTCTTAGAACACATCTCTGCATTTCCCCAGTGTTATGGAAGATATCCAATTATTACTTTATTTAATTGTAAAATTCAGAATTTCCCAGGGGAATAAAAACATTCTTCTTTGTTAAAGCAATTTAGTTAATACACACGCACACACACACACACTGGGGTTTTAAAACAAATTCTTTTTACTTGTTTTGGAACAGCATTAACCACCAGTATTATTTTTAAAATTTTACACCACCATGCAGATCAATTTTAAGGCAAGCAGAAGGATAAATTTTAAAGGTGTTTCATATGGTCTGTTTTGCGTGGTAGGATAATCAGGATAAATCTTCCTTTGAGATATTCCTTCCATTTATCTCTCTTTCTGCAACAGCCTCCTGGTTCTTAACCTCCAGGAGAACACATCTGACTTTTCCAGGGATTTTCAATTTTTAAGATGTTCGGCGAAATACAAGATTGAGAGCACCACGATTGTCAAAAAGTTCCTCGCCTCTTACATTTGAACAGTATCTTTTAAATGTTCTGTTCATCAGCACGTTTTACAGAGTGATGTAGTTATAAGTCATCACTTTTGTATTCACTTTATCACTCACATTTCACATTTTGCTAAGTTTACACCTATTTTTCTTCTTTCATTTCCAATGTCCCCAATGTCAATGGCTCAGTTCTTGATATTTTGTTCTCCTTCCAGAGACATACTGAATTCTCTAATATGAAGGCACTTTTCTGAACACACTCTCAGTGTGGGTTTCTTAGTGGTGAAGTGGAGAATCTCTCATCTGTGCTGCCTTCAGCAGCTGTGTAAATACAGCTGGAAACTTGCAAGTGGACAGGGTCAATTGTAAATAGGTTTCCTTTCCTTTATGTGTTTTGGAATGCTGTGCTGAGAACAACGAACCATGAATTTTAGCTGAGCCCCCATGACTGCAACTTTCGTACACATATTTAAGTGACCTGTGGGGTTTGGATAAAGCCTTGCCCTTGATGGACATGAAATTTCCTCAGCTTCAGGCTCACTCTTAGATTTTCTATTGTATGATATCCTAAATCTCATAACAAACACAAATATTCCAAATCCCTTACTCTTCTACATGTTGGGTGCAAGGGAAGTGTATTAGTTTGCTAGGGCTGCCATAACAGACTGGGTGGCTTAAACAACAAAGATTTACTTCCTTACAGCTCTGGAGACTGAAAACCTGAGATCAAGGTGTCATCAGAATTGGTTTCTTCTGAGTCCTCTCTTCTTAGCTTATAGCTAGCTGTCTTCTCCATGTGTCTTCATGTGGCCTTCCCTCTGTGTGTGTCTGTGTCCTAAACTTTCTTCTCAAAGAACACCAGTTATTTCAGATTAGGGCCTGATCATACGACCCCATTTTACCTTAATTATCTTTTTAAAGACACTATCTCCAAAGACAGTCTCAATCTGAGATGCTAGACATCAGCATATAAATTTGACAAAATCAGGGTTTCATTAAGGAAGAGGAAAGTGACAATGGACGTTAGGTAGGCAACCAATAATGTCTACTACAGTCTATTCCTTCATGGAATTTATAGTCTAGTGGTGAAGACAGAAAAATAAGGTCAAAGTTAGGGTGCAGAGTGATAAGGACAAGAGTAGATTTCTGCACAGGGTACATTCTGGACACAAAAACTCCTTACTAAATTGGATCAGGGATTCAAAGAAAGTTTCTTAAAGGAGGTAATGCCTAAACTGAATTTTTGAAGGAGATTCAAGAGTTAGTAAATTGAAGAAAGGGGAAAGGGGGATTCCAGCAGCAGGAACAGCAAGTGAAAAGGCTCAAGAGTTGTGCAACAGTGTAACGCACTGGGGAGTTGCACATCCTTCAGTCTGATCAGAGAGGGACAAGAGATGAGGCCAGAAGGAGAGGCAGGGGCAGATCATGAAACATCATATAAGTTTCATTCTATGAAGCTATCTATAATACCTATTGCTACCATGTATAAAATGCTAACTTGTATGCCATACACTACACAATTTTACATAATAAAATACTTTGGTACTATGGTATAAACCCCAATTGAAAGATGAATAAGCTGAGACTAAAAGGTTAAATAATTTATCCAAGGTCAGCTGACTCTACCTACGTTTCTACACAGCCTTTCACCTGGAGCTCAAACTCATGGATCCTGTTACTCCAAGCAATGACAAAACTGAGACTGCAAGTGAAGTTGCAGGAATGTATATTTAAGATACATTTGGCTACACCAGGAAACATCTGAGAATTAAATATCTGAGGGAGAAGGAAAATTCTGTATCTACAGTATGTCTTCTCCTTTTAACCAAATACTCTGATGGGCTGTTCTTTGGTGTACTTGCCAGGGGCAGAACACAAGCATCAGGTTCTGACCTAGGGTTCTTATTTTCTTCTATCATCTGGATGTCACCAGTCATCAGTCAAATTTCTTAGCTCAGGGTCTGCCCTTGCCTCTGCTCAAAATGCACCCCCCTCCTTGCCTCCTTCTTCAATTTGCTGAATCTTGCTTATACTTCACCAATTCACTCAGGCATCAGCTCCATTAGGAAACTTTCTTTAAACCCCTGGTCTCATTTAGAAAGGAGCCTTTGTGCCCACAGTACACCCTGTGCAGAAGTCTACAATTGTTCTTGTCACACTGCTTCTTAACTTTGGCTGCCTCTCCACCTCCCGCCACAGACTACAAATTCCATGGAGATAAGGACATTGCCTACTTCCTTTTCCTCTTCCCTAAGAAAATCCTGATTTGGTTCAGGAGGTCTTTGTCTCTCTTCCATGTAGTACATAGGACTCAGGTGAAGCTACCTCTTTCTACCTCAAGGAATGGATCTGATGGTTTAAGCCAGTGGTTCTCAACCAGGGGCAAGTCTCTCCACCGCCACTTCCCCACCCCTGGAACATTTGACAGTGTCTGGACAACACATATTTGGTTGTGACACCTGATATATGCTACTGGCATCCAATGGGTAGAGGCCACACATGCTGTTAAATAAACATCCTACAATGAACAGGACAGACTCCCCCTCCACGCCCACCCCATCAAAGAATTACCCAGCCGCAAATATCAGTATCACTAAAGGTTTAAGACATCTTGGTTTGAGTCAGTCTTCAAGTGACTTTGCTTCCTGATTGTTAATGGTCTAGGGATAAATATGTGCCCTAAGTAATCAATCAGATGGAAGTGAAGGACTGATATCCCATGACTAGGAGAGAGAAAGAGGAGAAGGTTAGAAAGTTAGACTGTGGTCACATTGTGGCTATACGTGGCCTTTATTCTGTGATGAAGCAGGGAATATCATGTTTAAAAAGGAGTTTTAGGAGAGTGGATCTACTCTACAACCTTCCGGATAGATGGGAGGGGGGCAGAGCAAGGCAGTCAGGAGGACTGTGAGGCAGCTGTTGCTACAGCTATTGCTACCTAGAAGGGGCTCAAGAATGTTTCTTGGATAGTTGGATTATAAGTGTTCTCTAGAACACAACAGCTAAATAGGCTATGATTCTGACTCAGTGTTCTTATTTCTTAAAAATCTGTCACCTGAAGGTCTATGGTTACGGTAAAAAAATTAACATTTACTAAATCCCATATTTCTCTGTGTTTTGAAAGGACATCATGGGTAAGTTTTGCATAAACACTGAAGTCTGTGTGTATGCATGTGTGTGTATATGTTTCTCCTGCAGAGCCAGCTTTTGAACAAATGTTCCTGGGGTGGATTTTGGTAGCCCTTGATGGTGGTGCTCCCTGGGGTTTCCTTTCCAACCTGAATCTTAAAGAGAACACCAAAGATTTCATTGCTGAGGTGCCCTTGACCAGCTTGCCGGGGTTTCCAACACACAGAAGCTGCCTCCAGTCCTCTCCCACCACTCAGGCTGCTCCTCACACCTTCCTTTCAGCACTACCCTGGCAGGGGAACGCTGGGCCTGAGGGCATCAGGGAAATTTGTGGAATTTTGTTTTTTCCCTTTGTTCTTAGCCATGACTGTCAAATAAGGTGTTTTTTGTTTGTTTGTGTTTGTTTCTTTTTTTTTGCAGGAAAATGACTATGATGTTTTAGGTTAATTCAGGGACACACTTAGTGGGCTCCTTAAACATCACACCCAGTGCAGCCTAATAGGTATTTGTTGCTACAGTGGCTTTGGTAGCTTGAAAGACAATCCATAGTCCTGGCAACATGCTTACAGAAAACTTAACGTATTCTTTTAGACTTGTGAGTGTAAAGTATCGCTTTTTAAGGTTTGCTATTTTTGTATCCGATATGTTTAAATCTCAAAAAAATAAGACACTTTGTAAACATATGTTTAAGAATTGAGTTTTGTAAATTTGCCTTATTTTCTCTGACTGTTACAATGGAAAAACATTGCTTTCAGTGAGCAAGGGTAAAACGTGGATAGCAAATTTAGAAGACATTATGATCCTTTATATCTTTTTTTTTTCTTGGCAAAGCAATTTAATTAGGAAATAATCTTCTCCTCCAACATCTGACAGTTACCATAAAATGATATCCTGCTTTGTTGGCAACAAAACCAGTTTGTTTTTGTTGCAAAATTTTGAGCTATTACATTACTATGAAATGATAGATTTTAAATATAAAAGATGAGTTTAAAAAAAAAACAGAAGTGGCAAGGCACTTTATTTTTTAAAGCAATCCTCAATTTAAGAAAGTACAATGTCAGAGGGGCGGGCAATGGGGAACGTGTTAAATCTTCAGGGAAGAAGGAAGCACCAGGGGAGTATGTCTCGGGCCGATCACGCCAGGCCGCGGCTCCTGCTGTATGTGCGCGCGTGTGACCGTGTGCACGTGTGTGTGTGTGTGTGTGTGCACGCGCAGCCACAGGACCTCCGGGCCGTGTCCTGGGGTGCTCCCCGCCCCGGGCTTCCCCGCGGGCGGGAGCAGGGCGCGCGTCCCCAGCCGGGCGGCGGGGCCCGACCCGGGCCGTGTGCAAACGCGTGCAGCGCGGGCTCTTTGTGTGTCCGTGTGCGGCTCCGCGCCGCCGCGGGCACCATTTTCTGCTTCGCTCAGGACAGGCACATAAAAGGGAAGGCGGCTGCCGCCCGTCGCCGTCCTCTTTCCCTCAGATGCCCTCTGCTGCAGGTTTATTATTACAGTACGGGCCGCGCCGCCTCTCCCCGCGGCCCTGGCTGGCCGCCGGGCTGTGCAGCACCCTGGCCGCCTTCGCGCCTGGCGCGCCCCCAAACCGCCTCCTCCGCCTCCTTATTTGTCTGAAAAGCAACCGCACGTCGGAGCGGAGAAGCTCGCCGGGGGGCGGAGGAGGGCAGGCCCGGGGTTCGTGCGCGCTGTGCTCCGGGGCGGGGCAGGGGCCGGGGCTGCGCGCCGATCCGCGGGTGCGCTTTGTCCCCCGGGCCCGGCGCGGCGCAGTGGGGGCGGCGCGGCGAGCGGGGCGCCCGGGGCGTGGGTGCTGGGTGCCGGGGCGCGCGCGCGCGTGTTGGCCGCTCGCCGACGGGGCCCCGAGCCGCCGATTCCTGCCGAGTAAGCAGTCTGGCTCCTAGGCGGCTGCACAGTGGCAGCAAGGCTGGGGCGCTGGCGCCGCGCCAGCTCCATCAGAATTAGCTCATTGTTCACTAGCACACCAGCGGGAGAGAGGGAGGAAGAGAGAGAGAGAGAGAGAGAGGAAGAGAGTGACTCTTAGAGAAAGAGACACACACACACTCTTGGAGAGAGCGCGCGCGAGGCAGGGAGATCTTCCCCTCCTTCTTTTTCCAAGGCTGCACTTCTTGGAAGTGAAGCCGGTTTGGATTTTGTTTCCCTTCCCCCTCCTCCCTCCTCTTCCTCCACCCCTTTCCTCTCCCCCTTCCCTCCCCCGACTCCCCCAGCTGTCTTTCTAGCATGATGCCCTTTTTCATCCACATTTGTGTTTCAGGTGTAGAGAGGAGAGAGAGTGAACAGGGAGCGGGGCTTTTGTCTGTAAGTATATGCCATTCCTATCCCCGGCTGGGAGCGCTGCTTTCTCTTTTGTGTCGATTCCTTGCCGTTGCTCTTAGCTGGACCCTTCAACCCTGCAGAGTTCATGCTTCTTCCCTCTAAATTTTGAAGAGCTGAAGCGTGTACCTTGGGCATTTTGGTTATGCTGCATTAAGACTGGAATTTAACTTGGGCTTTTCTAAAATGCACAAGTTAAGAGGGAGAAATGAATTCTTTGGGGAAGGGGTGGGGTTTTTTGCTTGTTGGTGTGGTTAATTTTGTTCTTGCTCCTAAAGCATTGTTACAAACTGTTTTGTTTCTTTGCATTAAATGCACTTTGGTGCATGCAAGGTTCCCCCCCTCTCTTTTATGAAATGAATTTGTGTTCCTCCATTCTTACACTTGATTACTCCTTTCAACGCTGCTGCTGCCGCCGGGGGTCTTTTCAGGCATTGGATCTTGCAACACTTTTTTCTGCATTTTCTTAAAAGCAGTTGAACTTTGGTGGGGGTTGGGTGGGGAGCTTAAAACTAAATGACTGCTTTCTTCTTGGTGACGATAATAGCCTGATTTGCATTTATATGTATCTATAATAACATTATAGGAAAACTCTGAGAGCTTATGATACCCTTTTAGAGAACTTTTAGTTTCTCCATTCATCTTAATTTTTGTCATAACTATGTTAACAAAAGAACTGTGTTCTGTTGACATAAAGGTTGAGGGCAAATCACTGCAGCATGTACATTAATGTTTATTTGGTTTAGGGAGAAGGGCATAATGGTGTATATTCCTGACTTCCCGCCCCCTCCCCCCGTAGGTTTTTTTTTTTTTTTTTTTTTTTTAACACGGAAGGTTATGTAATGCAGTGCCATTTCCAAAAATATCCACTCTGAGGCATTACACTACACGGTGGAAGGCTGATTCCTATTCTGTCGTCTTGATTGCAAATATACTGCCAGTAGTATGTCTGGGAACAAAGAGCAGCCAGAAAACAATCTATTTTTATCACTTGGTTCTACTTTTAAGTTGCTAAACCTTTTGAACTTGTGCAATTTAAAGATGAACCAAACACCAAGAATAGCCCAGGACTCTGCAAAGCCAAGTACCAGGGATTCCTTTGTCCCTTGTTGAAGCCTATAGACCACTTGGAAAGCTCTTTCAGAAACCCGCGTGGTTACGATAATTTGCATGTAACTTAACCACAGAAGATGGTTAGTTGTCTGTAGGTGCTAAAGACGCAGTTTTCCTTTGCTGACCTGTAGTGAGGTGATGTGTCTACTGTATTTAAACATATTTTGCAGGTTGGTCTCCCTGGACTGAAGAGAGGGAGAATAGACGCCCAAGACTAAGATTCTCAAAATGGTAAGAATTGGTCATCAGAGGAAATTCTCAGTACTTATCAGTCTTTATTACATATAAATATCAACCACCCACCTTCATCCGCCTCAACCCTTCATTGTTCCTACCCCATCTGACCTTTAAAAGGTTCTATCTCCAGCATGTGGGAGCTTTGCAGTACAGCAATTTATGTGAATTGGATGTGGTGAATTAGATCTTTTGACTTGGAATTATTCTGAACAGAAAACTAAAATTCCTCCTTCAGAAGTGAGGATTTAGTTAATTTGAACAACAGAAAGTACACTGTTCTTTAGGAATAGAGTGATATGTTGTGACATGCATGGTCCTGGTGACAGCAGCAGTGCTCAAATGAAGCAGCGCGTCTTAGACATAGCCAGAACTTGTCCCAAAATTAGGAGTCTGTCCAACTAATAATCAAACAGCTACTGTATGTGCTATTCCTAAGAGCAACAGAGATAAAAAGCATGAATTTTCATATTAACATACCTCATCTATTATATTCAAATATGGTTAGTGTTTTCTTGATTTATAACTTAACTTATAAGAGACATCTACCCAGTTTTAGAAGTCAAGCATATCATCTCTAAATAAAAGTGTAGCTATTTCTGACAAGGATTATGATCTACAGAGAAGGCAGTTTAATGTTTGACTACTAATTAAATAAAGAAATAGAAGGAATAAAGATTAAAAGTAACTGAGTAAGTATAGCAATCTTCTATGAAAAATTTCCTCTTTAGAAATAAGGTTATACTGAAAAAAATAATAGAAATGTCATAAAACTTTTCAGTGAAGTACAGCATGTCCTATTGCAGATGTTTATATTCTTTAAAACACCTCTTTGCCACTTAGAATGTGTGATTTCCAAATTTAGTTTTAGTTTCTTTTAAATGAGGGTGGAATTTAATAAATCAAAATTGAATTTGATATACTTGATGTTTTCTTTGAGAACAACCCAAGTATAAGCTTCCAAGGAGAAAAATGAATCAGAGGCAATTAAATGAATTCAATTTGGCTTTTATTAACAAGTAAGCATTTTATTTTTTACATATGTCTCACCTGTCATTTCAACAAGTAGGTGTCCAAGCACCACATAAAGTAGGTCTTGCTTGGACCTAGTTTGATAATGATCAAATTAAGGAACTTGAGGTGGAAGACAAAAAAGGTGAACATAAAATTAAGCTAATCAATGGGTTTTATGCAGGTGGTTCCTAACTTCGTATTCCTATTAGCCCTTTTGATAGAGTAATAGATTGGTAATAAAATGGAATGGTACAAAGTATTTGTGTTTACTTTAATTATCTTTTGCTGTGACTGACCACATTGTCTTGCTTTCTAGCTTTTTATCCCAGAACCTTACCTACTCTCTGTTACATAGATTGATCATGAGGGTTCACATGTGTTGCAATATGTCGGGTGAACAGTTTGGTTAAACATAAATGTGGCCACTGACCCTGCCCTATAGACCCTCTCCTTTCTAGCCCTATAGGTCAAGCTCAAAGAGTAAGATATCATAGTTCTGTAGTATTGAGTGGAATGAGCTTTGTAGAAGGCAAGCATGCATGCCAAAGCTGAGAATGGAAGTTGGAACCCTTTGAATGCAGAAAAGCAAATGCAAATTATTATTACATGTTAATTTCTTACAGTTGTCGTTTATGTATGGTGGCAGAGTGGAAAATCACAATTTGTTGCTCTTGGAAGGATTTTTACTCATGAAAAAATTCTCACAACTTTTTGGTGATCCTTTCATCAAGATGTCAGTCCCTTTTGGCACAAGCCCATTGCCTGAAATGAAACCACTGACAGTTATTGTCTGTGGGTGATTCCAAGTAACTTTCTAGCAATTCGCTTTTTCCGGAAAGTCTGAGCTCTTAAAAGTCTTTGCACATATTAAGGTAAAAAAAAGTTTAGTTGTGTTTTTTTTTAAGAACTGATAATGAAGGTGTCTTGCACCTCATCTTTCTCCTTTTGGCAGAATGAAGTTAAATTTCTTTCCTTGATTAAAACTGGAATTACTTTGTGGATCTCTGTAACTGGCTTACTTAAAGACTTGGCTCACATACAATAAAAACTACTAAGGAAGGAGTAGATTTAAGTCCTGGCCATTTCTAGAAATGCATAAGTGTGGCTTTTCTGTTAAACTTGTATTTCCATTTACATAATTTAAAATACTAAAGAGGATCTAATTTCAGTGTATTTAGCCTGTTTAGTAAAGGGCTCGTTCCAAATACAGATTTATAATCAGCTCATTTTAGTGTAAGAAATTAACCAGTAAACTCCAGAATTTAAAACAGAGTGATTCAATAGCTAGACTTCTTACATACCCTAAAATGATGTTTCACAACAACAGTTTGGAGACATTGAAGAATTCTAGAGCACCTTTTGTATTATCAAAAACATACCAACAACTTGTGCATCTCTAGAAGGCACCAGTCACATTGTGTCCTGTGTATGGGCCTGTTTGAGTACAACTGCAAGGGGCACGCATGGTGGCACAGAGTGCATGGCGACACCTGGGGTTGTGTAACTCAAGACTTCTGTTAAAAGTGTCAATTTTGAGTATAGTTTGCTGTATCTTCCTTGACCAGACTATTTTTTTCAATAACTCATTCTCCACCTTTTTCAGTTTTCTAATAAATATGCCTCTCCGCCCCCTGCCTTTTTTTGCAGTCAGCAGGATATTGTGAATCTACAGAGATCTTCAGTATTTCTTTAATTTATATTTGGCTTTTTGTCAAATTTTGATTTCCTATGATTATATTTTATATGGGTCCTTGGTGTCTAGTTAGGCATTCTATTTTAAAGGTGCTTGCTTCAGCTATGTCAATGAGAAGAAAACATTTCACAATGAGTAGATGAACCTATTGAATAGTTTGAAAAAATAAATTATTTAATCCAATGTCAAGGTTAAATTCTGGTTTTCAATAGGATTACCCCCTAGGCAGTAAACTTGCCTCCGAGTATGTGTGAGCATGGACTCACAGTGGCATAAGCATGGCTTCATTATGTTTTAACAGAGACCTAGAAATTGGAACAATATAAGTTCTCTTTAAGGCTGATGCTGAGCTTTTGAAAAAGATGAGTTGACTCCATTGTGCCGTTCACAGGGCTCTGTTTTCTGTACAGTTTGTGAAGTGGCATTCATGGGCTTATAAGAAGACTCTTTCAATAATCCCTCCATTAACATAAGGTTTCCTTGTTTAAAGAAAAAGACAAAGACTGGGGAGGGATGAGGTCCTATTCGTAGCTTGTGCCATTGGAAGTTGCTCAGTGACTCTTACTGTGGAGTGACTCTTTATTAAAGAGTATCTAGGGGGGTAATTTTATATGGTACTGTCTTCTCTTTCACCAAGCCTTCCAGTGCACAGTGAAGGGGAGAATTGGGAATTGTTTGGGGAATTAGGACAGTGGAGATAGTCCATCTAGGTTTAACCCAGCCCAGCTTCCTCTTGAGCTATATAGATAATTTAGCTAGCAGAAGGTATTTGACCAGCGATCCTGTAATAAACAGCTATTTAAAATATCATTTCATTTTAACCTGACACAGTTCTTAAAAAGTTAGATGTAAATCAGAACATCATAAATATACTGAAGGAATTTATTTTAAATCCTAAGATGAATGCTTTTAAAACAGGAAAATACAGTTCTAAAATATGAATACTCTGCTAAACCAAATGAGTAATCCCCAAATTATGAATCTTATACATTTATGTATTCATCTACCTGGTCACTTAAAGACCTGAAGTGGCATTCAGATGCACTGGGCTGATTGTGGAGCTTTGGAGTGAAATGCTGTAGCTTCTTTGGTCCTCCATTTTTTTCTTAGCGCTGTTCCTGGATGGAAAGTCTTTTAAGGCCATATGCTCACAGCCAAAGTAAAATGGAGGATTGAAATAATAATCTGAATAATTGTGCTTTAAATAAAAAACTTGATTTGATCTGATTCATCTTGGTAATTAAAAATGTTGCTGGAGGGATGTAGTAGGAAAGATTTGCCTGAGGTATCTGTGTAATGCCTGTGTTATACAAGAAAAGACCAAGGATAAGGGAATCTTACCAGCAAATTCAATTTGAATATGCCAGAGGCGAATGTATCCAATGTACTTGGACTGTATCATCTTGGTTGATCAAGATGTATTACAAGATTCCGATTTTAAACTGCTCCTCTGCTTTGAACTGGATAACGGGTTAATCGTAAATCTCAGCCCACATCTGTGGAAATTGTGGTTGCTAAAAGTATCATTTATTGGGTCTAAATTTATCTGAAATGGATATTTCTAGATGTATTTTGCACCTAGGGAAAGCGTCAAGAATATTTCATCTCAGCAGCTTAAAAAATAGCAATGATCCTGCAATTGATCTGCTAGTGCATGACAAGTATTAGCAGCCCTAATGGTTTGGGTTTGGGACTTACGTGTTAATATGGCTCTCAGCTAAATTCTAGATATCAGCTCGGTTATTAGTAGCAATGACATAGTATTAACCCGGCTGGTATTATTTGTTAGTAAGATCATATGCATTTCTTTCATTGCCCAGCTAAATTATAGCCTCCCAGAGGATTTATAAACTTCATACACAGTGCTTGGTAAAATATTAAATATATGGTAGAAACTCAATAAATATTTGGTCTATGCATGCTAATATCTATTAATTTGGACTTCTATAATTCATTCTTTTGTGAACTAGAAGTAATTTTTATCCTTAACCTCTCTTTCTGAAGAGCTGGGATGCTGAAAGGAATGTAATTTTACTTTACCTGACAAATTCTTTTTTATTATTTATAAAAAGGATAAAAAAATTGGCAGTGGAGCCGTGCATACGGCACTTGCCAGAAGAGTGTGGCTTGTGATCATTCACCTTTGCCAGCCTCCAGAGCCACACTCTGAGCATGTGGTGAGATGGGATCTCTCTGGGTTTCATCCAGCTGTGGTACTCCAAGCTTAAAGCAGCTTTTCCTGTAGCCATAAAAATTCCCTCCTGGATCCAGGAGTATCTTTGCTCCCAGTATTAGAATTCGAAGGACCTCATTTACTTCCAATATAATCCGATTTTGTGATTCTGTGATGTATGGCAAACTTAAACAATATAAGGCAATATAATCTAGTGCTAAATGTAAGATATTGAAGAGTGATATTAAGGACTGGGGACTGGGATAGTAGTGGAAAACTTTTATTAAGGAGGTGAAAATTAAGAAAGAGCCTGAGATGGCAAATATAGGGCACGCATGCCACCACTAACTCCTACACATTTGGCAGACATTGCCAATCAACCTTGACACCCATTATTACTTTTCTGCCTGAATATAATTTCAAAACCCTCAATATAGTGTACTAGAATGCCATTAACAATTGATTGGAGTTGGCACAAAATTTGAAACCTAGAAGTGGACTGTTTGCTCCTTGAGAGCAAGTACTATGCCTTATTAAGCTTTTTACCCCTAAGACTTAGCACCAGTCCTTAACAAATATTGAGGGAATGAAGAATTAAGAATATTTGGGTAGATTTAGATGAGAGAGATGAGTATTCCAGACAAAAGAAATACATTAGAGAGTTATGCTTGCAAGAGTGAGCATCATGCATTTTTAGTACTGTAGGGAAGATCCTTCTCCCTGTTTAGGGCCTCTGGGCTGTCAAGGACAGACTTCAAAAACCAGACCTAGAAGTCAAAGACTTGATGTGCTCAGCAATAGGAAGCCACTGAGCAGGCATCTTAGTGATGAGCTCTCACTCAGGTTACCAACCTGTCTCAGGTTCTTTGCCTTTTGATTGTGCCTAACAGAAAAGAGCACACACACTCACTCACATATACTTTCTGATTAAAGGTACAGCTTCCTTTATAACTACCTCTCACTCCCCTTGAGCTGGGGTGGAGTGGTGGAGAGAAGGAGGGTCTCTAGCTAGAAGGAACTGGGAAGGGGAAAAGGAGCATGCTTATCTTCTCGAGAGGATGGCAGTACTTCCATTGGCAAATCCCAGCAGGTTCAGCATTGCCCACGTGGCCAGGTAGGGTGCTGCTGCTACGCAAGCTGCCCGAAAGAAGGCACCATGCTTCCTTTCTGTGATACTAACTGGGTGCAGGCATGTGCTAATGATTTGCAACCACATGTGCCCAGCTCTGTTCTTCCTCCATTTCTTCCTGATTAACCAGACATACTTACTCAAAATACAAGCCAACATTTACATCATCATAATAAAATTGTTTACAATTTGAGGCCTACAGGCTGTTACTAATTTAGTCGATAATCTGGTGACCAACCAAAGGAAATCTCATCACATGGTACAAGAAAGTTGGGGAAAGCCAAGTCCAAGAGGGATTTTTTTCTGGAATTTTTTTCTTATAAACAGCAGAGATTCTCACCTTGGAATGTATTAGCTGCAAGATTTTCAACATAAAATTATATGACTAGCTATTTTGACCCTTGCAGTTGAGGTTGGATTTCTTTGTAAATTTCTCAGTAAAAATGACACAGATAAGCATTGCTCCTTGAATTCTTTATGCCTTCTCCACCTCATACCTTCAAATAATTTTTTTTTTAACTGCTGTGCTTAGACCTTAGTAAGTTTAATTTCTGTGGTTAGGCAGACATGCCAGGAACTATGTGAATGAATCCTTCACTTCTAGTCAATGATGGAATATGTTTCCTAGAGGGACCAGGAAACTTGTTATTCTAAACGTGCCCCAGAATTCCCTCCTCCTGTGCTTTTGCTTTTTCTATTCCAGAAGGAATGTACCTCCTGATAAAATAAAGCCATTTTTCAAGACTGAATTTAAAAGACAACTCTGTGAAACCTGCCCTGGTACTAACAGCAGGAGTAATGTTATGCTCCTCTGCACACTTATCACACCTGTAACGATCTACTTGCAGCTGGCTTATTTCTGCATGTTTTTCTATCCTCCAATATTATAAACCTGAGACAAGAACATTGACCCCTGGTAACTTAGCATTACCCCTCCCTTCTTGATAGCAGTGAGGCTGTGATGCCATGTTTTTTTTCTTTTCCTCTATCAGCAGGAAGGTGAATTCAGATGTGGAAACGTTTCATCACTGAGAGGGAACTCTAGAATAGCTAGAGTTTGGCATTCTTTTTCTACCAAATAGAAGGAAACCCTAACCTTCATCCACATGTTCTCATGGGACCTTGGAATAGATCGTACACTGTGAACCAGTCTGATCTGTGCTATCATACCTAACCAGGATCCTCAGTGATCAATAAATACCCGTGGAAGAAATGAATGGGTCAGTGGTCATGGATACATGACAATCTGTTATTTCGGGGTAGGACCAGGTGGCCCACTTTGGGATTTACAACCAGTAACAGCCAGGTACTTTGCACAGTTGCGATGGCTCAGATTATAAATCTTGTGGTCCAGGCAATGAGATAACCATATGCTGATTATAAATTCACTGCCGACAAAACCATCTCCCTGAACATTTTAGACGTCTCAATGGTAGGGAAGTGGGAGGTAAGGCGGAAGTGTTAAGTGAAATCTAAGCACATTACAAAAACAACTCCTAAATTCTGTGCTCCCTTCCTTTACACTCCTTTAGTTTGTAAAAGAGGTTCTGAGAGTCCAGAAAGCTAGGCCGGTGTGGTCTGCTGAAAGGAGTATCATTTTAGGGCAGAGTCACACATCTCGTCCCAACCGCTGGCTGCTGGAGTGCCCTTACGCACGAGGTTGTTAATGTGGCTTTTCCCGCAGGCGGCACAGTTTGTCTCTCAGTAGTCTGATTGAGGCAGTCATGACAGTGGAGCAAAACCTGCTCTGGTTTCACAGGGGAATGAAATCTTTTTAAGTAAAGTTATTGCCTGTTATTACCTTAGAATGGTTTCTGATCTATGCTTCTTGCCTTGAAAGTGTTATGATTATCTAGTTGGAGATATTTTAAAACCCTTGCTGTTAGACTGGTTGGCTCAGTGTTCATCCTTGCTTTCATAGAGAAATACAAATATAATTCATGTCTGAGAAGAAAGAAAAGGAACGTAAGTGTGTGGCCAATGAAAGGAAGCTCTGTTTGCCCCTTTTAAGCTGAAATTGGGAAGCAGAGCCACTGATTGGAAAGGAAGGGGGCATAGCTGAATACTTCTTGCCCACAAAAATACTGAGCCAAAGATTCACCAATAGGTAATTAGAACAAGAGGGTGGCTCATGATGTGCACAGAAGTTTTGGTATGGCTGCTTCCCACGGCGCTACCTGAGAGAAGCCCCATCAGAGAGAAGCCTTCAGCTTTAGCTCTCCTCTCTCTTCCACTCCAGCTCTTACTCAGATCACCATCACACACCATGTCCTTTGATTACTGGGGCAGGTAACAGCCTTTCTGGCTGAATTGAGTTTGATACAATTCCAGTCCGGAAAAGTACTACAGTCCAGCGGCTGAACAGGGAGAAATCTACAAAAGTTGTTTTGTTTAAAATGGGTCCAGGCGTTTTGAGGACACTTTTATTGGATAAAGTTGGTGTCTGATATAGAACCTATTCTTGGACAGGAAAGAGTAGAAACTAGAAGATAGTGCTTCTTTGGCAGCCAACATTCAGAACTATCAAGGAAAACCTATCTTCAGTAGTTAAATGGATAAAACTTATTGACTATGTTACTTATAAATATGACCCAAGTAGGGGTTTGATATCAAGTACTTCCTCCATGAAGTTTCATGCTTGTCACTAAATAGAAGTTTAGTGGAAGTTACCCAAAAGGCCTATTGGGACCATGATCTGAAAGTCTAGTTTTTGTGCACATTTGCTAGGCCGTTGCTGAGTTTCAGTATATCAGTATACGGTGTGGCTTTGGCAGCACATGGTTGCGCACGTAACCTAGTGCCTGCTGCCTTGTAGGAACTCGGCTAATACTAGCTGAAAGAAGGAATGCTGTGCAGGGAATGGACCCACTGTTTGAAAGCATGACATGTCAAGGAATTACAGTTGTTTGGTTTATAGAATTAGAATTTGAAAAGATGAATTGTATTAACTAGCCCACCAATTTCCTGAATAGACTTCCTGGGATTTGGTGGCGTAGTTTTTTTTTGAAAATAAATGGATTTTCTTTGCTACTTTGGCATTTCCGGCCCAAACTTATGGGACATACTCTGACAAGATGTTCATTGTATAAAGGTGAAAACTGCCAATCAAATACTCAATACCTCACAGAAAATACTTAGTAAACGTTTCATGATTAATTGATTGGGTAATTGAGATTATATATCTAGTAGCCAATTTAGTTAATATAAGATCAAAAATTCTTCCCACATCTTCCCCGAGACCTTCTCATCTTCATAATTTTAGTCCTTAATGACTTAGACTTGACTTTTCTGAAGCCTGGATGCTATGGACCAGAACCAAGTCTCCATTTCTTGCTGCCCTGTGAAGTCTTGGGTCTAATTATACATCATAAAATACCCTGGCCTTGCATATTTTTCTCACTTCTTGATAAGAGAATCTTCAATTGTTCTGATCTTGTTGTCAAGGTCTGGGAGCCAAGTCTCCACATCTTTTCATTTGATCTTTATTAGCCTATTTTTTCTTTTTTTTTTTTTTAATAAGGACTGCTTTTTAAATTTTAATTCTATTATATGAGGCTTGACTGTCTACACTGTCATAATCAATTCAATCAGAAATTCAATTAAATTTGTTCTTTGGTATCATAGAAACAATTTATCTGATAATTAATATGAATTTTTACTAAATGGGTCAGCTGTTCTTATGTTGTTTAGACAAAGTTAGAGGGATACCACGTCTTTGATTCTGGTTGAAAACAGTACTCCATGTCATCTGAGGATCAGATATGGCACAGCTTATTATTTGCTATTTGGTACCAGTATGGTTCTAATAACTAACAATTGGCTTGTTACCCCATCTCCATCCTTACATTTGTCTGTCTTTAGAACTGTCTGGATATCTAATACATTAATTAAAAGTTTCCAAATAGAGTCAGGTTAAATTTTTTTTTCTGAATTTACCATTCTTAGTAGTTTGTCCACTACCTCTCTGGTCTAATAAGTGTTCATTTCTTCTTCTTTAATTAGAATCACTTTATATTTTTAGATAGTGTTTGGTTTATGTACTTGTAGATCATTGATAAAAATAAGATTTTAATCTTCTTTTAACTAAGAAGTAACTAAGTTTGTTTTTAAATTGACTAATATTTTGAAAAGCAAAGTTCCAATGTACAGGATTTCAAATGCATTAGTTGAACAAGAAAGAGATAGTGAATTAGATTGTCCATTGGTAGGCCATCTGAGAAGGAGCTGCTTGGGAGTTCATTTGGGGGTCATATTAAAACAATTTGGTTTCTCAGTAAATGCATTTTATAATTAGCTGCAGTGATTGCTAGATATTTGTATTGTGCTGAACATTTCCTTCCAGGGAAAACTGAAAAAAGACAAAACTCTGATTACCAGTATTGCTTGGGTTTAATTAGATTGAAAGTCTTAACGTGACCAAGCCAGAGTTGCTGTTCTAAGACTAGTCTTTCCTCAACAAATGTAGCGACACATCAACGCTGGAGAGCAACCCCTTGTGTCCTCAAACATTGCTTTTTTTCTTTTTAAGTTTAGTTATTTTTGAAGGATGGCTATTTATGGGAAACATAGGCAGCAGAGCAACAAATATTTTTGAGAAAATTACCCTTGACAGTCAGTGTCAGAAATCCATCTAAATTTCATCACAAGGGCACTAAGAAGAGATGTGCAACACATCCATGGGGGACTGAAAACAGACCCCAGCTTTCAGGGGGCCTCATGGTGATACTGCAGGTGGCTCTGGGGAAACAGGGGAGCAGACCTATATTGACACAATGTTCTACGAGAAGAGCAACTGGGTTTGCATCCTCTCTTCTCCATTTCTTGGCTGTGTGACCTTGTGCAGGTTCCGTGACTACTCTCCCTTATTCTCATCTGGAAATGGTGATGACGGTGATAATGATAGCTAACACGGATCCTCTTACCTGCCTGACCTGCCTTGACAGCACTTTACAGATGTTGGTTTCTTTCATCCTTGCAATAACACTGTGAGGATTAAATGAAGGCACCTGGAAAACATGCCTAAAATAAACAAAACAAAACATTATAATGGACTCTATTACGCATTTCTACAGAAAACTGTGGGTCCCCAAATTTCCATACTCTGTCATATATGGTTCTAACTACCCAATGTACTGCTCTTAGTTCTCTTCTTTTGGAGAAGTGTAGTTTTGATGTTTGGTTTACAATGGAAGAAAGACTGAGGGGTGAAAAATATGTGATTGAGGTCTTATTGGAGAATGCAGTCAGGATTTAGAATGAAGTTCTGAGTTAACAATACTATAGCTTTTTCATATTAATTAAAATACTGGCGATTCCTTTGCTAGAAAACTTAAGCCTCCAATTTGGCATTCCTTTTGCAGTTATTTGCACAATTTTTGAAGCATGTGTTTTTTTGTGACTTCTAGCCCTGAAATGCTTTATCTGTTTGGGTTGAGGACCCCTCCCTTGGTTCTTCTCTGCCTCCCACGGCACTACCTGATGGAAGCCCTCATCAGAGAGAAGCCTTCTACTCCATTAGCCCTCGCTCCTTCTGGAGGGGTTGAAAACCCAGGTGGTGAACAGGGTCACATCCATTCCAACCTTATTCTATTCCTCCTGTACTTTTAGTTTTTTGCCAGTTTTCTTAGAAGATGGGTTATTGAAAGTCTCCTAGTGGCCTCTATTTAACCTGAGCATTTATAGCATGTTCATAGAGATCTGGAGATATATATATATGTGTGTGTGTGTGTGTGTGTGTGTGTGTGTATGTGTATCAAACTTCTTATCAGATAAGCTAGCCTCTGATTTAAACAAATTTTAATTATATGCCCCCACAACAGGAACACTTTCCATCCAAACTTCGTGGCCTGTTATGATGTTGTTTGCTGTTGAAGAGATATCAGTCTTTAAATGACCAGGACAGTGTAACACAAGCATTGAACTGTGAAATGACTTTTGCTAAATGCTGAGGGGTTTGCAACTGCCAGCAGAAGAGGGTGCATTGATGGAAAGAGTGAATAGTTTCTTTAGGAATGAGCACTTCAGGAGAAAATGCAGAATTTCTGGAAACGTCTTGCACATGTCAATGAGAGGAATGCTTTGAAATGTCTTCAGACTCTCCAAAAGCAATTGGTTATCTAATTATCTACCCAGACCAAGAAAAATCCAAAATCCTGTGTCTAGATAAATAAATATAATACTTTTCTCACTAGCCCTTGAGATTTAACAGAATAAATAGGATTTTTGAACAATTATTCTTCCATGTTGTTGGTGAAAATTTGCATAAGATATTAATGCATAGCACAATAATTTTTGGACAGAAGGGAAGAAAAAATAGCATTCTTGGTGACTAGAAATCAGACTTATAATTATTTGAAGGTGGAAACCATCATAGCATACCTAAAATTATTCAAACCAGCTAATAAAAGCAAGTCTAGATGTTTCCTATTAACCTTGGAATGTGCTTGGAAAAAGTCCTCCTACTCCAGATGTCTAGTCTTGGAAAGCTCGTCAACGGCATTACTCTCGTTTGTGGTGGAGAATACCATTCTGAAATTCACAAGTACAGTTTGGTGTGCTGGAGCATAATATAGAATTAGTATTCCCAGTTTTCTTTCTTCTTCTTTTCTTTAAGTACCTTAAAAGTAGGAGAAACAACACAAAATGTAGTGTTTCTAATTTCTCGGTCACAAATGAAAATCAATTTATGTAATGGAATACGGTGGTCCAGACTTAGAACTCAGATGTGTTAAGTAAATATTTACTCTGGTTCCACTCCAGGGAGGTAAAAGATTTTATTAACATATTTGTTGAGGTCATGGGGGCAAGGAATAGCTTATGCTGTGCCTAAATGCCTGAGGCGCCTTTTTGCTGCAAGTTAACAAAGGCTAATTTTTTTTTTTCTTCATCGAAAAGAGCAAATATCTTGTGGCCTTTACTTTTTTATTGTTCATTCACAACTGCAAAATCTCAAACTAGAGTTTTAAAAGGCTGCTTTATTTTTTCCCCCCTTTGTTTGGAAAGTCTCTTCTCAGATATTACTTACGAGATTTGTTTCTAAGCATTATTCTCGTACTTTTTCGCCTGGTTTCCTTTGGGCTGTTATCGGCTGTTTGTACTTTGTTTTGTCTTCATTGCTGAAAAGAAAAATCACCCATTAAAAGTCGAGATTCGAAGTGTTGAACTTAATTCCTTGAGTCCAGTCCACAGTTTGGCTCCGGTTACTGTACCAGGCTGACCTCCAGTCCAGGGGAGGGTGCCTTGGCAGAAATCTGAAAATTCCTCGATCAGTAACTCCCTTTTTTGGATTTATGGAGTCTTTAGGTGGATTGCTTTGTGCAAAGCATGTTCCTATTGGAAAGGAATGAGGCTGGGGTAAAAGGAGGAGTTTGTGCAACATGAGCGTTTGCAGCTGACCTTGGTGTTCACCGTGCTCAAATTAGCTAGCCGCTCCTGGGCACCATCAAAGCCCCGCAAACTCCCGTAATGAATGGCTTTAAGTAGTGGTGAGAAAGAAAAGTCGGGTAATGTTGTTAACCTTTTGTGGCTTGCTCCTGACTTGATTTGTTGCCCCCCCCTTTGAAAGTCTTTGCTGTTATTCTTAGAAATCAAATTTTCTAAGACTCGGCAGCCAAACAAGGAGAATATTATATTGTGGAGCAGAATGACTGTGAAAGCTCTTTGTGCTGACGATTAATTTCACATGTAAACACTTTCATTTTGTTGCCAGCGAGGAGATTTCCTTTTCCTTTCTCTGCCTAGTTGAAGTCTAGAAATAAAATTCCACAGCTGTCAGGTTCCCACATACTCGTCAGCGGCCTCTCAAGATGGCTTCACAATGAGCAGCGTGAGTTTAGAGGATTCCACTCTTAGAGTCTACACAGCTTGTTGCAGACATCCCCAACTCAAAGCACAGAATTATAAATCTTTTGCCTGCCTGACATGTAATGTTGGACAGTAACATAATCTGCTGCATAATTTGGTAAATGTGAACATTTTCTGTGCCTGTCGTGGGAATATGCACCTGAAGCGAAGCTAATGCCAGTGAGTTTAACCAAACTGTGAGCTGTCTTTGTCTTCCTTATTGAAACACAGTTGTCTTCCCCAACCCCTATTTCTACATAGTAAAGACTTGTGGGGCCATAGAAACTCCGGGAGTATCAGCAGGCATTCTGATACAGCAGAGCCACAAAAGCCATCCTTTTCTTTCTAGCAGGATGGCATTTATGCCTATAGAGCACAGTAGTCAAGTGTTCATGCTCATAATGCTTTGTCTCTAATTACTCATTTTTACCACCGCCAGCTCCTGTGCGTGTGTGTGTGTGTGTGTGTGTGTGTTTAAATTAGGTCAATGGTGCATGTTTCGTTTAGTTCCCAAGCCAGGATGGTTGCCAACATAGGTCCTAACACTTTGCTTCCATTTTCCAAAATGTGCAGAGATTGTATATGTCATCTGAATGCAGTGTTCTGCATGCTTATCTTTTTGTCTCCCAGTGACAATGGATTTCCCCCACTGTGTGCTTCCTCGCCAGGCAGCATGCACAGGGTTAGGCAGATCTCTAAGACTAGGTCTCTAGAGAGACAGCGCAGTGCATCATCTTTTGGCAACATTTAATCTTTGATGTAATGCTGTTCAGAGAAAATGATCCTTGTAGCTCATTTATGGTTTCAGTTTACATTCTGCCCTCTCACATGAGCAGTAACACCTGGGAGCAGAGTGCTTTTGAGGGAGCTTCTTAATAGTGCTACTTTTCAAAGGGCATTTGCAGAAATGAAGTGCATGATACGCACATAAATTCTCCTTGAATTACAGTACTAGGTTTCACAACCTCCTGGCCAGTTAGGCGGAATAGAACATGTACGCATACAGACACACTATTTAATTGGTAGGGAGATTATGAAATATATGTCTTTGCTGCACAAGAATTAATTATGCAGGTTGGACACCTGCTGCCCTAGTCTGCTTTCCTAATTGTAGGGAGTGGGCACCCCTCCTTGTTAAGTCATAAAAGGACCATGTGTCAATTCCTCAGATACATAGGACCTCACCAAGGATAAAGAATAATATTACAATGGTGACCATTAACAACCAAGCCATGCAACATATCTTTATGGCAGATTTCTGAAAAGGCATGTTAACAAATTAAGCAAATTTATGTATGTGGTGTATTTAGGCTCTGAATAAAGATATGACCCTGCCTTTAAGGATCATACCCCAAAGAAATATTGATAAAGACAATAAATGAACAAAGGAAAATACAAATTTAAAGTTAACAGATATAATTCAAATTTTACACGTAATATAGTAGAAGTGATAGGGAACATGTCAAAGAACTTTTACATTGATTCAGTGTGGGGGCCATACTGTTGGAAAATAAATAGCAAGTTTGGAACTGAAAAGATTAAAAGAGGTTAAAAAAGGAATTTAACCAATAATCTAGTTTGCATATTTTTTAGGACCTCAGAGGACTGGTCTCTGATTTTTACCACATTTTATTTTTCTAGTTGGGAGCACTAGTTGTCAGCTATTTATAATAGTTTATACCAAGTAATAATTACTGGCAAACTAATTGTCTTATAGACTTAAAAAATGAAGTTATTTTTCATGATGCACTGTCTAGAAAGTAAAACAAGTCTAGAAAGAAAGAATGAAGGAAGAAAAGAAAGGCAAACACCTGAGTATTTTATTCTAAGTGTGTATGCTGTGATAGAAAATGGAAATTTAAGTACCCAGCTAGTAAATACCTTTAAAAGAATCAGTAAGAAATAGTACATATTCACCATAAACCATATTTAAATATGTAGTGTGTTTAAATATATTAAGTATACTCGAAAGCATAAAGTTGGTTTTAACCTAAGAGTTGTTCATGGATATCTAAGTGCATATCAGTCATGATTACTATATTTAAACCAATGTGATTCTGTCATTTCATTGTTTTTAATCATCAGTGAGATACATGTAGGATTGTAGAAAAAGATGCATTAACTCAGTGATGAGTACAAATACTCAGACTTTCCCAGAATTCAAGCAGAACTTTCGCATATTCTCCAAATTAAAATAATAAAATTTTCCTCTTCCACTACATTTTCCACCAACATTCATATTTTCTTAATTGTTCAGGGTATAGCTTGCTTCTCTGATTTCCTACGTGACTTCTGGAAGAATAGTATTCTAGAGGGTTTTGAGGATTTCGTTTGTTCAAGAACAAATAATTGTTTATTTTATACATGGAAGAAGACATATTAATACTTTAAAAGAAGACATACTTCTCTTAGGAAGATTAGTGCAAACTTTGGGTTTACTTGTTTAATAAAACAACAATTTTGAGGTGTTCCCATGTGTATTACCCAGAGCACTTAAATTTTCAAGATACAAATCACCACCAACAACAACAAAAGAGAGAGAACTCAGTAAATTGTAAAAAAAGACAGTTAATTTAATTGGTCTTCATGAGAAACACAAACTTGGATTCAGAAGGATGAATGAATGGCATACAGTAGATCCACGTGTCCATCTTTGGAGCATCAGCTGACTAGTAGGAAGCAGAATGAGCAGCTTTACAGCCCAGCAAGCGCAGACAGACTCCAGAAAGACAGAGCAACTTAGCAGTTTTCTGACCCTCATATTATCAGCACTGAAAAGCCTCAATCACAGGGTCACCCTCGGCTCCTATTATTCTGAACTAGTTAGAAAACTGAGGGCTGGGGAACCTGTGGCGTCACATTGGTCTTGATACCGTTGTGGCTGCTGAGAGCTGCAGGAGACCTGGCCACAGGGGCACTTACCCACGGGGAGCTCATGATGCCCTTGTCCCTCACCCTTTCATCATCCTTCGCTTATACCTGACAGCCGTCAAATGCCCTCCCAGATCTGCTCACTGCCACCCCCATTTCCGTTGCCACCACTACTGGATATTATCCTACATGTTGGTTTTGTTTGCTGTTTAGTCGGTTGGTACATGTTCCAGCAGCTATTACATTTGACATAACCTATATGTTTCCTTCTTTTTTTGTTGTTGCATTCCAAGCACACTCTGTGAGTTTGCTAGGGCTGCTGTAACAAAGTGCTACAGACTGGGTGGCTTCAACAACAAACCATTTTCTCACAATCTGGAGGCTACAAGTCTGAGATCAAGATACCAGCAGAGTTGGTGTCTTCTGAGGTCTCTCTCCTTGGCTTACAGATAGCTGTCTTCTCCTTGTGTCTTCACATGGTCTCTTCTCTCTATATGTCCTAATCTCTTCTTAGACGGACATTAATCACTTTGGATTAGGGCTCACCCTGATGTCCTCTTTTTAACCTAATTACCTCTGTAAAGACCCTGTCTACAAATGCAGCCGTGTTCTGAGGTACTGGGAGTTAGAACTTCAGCATATGAATTTTGAGGGGCACAAGTCAGCCCCTCACACACTTTTACAATTATCTTTGTGGGTTGATCACCTCTGCTGTGCTCACAACACCACCCTGAGACTTGAGCTTCTAGAGGGCAGGAACATTTCTCTTGCAATTCCCTAGAACCTAACACAACATCCAGCACATGCAGCTCTTTCATGAACTCTTGGTGAACAAAGGCATGGAAATTAGTAAGAAATTTGAAGTTGAAAAGTGACACTGTCCCTGACTGCCAGCAGCAGAACCTGGGTAGTAGACTAGAAGATGTTCAGACGGGAAGATTGGCACGGAGAAAATGCAATACGTTCAAACTGACCCCTATTGACAGAAAGGCCAGTGATTGTTGCTTGTGACTACCCATTCTCCATGTCCAGCACTGGGAAGAAGTGAGGGTTGAGGAAGGACCTTGTGGAATACCAAAGTTCAGGTTCAAGTCATTTCAGAGCAAGAATGATGATTATCAACACATCTTTTCTCTTAAGCCCTTCATTTGAGAGTCTCAAAATACCACAGGTATAGGCAAGAACAAGGTTGTAACGTAGAGAGAGAGTATTTGTTTCCTATAATCTACTACCATTTCTGAAAACCAACTGTGCTTAGAAGAAAATATCCCCTTCAGATACTATGTCCATGCATATGCTGAATTCTTAGATACCAACCAAGCAGGTTTTAAGAAGGTAACTGAGACTCATTCTCTTTCCCTGCCATTTTTGGCTTAAGGTTCTGACTTTGAAAGAGGTTTGAAGAATTTACCACAAGGCCAAAGCAACATTCATTTTTCTTAAAGTACACAATGATTAGTTTATGATTCAAACACTGAGACATGCCTCATTGGAAATGCCCTTGACCAATTTAACAAATACAAAGTAAGGGAAAAAGTTTTCTTAGTCATGGGTTTCACTATCAGATACTCATGTTCCCAAGTTCTTTGGCAAAAATCATTGACTGTTTTTCTAAACAAAGGGAGAGCTCTTGGAAAAACAAATTGTTAGAAAAAGAGTAATCATTCTGAGAGGCAAGCTGTTTTCTCCTACAAATTACTTGGGATGGCGGGCGGTTAGTATTAATGCCTTGAACCTAGAAGTTAAAAGCTAAAGCAGTGTCGTTAAAATAGAATATCCCAGAAAAGCACAGGAACACAGAAATGACAACATTTATTTGATTTTGATTTTAATTGCTTCCTATGCCTACTAAGTTTTCGCGTGTACTTTTATCAACGTTTTCGGTTTCCAACAGAACTTGATTTCTTACTAATATTTGTAATATTTTAAATTGTACTTGAAACATGCTTTTTAAAGTGGCAATATAGGAAGGTAATCATTTTATATCCACTTATATTAAGTGAACTTACAGGTGATCCCAAGTTGGAGTCTGCTAAAGTTAAGCCCAAACTGGGGTTTTGTCTGCTGTGACTTTGTTTTAAGCCTTGAAAAGAACTTGTATATTTTAGATGGTAAGTTTCTTTTCTTTCTTCACCCATTCCTGGCTAAAGGGAATGTCAGGGAATGTCTGCTTGTTCCAAACAAGGCAGATGGTGGAATACTTCCAGAAGGAGCTGAGCCGAGGATGGGAAATCTGGGGAAGAGGAAAGTGGCTGGGCTTTGGGAACTGCATGGCTCAGAAAGCAGCCCCTGTCCAAAGTGAGATGATAGTTCCAGTTCTTGCAGGAGGAGCTCTCAAATATTTAAGACCCAAATGTGGGTGGTGGCTGTGGACTGGTGTAATTTTGAGGGAGAGGTGGTAGGCGATTTTCATTCTTGGATAATGCGAGGGCAGGCAGTGGAAAGAGCTGAAGTTTAGAATCTGGAAACCTAGTTTGAGTTCCAGTCCTACCCTACACTGACTGTGTGACTTTGGGCAAGGCAGCTGATCTTCCTGAATTTCAGTTTCCTCATCTGTGTAATGGTAATAAGACCTACGCATAGGCTCATCACCAGGATAAAGTAGGTAGTGTATGCAAAATGGCTTTGTAAGGTGGAATGCACTATATATATTACAGGTGCGGAGCAAAACTGGTTACTGTTCGATTATCCCAAAGAATAAACACAGCCATCTGCGGTTCCTACCTCAATCCCCCCGACCAAATGGATTGATTGGGGCGTACTAGACATTGCAGTTGACTCAAGGGTTAGGCTCATCTAGTGCTTCCAAAAACGAAAGTGACATCTAAGTCTGTTTGCTGATCTATTGAGATGTGACTCTTAATTATTGTTTATTAAATGTGAGGCTTATGTACAGAAATTAGAGGATCAGAACGGGAGGGAATCTTACCTAATATTCATCCTCTCCCTCTGAGCGGGACTGCATCAAATGTGAATTAGCCCTGACAGATGGTTGTTGGGTTCTGTTTCTAAATTTTTTTAAAGAAGACTTCACAGTTTTTCTGCCTAAATTCTTTTAGTAATTTAACAATTCTTATGCTGAGTTTTTCCTTATAGCTGACCTAAATCTGTAGTTGTAATTTTTAAGTCCTTCCCCCCCACTCCTGTCTTACTGGAGATGGAGAACAGCTGGTCAGCAACCTTATGCTAATCTCCCTTTGTATATTTAAAGAAGAGTTACTCATTTCCACTCCCTCGCTCCACCTCCTCCCACCCCCGAACTCATGAGCTAGTATTCTCCAAGTCATTCATGGCAGTGTTGCCCATCTCCCACCCCTCCCTCGGATGCCTGGCTGTTCAGGCAGTTGAGCAGAGCGTGTTGTCAGTGGCCACATGGGCGTGGAGAGAATCAGGGCTGCTTCTTCCTTTCCTCCTTTCCTTTGTGTGTAATCTTTAGCTTTCTAATAAATGATCGGGATAACCCTAGTTTGACGGATTCATGACACAACATAAACATAGAGTTTTGCAAGGACATTTATCATAGGTTCCTTTGAAAGTTAGGCCTCCCTGGTGACTTAGTGCACTCAGTGGACATGCCATTAAGCTGCTGCGTTATCTGCTGAAGATAACATTGATTGATATCTCTTCTCTGTTGGACTTAGTCTTAGAAAACATTGAGCCCAAACTCTCCTGAGTGCAGTGTGTATTCAGAAGCACACTAACAATTTGCAAGCGTTGATGGATTCCCCGCGCTCTAAGTTGCCATCGGGAAATAAGTGGCTACTGAGGAGAATTGAGTTCATTAAACTGATCCCATGTGGTTTTGTAGTGGATCTTGTTTTTAATCTGAATATGTATGCTTTCATGTCTCTATAGGTTTGTTACCCAGGACTCTGTGTCTGGGTCAGTCAAGAACCATTTCCAAACAAGGAAATGGAGGGAAGGCTTCCTCAGGTAAGATCCTAGCTGCCATTTTCTTAACACTGTTTTCAATTTAGAAGCAATTTAAAAAAATCAGAATTATTTCTTTTCATTTTAATATCCATTATAAGCTGATATAATAATTCATTAATATGATACTATGATGACCTTGGAAATAACATATATTAAAAAAATATATCCTATAATCCTATGATTCTTAAAGTTCACATTATCTTTCTTTCTTGAGAAATAAATCAAAAGCAAATTTTCACTTAAAAATCATGGAATCAGTATATCAAATGTACATTTACGGGTTTTAAATTTATTCCATTCCTGGTTAGAACAACTCAAATATGATGGTCAAACTAGAAGATCTCTTAAAAGTATAAGATGATGACATATTTGTCTGCTAATAATGCCTGAATGTCTGATAAGATTACCCATGAAACAAAATGGGAAGAACATAACAAGACTGTTATATTTCTTTCTCCTAAGTTTTAGGCCTAAAAAGAAAATTTGTATAATCATGGTGTCTTTGTTCTGGCATGTTAGGTGTGACAATTCTCTGCCTTAAATAAATTTGTAAAATTTATATATTAGATTTTAGCACTATTTCTGAAACAAAAAAACATTTACCAGTTTTTACTATAGATACCTTGGACGTTGCTTATTAGGGTAAATTTCCGTTTGACCTCAAGCAGAAGGATTGTACTTTTTACCAGTGACCTGCTGATTTTGCAGTTAATAATGAAAAATAAAGTCCATCGAAAATAAAAATTTCTATTTGAAAGTTTCATAAGTGTAATTGACCAATGCCAAGGCCTTCCTCAGCTATTACTGCTTTTCAATGTTTAAGAAAGTCTTATTTACACTAAACGAGTTCAACAATTCCCTATCTTATACTGACAGGCAGAAGTTGAAGAGGTTGTGTCAACTGGCAGTTTGCACTGAAAGAAAACAATCCTAAATCACTTTTAATCTTTCTGAGAATTTCTGAAGGTCAAGGTTGAAATCATTGGCAGGAAAGGAGGTGAACAAAATGGTTTGGCCCTGCCCGAGCTAGACTTGCACAGATCTTGTAGAGAGTTGGAATAGAAGAGAGTTGAAGGAGTAGAGCCTTACTTAAAGCACACCGACACCCACCACCTCCCCACTACCAACCAGCAGCAGCAGCAGCAGTATAACCTTAAACACCTTTACTGTGCCAGATCAGGGCACAATTCCCCTGAGACAGCTGAGGGTGAGATGGGAAACAAAGTACAATATAGCCTTTTTGTTAGTTCTTGCCTTATTCAGGCATCCAAAGGTCCTCTCTTTGATACTGGCGACATGAACCAGAAGGGCAAGACTAAGTGAAACTCCTTAATGGGATCAACGGTGCCTCCCTTAACTCTTGCAAAGCCAGTCCAGGTGCTAGGTCTTGCCTACCCTGAGCATGCTCCAAGGGGTGGGCACAGTATATTGTGGAATTCAGGTCTTCTGCTACTTTAAGTTCTGTCCTTTCTAAATAATGGAGTAGTATTTTAAGCAGGATATATTTGTCCTTTTCCCATCAATTTCCTCCTGGAAAAACATATCTTTGCATAATTGTAAGAAAAATAATCTCAATGTACCTGGTCCAAAGCACATTATTGAATAACTGGGGATTAATCTCCTAGCAGTCATCAGCAGGGAGGGCCATCCACCCTGAGGCAGGGCCACTGGAGTGACCTCCAGGAGAGCCAGTCTGTGGGAGCCACTGGACACATCGCCCCTCACCCCCCAAGCC
Organism: Eulemur rufifrons; assembly: GCF_041146395.1. Classification (NCBI taxonomy): domain Eukaryota; kingdom Metazoa; phylum Chordata; class Mammalia; order Primates; family Lemuridae; genus Eulemur; species Eulemur rufifrons. The sequence continues at coordinate 78,519,080 of NC_090999.1, read as the reverse complement.
TTCTAGATGACTCAAGTCCCTCCGTCCTGTAAAGATCACTGTGTGCTGGATGATGGAAGCAGGATTTCCTCCATGGATGGAGTATTTTTGCCTGAATTCTTATAAGGTCTGACTTCTGGGGAAATAAATTTGATGTCATCGTGTCTTTTCTTCAAAATATATCCTCCTCTTGTTGTAGAAGCCTAAAATTCCTTTAGTAGAGGGCAGAAAAACTATTTTTTAAAAAAAGTAGGGGGGCAGTCAGGGGAGGAGGATTGAAATCTAGTAAATCCAGGGCTCCAATGGGAGGATGCAGAGAACTTTGTCTTCTCAGGAGCTCTTCCATGTTGGGTGCTGGGCCCTCAGGGGGCTCCAATAGCACACCTCTCTGCGTGACTTGCCATCGTTGCTTGCCAGGGTCCAGTCATCTGGGTGTCTCCTGTACAGTAAGTTAACCAAGGACAGAATGGGCAGGGGCTGTTTTTGTTTCTGTTTTAATCTCTGTAGGCTTAAAATCTAATCGAGTGCTCAAGCCATAGTGGGCACTCAGAACATGAATAATGAATGAAGAAATTCGTGAGTATTTGGGGACCTCAAAAAGAGAGAAAAAATAGTGAAAATGGTAAATTCAGATCTCAAATGATCTCCTTCACTTTTTTTCCTGGAAGTACCTCTTCCCAAATCCCCAGCTCTTTATTTCATTTTGTTGTGTATTTTTCATGGAGGTAAAGATTAGCAAAACAAACTTATAGAGAGACACAGACGAATGTTCTGTATATTCACTTCTGAACAGAGTAAGTCTGAACTGAAGCAGCAGTTTTAAGGCCAGCTATGTAAAGAGTGTAATTGTTGAGTGAGATAATGTTTGTGAACTTTCGATTTTCCTTCCTTCCTGGTCTGTGACAATTAACAGCTGTTGAACTCTTCATTTGTCCAAAACCTAAGTTTGTCCTATCCTGAACCGTGCTAATTGGTTGATTGGAGGATGGGGGGCGGCGGCAGCATTATTGTAAAGACACCAGGATTCCAGTGGATTTCTTTTTTTTTTTTTTTTTAATTTGGGGATTGTGTACCAAAATTTCAAGATTGAAATTATTTTCACAACTGCAATGAACTACTCAATATTATGCTTCTGGAAATTTTATCTAGATCCTTAAGGGTGTGTGAATAATGAATTATATTTTCATTTAATTTTCTGTTTTGGTCACATTAGTATTTAATGATACCAAAACAACCTCTAAAACCACAAGACTGGATTTTATAGACATCCTAAAAATGTTGTATGCTCTCAAATCTGAGATTTTTAAATACAAAATTTAGGCATATCAGATGTTTAATATGGAAAATCTAGACAGTAAAGTAATACTTTTTAAAGTTGAATTATCTGTTGCATTTAATTCAGCCTTGAGCTGCTGAAAATATTTATTCAGTTTCAAGTAGTTTGGAAGTTTCTGGCTTCTGAATTCTTCCTAAAAAGAAATTCAGGCCGGGCGCGGTGGCTCACGCCTGTAATCCTAGCACTCTGGGAGGCCGAGGCGGGTGGATCGCTCAAGGTCAGGAGTTCGAGACCAGCCTGAGCAAGAGTGAGACCCCATCTCTACTAAAAATAGAAAGAAATTATATGGACAACTAAAATATATATATACAAAAAATTAGCCGGGCATAGTGGCGCATGCCTGTAGTCCCAGCTACTTGGGAGGCTGAGGCAGTAGGATTGCTTAAGCCCAGGAGTTTGAGGTTGCTGTGAGCTAGGCTGATGCCACGGCACTCACTCTAGCCCGGGCAACAGAGTGAGACTCTGTCTCAAAAAAAAATAAATAAATAAAAAAATAAAAAGAAATTCAAATGTGGTAATTTACAGATCACAAAGTAAGATTATCGCTTTAATCCAAGTACTCACATCTAGTCAAATTGGCTTATCAAAACTGTCCTGTTAGAACATATGATCTAAGCAAAAAACAAAACAAAACAAAACAACCAGATCTTTTAAAACCACAAAGAATAATTTTTTTTCCCAAGAAAACTCCAGTAATCAATGGTTTAGCTAAAAGAGAGACTGCTGTCAAATCTTCATTATGTTCCTATCTGAACAGGACATTAAATGTGGTCAATTAGGACCCTTATTTGTATTACTGCAGCAAGCGGACTTCATCGCCCTGTGCTTTTGCTGTCTGGTTATGGCGGGGCCCTCCCTCACCCTACCATGGTGGCTGGCCAGTAGTCACCCTGAGGTTGAATTGTTCTAGTCAGAAACACACAAAACTCACTCATCAGGATTGTGAGGAGAGACTCACAACAGCCGCAGTCAGTCCAGACCAGCGAATCCCACCCTCTTCTGGCCTTGGTTGCCCACTGCAACCACTGCCCGGCCCCTCACCTTACTTCCCTCCCAGTCACTCCCATCTTCGGTGCCCTCTTCTGGTTCTGACGTTAGGGCCCACGTGGGATGTGCCAACTGCTTATAGAATACACCATACGTAGATAAGATGTAGGAAAGTTGTGATGTGTTTTAAAATATTTTTATTATATATTAGAAAATAGACTATTAATCCCCTCTGTCACACCCACTGAATTCTTTATTTAAAAAAAAAAAATCTATTAACACTCCTATAGGCACTTCTCTGATGTTGGGCCCTATCTGACACTAGAAACTATCCCCAGAAACCTGAGTCTGGGGAACGCTGCCTCCCACATGGCCGGCACCAGCATGAGACAAGCACTCGATTTTACTGAAGCAAAGGCAGCCAGTTTAATTATTTCATACCCCCACAGACCTAATATTTACATTCAGGTGAACTGTGTTTAATATGTAAACTCTGTTTGCAAAACAGCGGGAGTTCAAGGGTAAAATGTGGACAGAAGCAGCAAAATTTTTTTTAAAAAGTGGTTTCAGAAGCACGACTGAATTTGTCTTTTTGTGTGTGTTTGTCTGTGGGTCCACCTGCCTTGCAGGGAAGACTTCCTGTCCCAAAAGAGGTGAACCGCAAGAAGAACGATGTGACGGCTGCTGCCCCCCTGACTCCACCGGGTGGCAATGAACTCCGCTCCCCGAGAATCAGTTACCTCCACTTTTTTTAATCGTAACACCTCCATTTGTATTACATATGGTGTATGGGTATTGATGAGGTCATGGTATCATATATGGGATTTTTTTCTGTGTAAATCATCAAGTATAAGAAGAAACTATGGGACTCTGAGCCTTGCTTTAGAGAATTTACAGTGGACAAATAGCTATCATCAAACCAGTTTTTAACCATTCTGACTCAAGTGAAAACGCTCAGAATTTCACACTGTGAATCCACGTTTACAACCCTTACAGGTGGGCCTTCAGGCCTGGTTCGCTACGACAATGTCTTCCACAACTCAAACTCCCACCGTGCTCGCACAACCGGTCCACTCCTGCCTTTCACTCACACAGCTCCCGACTGCTTCTCGCAGAGGCTGAGAGTCCCCATTTTTTTTTTTTCATTTAGATGTAACAAGCCTAGTAGTTTATGTTCATCAATTGTCTGTATATCTCTATATTTTATCCATGTACTCTTTTGATGTATAGAAGTAGTTTGAAACTCATTGTTTCCTTGTGGTAAGTGACCGAGATGCTGCCACAGGACCTGAGACACTGATGAATGGTGCTATTTTGGACTTTCAACATGCTCCTTGGCGAGGTAGCTCTGATGGAGTTATTTTTTATTTCCATGTTCTAAGAAGGTGTTGGTACTCTGTTTCCCTGGATGTTGTTCTCTAGACTGGATTGACTTGTTTTCCTTGTGTCTTCAGTGTGGCTTTCTTCCTCAGTGTTGTAGGTTGAGTGAATGCTACCAGAGAGTGTGAGAGGCTATTGTCCCATTGGCTGGCACTCACAGACACGCAGTCACGGGAGCAATCACAAAACTGTAATCGACTTACCAAATCTATTCCTTTACGTAGCCTCGCCTGCCTGACTTAGAGAAAGAAAAGCAATAATTTCACAGGCGTTTTGAGGTGTCTCTTTGAGTTCTTTTTGTTTGAAAGGATATTTGGGGGGAAAAGGGCAAAACTCTTTTTTTAATATGCCCTCCAAAAAAAAAAAAAAAAAAAAAATCCAAAACAGTGGCATCTGAGTAAGAATATGAAAATTACACCTTTTCCAAAAATGAAGTTGGAAAAAATGTCCTTAAAAATAAGAATAATAATAATAATTAAAAAAAAAAGGCAGAGTGCTCTTCTTTGGCGGTTTTGATAAGCAAGGTGTAGATTTGACATTTTTGTCCTTGCTCCCAATGAAGTGGATAAACAAAATAAATACCATCTACTCATGGAATGTTGTTGTGTTAGCCAGTCTGAAAGCCCACCTTAATTTTTATATAACTGTCTTTTAGCTCTTCCTTTGACAGGGCAGGCCTTGTTCTGAACTGTTCCGCTTCTGACTGTTTAACACCGACAACGCATGCGCTGCACTTCTTCGTTCTCTTCTCGCTCTCCCATTGGCCTGAGTTTCTTGTGCGTCCCCTCCCCCACCCTTTGTTAGAATAGGTATATCAGCTGTGTAAATAGAGCAAGAAACAGTATTCTGCATCTGTGGCATTTATGTAGAGTTGCAGTTGTGTACTGCTGAAAATGCAGGCTTTTGTAACAATGTGATCTTTACTGATGCACTCATGACAAGTACCCAATGTATTTTAGCTATTTTAGTAGTATTTGTTCAATAAATATGCAAGCTGTAACGTAACTGTCTGATGTGGCTCATCATTGAAGAGGTCTGCTTTTGAACGCCTTCCCTGCTTCATGCTAATTCATGTGTTCCCAGAGCCCCAAAAGTCAGGCCAGGAAACCCAAGGGCAAATATCAAAAGAGATAGAATCAGCTCTGCCTTTCATGCATTTCCCTCTTTGAGGGTTTTATGAGATTAGGGGCTAGGCAGTAGCTCATTAAGATGGTATTTGCAGAGCTGCCTCTGGACACAAAGAAGAATTAGACCAAGATCTTTTATTTCTGCACTTTTTTTTCCCTTTCAAGGCATTCCCACACACGTCAAAACTCATTCTTTCTCACTTCTTGCCATTAAGACCCGCTCCGTGGTATTCTCCATCCATACCAAAAGAGACCTGACCTCACTTCTTTATGGAATATTTGCACTTTTACACAGACAGAAAGCTTAAACTTGTCAGGGGATGAAAATTTGAGATAGAATTTTAAGTCATTAAAACTTAATTCATATGTACCTGACTACCTGCAACCTATCAGATGACAAGATGGTGATCACCAGAGCCTTCTGGAGGTCTTGTGTGACCCCCAAACCTGGCAATTCAGGGGATTCCTACTCTCCTTGTGCGTGAGCAATACCTGCTACTTTCTCCTCATCCATTGTGGGAGTGAAACTTTAATTTGGCTTATACCCTACCTGCTAATTTGGTTGGTTGGGCTTAGATATTGGGGTTTCACCTCAATAGAGACTGAGAAACATGCCTCTGAGGTGAAAGCTAGAGAGAGAAGGAAGAAGAGATAAAGGTAACATCGCCCCCAAACTGGGAGCTTGGCCTCTGGTGAGTTGGGCATCAGATGCTCTCAGAAATCTTTGGTCTTGATATGTGTGCACGTGTGTGCCAGGAGGGACTTTTAACTTTGGGGGTTACTGAGTTTTATTTGAAATTAATGCACATCTTCAGATTTTGGTTACATTCCCTATTTACCCTCAAATTTTAATCTTATTAAAAGAAAAGAGCCTTAGGGCAGGACTAAATTCCAGCTGCCTACCACATAATCAGAATTTGTTCAACCTGAAGGAAAAATTTTAAGAAGGAGATATCATCACCTCATTGGTTAATGTCATCCAGTTAATACCTCTGGAAGAAAGGGAAGTCCTCCTTAAATTTAATTATCTTTCAACTTATAAACAATCCTCATTTTTCTCACCCAACAGGCTCCCATTCCTGTAGGATTATCATAGCTGTGAAGGGATACATCCTACCTTCTTGCCACGGCTAAACTCTGAACAGAGGAAGATAATGGGGACAGGCGGGCCATGGGATGGTGTGGCCTGGGTTGCTTTGCCCATCTGTATAGTTCTCTATTGCCACATAACAAATTACAACTGCGCTTTGCATCTTGAAACAACACACTTTGCTTATCTCACAGATTCTGTTGGTCAGGAATTCAGGAGCAATTTAGCTGGTGTTTATGACTCAGGATCTTTATTGAGGTTGTAGTCAAGATGGAAGCAGGGGCCCGCAGTCATCTGAACGCTTGCCTGGGGCTGAGAGTGCTCCCAGTGTGGCTTCCTCCTATGGCTGTGGGCAGGATGCCTCATTCCTCTGCTGATGAGCCCCTCTATAGTGCTGAGTCCTTATAACATCTGGCTTCCTCAAAAGCAAGTAGTTCAAGAGAGAGCTTGGAGCAAGCCAAAATGCCTATGACCTATTCTCAGAAGTCGTCATTGTCTCTCCTATTCTATTAGAATCAGGCCATTAAGTACAGCTCACACTCGAAGAGGAAGGGAGTGAAGCTCTACCTTCTGAAGGGAGGAATACCAAAGAATTTATGGACATGTTTTAAAGCCAGCACAACATCTGAAGTTAAAGAGCTCATGGTAATTGTAGGCCAGAGGTTGGAAATAAGAAGGGTTGAAACTAGCATCATAGCTACTTCTCTCGATAAAAAAAAATTTTACAGTCCTTGGAGCTCCAAAGATTGACGGTTATGAAAAGAGCATTCAGGAACTATAATATTGTGGTTGCCCAGCCTCCATTTCTAATCCAAGCACTAGTAGTCCCCAAAGAAATATTTAGAGGATGTTACCAGAAGCTGTAAAAACAGGGAACCTGGAATAAATGATATTTAAAGTTCCATCCAAGTCTATGGACTGTGGGGTTTGCTGATGATAACTGCTTCAGCCTTTATAAACTTGAAATACTAGATTATTGACCCTGCATCTCACTTTAAATTTGCAGGATGCATTAAGGGTTAACAACTATGAAGGCAGAGCTAAGAATTGGGGAGCTAGCTGGAGTCAGAGTAGGAGACCCAAACTTTGACTAAAGACTGTCATGTCCTCTCACCAGAGGCAAAAATATCACCATGTTGCCTTTGGGTGGAGATTGCTAACCAACAACCGTGAACCAGATATAACCTGTAGACTTGTTTGGTTTGTCTACAACATGTTTTATAAAAATGATGATTTAACTGCCTACATTTACAAAGTGGAAGATTTCACCTGAAAATCCAGGTAGAAAAGTGGAAGATCTGGCAATAGTGGATTGGAGCTGAATAGCCACCTCCACCTTTGGATGAGGCATGCTCTGTCCTTGCACCAGTCCTCACTGCCTCTTTCCTTACACCCTGTCTGCTTCATTTACATCACCTGCCTGCCTCAGCTGGCATGGCAGTTTGCAACGCTAATTCTCTGGTTTTGGGGGGATGGTGTTGCACGTGTTTTTACCAACAAAGGGCCAGGTGACCATCTACATGCTTTCCTAAAATTGATTTGCTGAGAATGAGTCTTTGTTCATAATAGACCTTTCCCCCACATTACTAAAAAGAAGATATGGGACTCACCCATCCCAAATCTTAGTATGACACATTGCTCTTATTATGTCACCAAAACCTCAGATGTAGCAAACAGCGAGAAAGGTTCCTTTAATAATTAATCATAAATCCATAGAGCTTTGGACTTTCTTTTCTCGTACACATGTTAAAGGTGATCATGATGTTAAATAAGATAGAAATGAGGTGTTTGGACTCTTAAATGGATTTTCAGAATTCAGATATATGGTAAAGGTAAAGTGGAGTGATAAGAATAATAACAAATTTTATTGAACACTTTTCTGTTTCTTCTCCTGACTCTTGTCAAAGAATGCCTTGCTCTTGAGGGAGAGTCCCGAGAGAGTAAAACAAAGAGAAAATCAGTAGGAGATACTGAACATCTTTGTGTAATTGTGAACAATTATTTTCCACTATTCTCAACATCTTTCCCTAGGATGTTTCTTGACTGGGAAGAAAAGTAACTTGGAACAGCTAAAGCAGTAAAGATTTGCAATGCTGATTATTTTAAATGTAACTAGAATGCCTTTTGGGAATGCCAAATTTTTACAAAATACAATGGATAAAACCCAAGTATAAAAAACTTTCATGTGGGTTCTTTTTTTTTTATTTCAGCATATTATGGGGGCACAAAAGTTTAGGTTACATATATTGCCCTTGCCCCCCCTCCCACCTTGAATCAGAGCTTCAAGCGTGTCCATCCCCCAGATGGTGCACATCACACTCGAATGTTTATAGCAGCACAACTCACAATTGCAAAGATGTGGAAACAACCCAAGTGCCCATCAATACATAAGTAGATTAATAAAATGTGGTATATGTATACCATGGAGTACTACTCAGCTATAAGAAACAATGGTGACATAGCACCTCTTGTATTTTCCTGGATAGAGCTGGAACCCATTGTACTAAGTGAAGTATCCCAAGAATGGAAAAATAAGCACCACATATACTCACCATCAAATTGGTTTCACTGATCATCACCTAAGAGCATGTTTAGGAATGATATTAATCGGGTGTCAGGCAGATGTGGGGGGTGGGAGGGGATGGATGTATACATACATGTGGGTTCTTTCAGATTTGATGTGGATTTGTTAATAAAGTTACTAAAACCCATTATATCAAACCATAACATAAAATATTTATTCAGTTACAGTCAATTCTTGTCTTAATTTTCTATTGCTATAACAGAATACCATCCTGGGTAATTTATGAAGAAAAAAAAGGTTTATTTGGCTCGTGGTTCTAAGAGCCTAGGAAGTCCAAGAACATGGTGCTGGACTCTGCTGGATGTCTGGTAGGGGCCTTCTTGCAGCATCAAAACATGGCAGAAGGGTGGAAGGGCAAGAGAGTGCATGTCAGGTCAGGTCTCTCTTCTTTTATAAAGCCAACAATCCCATCATGGGGGGTCCCACTCTGATAACTTATCTAATCCTAATCATCTCCCAAAGGTCCTACCTTCAATCAACATATGAATTTTGGGATTAAGTTTCCAACACATGAAATTTGGGGGATGCATTCAAGCCATAGCAATTCTCATCATAATTTATCTTCTAAAATTTTTAATATCTTTTTCATAATAACAACAAAATGTACTGCCATAATAATTAGCAGCATAGAACTTTTCCATTCTTAGTGCCATTTCTGATTTTTACACTAGTAGTTCTTATTTAATTATTCTTCCAAGCCAGTCAGCAGTATTCAATAGCCACACACAATTTTACTAAAGATATACCATGTTTTTAATCATTCTTCTTATTTTATATAAGAAAGTGTATGGAGGATCTTATTTTTATTACTTAAACATAGGACAATTAATTATATTAGATATGCACCATTTTAATTTTTGTTTTAGTGATCAGTCACACAAGATACAATTGTAGTTCTCATTGATTTTTATAATATTCCTCAAAATAGCTATCTGAACTGAAAAATGTAGTCAAACTTTTTTGACAGAAAGTGCATCTGATTTTGCTGACTGGTTTGATGGTGAAGATTGGCTCTGCCAATGAAGTTTTTGACAAACATTTTCCATAAATGAGCTAAATCTGCAGCTTCAAAGTAATGATAATATATTTAAAACAGAAATAAGATCCAAGCATTTTATTAAGGAGCATTGTTTTGGCAAAAGTGTAATGAAATTTAAAAATCTGTTTCCCTGCCATTGCTGATGATATGGGTTTTAAAAGGTGAATCAAAGTGAAAGTGTTACAACATAATTAACAATAATTTGATAAATCTTAGTAAAGCTCTCTTGGTATCTTTCCCAGAAATTGAGAAAGTGAATTATTCAAATGACTGAAGAAGAAATCTCTTTGCTAGTCAGGTGCTTTCCAATTCATTGCATAAAAAAAATGAAGAGGGGACCATATCAGGTTGTCAGGGGAGAGAAGATTAAAAATATTTTTGATAATAGACCAATATATGAATTATGGCACATAACACAGAAGGAATTCAAAGAATTGAATTACATTGTAATAATAAGACACTTTCAATTCCTACAGTGTACATCTATAAAACCAAAATAAAATAAAAATAGAATTGATGATGACCGCTGTCTTATTCTACCAATAAGTAATACTCATCTATAGATACACACATCAACTAACTGAAAAAAGTTTATTGCATCATTAAGAGATGCATTTTCAGTATAACTTTACTTTTTGTGTTTAATAATTAATACAAGATATTTATGTTGTTTAATCAGTAGTATATTGCTAATAATGATAATTCAATCATATGGTTTTTTTTTAATGATTAGCTTTACGGTCACAGAACATAAAAGTAAAAAATTTAGGTACATTTCAATTGCAGATAAATGGGATAGGGTGATGAACAAAGTATTTTCAAGTAAAAATCATGTTATAATAAGATAAAGGACTTTGGGGAAAATAGAATAAAATTTATGTTCAAGTAGAAAAAAGTAAAATTTCTAAAAGTTAAAGAAGTATTTGTTTTTAAAAATGTAATAATGGGGAGTTATTCATTGCTATGGTTATATTGGACTGTATACATTTATAAAAGAAATTCAAGTTTCATTTAATAATGGAAACCTTTATAATATGTCCCAAATTATATTCTTTCAAAGTATTTAAATTTATGATAAAACATTTTTACTCTCCACCAAAAAATTGCATGGTGCTACATACTTTATTAAGACTCCTGTAGGGGTTATAAAGCAAATGAGTTTTAAAACCTCTGAGCCAGGCAACAACCTAGGTGCTGTGTTTTGAGGAAGTCACTCTTGGCCGGAAATACTTCCCACCTACTCACAATGCCTGAATTTTCCCCGTTATTTTTTAATTGAAGTCTTGATGGTCACTGGCCATTAACATACCATACTACAGGTTCTGTGTTTCTGAGGAAACACAGAACCACTGAATTTTGATGGGGAAGAGAAGGAAAGGTCCAGATTGTCCGTGCAGGAAGTCCACTGGGGCACTAACCGCACAGATGGAGTAGTGAAGGAAGGTCCCAGAGATCAGTCGTCCTGGGCTGCAAATTCAATGAGTCTATAAAAGACTGGCAACTTTTCTTGGGCTTTACTTCATTCTCCCTTGATAAGGAGAATCTCTTTATACCTAATATTTTTTTCCTCCAGACTCTTCATCATATCTCTACCCAGCATATCCAAAAGAGGCCGGGTGGGGGGAGGGGGGATTAGTGGTCACTCTTATGTGAGAAGAGAGCCCAGTCAGTGAGAGAAGTGGGATTATACATCAGGACAACCCTGTAGTCCTGGAGGCCCCAGCACCCCCAGGAAAAAGCCCATAGAGCAGCAAGCAGCTCACAGCTCAGGGCAGAAAAAGAGGGTCATCTTTTCTTTTATTGCATGTGCCCGTTAGGCTTGTCTCCAAAAGTAGCTAATAGAAAGAATATGAAATTAATCTGTTCCCTCGCACAATACACAGAGTGCCATTAGTGCACAGCTTAGCTATTTCACCAAGAAACCCGTGTAGCTATGTGAAAAACCTCATGGAAAGAGAATTTTAAGAATGCATTAATTTGCTGATTTCTTCAAGTTGAGCAGCTTTAATTATTAGTTCGAACCTTTCTGAGCCCAGCGCTCCTATTAATTTCCACCAACAAGTTGGTCCTAGCTGAGCTCCCAGAGGCTGCACAGAGCAAGCTGGCTCTTTCTTCCATGCAACAACCTTTCATGTCCTTCTCCCTTTGTCTCTTTTCTCCTCCAGGCTGAACAACCTCAGTTTCTTTAGCCAGTTTTCCTGTGACCTGTTTGCAGAAAGTTTCACCACCATTATTGCCCTGTTACACAAACCCTAGTTTGTGACTGACCTAGCTTCGTTCTAAAAATGATAGCTGAGGTCTGGAGGGGATCAATGGCAGAGGCTTCCACTGAAGGCACACACTGCATGGTGCTCCGGTTGTTAGGGCGTTCTAACACATAGCTAAGTGGAAGGGAGTTACAAGTCCCACACAGTTGCTGTGGAGCCCCATGGGCTTGGCTCCACCTACCGCTGTGAGCACCCCAATCCTGAACCAAGTCTCCATCATGTTCCTCACCGCAGTGCTGCTCCATGGCACCCTGAGAAGAGGGGAGACAGTCACTTTTTTCTTGGGGGCCCTAGACTGTCTCTTATTTTCTCCTTTTCCTGGGCTTTGTGACAAAGTTGCTGGATATCCAGGGGAGGGGTACAGGCAAGGAGCGTCACCAGCCCTCCTTGGGGGCTGTCTCCCATTCCTCAAGATCCCAAGGCTAGTTTCTGAGAAGCAAATGTTCCCTGCAGAGCCAGGGGGCACTGCTTTCTAGGAGAGCGGGGTAACTGGAACACTCTAATTTGTCATTAACAGCTGGGATCTGCTTTGTCAGATGTGATAATGAGGGAGTATTTGATGTGAGTTCTTGTGGAGGAGGACGATTAGCTCAGAGGGACATTAAAAAAAAAGTGTGGTAGCAGCCCCCGGTAAGACTGAAAAATAGCAGCTTGCTCATTGTATGTGTAGGACACTTCAGGAGTTGTCACATATATCATTTCACATATGGCCCTCCCGCAACACTGTGAGGTCCCCAGCAGTTGAGGGACAGTTAATTGCTCACAGTAAAATGTCTTATCTAAGATGGCAGGGCCAACCTTTACCTTTACCTTGGTATAGCTTTGGAAGCCTAACTTTGCTACTTCCAACTTCCCCTTTCCTCTTTCTTACTTCCTGTATTAGTCAGGAAGAAACATTAGCAACTAAGAAAATTGGTCTCCAGAGAAACAGAACCAATAGGCTATACATATATAAATATATATATATATATACACACACACATATATATTATAAGGTATTGGCTCACACAATCATAGCAGCTGAGAAGTCCCGTGATCTGCCATCTTCAAGCTGGAGACCCAGGAAAGCCAGTGGTGTAGTTCAAAAGCTTGAGAGCCCATGGTGAAGGTTCCAGCCCAGGTCTGAATGCCTGAGGACCAGGAACACCAAGGACAGAAGGTTGATTTCCCAGCTCCAGCAGTCAGGCAGAGGGAAGGTGAACCCAAACTTCCTCTGCTTTTCTGTTCTATTCAGACCCTCAGTGGACGGGATGGTTCTTGCTCACACTGGGGAGGGCCATTTGCTTTACTTAGTCCACCAATTCAAATGCTGATCTCTTCCAGAAACATACTCACAGAATGCCCAGAAATATAATGTTTAGTCAGATATCTGGACATCCCATGGCCCAGTCAAGTTGGCACATAAAATTAACCACCATACTTCCCCCATGTATAACCTTACTCTCAAAAAGGATCTATAGTCTTTTCAACCTAAGAACTGAATGGCTAAAGAGTTGTCTTGGTTTTCAGGTGTGTACTTGTGTGTTAATATAGCAAAAATCCTAAACCAAAGAATCAGGTGCTAATGGTGAGATTGTAGGCATCAAAGATGGGAGTTGAGGGACATGGGGCAACATTTTCACCCCCGCATGGCAAAGGCCTTTCTGGTCTGCTCTGACCCTGACTTTCAGCAAGCTGATGTTGGCCATTTGTTCTTGGGCAGGAGGTCTCGTGGCAAAAATGAGTTCTCCCCAGACTCCACATTTCTAGGGTGCACTTATCAAGTGGATGTGTGCACCATCTGGTTGGGACAGCAGTCACTGTGCTGATCTGCAGGGCTGATTCAGTTGATCTAGCTGGTTGGGTGGCTCTTTCCCTTCTCACACACTACTCCACATAAATCCCTTCCTAAGCTGTGGCAATCAGAGGTAGAAGGCGGCCACGCCCTCGTGAAGGGCACCTATCAGCTGCACACAGAGCAACTGCTCTGGCTTGGTTTATCTGTTGAAAAACTAATTGTGGACTGAACAAAAATGACCTTTTACTTTTTGGAGGAAGAAGTTGAAGTGACAGCTTTTTGTTCTTCCACGTCCCATGCTATGCTTTTCCAAAAGAGAGGCGGCCTTTGTCCCCAGACTTTAGGCATGACAGAAGCAGCTGTTCTCACAGCTCACACCTGATTCCATCTCTGATACTGTGATATCTGGGGCTCCAGCCCCCTCCAGTCAGCCTGCACCCTCCTTGTCCTGGCCATGACATGGGGGAGGGACTTTGTCCTGCTGGGTGACTTAAGGTCTTCTCCTGAGGCAGACATCAATACTACAACTACCACCTCAGTCATCTTCACAATTTCAGACTTATAGGTATTTCTGTTACTTCTCTTTTTTCCTAGTGAAGGTCAAGAACAGAAAGGTTTTATAGCTTTGCCAATTCAGGGTGCTTGAAAAAGAGTCAAGAGCTTAAGAAATTCGAGAGTAAGTTAGACCCTGAGAATGATTTCAGTCCAGTGATTTTCCACCTTGGCTGCATATTAGAGTTGCCTGGAGAAACTTTAAAGTAACATCTATGGCTGACTTCACACTTAGAGGAATAGAGTAGCTACTTCACTTCCTCCTGCTCAGGACTGAGCCTGGGCATTTGTAACCTAAATCTCTCCATGAGATTCTGAGAACTACCAATCCCTTCTCCACTCATGCTCATTTATGTTGAGAAACTTCATGATGATGACTCTGGCCAGCCAATGAGTTTCAAGGAGAAGTTATCTGATTACAGCGTAAGTCACCACTGGAGTAGAAAAATGGAGAGCAATGTGGGAGGGGTTTTCCCTTTCTGCAGGCCCTATGGCTCATCTAGAAGTCAGATAATGTCCTGCTTTCAGGCCTTGGCCTTGCTTTTCACAAGCTGCTTTCTTATCTTGACATGGCTTGGTTTTTTCATTCGTTGTTTGAGAAGACTAATACCTGCCCGTCTATTGGAAAGGGATGCTGTGAGAATGAAAGGCACATCCTTGTGAGTGGTGAGTACATGGATGGTGCATGTTTCTTGATCATTGAAGAAGAGGTGAAGGAATGAAGGACAGGTATGGGAAGGTGTGGCAGGCCCATGGCAATCCTCCAGGTAGATATTTTGGGAGATGGAGTACAGGAAATTTCAAGATGGTGGAACTTGCAGGGGCAGGAAGGAAGGCAGAAAAAGGCTTTAAGCAGGTGACATTGTATGTCACCTGTAGTAAGCTCTTTGGGAGATGAGGTAAGAAGGACACAAAAGAAAATAAGTCTGGAGCCTGTATCCAATTTTGTTCTACATGTACATAGAGAAAAAGGTACAGAAGGCTGAGAACAGAGTATTGTGGGGGGAGCATGTGGAGTAGGGGAGTAAAAAGTAGGAAGACCCTCCCTATTCCAGAACAGGTGTGTGTCAGGATTATGACCCACAAAGTTGTGATGTGGAAAGCATGTTTATTGCTCAATTTGATGAGCTCTAGGGACTATGTTTTGCCATCATATTCCTACTAACATAAAATTTTAAGAGAGTCTCATATTAATAGAGATGCCAAGTTCATTTTGAGCCTTGGCAAGAGAAACAGGGCCAGAACTTTTGGGAAAACCATGAGAGGATTCACAGAACAGGTTTAAGCTGAAGTTTCAGGAGTGAGTTGATAAACCATCTGCTTGGGAGATAGTAAAGCCTTTGGTCATAAAGGAATCCAGGTCATTCCAGTCATGAGGAGTCGATTCCAAGTGCTTAAGATCAAGCCACAATAACAGGGTGCTTGGCATGGCTGGCATTTTTAGAAACTTGGCATGAAAGGAGAATTGGAGTTGAGCAGGCTACCTGTACCTAGAACACAGAGAAGCTACCTGGGATCATTTTTTAAAAAGTGGGGACACTAAAATGACACATAGGGGAAAAGGGAAAATGAGTAAAGATGGTGGATTTTTTGAGATGTGTGGGAAAAAAAATTTAAATAAAATCAATAGTAGCAGAATATCTACAGCAAGAGTATCAATAATAAATCCATAAGCAGAAGATGGTTTCTGTTGAGGAAAGAAAATGAGAAACATGAATATCAAGTCAGCCATACCAGGGAGTGAACCAAGCTGGTATTCTAGAAAGAAGACAACTAGGAGTGAGCAGAAAAGAATGAATGTGCTCTTGCAAAATTTGCAGCAGGTAGAGGTCAAGAAGAGAAAAGGAAAAAGAGAAACTATATTCAGCTTTAGAAAGAACAAAATCACATGATCATATCAATCAATGCAGAAAAACCATTTGACAGAATTCAAAACCCATTCATGAAAAAAATTCTAAGAAAGACAGTTATAGAGGGGAATTTCCTCTATTTCTCTATTGATAAACTTGATAAAAAAGCATCTACACAAAAGCTACAGCTAACAAAGGACTGAATGCTTCACCCCTGAGATTAGGAAATAAGGTAGGGATGTCTGATGTCTGCTCTCATCATTCTTATTTAACATAGCACTGGAAGTTCTGCAATAAGGTAAGAAAAGGAAATAAAAGGCATACAGATTGGAAAGGAAGAAATAAACCTATCCTGATTTGCATATGACACAATGGTCTGTGTAGAAAATCTCAAGGAATCTATACAAAAAATTCCTACAGCTAATAAGTGAGTTCAGCAACATTGCAGGATACAAGACAAACATATAAAAGAAGTCAAGTGTATTTTTATGTACTAGCTGTGAGTCTATGCACACCAAAATTAAAAATAAAATACCGGCTGGACACAGTGGCTCATGCTTGTAATCTTAGTACTCTGGGAGGCGTAAGTGGGAGGATTACTTGAGGTCAGGAGTTTGAGACCAGCATGAAAAAGAGCGAGATCCTGTCTCTACTAAAAATAGAAAAAAAATTAGCCTCTACTAAAAATAGAAAAATTAGCTGGGTGTTGTGGCATGTGCCTATAGTCCCAGCTACTTGGGAGGCTGAGGTAGGAGGATTGCTTCAGCTCAGGAGTTCGAGGTTGCTATGAGCTAGGCTGATGCCACGGCACTCTAGCCCAGGTGACAGAGCTAGACTCTGTCTCAAAAAAAGAAAAGAAAAGAAAAGAAAAGAAAAGAAATAAAAAGGCCATTTACAATCACTCAAAATAAAAGAAAATATTTAGGTATAAACATAACAAAACATGTTCAGGACTTGTATGCTGAAAATTATAAAATGCTGATGATGAAATCAAAGAATATTACAAATGTAGAGACATATCATGCTCATGGTTGGATGATTCAATATAGTGAAGATGTAAATTCTTCCCAAATTGATATATATGTTTAAACACAATTTTTAACAAAATTTCAGCAAAAATTTTTGTATATATAGCCAGATTATCATAAAATGTTATGGAAAGGAAAAGGAACTGGAATAACTAAAACAACTTTGAAAAAGAATAAAGTGTAAAAAATAGGCCTATTAAATTTCAAGATTTATTATATAACTACAATAATCAAGACTGTGTAGTATTAGCAGGAGGATAAACTCATAGATCAATGGAACAGAATAGAGAACCCAAAATAAACTTACATAAATATGCCTTACTGACATTAGGTAAAGATGGAAAAGCATTTCAAAAGAGGAAAGATATCCTTTTAAATAAGTGATGCTAGAGCAATTGGACATCCATAACTAAAAAAAAGAAACTCTACCTGTCTGACACCTTATATGAACATTAATTTAAAATGGATAACAGACTTAACTGTAAAATAGAAAACTATAAATATTTTAGAAAAACACATAAGGAAAATACTTAGAATCTAGGGCTATGCAAAGAATTCTTAAACTTGATTCCAAAATCAAGGTCCACAAAAGGAAAAATTGATAAATCAAACTTCATCAAAATTAAAGATTTCTGTCTGTGAAATATCCTGCTAAGAGGATGAAAAGATATGATATAAACTGGGTGGAAATATTTGCCAACAACGTATTTGAAAAGGAATAGTATCTTAAATATAAAAGGAGCTCTCAAATCTTACCTATACACTCATACATTACTGGAAAAAATGTAAAGTGGTGAGAAGCTTTGGAAAGCAGTTTGGCAGTTCTCCAAAAATTAAACATAGAGTTACCATATGGAACAGTAGTTCCACACAATAGAATTGAAAATATGTGCACACAATACCTTGTATATAAACTTTCAGAGCAGCATGATGCATAATATAACCCCAAAGTGGAAACTATTTAAATGACTGTGATCAGATTTAAAAAAGTGGTGTATCCCTACAACACAATGTCATTAGGCCATAAAAGGGAATGAAGTGCTGGTACATGCTACAACATGGATGAACCTTGAAAATACATCCCAAGTAAAAGAAGCCAGTCACAAAAGGCCACATATTGTATGATCCCATTTATATTAAATGCCCAAGTAAAGGCAAATCCATAGATCTAAAAAGTAGATTAGAGGCTGCCAAGGGCTGAGGGAGGAGGAAATGAGGAGCGATTGCTAATGGATATGGAGTTTCTTTGGGAGATGATTAACACGTTCTGGAATTATATAATATGTGATGGTTACACAACCTTTTGAATATGCTAAAAACTATTGAACTGCACATTTCAAAAGGATAAATTTTATGATATGCAAATTTTATCTCAATTTTTGAAAGTTCAACAGTAAAAAACCAAACAATCCAATTTGAAAATGGCAAAAGACAAATGACATTTCACCAAAGAGAATGTACAGATGCAAATAAGCACATAAAGATGTTCAACATCATTCGCCACTAGGGAAAAGCAAATAAAAACCACAACAAGATATCACTACACACTTATCAGAGTAACTAAGATAAGAAATAGTGTCAACAGTAACTACTAATGAAGATGAGGAAAAACTATATCCCTTATACATTGCTGGTGGGAATGTAGAATGGGACAGGCCCTTTGGAAAGCAGTTTGGCAGTTTCTCTGAAAACCAAACATACAACTAGCGTATGACCCAGCAGTTGCACTCCTGGTGTTTCATGTCCCAGAGAAATGAAGTTACTATGTTCATGCAAAAGTCTACACATGAATGTTTTTGTCTATGTCATAGTCCCAAACTGGAAACAACCCAGATATCTTTCAATGAATTGGCTAAACAAATTGTGTATATGCACACTATGGAATACTACTCAGCAATAAAAAGGACTGCACTGTTGATACATGCAACAACCTGGATGAATCTCTAGGGAATTATGCCAGTGAAAAAAAGGCAATCCCAGAAGTATGTGTTGTATGATTCCATTTATATAATTTTCTTTGAAATGACAAAATTATACAAATAAGAAGATTAGTGGTTACTTGGAGCTGAAGAGGGGGTACAGGCAGGAAGGAATATATAAAAGTGCAACATGAGGGAACCTTGTAGTGATGAAAATGTTCCGCATCTCGACTCTATCAATGTCAATATGCTGACTGTGATATTCTACTACAGTTTTCCAGCTGTAATCATTGAGTAAAGAGTAAATGAAATCTCTGTATTATTTCTTAAAACTATATGTAAATCTATAAATATCTCAAAATAGAAAGTTTAATTTAAAAAATAGATGAAGAAAAAAATATATTGAATGTCTGCAAAATATTCCATTATGTAAACTTTCTTAACCATTGCCTACATTGAACATTAAGTTTTTTCCTATTTTTCACACCCTAAATAATGTCATGATGAACCTCTGTGCCTTAAAAGCTTTGTATTTATCTGTCATGTTTTGTTTCATATTTTGCCAAATTGCTTTCCCAAAAGTTTGTACCAAGTTACACTCTTACCAGTAAAGTAGGCATGGATGCCTGTCCCAGGGGACCTTCACCAGGTGTGGAGTGCATGCCTGGTTTTTAATTTCTGCTAATTGTGTAGGTGAAAAATAGTATTTCATTGCCTCCATTTGCATTTAGGTATTGGTGAGGCTGAATATTTTTAAATGTTTACAAATCATTTAAATCATATTATGATCAGTCTATTCATCAAGGACCAAGGGATTCCTCTGTCTCTTCATGCATGAAGCAATGGGCACAGGATTATCTTATGAGCTGGTTAAAATTTTATTGTAATTTGTTAAAAGTTATTGTAAAACTAACAGGTTTGAGTGTCAGAGAAATCCTGAGGTGAAATATAACCAAGAAGTTGGGAGGATGAGCAGTTCACCAAAGCAAGGTCAGAGGTGGGGTCCAGATATGATTTGAGCCTATGGGGAAGCCAGGAAATTATTTCTGTGCAGATAGCAATATATAGCAAGGCCCTTGTAAGCAAAGAGCTGAGTGTAGCCTTTCCTGGTGGAAAAAAGGAACAGGGAGGCAGGCGAATATACAAAAATTATGCAATAATCAAAAGGTATAAAAATACAAATGGCAGAAAGCTAGAGAGGCAGCCCAGGGCAGAATTTTAATCCTGGGCCAAGGCCCTATTATTTCAGTAAAGACCGATCCTTTAAAACGAATATGGGGCAGGTGGCAGGATGCAGTTGTTTGAAGATGTGTGTGGCTGGCATGTAGAGTGGGGAATGTGAAATGTCAGACTGGGGAGTATGTACTCACTTTCATTGGTGAATGAAAGCAGAGAATTATTTACACTGCTCAGGGGTAAAGAAGCACAAGTGCTTCTGACTGTTCTTCAGGAAAAGAGAATAGAGTTAGAAATAAAGAAAAAGTGATTTCTGTAGATCAACGTTCTCAATCTATACAGCTATAAGACTAGAGACCCCTGCTGTGAACACACACGGGTAAGGAGAATCTAAATTATACCCGCAAGGAAGGAAAATGGGCCAATATTCCAGAACTCGTATGTTGGAGAGCAGTAAAGAGATCCCTCTATGTTTAGTCCTCTCCCTCAGCAAGAATCTCCTTGGAAACATTTCTGATAAGAACTTGAACAGTTTCTTCTTGAATACTGCCCTTGATAGGAATGTATCCAGCAAAAGAGAGCTTAATCTGTTTCTATAACATTCTAATTGCCAGAAAATCTTCCTTTGAATTGACTCATTTTCTTATTTCTGATTCTCATTCATGAATGCTAGCTCTCCCTCTGGGACCATGCAAACAATGACAGAAATAGTTTATATTTTAAACGTTCTAACTATGTGACTCTACATTATTTCCTTTAGTTCCCACAACAACATTAAAAACAGGTAAAACAGGTATCCCTGCCTTTCCCTTGAAGAAATGAAGGCAAAAGGAATCGTGTAATGTTCCCAAGTCAGTGTGGGGGAACAGCCAGTATTTGAACCCAGACTGGCCTGTGTCTCAGGCCCTTTTCTCTGACGCATTTTGTTAGGTTCTGCTAAACTGCCTCACAAGCCTAAGCCTATATCCTTGTGAGAGTTCTGTAAGTTTGGGAAGCTAGCTGTCCTATAAGAGTTACAGATTTCTGCCACTGAAATAAATATTGTCACACCTGCTTCTAGTGATTTCTTTATGAAAAATATGGTCAGATTACAGAAGAGAACAGATAGCTGGGATTTCAGATTGGGGGAACTATTTAGGGTCTGCTTATCAATAGATGTTTGTTCAATCAACATCTGATAGATATGTGGCAAAATTTGCTTAGAGGCTTGCTTTTATTGTAACCTGGTCGGGGCTTTCTGGGAAGGTGACTAATATCACTAACCCACCCATTACTATTATATACCAAACTATCTACCATTAGCCACAAAAATAAACATAGAAGAACCTCAGTCAGTGAATGATAACACTTGCTCAGGATAGTTAGCAACCATTAGTCAAAAAGACAGGTTTCCCGGCGTGACCATCATGTGCCAAGTGGTCTGATCATCATAGAATGGAGAGAGGTGATCATCTTCTCCTCCCAGCCTGAGATTGCAGCAGTTCTTAGCCCCAGTGGGGCTTTGAGGACTCAACCCGTAGCCTGGCCATTTTCATACTTGCTACAGTTCCTTCGCTACCTTGGATAAGCTACTGTGAGCTTTTTTGTTCCATCCAATGATAGCTTTTCTATGTAGAAAGACTATTCAGGGATTTATTTTCAAAAATTGATATTCAATTTCTTAAAGTCACCAATTCTTAATAACCTCATTCTTTCTTAAGCTTTAAGTTCAATTTACAAATCCTCTTATTCTAGTTATGCCTAGCAATTTTAGCAGTCACTCTAATTGCCTTTGAACAATTCTTAATCCCATTAAAAAACTAGTCAATTAAATACTTCCACATATTTTAAACTGCATTTATAAATTTAGTATATTTTATTTCCCTTTAATTTGATTGCCTGATTGGCAAACTTTCCCAAGGACTGAGTAATTTATATACATCTAATAAATTAAAGTTATAAATTTTGTGAACTCTGAATTATCTTAAGTGTTACAATATTGTATTTTATATATATAGTTAGAAAGAATTTCACTGCCAACCATAAGTCTGAATTAATTACTTAATTAGATATTTAAATTGAAGTTACAATACTGCCACTCAAATGCAATTTCTAAACATTACAAGTAAATAAAACATTGGATTTTAAGTTTCCTTAATTAAAAATATTAATATTACTGGGTTTTAATTTTCTAAAACACTTCTCTACTCAGTTCTCAATTCTCCCATCCAAGTGCTAACTAGGCCCTGACCCTGCGTATCTTCCAAGATCAGACAAGATTGGGTGCGTTCAGGGTGGTATGGCCATAGACAGTTCTTGACTGTGAGACTGAGAGATGCTTGCCTCTTAAGGAGGGAAAGTGCCATCCTAGTTACCTAGGTACTAATGACCAGAGTTTTTGCTTGGACCCCGGCAGGATGCAATAAACCTTAATTATACTTGATTCCATAAATGCAAGGAAACTATACCATGTCATCTGTGTCTTTGGATTTAAGCTATACGCATTACCTATTTCTTCCTTAGTCTATTCACAAAAATTTGTAAAACCCACCCCCCACAATTCCTGCCAAAGTGATCACCGGATTAACTCTATCTCTGAAGACATGTAACCGCCTTCCTGCTCACACCTAAAGATCTTTGACCATGGCTAGATCCCTGCATTCTTTTTCATTGACCTTCTCATATTACAAATATTAAAATGAATTTTAAATGTCTCAGACCATCTGACTTGAAGTCATAGTTGATAAGGAAAATTTTACTCACAGGCTTTTTTTTTTTTTTAACCTAACCTTTGTTTTTTTAATCTGGTTAGACTAAATATGCTGAGTTCATTTTGGATGCTTACTCTGCTCTCTGCTTTCTTTTCCTAGTTCATGTTATCCTTGAATTTGATAAACTTCTAATCTTTATCTAAGGTAATGATAATAATGTTGACTAGAACAGAGCCCTGCATGGCACTTTGGGAAGACTCTCTTCAGTTTATAGTCCTTGTCCTTGGTCCATAAATCAACTCTTTTCAGGGACGTCACATCTACCTGCACATGGGAATCATTCGTAGAACTTAATAAAACTTGACTTCTAGACTTCAATTCATAGCCTAAGGGGCTGTGGCCCAGACACCTCTACTATTTAACAAGTTCCTCAGGTGACTCTTAAGCAGCTGTTTGGTACTAGTCCAAAGACTACCTTTCAAAGCTACTGCTTCTATTTGTCTTGACTACAAGGACAGAGCCTGAACATTGTCAAGTGCCTTGCTAAGTCTGAACTCACAAGGGCTACAGTCCCCCCATTTCCCTGTTGAATAATTACAGCTTTAGAGGCAACAATAGTCTGTCATGACTTCCCCTTGTAAACGTATGGGCTCTAAAAGATCTCCTATCTCATCATGTGCTCAGGAGAAGTATAGTGTTTATACTTCAGTATATGCCTTATTTCTCCTTAAAAAGTTAAACCATTTTCTTCTTTTGTGCCACCCGCCACCCCAAGTCCTCTAGCACTGTCCTTGGTCTCCATGGTTGGTTTCCAAACAATTATCTGTGGTGAGTCAGTGATCTTATTGTCAGCTTTCTCTCTCTTTTTTTTTTTTTTTGATATTTTTTTTTTTTATTGCAGAATGTTACAGGGGTATAAATGTTTTGGTTACATAAATTGCTTTTGTACATTTGAATCAACATTATAAGTGTGCCCATCCCCCAGATAGTGTGCATTGTGCTCATTAGGTGGGAATTTACCCATGCCCTCCTCCCCAGTCCCACCTGCTTGAGTTCTGATGAGTGTAATTTCCACGTGTGCACATTAGTGTTGATCGATTAGTTCCAATTTAATGAGTACATGTGGTGTTTGTTTTTCCACTCGTGTGATACTTCACTTAGAAGGATGATTTCTAGTTCTATCCAGGTTAATACAAGAGGTATTAGTTCCCCATTTTTTTTATAGCTGAGTAGTACTCCATGGTATACATATACCACATTTTATTAATCCACTTATGTATTGATGGGACACAATCTTTGCAATTGTGAAGTGTGCTGCTGTAAACATTTGAGTGCAGGTGTCTTTTTTATAGAATGTCTTTTTTTCCCTTTGGGTAGATACCCAGTAGTGGGATTTCTGGATCAAATGGTAGTTCTACTTTTAATTCTTTGAATTAAAAATACTACTTTCCATAGAGGTTGTACTAGTTTGCAGTCCCACCAGCAGTGTATGAGTATCTCTATCTCTCTACATCTACACAAACATTTGTTGTTTTGTGACTTTTTGATAAAAGCCATTCTCACTGAAGTTAAGTGATATCTCATTGTTGTATTGATTTGCATTTCCCTGATGATTAGAGATGTTGAGCATTTTTTCATATGTTTACTGGCTATTAGACTACCTTCTTTTGAGAAGTTTCTGTTCATATCCTTTGTCTACTTTTTAATGGAGTTGTTTGATTTTTCTCTTGCTGATTTTCCTGAGTTCTATATAGATTCTAGTTATCAGCCCTTTATCAGATGTATAGCATGCAAATATTTTCTCCCATTCTGTAGGTTGTCTATTCACTCTAATGATTGTTTTCTTGGCTGTGCAGAAGCTTTTTAATTTGATCAGGTTCCATTTATTTATTTTTGTTGTTGCTATGATTGCTTTTGGGGTCTTCCTCATAAATTCTTTGCCTAGGCTGATACCTAGAAAATTTTTTCCTACATTTTCTTCTAGAATTCTTATTGTTTCATCCCTTAGATTTAAGTCTGTTATCCATTGTGAGTTGATATTTGTATAGGAAGAGATGTAGATCCTGTTTCAGTCTTCTATATGTAGCTATCCCAATTTTCCCAGCACCATTTATTGAATAGGGATTCTTTTCCCCAGTGTATATATTTTTCCTGCTTTTCCAAAATCAGATGGCAATATGAGGATGGTTTTATATCTGGGTTCTCTATCCTGATCTACTGGTCTATGTCTCTGTTCTTTTGCCAGTACCATGTTGTTTTGGTTACTGTAGCCTTGTAGTATAGCTTGAAGTTTGGTAAATTGATGCCTCTAAATTTTTCCTTTTTGTTTAAGGTTGCTTTGACTATACAGGGTCTTCTCTGGTTCCATATGAAGCATAGTATTATTTTTTCTAGATCTGTGAAAAATGATGCTGGCATTTTAATAGGAATTTCATTGAATCTGTAGATCACTTTGTATAGTACAGACATTTTAACAATGTTGATTCTGCTGATCCATGAACATAGTATGTTTTTCCATGTGTTTATGTCTTCTGCTATTTCCTTCCTCAGTGTTTTATAGTTCTCCCTGTAGAGGTCTTTCAACTGCTTAGTTAAATATATTTCTAAGTATTTTATTTTCTTTGTTGTTTTGTGAAAGGTATTGAGTCTTTGATTTAGTTCTCAGCTTGACTGTTGTTGGCCTATAGGAATGCTACTGATTTATGCATATTGATTTTGAAATCTGAGATTTTGCCAAATTTATTTATGAATTCCAGCAGTCTCTTGGCAGAATTTTTGGGGTCTTCTAGACATAAAATTTTATCATCAGCAAAGAGATATAGTTTGAGCTCTTCTGCACCCATGTGGATACTCTTGAATTCCTTCTCTTGTCTGATTGCTCTGGCTAGGACTTCCAGCACTATGTTGAATAGAAGTGGTAAAAGAGGGCAACCTTGTCTGGTTCTAGTTCTAAGTGGCAATGCCTTCAATTCTTCCCCATTCAGTATGATGTTGGCTGTGGGTTTGTCACATATGACTTTTATTATTTTGAGGTAAGTCCCTATCTATCTCAAGTCCCTATCTATGCCTATTTTGTTAAGCCTTCTTATCATAAAAGGGTGCTAAATTTTGTCAAATACTTTTTCTGGATCTATTGAGAGGATAATATGGTCTTTGTTTTTACTTCTATTTATGTCATGAATTACATTTGTAGATTTGCATATGTTGAACCATCTCTACATCTCTGGGATGAAGCCCACTTGGCCATAATGGATTATTTTTTTGATGAGCAGCTGAATTTGGTTTGCTAGGATTTTATTGAGAATTTTTGCATCTATATTCATAAAGTATATTGGTCTGTAGTTTTCTCTTTTTGTTGAGTCCTTTCCTGGCTTTGGTAGGTAACAAGGTGATCTTGGCTTTGTAAAATGTATTGGAGAGGTTTCCTTCCTTCTTCATGTTGTGGAATAATTTCTGCAGGATAGTCACCAGTTCTTCCTTGTAGGTTTGGTAAATTTGGGGTGTGAAACCATCTGGTCTGGGACTTTTTTGCTTGGAAGAATATTTATTGCTGTTTCAATTTTGGTACTTGATATTGGTCCATTCAGGAATTCTATTTCTTCCTGATTGATCCTAGGGAGGCTGTGTGTTTCTAAGAATTTGTCCATTTCCTCCATGTGTTCAAGTTTATGTACATAGAGATTTTTATAGTATTCATAGATGGTATTTTGTATTTCTGTGGTATCAGTTGTAATTTCTTCTTTTTCATTCCTGATTGAGTATATTAGAGTCTTTTCTTTTCTGCTTCTGGTTAATCCAGCAAGAGGCCTGTCAATTTTGTTTATCTTTTCAAGGAACCAGCTTTTTGTTTCATTAATCTTCTGTATAGTTCTTTTATTATCAATTTCATTTAATTCTGCTCTAATCTTGGTTATTTCTTTTCTTCTGCTGGGTTTAGGATTGGTTTGCTCGTCCTTTTCCAGTTCTTGAGATGATTCATTAGATGGTTGATTTGTGATCTTTCTGTCTTTTGGATATAGGCATTTGTGGCTACTAATTTTCCTTTCAAGACTGTTTAGCTGTATCCCACAGATTTTGATAACTTATATCCCCTTTTTCATTTAGTTCAAAGAATCTTCTGATTTCCATCTTAATTTCCTCCTTGACCTGGCTATCATTCAGCAGCAGGCTTTTTAGTTTCCATAACTTTGTGTAGAGATGAATATTTCTGTTGGACTTGATTTCTAATTTTATTCCATTTTTCTCTGAGAAAATGCATGGTATAATTTCTATTTTTTTTTTTTTTTAGTTTTTTGAGACATGTTTTGTGGCCTAGGATGTGACCAGTCTTAGAGAATGGTCCATGAGCTGAGGAGAAATACATATATTCAGTGGTATTTAGTTTTCCTGGTTTGAGAAAACAAACACAGACAAAATATTTAAATATTAAAAAAAATAAAATAATACCATGCCAAAGAAAATTCCAGCATAAAGATACACAAATTAGGCTCCCAGTCAATGACTTATGTTATCTTAGATACTTAAAAAATAACTTGTTTGGTTTTTAGCACCTTGGCAAAATGATCTTTCTGCACTTATGACTGATAATCATGGAACTGTTCTCTTTATGTTCTTATTTTGTTTGGTATTCCCACAAACTGGGCCTTCTCCCCTTACACACACACACACACACACACACACACACAGAGTCTATCCTCATTACCCTTTTTGCTAATCATTGTAATCTAAACATTCATAAGAGAAATGCATTTTATCTTATGGAAAATACTGTCTCAGAGCATCACCTCTTATGAGAATATCTTTTCCAAATCCCCACTTAATTGATAAGTCACACATAACTGACCAGTCCAAGGTGCCTGACTGAATGGGTGCTTCCTGAACCTGGAGAAAGAGTGACCCAAGATACCCAAGAGCTGGAGGAGTGTATATGAAAATCTGCTAGAGATATGGAAGTTTCAGTTCTAGACAGTCTGTATACATAGGCCAGCAGAGGAGTCAAGATGGTTCCTGGAGTTTTCCTCAAGTTGAAGTCCAGGACTCTCTGTCCACCTTGCCTCAGAGGTGCCCAGTGCATGCTGCCAGTATGAAATGAGGCTCCCTTTTGCATATAGCCTGGTTGTTCACAGGCAAGAGCTCTGCTTTAATTCACTCCTGGGCTCTTCAGCAGTTTCCTCTTTTAAAAACTCAGTTAAACCAATCTGGCCTTTCTTAGCTGTCAAGTTTCTCTAGAGAATATTATAATAGTAGCCTTTTGCTACTAGAGTAGGTGGAAGCTATATGCGCTCTTTGAATAATCTCTCTACCTATGGGTATATTATATTTAATAATAAATGAACTATATTTATTATAATGAATAATAGTTTCAGACTCAGTGCTGCCTCACTTACATACCTTTTGAAGCAAAGAGTTACCTAAACAGTAAGATAATTTATTCCCTAAACTTGCTGAAGTCCTTACTTTCCACTCTCTCTGGCATCTTAGTACATACTTTACAGGGAAGGTTTGTGCTTAGACAAAAGCAACACATATTGAGAAGGATCAGCTGAACTTCAGGTAGAATCAGGCAAGGTGTTAATAATAATTTTCTAAGTGTCCACAGGACCAAATGGCATTCTAGATCAAGGACACCATCCCCAGAGATATTAGGCTGCTAGGTTCACTATACCTCATTTATACAGGGCAAAAATCTGTCTAAATATCCCTGACCAATCACTTGTCTTACAAATCTCTAATTCCAACAGAGAAAAAGTATTTGCTAATATGCTTTGCCCTAATTAAAAACTCTCTGGTGCATATTTAGATAGCAATTTTTGGAGCTATTGCTCATATATGGATTTCTGATTAGGGTGTTTCATATGCTAATTAACACCCCTAGAGTATATATGAGGGTTCATTTGCACACATACACACGGGGCTGTATAGACTCACGTATTTTACAAAACAACAGAAATGATATCTCCTCATAGAGGTCCTTCTCTAGGTCCCTTGCCTGGTACTCCATTGGTGATAGTGCTGCTTCTAGTGGAGCATCTTCCTGGTTCAGAGCTCCATTCTCCCCTCCCTTCCTTTTCTTTCCAGTCTCCCTAACTTTACTCCAACTTCTGCTATATCCAAAAGCTCATTTTCTAAAAATTTCCTCTCACAAAAGACCTTACTATCTCATCAGTAAGAGACTTGACTATACTTTAAACATGAGCCCAAATCGTCACCATCAAAGACACTGGCTCCACTTTCCCAGGAGGTCTTAGTCCTCAGAAACATAATCACTCTATGCCCTGCTGGGACGAACAGGGGACATTTGAGTTTCATCCTGGGGAAGGTCACTTTATATCTTAGAATGTGCCAAAAAGTAAACAATGAATTGAGATTTTGTCCCCCAAACAGGTTAATTCATATTCTGAATCACAGGTAATCAGGTCACCTTTATAGGTGAGTGGTTAGTTAGGTGGTAAGAGGGTGAATGGAGAAGAGGTGGGAAGGTGCATGCGTCAGAGAAGGGAGGGTGCCAGGGTAGAAGGTGGGAGGGTGTGGGGGCAGGAAGAGGCCGTGTGCATGGCACTCTGGAAGGTAGGGCCTGCCTAGAGCAGGGAAGATATCTGCAACACTCCAAACCTATTAGAATTCTCTGGCCCGTCATATTTTATAATCCAACCACTTGAATCCCTTCTTTCTTTTCTCCCTTAAGCCTGGAGTCTTTACTTGGTACACTGATAAGAGTTCTGTGATTCTGGAGAAAAAGAAGCCATTTTAAGTAGAAGCAAATGGCACCAAGTTTTTGTACATTCTTTGTGACACAAAACAGAGAATTTTGCGAGGTCTTGAAATTCCAGCCTCGTGATAGCAGAAGACATTGTATGCAAAGAATGCCAATGATGGAAATGATGGAAATGAGACTCAGAGATAAAACAGCAACATTTCTGAACGTTGAATTAAATTGAAATTCTAAATAAATGGATAATAGGATTTATCATTCTGTACGAGAGGAATCATATTGCTAGACAGAGTATAAAGGTGTAATTTTGTAGTTCTCATTCCAGGGATAACAGTGGAAGTATTGTTGACTAAAGTAAATGAAACTATGTTCATTGAAACGGTATGCACATGAAACCGTGAATTAGAAAATAATTTTTGAGAACCTAGTGAATGACTCTTTTTTGTCTGCTGGAGGAATTGCTTTTTAGCGACCTTGAGGGAGAGAGTGAGGGTGGTGTCTACCGTCCAGCACCCACACGTGCATGTGTGCCACCTCACTGCTTAACACCTGGAACCACCCTCAGGCCTGGTTACACGTTCAGAGAGATGTGTATCTCATTAGAAAAAAAACTAGAGCTTTCGCATATATTTGCATGTTGACTTTTAAACATATGGAATCATAGGTACAAAAATAAGTTTGATTACATCTTACGGTTTTGTAGGCCAAACTCAATTCAAGAATTGGCATGTGTAAAGAATTCTAAATTGATTAGATTCTTGAATATAGAAGAAAAAAAAATTGGGATGCAAGGACTTAAAAAAAAAAGAGAAGTCATTAAAGCCTTTCTAAATTCATGAATGGAAACTTTTAAAAAGAAATTTAAACCACAAGCAGTCTAATTAACCTCCTTTCAAATATCCTTTTGTTTAATATTACCTGTAATCTTGTATTCAGTTCAATAACAGAAATGCTTTTTTTCCCTTCCTCCTCACCCTGGGGATTTTGGAAGATTTCCTTGACTTTACTGTCAAGTTGCAGCACTTGAAAAGAGAAGAGGTAGACGGCAGTGAAGGCGTGACAGTCTAATGTCACCGAGAAATATTTTTATTGACTTCTGTCATGTTGCGGAAATGAAAGCAAATATAAAGTAATTGATTTTAATAAGGTAAACAAAAGCGTGCTACCTCCTTCTTGCCTTTCAGTTTCCTCTAAAAGAAGAATGTGTTTCAATCTCTTACCAAAGGCCCACGATTGACCTCCCTCGTTTCCAGAATTTACATAGCATCTGTTACTATGTTTTTCAGAAGTAGGCTTATTTTCCCTCTTTTTTTTAACTATAAAAGCAAAAGTATGACTGGGAAGACAAGTTAAGATATTCAAAGAAAGTGAAAATGTCCCCAAATCACATAGCCAAGAGATAATCTCTTTATCTTCCAGATCTTTCTGCTTGCATATATAACTTATTATACAGATATTATGCTTTTAATTTCAAAAGTCAAATTGTTTTGGATGTACTGCATGCAACTTGCTTTTTTAAAACTTAACAACATATTGTGAACATTTTTTCATGCCAGTTTATGCATCTCTCTCTTGTTTTGAATGTCTGCTTAGTATTCTGTTGTCTTGACATACTATAATTTAATTAACTAGTATCATATTGATAGGCCTTTAAGTTATTTTCAATCACTCATTATTATAAATAATTCTGCAATGAGATACTTGTGCAAATTATCTTTATGCCCATGTGTGGGCATTGCAGTGGGAAGGGAGGTTAGTGTGCTCCTAAAAGTGAAATTGTAAGGCAAAAGGATAGGCAAAATTCAAGTTTTCAAACCTTTTGCCAAACTAGCCCACATAAATATTCCATTAATTCATACAACCACCACCAGCAAATATGAAGGTTCAGGTATACTTGTTAAGTTTTCTATGCATTGCTAGGCCACTGCAGACGGTATGATGCTATATCATGGATACCTATGCCATATGGAACTATACCCTTACCCTACAGAGTTCACAGGGCCACATGCTGTAGCCCAACTGCTCTGGAATACAAATCAGTTGGCTGCAAGAATGGCAAATATTTCTACGGCCTGGCTTTCAAGCCAATGAGGCCTTTCTCAGTAGTGGAATTTTACTGGCTAGGCTTGGGTCTTTGACTCAGAGCTTGTGGACCCATTTACAAGTTACTGGTGAAATACCAAGCTTGAAATCTCAGGAGGTGGGTATGGAAGGGAACCAGAATGGAGGGGGATGTGGTTTTCTTAAGCAAACCAGTAACTTAAATTCTACTCTAGTTTTTTTCATTGTTGAGCCTTATTGAGGAGGAACAAAAAAGCAGTGTAGTTTTATTAGCTTCCAAACTTCAAGATATTACTTTGAGATACAGACACATGCACATACACAAACACGTCTATACATATGTGGCCTATAGAGCACACTTATTTATTCACGAATTCCCACTTATTCAACAAACACTCCCTAAGCTGCTCTGTGCCAGGCGTTGTGCTGGATGAAGGGAAAGGGAGGGAGTGGTGAGCAAGGCTTGTGGCCAAACTGCTGCTGTGAGCCCATCCCTGGTGCCCACCAAGCATGTCAATTCCTCAGAACCATTTTTCTCCACACATCCCCTTTACTTGTCTGGGCATTTTGCCTCCCAGAAACATCTTTGAAGATGCAAGATGAAGCAGAAAAAATTTATCAACTATTAGCAATTCAACAAACATAGGGAATCTGCTATGTTCAAGGCATTAGGCTTAATATGGTAGGAATACAAAGATAAGTAACATGTCGTTCTTGCCCTCAAAGACTTTATCCTATTGTAGGGATGAAGACAACCTCAAAACAGTTCCCTGTAAACCCTAAACTATAGATACACAAAAGGATGTTATGAAGGAATAGAAATTAAAGAGGCAGATTCTCTACTAGGGGATGTGATAGATGCCTATGCTTTAATCCCTGGAAGCTGTGGATATGTTACTTTACGTGGTAAAGGGGACCCTGTAGATAAGATTGTGTTAAGGATCTTGAGATGGGACCATTTCTTGGAATATTTGGGCAGGCCCAGTGTTATCACAGGGGGCCTCAAGAGAGAGAGGCAGGAGAGACAGAGAGAAGGCAAGTGATGACAGAGCACAGAGAAATTGAAAGATGCCACCCTGCTGGTTTTGAAGAAGGGAAGAGGGGCTGCAAGTCAAGGGATGCTGGTGGCCTCTAGAGGAAGAAAAGGGCGAGGGCATAGATTCTCCTCTGGGGCCTCCAGAAGGAACCAGACCTGTCCATGCTTTGATTTTAGCCAGTGAAAACCATTGCAGACTTCTGACTTCCAGAACGGTAAGATAATAAATTTGTGTTGTTTTAAGCCACTAAGTTTATAGCAATTTGTTACAGCAGCCACAGAACGCAGCATATTAGAGAGAAAGTTTCATGGAGCCTAGCATTTCAGCTGAACCTTGATATATAGGTAGGATTCTAATAGGCAGAAATAAGAAATGGATTTGCAAGCAAGAAAACAGGAAGGCCAAAGCCACTGAGATGAGAAAATATAAGGTGTGCAGATATTAAAAAGCATGGGAGCATTTAGAAAAGCAGAAACCTGGAAGACACATACATATTGATAACAACGACACCTGACCTTACATACTCAGTGTCCAAGGAGGGCCTAGATGACCTCAGAGTGGGGTGAAGGGGATCACTCTGGAGAAGGCCTGGGAAAAAGAATTTGGATCTTGGAGTTTCAACTACAATTGGGTGCAGAAAAGTGTGGGAGGGGCACTCTGCACACCAGAAGGCCAGAATACAGTGCCAAGAATAACCAGGTTAGGTGCAGCAAGGGAGAGAGAAAGCAGGAAGGTTTGGGATAGGCTAAGGAGCCTATAGTGAGCCCAGGAGTTTGAACATCTGTAGGAAAATGCTAAAGGAATTTGCGGAGGCCAGTAATACAATGTCATCTGTATTCTTTTGTTCTCTGCAGAATGTGTGTGCAAAGCCACCACAGTGCCATTTAGCTGCTTCAGGGGCTGGCTGGTGAAGGACGTGGACAATTCTTAAGGTTGAAAGAGGAGAGTACTCTTGGGATTTTTGGCCACACAGCTCATATGCTTGGTCCTGCTATTTTGTTTGGCACACAGAGAGCTGACTTACGTGGTTGTAAGATTAGGGTGGCCTTATGGCACGGGCAGAATGGTAAAGAAGTGGGTGAGAGCCACACAGTATAATGTAATGAACACTGGGCTGGAAGTCAGAGCCCACATACAACTTCCCAGCAGTGAACTAAACTGTATGAACTTGGGCAAAACATCACATGTCTCTGGGTCTCAGTTTCTTCACCTGTGAAATAAGGGTCTGAGCTGGGCCATGTTTGGCAGTGATGGGAGATGAAGTTCAACTGTGCCGATGATTCCTGAAGCATTTCTGGGACTGTAGGCCTAGAAACCCTGGGTTTCCAGGTTGATAATGATGCTTGTAACAGGCAACATTGTGCAGCCAAAGTGCCCCTTTGAACCACTGTCACTAAGTGATCAGGTGCCTTAGTTTCTTTGTTTGCAAACAGCAGGTCACTGAGCAAACCTTGCTCGCTATTTGGTCCAACAGCACAAGCCGGGAGTCCAGAGCGAGGACTGCCTGAGACCATTGCCAAGTTGCCAGGTTGCCAGACGGGAGGCAGAGGGCACTGCTGGGTGGACGGTGTTCTTGAGAACATGCATCTTTGTTGAAGGCTGAGAGAGAGAAAGCAGAAAGGGAGACTACAGAAAGAGGGGGATACAGCAAAGTATGCTTTGATCATCCACCCAGAGGTGTAGTAGAGTGATAAGCAAATAGCTTAAAATAAGCAACTAGCCAAGTTTTTCACAAATTATAAGAAAAACAACTGGCTTCAACAAAAATTGCAAAGGGTTTCCCCCTGGAAACTCACACTTATGATCTCCAGCATTAATCTCCAGATTTCAAGGATTGACCATATGAATCATCCATTAAGCAAGAATTTTTGAATCCGTCATAGGCTAAGTGCTCTCCTAGCTGTGGCCATGACCAACAGTGGAAATCAAGATTCCACGGGTAACCCAGGGTCACCGTTGAGAGTTCAGTTTGAGTATTTTGTGGGAAAATGTTGGAATACCAAGCCCTTTCCCTACGACTGGATGTGGGACAGGGAATTTTATGAGATTTAGAGTTAATTCAGTTTAGACCCTGGCAGGGGAATGACTTTGACAGAGGAAAATCTTTCTGACATCTAAATATACAGGAAACACTGCCTTTCTTCCCTGGAAAACTTTGAAGCCTTCCTGGCAGATTTAACTGAACAATTTCGTGTGTGTCCTGTCTTTATGATTTGATGAATCAGATAGGTCCTAGATGTCATCTTCAACCAAGGAGACCAAAGGAGAACCTGGGGTGATGCCAGCTAACATTACAGTGTAAGGGCCGGGGGAGATACCTCAATAGAAAAATGTGCATTTTTAAACTTTGTTTGCTGCTGTTGTTGATGCAGGAGAATTAGTGAATTGGAGAAATAAGCCTGGGCCACTACGTGGCTTTTACTTGCTGAAAGACAGATTGCTGCTGACCTGAAAATCCAGCGCAGGCTTGCCATTAAGACTGACTGCGTTGGCACACTCGATGCTCATGCCAATAATGTTCTTTGTTCCAGAAAGTAAAATTCAGCAAACTCTGAGGGGACTTTGAAGTCAACTATGAGGCAAGTGGTACATCAACATCCTGGATGCTTTGTGTAATTTTCTCTGTCACCATTAACAAGAAGAATAAAGAGCTGGAAACCCGCCAGAGAAATGTTCAGCGACTGTTTGAGTGCTTTGCCTTGAGTGCGTTTGAATGAAGTATCGGATGTCCCAGAGGCAGCTGGGAAGTCGTGTGTGGGAAGCAGAACTGCCTGCAGCACGACTTGTCATCTCCTAACCATGCTCTTAGGAGCTGGGAGGCTTCCTTCCCTTCCTGATTTTAACCCTGCGGTCTTTTCCGTCAGACCCCTCTACTGATCTCTAATGGAGGTCTTTCTATTAAAATCCTCTAGAGCGTTAATTCTAGGAGACAGCCTCCAGTTTCCAGGAAGGCAATCGGTTACAGATGATGTCATGCTTTGCAAAGGACAAGGGAGAGGATCAGAATAAGGAGGAAAGAGGCTGTTACCCTGACATTGGTGTCACCTCCATTTTTTTTTGTCATATTTCGTAGACTTTAGGGCCAAATATTATTGTTTTTTGACATCTATATTAACCCTTGTTATGGACTGAATTGTATCCCTTGCCAAATTCATACGTTAAAGCACAGACACTGAGTACCTTGGAATGTAACTGTATTCAGAGATAAGGTCTTTAAAGAGGTGGCTGTGAGGCCATTAGGGTGGGCCCTAATCCAACATGACTGGTGTTTTTATGAAGAGGAAACACACACGCAGAGGAAAGGCCATGTGTGAGGATTCAGCGAGAACTCAGCCATCTGCAAGCCAAGGAGAGAGGCCTCAGGAGAAACCAAATCTGCTGACCCCTTGATCTTGGACTCCTCAGCCTCCAGAACTGTGAGAAGATAAATGTCTGTTGTTTAAGCCACCCAGACTGTGGTATTTGTTATGGAAGGCCTAGAAAAAGAATTCAACTCTAACGTTGGCAAACCCTCTAGCTTTCCAGATCATTTTTCCTTTTAATTCAAACAACAATGACAACAAACAAACAAGCACAATAACAGTCCCATTCTGTGTGATGTGGGATTTGGCCTTACCAGATTCTTCTCCACCCTTTCTATCCCTAGGCAATTTTCAAGAATTCCCTCGGGAATTCTTTTTATGTTCAATTAAACAACTCGGTCATCCCTGGCCCACAGCTAGGGATGTTCTTGGTCTGGACTGATCCTCCTTTTCTACTCGTCATTCATCTTTTGCCACCTCATAACTTGCTCCCTCCCTAGGTATCGACATTGGATTCTCCCACATAGACACTGACAATTCCTTGAACTACCAGTTACGACTATGCAGCAATGTTTAGCAAAGGATTATTGAAGTACTGGGCATAAAAGGGGACAATTAAAATGCAAAAAGACAATATTAAAAACTAGCCTCTAGAGAGGATGTCTCCTAGAAGTCCTTCCTAGGGTTTTCCATATGGCTCTTCTGCAGGCTGTGTCATTCCTTAGCTCCCTACATCCTGCCATGTAGGGACCACCTGACCTCTGTGAGCAGGAGGACTAATCTTGTTCTACTTTAGACATTACTGAGGCTTCCAACCTCACCTCAGTCCCAAGAAAAGGGAAGAGTCCTCTTTTATCAACAGAAGATAAAGTCATGACTCATTTTCTTCCCTGGATAGAAGTTTGGCAAAGGGAAACCCTCCACTTTCCAGAACCTTCCTCCACCCTCACATCCACTGACTTGCCCAAAGCAAGGCAATCCCAGGATTATGTGTTTCATTTTTCAAAGACTTACACACCATTGTGTAACTAATAGGGGTAGTAATAACAGGACAACTCACTCAAAATAATCTATTATCTTTATTGCATTCACTAATTAAAAATTATTTTTAACAAAATCACAAAATGGTTTTGGCATGCAAGAGAGCCTTTTTCTTGATTTAGTAGAGAACAAAAGAATCATGCCTCAAATTATTGCTTTCCCAAAGATTTTCTTCATGGTTGTTGAAAGTTGTGACCTAATTAGAAAAAATCTTTCCCCGTGAAAGAAGACCATTTGGTGATAAGAAGAGATGTCACATGCTTTTGTCATATTCTTCTCCAACTTTAATCTCCTAATACCCTGACTACAGTGATGACAGCCACAAAATAGATTTCCTGACTGCATTCTGCTATGAAAATAACAACAGTAATAGTAATAATGATATAGATACCATATATTTGGGTGATAAAAAAGAAAGGAACTATATTATTGCTTTACAAATATTATCTTGATTAGTCTTCATCACAAGCTATTCTGACACAGGTAATACCACTCCCATTTTACACATGAAGAAACTAGGTTCAAAAAAGGAAAGCAATTTGTTCTTTAATTCACCTCTCAGAAAACTTTCTTTTTTACCTTACTCCCTTTACTTTTCTCTTTCTAAGCTATTCTAGGGATATCCTTTTTTCTAAGAAAACGTGATGCTGACAATATTTTATTTAATTCAGTACTGGTGTTTCTCTTAGCAAGGGTTATAAATAATGACAGGTTTTTTTTTTTTTTTTTTTTTCCTCCCCAGGAAATCCTAATATCCTGAATTGGTTTGGGGAACATAAAATGGTCTTGAAGTTAGCTTCTTTTAGGTTGGTAATTTAATTCAATTGAACCAAGATTCAATGAGAGGCTAGAAAGGCCACAATGTACATTGTGCCATGGGTAGACTAGGTTGAGCCAGAGACCTTGCTTCAAGGACTCGTCTTTCTTTATGGTAGAAGTTGGTAGGACAATGGCAGCTCTGATCATCCTTCTTTTCCTCCTTCCTTGCTAATAAACCTTCAACTTCATCAATACTTGTATCCAGTCATCTTGAAAATCTGAAACTGCCTCTTTTTTCTTCTATTTCTTTACACCTTTCTAGAGCTTGCTGTCTTTTGATTTCCTCCCTTTGGCATTTCACTTCTTTCTCAAAATCATTAGGAAAATATGGAATCATAGTCTGAACTAATGTGATCAAAACTTCTTCTAAAATCTCACGGTGTACAGAGTCACTGGCTGCCGTGTGGGCGAGTGTGTCTGTAGCCACCAGTCGCCTGAAGAACTGCTCCTTCTAGGCTAGTTACAGGGGTGAGGATTACACTTCGTTTTGTTTTCTAGCTTTTTGTTTGAGTGAGAGAAAACTGCCTTCTTTACCTGTTAATAACAAGTGTAGTCAAATTTATGTAAATGCAAGGAATACAAATCTCATGTAAAATAGGGATTCTTTAAAGGAAAATAAAAGAAAATGTATTCTCATGGTGCGAAATGTATTTGGCTTGAAATGTTTTAAAAGAAATGGAGCCACAGCTCAGAAAATAGAAGTCTCTTTCCAACCATTCTTCTTTTCCACCCCTAATGCCAGACATGACCCCAAGGAGAGTCAGCAGACCCTGGGCCAGGAGCTCACCACCATGCATGTCAGCCAAACCAGCAGGGGCCACTGTGGAGACAATAGGGCAGAAACTGCAAACATTGAGGGGTGAGAAAAAGAAATCTCATCTCTGTGGTGAGGAGTAGTGTGTTCCTGGCAATGGAGGTGGTAAAGAATGGGGAGGGAGGAGAGGAAGGTGTCAGAGAGAGGGAAGGTGAAAACAACAGGTAAATAAAAAGACCCAGGGAAGCAGGAAGGGCCCACAGTGAGAACTCTCTTCCTGGTGATAGCAGCAGGTGGAACATTCAGGACACAGCTACTCCCACCACAGCTGCTTCCCGACTCCAGAGCCATGAGGAGCAGAGTGGATACCTGGGGCCAGTGGCCCAGTCAGAGAGAGACGATGATGTCAGTGTCTCACAATGCACACCAGGGGAGAGAAGAGGCAGTCCTGTGTCACAGAGCCAATGGGAAATTTTTACATAATTTGTACACCTTGTCTCAGCTTTAAGGAATACCAGTCATACACCAAGTTTCAGGGCATTAAAGACATGTATATGGTACTAAGTAAAGAGAACTGAAAACCTGCCTCCTTGTACACACTCAGCTTCTGAGTAAGGGCACCACAGAGTATAATTGTTTCACATCTGCAGATATGCTGATTAGAGGGATGAATCCCACCACTTTGGGGTAGAAAATGCTCATTGCCAATCCAGCATCTATTCCCCCTTTATTTTTAAAAACAGTTTACTGAAGTATCATTGACAAAAAAAAAAAAAAAAAAAACTGCACATATTTAAAGTGTATAATTTGATAAGCTTAGGCATCTATTTATACCTATGAAACCATGACCACAAGCAAGATACTGAACATATCCATCACTTTCAATTTTCCCCCTACTCCTCTGTAATACCTCCCTCCCATCCCACCCCTTCTCTGTAGGCAACCAATGGTTTAGTTTCATCCATTAGGGATTAGCTTGCATTTTCCAGAGTTTGATATGAATGGAATAATAGAGAATGTCCTTTTCTTGTTTAGATTCTTTCCCTCAGCATAATTATTTTGAGATTTATTCATGTTTTTCTACCCATAAATGATTCAGTCCTTTTTATGGCAGAATAGTATTTCATGGTAAGGATGTACCATATTGGTTTACCCATTCCACAATAGATGGACATTTGGGTTGTTTCCAGTTTTGGGCTAAAAACAACTCTCTCTAGTTAATCGTTCTGAAAAGAACTATTTCAGAAGGGCTTTGGTCTATGTATAGCACTAAAATACATATGTGTACATGCATGTATTGTGTGTGTGTGTGTGAGAGAGAGAGATTTCTGAAGCATGAAAATGTTAGTAGTTTTCTCTGATTGGTAGAATTTTAGATTATGGGTAATTTTTCCTTTTATCAAGGCACATTATATTTCCTACAGTAAGCATGCATAACTTGTAAAATAAAATGTTATTTTCTTTCAAGAAGAAAAACATGTTAAAAATAAATAGAATAAAATTCTGTTCCACGTAATGAAAACGAAACCTACAGAGGTCCTGAGCAAGGAGCTCCCAGCACTGGACACCGCGTTGCTGCCACCCTGCTTCGCCCCAGGGTCACCAAGTTCATCAAAATCGATCCTGTCCATCTACTTTATACGTTAAGATTCTTTGTAAGCCTTTTAAAAAAATTGACTTGGCAGAAATGTTTGAAAAAGTCTGACCCTCACCATGGTAGATGGCTCCCTGAGCTATCCTGGACTGTCAGCTTTCCTCCTGCAGTACTGGCAGGACTGTGGAAGAAAGCCACGCTGGGTGTGTGAGAGCAGTAAGATCTATTTGCTTTGCTCATCAGATGTAGAGGTGGCATCAACCCACTGCATGGGTCAGGATTCTCCAGAAAACTAGAACCAACAGGAAATATACATAGGGAGGCTGGCACATTCTAAGACCTACAGTTGGCAGGCTGGAGATCCAGGAAGATCTAATGATTCACTTTTAAGTCCAAAGGTGGGGGGAAAAACTGATGCCCCAGCTCTTAGACAGCCAGGCAGGAGGAACTCCCTCTCATTTGGGGTAGGGTCAGCCTTTTGTTCTACTCAGGCCTTCAGCTGATTGGATGAGGCCCACCCATGTGAGAGAGGGCAATCTGCTTTACTCAGTCTACCAATTTAAATGTAAACTCGTTTAAAAACGACCTCACAGAAACACCCAGACTAATATTTGATCAAGTATCTGGGCACCTATGGCCCAGTCAAGGTGACACATGAAATTGTCCATCATAGCCACTTAGGAAAATCTTACCTTAGACGGAGGCCAGACTGACTAATTCTACAAGAGCTGAGCTTTTCCTGACTTACTTTTTGTTCCCAACAGATTTGCCTTCCAGGTTGTTCACCTTAGCCAACCGTGACTGCACTATTAATGGAGTCCGAGGGCTTGAGGCCAACCTGTAGGTACTTCCTTGGAGAATCATTGCCCTCTGCTGTTGTCTGGGGCTCTGGTATGTGGTACAGTCCTCAAGTTGCCCAGAAAGGCAGCACATTCACTCTATGTGGCAGCACCTTTCTTGTGCTCCACCTCTGTGACTGGCGTGCTGCTCTGAGATGCTTTGCGGTACTGGAGAGTATAGAGGAAAGATGAATGGGTCTGGAATCGGGAGACTTAAGCCCCTGTCGTGCCCCTTTCTAGCTTTATTGACTTAGACAAGAAACTTTTTAGCCTTTTTTTCTTCATCGGTGAAATGGGAATACTCACAGCCCTCTTAAGATTTTGTGAATCTTAAACTAGTACCAATCATCAGGTGTTATACAAATGGGAATTCCTATAATTAATTTTTAGTAGCAAGAACTGGAAGCATAGAAAACATCAACTCATCACTATTTTTTCATTAATGGTGACCGTTTGGGACTATGAATCCCTGGAAAGTAGAGACCATGCCACACATTTGTATAGCAGCTAGGCAGGCATCGTATACAGATATGTGCCTAATACAAGTTTAACTGATGATAAAGGAAAAGTTTTCTAAGCTTTTCCAATTACCTTAAAATGTCCTCATTTGCTGCATATTAAATATATTTTCCAGAAGTAGGTTTGCTAGATAAAATGCACGATGCCTGGTTAAATTTGAATTTCAGATAGATAATGCATACTTTTTTAGTATAAGTGTGCCCCATGCAAATCATTTGTTGTTTATCTGAAATTCCAATTTGACTAGGCAATCTCTATTTTTATTTGTTAAACCTGGCAACCAAATGCAGAAAAGGAGTTGACAAAATTTTATGACAAAATTGAACATTAACATTTTCTTGGGTGATGAACGTTTAAAATATGCCATGTGGAAAGTATCATATTTAGGAGTATCTAATGATTCATATAATTGTTTGACATTAAGGAATGATTTACTTAAAAAGCTGATGGGCCTGAATATGTATTTTAACCTAACTAGTTTCATCCATAAGGTGAAGATAATAATATTCAATGTATAGGGCTCTTCTGAAGTTTACCAGAGATTATGTGTGAGAATGTTCTTTGTAAATAGATCCAAAAAGGAGTCTCAGTGGAGCATGGGCTTTGCTGTCTGATGTAACTACATTCAAGTCCCAGTGTTGCCATTTACTAGCTAGGTGACTTTGGAAAAGCTCCTTGACCTCTGTATGCCTCATATTCTCATCCATAATGTGAGGATAATAATAAAACTGACCACATAGAATTTTTGTGAGGAGTAGAAGGGAAAAAATGCATATATAGTGCCTAGTGCATAATAAAGCACTTCATAAAGTTGGATTCTATTAAAAATCTAGAAAAGGTCCCTTTCTAGAAAGCCACTAATATATAGTAATAGGAAATTGTGGGCCTGAGTATAAACTCCTTTTTTGCAGAGTGCTCCTTACAATAGGGGATATTCTCCACCTGCACTGTGAGATGCTCACTTGTTGAAGGAATGAACTAACATGAGGGTGAGGCTTTTTACTGGGAGTATTCGCCTTTAATACCAAGAATGGTGACTCTCTTTGTATCTTGAACACATCATTGCAGGCTTTCATGCAAAGACAGCAATCCCCTGAATGTTTAAATCAATACAGATCATTTTTGTTTTAACTTTCTAAAGAACATTAGTATCATCATCAGAAAAATTACAGCAAGTTTTAAAATTGCTGCTTTAACTTTAGAAATTAACCGGGCAGGGCAAGAATAGTAGATATGTAACCACAATCCTTACTAATACGGAGCCCTCTGTAATCCTTCTACAGAAAGAAACCTAAAGGAATCACTAAGCATGAAAAGTTCAGGTTCAGGATCTCAGACCTATGAGCTGAGTTCACTGAGGTGTTAGTGACTTGTAAGGGGCTTGTCCATCTCTGAAGGGGGTTCAAGGGTTGGGTTCAAAAGCAAAGACTGCCTGGCAAAAGGCCACATGACCGTTTTTCAGTGAATTAGAACAGCCTACTGTCATTGCTCTTACTGCATCGGAAGGTTCTAGGTTCCTCAGTGGCTGCTGATAAGTATTCATGTTGAAGGCAATGCTGATGAATGTATGTGCACAAATTTCCTCCCTGGAATTATCCGGGTTTTCCTGGTGCTTTGTGAAGACAAGGAGAATCTTAGATCAGTGGTCCCCAACCTTTTTGGCACCAGAGACCGGTTTCATGGAAGACAATTTTTCCAAGGACAGGGGGAGGGGGGCAATGGTTTCAGGTTGATTTAAGCGTATTACATTTATTGTGCAGTCAAACCTCTCTGCTAATGATAATCTGTATTTGCAGCCGCTCCCCAGTGCCAGCAGCACTGCCTCAGCTCCACCTCAGATCATACATCAGGCATTAGATTCTCATAAACAGCAGGCAACCTAGATCCTTCGCACGCACAGTTTACAGTGTGGTTCACACTCCTATGAGAATCTTATGCTGCTGCTGATCTGGCAGGAGGCAGAGCTTACGCGGTGATGGGAGAGATGGGGAGTGGCTTCCCTCTCTGGCCTGCTGCTCACCTCCTGCTGTGCAGCTAGGTTCCTAACAGGCCACTGACCGGTATGGTCCACATCCCCGGGGTTGGGGACTGCAGGC
Organism: Eulemur rufifrons; assembly: GCF_041146395.1. Taxonomy (NCBI): domain Eukaryota; kingdom Metazoa; phylum Chordata; class Mammalia; order Primates; family Lemuridae; genus Eulemur; species Eulemur rufifrons. The sequence goes on along the minus strand of NC_090999.1, from coordinate 78,475,525 downwards.
TTAGTAATTACAAACCACCTATTTTCCTCCCATGGTTCAAGTTTATTTGATTAACAAGGCAATGAAGTGGCCATTTGTTCCAGTAATCCTGTTGCCTCTTGTTGACCCTATAATCTTAAATCTTGCTTTTGAAAAAGTAAATCTCACTACTTAGGCATAGAGGCATACTTTATTGAATAAATTGCCAGGTTTTTTTTTTCTCTTTTCTTGGAGCTTTTTAGTTCAGACAAGAGAGGGAGTTATAGTCTCTAGCTGCTTCCCTAGGGCCAGCTCCGCCGTGGATGGCACGGTGCCTTCTCGCATCCCCGTCTTCTCCACCCACTCCCATGTCCCTGAGCAGCTGTGCCAGCACGCCACACAGGGAAGGCTTTATGCCACACAGCCTTTTCAGACGTCACCTCGAAATCATCTTCATCAGCCTTGAAAACTTGGATGCCTAGCGGGGTGCCTGGCACCCCAAACAGCGGAAGCCCTGTGTGTGAGATTGCGGCACGAAGCCACCGAAGCAACGGCACCCTCTGGTTGAAATGAGTTTTCAACAACGTGTGTGCCACGAAGCTGCTACTTCTCTACTCCTTTCAGTGAAGGGAAACTTCAAAATATTTGGGGTATATGCGATTCACAATGCATTTTGAACAGAGGGAATCATGCTTCATTTAGAGGTTTTCCTGTGCTTAAGGAGACATGTGGTGGGTGTGTTTTTTAATGTAAATAGCAGAACCTTGACTGTCTTTGTCGAACCAAAGGGACAGAATATTGACATCAGCATTATCTCAGAAAAGGCTATACATATTGTAAGCACATCTTTCAGGTATTATCAGACCAGGGGTCCTCTCAGAAGTCAGTCCTCTCTGCCTTTTCCCCAGGACTCTCAGTTTTTCTAGTCTCTCTTCAATGTTTGATGTTGATAAAGGTTTTTTCCCTGAATTATTTGCCCATGACTCAGGCTATAGGAAGGAAGATCAAGATATCAGCATCCTTTATGCTGCTGGGAACCTCACTAGTTGAAAACCTCATATGTTTCCTAAAAATAAATCTGGTTAAAGTGCCATCTAATTCTAGAACCAGCTGTCTGCTCCTCACTCGATGCTGACTGTCTACTTTTTCCCTAAATTTATTCCTTCTTCAGAATGATAACAGCAATAATAACAACTGACATTTAGCCAGGGCTTCCTAAGTGGCAAGGACTTACTACTTACTTAAGTACCCCCATAGCTTCCTTTAAATCCTTCCTGGGAATTTTTAAGAGCTTCTCTGAGGGTAACATTTTTAAAAAATTTAAAATAAAACCTTGTTTCATTATTAAAAGCAATACTTAGGAATACATCAGAATCCTAACATCAGAAAACGTGGATAGCCAAGACAAAAAGCAAATGATAAAAGCACTCAAGTTGCAATCACAAAGATCACAGGACAGACAGCCTTGGTGTTCTTGGCCATCCTGCCATTTAATGCTAACTACCAACAACAAAAATAACAGCAACAAGGGTTTATGATGTGGGCTCTAAAGGCCCAAGGGAAGCAGCGTTCCTCCAGGGTGGAGTTGTGAGGAGGTGCTTTCCCATGTAGCATGAGTTAGAGGCACCAGTCAGCCTCTGCTGCCCAGCTCTGCCCACTGAAACCTGAAATCCTAGCCCTTTGGCTCAATCCTCCATCCCCTGCACTCTTCCCTGCCCCTACACATACCTGGGAAGGTCGGGAAGAGGGAGTGGACTCCCAGATGTCACCATAGGAGGAAATCTTAGTGTGTTAGACTGAAATGCAGCTGTGGTGGTGGCTGGGAGACTTGTTGCATGGCAAGCATACTGCTTTTACTGAGTGTGTTTAAATAAATGTATACAGCAGATGTTGCATGCTGACGGAGACTGTGGTGGGGCAAAAATCCTCCTAAGAGAGCCCTTGATGTTAGCTTGTGGTTCACACTGCCAGTAAGAGAAACTTTATAACAGTTCCCAAAAAGAGCGTCCAGCCAAGAGAGAAAGGGCAGCCCCATGGCAGGATCAGAGGCAAGAGGGACAGACAAAGGGGCCCAAGACAATGTCTTTTAGGGTATCCATTTGCCTGGGGCTGTCTCCCCTGGGACCCAAGCTGCAGCAGACTCAGCTTGCTTTCTTTGTCCTTATTGAATGAGAAGGAAGTCAAGGAATCTTGCATGATTGTAAGTCAGGGAAAGGCAAGTGACTTCTAAAAGCTTGCAACATCAAACTTTCCCATTGGAATTGCGCCAAGTCAGGGCAGCTGTGTCCAAGTCTGCTTTGGGCTTCCTTGCTCGCTCACTCCAGAAAGGGGAGGAGGATGAAAGGAGAGGACGGAGAGCAGAAGGATGGAAATGCAGTCCGGACGTTGCATTCAGTCCAAGGATAAGAGAAGAACAGGGGGATGGAGCCCACTTGTTGCCCATAACGATCTGTGAAAACAAAAGCAAAAAACAGAAAATCAAACAGCTCTCTGCACAGGAATGAAGGAGGAGGGTGGAGGACTTAGTGGAAAGTCAGGGCTGCCTAGAGGCATAATGACCACAGGCAACCACAGGCTGGAAAAGTACAGTGTGAGAGAGAAAGTCCCGGCTAGGCAGATTCCTCAGCAGGGCTCGGGGCTGTTTTCTTTGGCATCCCATCAGTTATGTTACTGTGGCCTCTTTGAATTTGGTCATCTCATGCTCAAAATAAATACACTCTTCATATTTTTACAATCCTGGAGCGGCAAGAACCTTCTAAGCCTAACCTGGAGGCCTAGAAACCATAAAGGTAAAGTTGAAAGATTGGAATGATTAAAAAGTCAAAACTTCTTATTTGGCAAAAATCAGCTCACATGAACAAATTTAAAAGCCAAATGTGGATTGTGGGAAAACAGTTGTAACCCATATAAAAGACAAGTGTTAATATCCACAGTAGCTAAAAGGCTCCTATAAAATAATATAGAAAGACCACAGTGAGGGAGATTAAGGTGGATAAATAATAAGAGCATTTTAATGAAGAAAACTACAAGTGGTCAATAAACGTTTAAAAAATGCTCGAACTCACTCAATTTCATGTAATCCCTATTTACATAAAAAAGTTATTTTTTGTTAAACTGGTGAAATTTAATAAAATTTTGATGATATACAGTGTCTTTAAGTGGACAAGGATGTAAACCTCTTTAGATTCTGTTAATGTGTAATTTGTAATGTGTAATTTCTGTAATGTGTAAATTGGAGTGACATTTTTGAATGACATTTTGGCAGAATTTTTCAAATTTAAAATAAAGACACTCTACAACCCAGAAGTCCCACTTACAGGATTCTATTTTAGAAAAGCACTGGCTGTAATGGTAAAGGGATGTGTGTGTATGTGTGTATACATTATAACATTACTCTAACAGCAAAAAACTAGAGATGATGCAAATACCATTAATAGGGAAATGGACAAATAAATCATGTAACATCCACACCAGGGAATAGTATAGAACCATGAAAAAGATGAGGTGTGTCTAAATGCACTGATGTAGTAATATGTTAAATGAAAAAAGGACTCAGAAATATACATGTACACACACATATATACATGTATACATAGTATTAATCTATATGTGCACATATATAGACATGTATAGTATATTCTATTTTTATGAAAATTTAAACAAATGTGTATATATCTGTAGTTGTATATACACTGAAAAAGTATATACAAAGAAAACACACACACACACACACACCCTAAACTGATAAACGTGATTAAATGTAAGGAGATGAGGCAATTGACTAAGATAAAATCATTTTTTATTTGTTATATTTCTGTGTTTTTTAAATCTGTTGATATATTATAGCATGTATTACTCTTACAGTTAAAAAGCACAATGAAAAGATGTAAACAGATATACACACACATTCAGGTTACTCTCCTAATGTAAGCAGCAAAGTAATTTTAGCATAAGAGTGTGATGTATAGAACAAAACCCTTTCCTGCTCTTTCAAGGTTACTGACTACTGTTTGGATAATTTTGGAGACAGTTCTAAACTGAGAGCAAAAGTACATGGACACCCTTCCTCCAGGGTTTTACTACTAAGCATTTTAGCAGAACCTATAAAGCAATATTCACCACACTTCTACTTTAGTATCTATAAAACTAAGAAAAATAAAGTTATCTTCTTTAGAATTCCTACTCACTAGAGTCTTTTTAAAAATTTTTTATTTCAGCATATTATGGGGGTACAAATGTTTAGGTTACATACATTTTCTTTGCCTGCCCAAGTCAGAGCTTCAAGCATGTCCACCCCCCAGATGGTGCACACCACACCCATTAGGTTTGAATATCCCCATCCCCTCCTTCCTTCCTCCCGCTCCCACCTGCCCAACAGCTGATGAATGTTGCTACTGTATGTGCACATAAGTACTGATCAATTAATACCAATTTGATGGTGAATACATGTGGTGCTTGTTTTTCCATTCTTGTGATACTTCACTTAGTAGAATGGGCTCCAGCTCTATCCAGGATAATGCAAGAAGTGCTAGTTCACTATTGTTTTTTGTGGCTGAATAGTACTCCATGGTATACATATACCACATTTTATTAATCCACTCATGTATCGATGGTCACTTGGGTTATTTCCACGTCTTTGCAATTGTGAACTGTGCTGCTATAAACATTCTAGTGTAGATGCCTTTATGACAATTCAATGAGTTATTATGTAGAGTGTTTGAAAAGTGGTTGGCACACAGCAAGCGACATGTTGGTTTTATTATTATTGAAGTAATAAGTATCCCTTTCTCTTTCATCTCCAATGTGGGAGGAGGTAAAACTCAACTCATTTCCTGGGTCCCCAAAGGCAGAGCTCTTCAAGGACTTCCCTAGTGAAATGTGGACAGAAGGCATAATGGGAAGACTGGCATTTCCTTTCTCCTGAATGCTCCTTCCTTCTGCAGGGTTGCAGGTGCCTGTGGACCCACCATGGCATTCCTGGAGCACAGGGAAGTGTCTTGGGGAGAGTCAGGGAAAGGTGGTGAATATCAAAAGGGCAAGGATCACTCCCCTGGTTTCCCGTGGAATCAATTCAAGGTTGGCAGGGATTGTTAGGGTTCTCATAAACCTGGACCTGATTGTAGGGACACAGGGGCCTGCTGGCCATTCCATGGGATTGCCAACTGACATGACAAATACTCAGGCAGGAAGGTACAAGGTGAGATGGGAGAAAATGGCATTGACCATTGGGCTCCCAATGTCTTGGGGACATTATGCCCAGCTGGGCACTGGCTACCCTGGGTGTGGAGCCTGGTGGGTGATGACACGAGCTGCAGGACGCCCTCGTGCAACCAGGGGATCTTCATTCTAATAAGCTGGCACACTCGCCTTCTTTCCCAGCTCTGCAGCAAAGGGTTAAAACTAGAGGGTGGCGAATAAATAGGGAAAGATCCTTGAGATAAGTATACTCTGGGATTGAAACTATAAACGAGAATTTTTATAACTTAATTGGACTAAAAATATCACTGTACTGGACTAAGTTTAAACTGGAATGAGAAAAAAGATAAGGTATCTGTTCCAGAAAGATTTTTCAGTGGTGCATGTGTGTGATTGGGAAAGGGTTTGCGGAAGAGGATCGGGGCTTCTTACACCCTGCAGAAAGGTCATGCAGGGTGAGGATAATGCAGGCGCTGTGCCTGCACAGATTTCCAGTCTACTATACTCTTTTTTTCCCCCTCTTTGTGCCTGAGGAAACATTTTCTCTTCCCCTTCATGGAGTCATAAAGATTGAAAGGGTCCAGGAGAAAGGAATCTGCTCCCCTGCAAGGTAAAAAGAATCAGGAGGGTTTTTTGTTGTAATTGTTTGTTTTAAATACTATAATTTTACAACAATATATCGTGAAGAACACTGAAAATGGAATTCAGGAGATCAAAGAGACCTCGGATAAATATCTCAACCCCTCTTGGGCTCCATTTCCTGGTCTATAAAGTCTGGCATTTGGTAGCATTAGATGGCCTCTAAGCTTTCTCCATTACTTATAACTTCTGCTCTGCTTCATAGAACTGGAAGGGACCTTAGCTGTCAGTCAGAACCCTCACCCAACATAAGAACATTCTCTGGGACAATCCACGAAGTGTGTTAGGTTTTATGCATAAACGTTTTCAGTGCCTTGGTATAAATTGGTAATTTCCTTTAAAAAGGATAAAAATTTCCCTTTATAAAGGATTGTCTGGACCAAAGCAGTGGTTTCATCCAGCATGTTACCTAAATAAAGTTCAGTTCCATCGCTTTTGTGTGTGAGTATAGTATTTATCTATCAAAAAACTGTGGGCTGGAGCCACAGGCGGAGTTTCTCAAAAGTTACTTGGAGAGGAATATAATGGCTGGCTTCTTGACACACCTCAGCCAGGTGATGTTCGAGGACAGACCAGGGATGTTCAAGGAGAATTGCTATTAGGGTTAGGTTATGCTAGTGGCAACAACAGGCACACCCTACACTGTGGGGGTTCAATAACTGCAAAAGTTTATTTCTTGCTCATGTGAATTCATGTGGGTCAGCAGGGCTCTCTGCCATCTAATGACTCAGGGGTCAAGGCTCTCTCTATCTTGCCTGTCAGCACCTCAATGTGACTTCAAGTTCTATGGCGGGGGGGCAGGGTGGGGGAGATGGATGAAGGAGGCACAGCAACATTTAAGCACCTAGGACCTGCTCTCATTCCTTTTAACTGGAAGGATCCTGGGAAATGCAGGCATGCACATGGCTCTTCAGTGAGCACTAGTTGTCTCTGGATGAACTGATGATGCAATCAGGGACATAAAGCCACTGAGTGATTGCAATTCCTTACCTCATGTGTTTGGCATGGGTGACCAAAAACCTTGCTTTTTAATAGCTCTTTATTTTTCTTCTAAAAATTAGTTTTGAAAACTGAGGCAACTTTGCTAAGAAGTGGGTCTTCTAAACTCAAATTCTTCATCACATTTAAAAAGCAGTTGCCTTTAAGTGGCTGCACACTGTTGATTCACAATGAACTTTAAGCCAACTAAAATCCTCCTATAATTGTTACAAGGAACTGCTGCCATGCCAGTCCCTGTGCTGTTCATTTTGCCTTAAACTTAAATGCAGGACTTTATGTTCATTCTGTTAAGTGTCATCCTGTTATTTTTAGACAATTGCTTTAGCCTTCTGAATTTTAAATTCTGTCGTCTGTTGTAATAGCTATTTCTTTGGGATTTGCATCATACACCAATTTCATGAGTATGTCTTCTGTGTCTGCATCCAAGTTCTTGAAAAACTAGGCCAAGGGCAGAGCCCTCCAGTAGAGCACCAGAGACCTCCCTTGAGAGGCATCATGATTCATTAATAAACACAGTGGGTTCATTTGTTCCACTAGCTTCAAATCCTCCTTACCTGATTATCAACCAGTTCACATTTCTCCAATTTCTCAAGGATTTTTTAAGATTTCATAGCACGTCTAGATGAAAACTGAGCTCATCATCTGACCTTCAAAACCCACTCCTATTCCTGAATTTTCTGCTGGCTGATGGCACCACCATCTGGCCCACTGTGCCAGCAACCTGGAAGCAACCCCGTGATCTCTCCTCATCTCCCCAGAAAGTGAACTTGGATCAGTGCTGGGGTTGTCACCTCTAGCACCTGGACCACCGCCTCCAAGCTTCTCTCCCTGTCTCTGGTCTTTCCTCCTCCAGGCCATCCTCTTCATCCTCACTGGAGTGATCTTACAAAACTACAAGTCATATCATGTTACACCCCTAGCTAAAACCCAGCAAAACTCCCCAGTGTAAGGATAATATTAAAAATATTTAACCAGTAGTTTGGCACAGGCAACAGCCACACAGAAGGCCAGCAGGGCTCCTCCGGATGAACAGCAGGACATCTTCTCTTCTCAGATCCCAAATGTTTCTAGGTGGCAACCTTCCACTCCCTCAGTTCCCATGCAGGGGGTTCAGCAGACCCCAGATTTGCATCTCGGCCCTCCTTGTCCTTTCTCAAACCTCTCAAGGCTCCTCCCCCAACCCAGAAAGGGTCTTGTCTCCCATGAGGCAGGAAAGCATTTCACACATTCTGCCCTGCTCCTTGATTTTTGGTAGAAACTGGCCAGTTTTTCAGGCTTCTGACTCTATTGAGTCGGGGCCAAGGTTTCAGAATTCAGAAGTAAATAAATAAATAAATCCAACAAAAGATAATCTCCACCCCCTCCCCCTCCAAAGCCAGACTCTTAGAAAGGAAAGCTTTCAAGGCTTTCTTTTTATATTCTCAGCCAGAAATTTGACTCTGTTCTGGCCGGATTCTTTTGTGTCTTTTCTTCTCTGAGGCAATCAGCCTGTCTCTAGGTCTGGCTAAATGGTGAAAAGACCACAAGGTAGAAAAGATTTTCTGAGGAAAAAAAAGACATCTCACAGTATTTCAAAATATTATCTAAATTCTTTGTTGATCTATGCCCCTACACTACTAAATTGGGCTCCACGTGGGCAGGGACCAATGGATGCTCGGCCTCTGTTTTCCCAGTGCCTGGGACATATCAGATGCTCATTAGATGGTTATTGACTGAATGATTAAACCAATGAATAAAGATAGACCGTCTCAATGACATTTTGCTAATCTACCAGTATGCTAATATTATAAAGAAGGAAATGGGGCGCCGGGAGCGCGGGCGCGGCGACAGTGTCCCTGCCCGGCCATGCCGTCCCCGCCCCACCGACATGAGCTGCGACCGCGCCATCACCGTCTTCTCGCCCGACGGCCACCTCTTCCAGGCGGAGTACGCGCAGGAGGACGTCAAGAAGGGCTCGACCGCGGTTGGCGTTGGAGGAAGAGACACTGTTGTTTTTGGTGTGGAAAAGAAGTCGGTGGCCAAACTGCAGGATGAAAGAACAGTGCGGCAGATCTGTGCTTTGGATGACAATGTCTGCATGGCCTTCGCAGGCCTCACCGCCGACGCGAGGATCGTCATCAACAGAGCCCAGGGGGAGTGCCAGAGCCACCGCCTGACGGTGGAGGACCCGGTCACCGTGGAGTACATCACCCGCTACATCGCCAGCCTGAAGCAGCGGTACACACAGAGCAATGGGCGCAGGCCGTTTGGTATCTCGGCCCTCATTGTGGGGTTCGACCTTGATGGCACCCCAGACTCTATCAGACTGACCCCTCGGGAACACACCATGCCTGGAAGGCCAATGCCATAGGCCGGGGTGCCAAGTCAGTGCGTGAGTTCCTAGAGAAGAACTATACTGATGAAGCCATTGAAACAGATGATCTGACCATCAAGCTGGTGATCAAGGCGCTCCTGGAAGTGGTTCAGTCAGGTGGCAAAAACATAGAACTTGCTGTCATGAGGAGAGATCAACCTCTCAAGATTTTAAATAGAAATTGAGAAATATGTTGCTGAAATTGAAAAAGAAAAAGAAGAAAACGAAAAGAAGAAACAAAAGAAAGCATCATGATGAAATCAAATTTCCTCGCTTGTAACAATTTTTATATTCAAATCATGGTTGAGTCTCAATGATGTGTAGGGATTTCCATTCCATTTATCACTTATTCATACTGTCTGAGTGTCCTACAATAAACTTCCATATTTTTTAGCCTTTTTTAAGAAGAAAAAAAAAAAAAAAAACAAAGAAAGGAAATGGAACGATGGGACTTGGTTCCTCTCATGTTGGTTAGCTCACATTGCAGGTATAGGAAAATTTATTGCCTCTTTTGAACAGGATTTCAGAAACCACAGGGATTTCAGGAACACATCTGTGACAATCAGTTTTTGGGAAGAGAAGAAAGGATGTGTGCATAAAGAGAAAATTTAATAATATATTTGCAGATAATGGATAATTCCTGTGTATTGAGGACACTTCAAATGGAGAAGATTCATTTTGTTGTCTTCTCACCTTTATGCATGTTTTCTCCCATTATAATGATAATTAGTGCAATTTTGTAAAACTAAATCAGTGGTTTTGTTTGGATTCTTCTTTTCAAAGCCTGTTCAGCTTATTGGGCTCCCCACCCTAGATTGGGCTTTAATAATGAACATATTAACATAACAAAAATTAAACTCATATTTCCCAGGTGCTATTAGACCCTCTTAATTGTTTCTAAAAGGACTTTTTCTTTTTCTCACATGTATGTGATTTCCCCCTTCCTTTATGTGACATTTCAAAATGAATTATCATTGAGCTTATCTGGTCCTTCACCGATTTCAGTGGCTTGGTGCCATCGATCTGTGCCCACCGCTGGTGCCACCTCTGTGGAATGCAGGTGAAGGGAATCATTGCTGTGCTCTTAGAAGCAGTATTGCAAAGAGGAGGTGAGTGAGTGAGTTCTGGATCCAGAGAACCTGTTTTAAATTACTGCTCTGCTATGTGTTCCGGGGAATTACTTATTACTCAGAACATGGACAATGAGCCTAACATCATGTGTGCTTATAAAGAGTAAATAAGATGCACAATATAAGGTGACTGGTATAATTTATAACAATGAAAATTATACCAAATCTATGGATTAAGCAGGTGACTTGCTACCTGGGTCCCTTGGATCTCACTGGAAATGAGAGCTGGCTCAGAAAGTAGATGTGGAAATGGCCTAGAGCACTAGCTGTGCAGACGGCCGGGGCTGACTCAGCTAACCTGGCCTGCTGGGACAGCGTCCTCCTCCTTCCCCCTGAATTAAGTACTTTCTTCAAGAAGGCAGAGCCTCTGCAGACAGAGGAAGGCCACGCTGCCCGTCCCCACGGCCCGCGGTCATGCTTCCCAGCGAAATGGGCCCACAGGCTCTTAAGGTCTATTAGTGGGTCAGGAAGACTTAGCTCCCCAGTCTCCAAGCACTGGGACAGCACACAACCAGACAAGTATTAAAAGTACAGGAGGAGAAGATTTTCTTAATATATCACATGGCTACTATATTAGCTGTGTGTGCGTGTGTGTGAACAACTAAATATAGTGGGTTTTCTTTATCTTTTGGTTTCATTTTTAAATCCGGTTCTTGAAAAGACATTTTACTCATTCTTAGTTCAGAAAAAAATGAGGCCCACTTTTTCAAGCTGTTTTCAATTATGTTACTCCACCCACTCTCCATGTTTTCTGGGCATTTACCCGCTGAAGGATTTACAAGGCAGCCCTCTGTTCTTTCTCAGCCACGGTGGTCACACGGGCTCTACACACCTAATCTGTTCCCCAGGGAACCCACCGGTTCTGAATCAGAGACTGTGCCAATTAGAATGGGAGGCTCCTCTTCCCTCCCGGTGCCCATTTGCAAACATTTGAGTATCAGCCCACAGGCGCTACTTTGCAGGAATCACTATGTCTCTTCATATATTTAAATCAAATAGAAATCTGCCCTGGATCCCTCTCCATCAAGGCTGGCAGGAAATCTAATTTCAGTCATCACTGGGACTTCCCACCTTCAAGGACTGTGCCTTGCTGATGTACTGCCAGAACATCAGCTTGGTCCCTCTGGCCGTGGCCATGGTCTTGCTGGTTGCTGCTGAGATGCTTGTTGCTACAGGCCCACCAGAGCCTTCAGCCGCAGCAGCCTGAGGGCACAGGAATCTAGGTCCAGCTTCGCTAGGTGCCCTCTTCAGCCATCCTTGGCATCTCTTCTTCTCAGGGTTCTGCCGAGGAGCAGTATGAGAATCCCTAACATCAGAGGAACCCTCGCACCTTCATCTCCTACCTCGGGAAATCTCTGTCTTCCTTTTCTCCTGTACTTGAAAATCACCACCTTTTCTCACCTGGCATAATTTCTTCAAAGGCTTTGAGACTCGCCACAAGACAGGAAAGGCCTTTGATATCACGTTTTCTATCATGTATTTAGGATGCTTGAAATAAAAGGAAGGGAAAATGTAGAGAGTAGAATTATTTGCTCAAGTATTATCCTGTTTGCTCTTTTTAAAATGAGTCACCTCTAGTCAAGCGAACCCTCTGGGGGAGCCTGGCAGGGGGGAGAAAGGCAGTGTGGCTCAAAGGCCGCTGTGGAAGGGCCTGGAGGAGGCAGGTGGCTGCACTGGACCTGAGGATGTGTGTGATTTCCCACGCGTCTCCCAGAGTGATGCTCCAGTGGGGCGTTTGGACTCTAACTTTCTGTAGCTCCACTGGCATTTTTTCATTTATACCTTCCTGTTTCACACCTCGTTTTTATTCATTGCATTTTTCTTCTTCATGTTTCCTCAACATCATTTCAGGTTGTGTTCACATGTACAGCACGACTATCATAGAGTTAGAGATTCTTTGTCAAGGTACCAAACATCATGAAGGCCTGATTGCTGGGCCACCAGTCACTGGGCCAACCTAATAAGGAGAGTAGGCCACAGTCCAGTCATTGTCATATTCAGATGACTAGATCGGAGCAAACGTGATTTGAAGGTTGAGTAATCACCCTGAAAGTGATTGAGCTGGCTTAATGCATAGCTGTTTCTTTAATTATGGACTCAAAAGGAACATTAGCTTTTTGTCACAACCTGAGCTTCTCACACTTTTTGTATGATTGCCATGTTCCTGTTTTCTTTCAACTTGTAGCAAATGAGAATTCGTGGTCCACTGTTTTCCATTTCTCTTATTTTATATATTTATGCCTGTGTTTATAAATATTGGAGCTTGTGAAACTGTTTATTGTATTTCTATTATCCACCTTTGTTATAGAACATCTGCTTTCTTTCATATGCTCAATATAACAAAAAGTTTTGAGCTTAACAAACGTGCCATAAGCTTATACAATTTTGCAGTACATGATTTTCTGTGCCTTTTTTCCATCACAAATTGCATTTCACTTCTTTTATTCATGTATTTTTATTCTATAGAACAGAGGTCAGCCCGTAACTGCCTGAGAGTCAAATCTAACCCAGTGTATAGTTTTGTAAATTATGTTTTATTGGAACACAGCCATACCTATTCTTTCAAGTATTGTGTATGGCTGCTTTCACACTGTAATGTCAGGGCTGAGCAGTCATGCCAGGGACTGTAGGTCTTTACGGAAAAAGTTAGCTGATCCTTACTATAGAACAATAACCAAAAATCCTTTTCATCACAGAATCCCAGAGCTTCAGAACTAGAAAAAGATAGTAGTCCAGGAACTTCATTTTATAGAAAAGAAAACCTAAAGTGTCAACCTTTACTGAGTGTCTTTAAGTGTCAAGCACTACACCTTAGCAAATGTTATCTCATTTAGTACCCACAACCAATACTATGCCTATTGTGTAGATAAGTAAATCAGGACACAAGAGCCTAAATAACTCTCCCATGGTCATATCACTATTATAATAACTGGAGATGGTGAGATTAGACCCACAGCAAGGGGCTTCAGAGTTTGAGAACAGAACCATCGAACCATTCAACTTCTAAGTGAAAGACTTTTCTCTAAGTCCTACAGAAAGTAAGTATCAGAACAAAAAATAGTGTCTGGTTTCCTGTTCTCTCGTGCCATTTATTTAAAGTAAAGATTTTCATTCGTCTCTGTGTTCTGTGACCAAGGAAAGAAGAGGACCTTTTTTGCACGTCTTTCCTGTGTCTTGACTGAAAATACACTGACTGTACGCTCTGGAGTAGGACATCTGTCCTAGCATGCCTGGAACCAGTTCTTTCCTGGGTGAGTCACACAGCCATGGCTCTGTTTCCTGTACACTTGCTTGAGGGCTGACTTAATCCCTTAAAAATCTGTGTGAAGTGGAAGTGAACCAGTTCCTAGAGGCACCTCCGCTCCCAAGAGGAAACAGGACTCTTCCTCCTCAAGTCAACCTTTATGGCTTAGCCTTCCCTGTGCTCAAAAAGTAGAACATTTGGGGTCATAAAATTCATAACTAATATTTCTGATTGTAATAACCTGGGGCTACATGCTGTAAGAATTACCGGTTCAGTGTAAAATTAAACTAGCTGTTAACACTGTACAGCTTGTGTCAGTTCTGTTAATGGCCGCCTCTTGGGGCTCCACATAGTCGGATTCCAGTGGCCTCAACACCTATGGTGGAGCCCCACTGCCTTAGAAACGTCTACCTCTTACTCTTTAATGAACGTCACTGCTAACGTTGGAATGTTTGTGTCCCTCCAAGTTCATGTTGAAACCTGATCCCCATTGTGGTGGTATTAAGAGGTGAGCCTTTTAGAGAATGACTAAGTCATAAGGACTTTGCCCTCATGAATGGGATTAATGCCCTCCTAAAAGAGACGTCAGAGAGATGATGGCCCTTTCTGCTCTTCTGCCATGTGAGGATGCAGCAACCAGGCGCCATCTTGGAAGCAGTGAGCAAGCCCTCCTCAGACACTGAATCTGTGGGCATCTCGATCTTGGATTTCCCAGCCTCCAGAATGGTGAGAAATAAATTTCTATTATTTATAAATTACCCAGTCTATGGTATTTTGTTGTAACGGTTGGAACAGATGAAGACACTTACTTTTACATTTTAACTCCTTAGTCTTTTGTAATTTGGTTCTCTCTTCAGGTTTCTGATATTCTCCTTCCTAAATATTTTCTCCTGAAATGAAGACCTTCTCTGTGCCTACACCCAGGCTGATAACATTGCTCCAGAAAGATCTGCAACTGGGCAGATTGTTGTCTCCATAAAATATGATTGTCACCTTCAGCCGGGCTCTTAAAATGGAACAGCCTGGCAATCTTCTATATTTCCCTGGTCAGTTCATGTTTCCATTTCCATGTCAAAATTCTTCTCAAGCTTCTGACTCTTTCACCTACCTCGGCAAATGGGAACTCTCTTAATATCTACATCTACCTGTTTTCACACCCCTGTCCTCCGTTTGCTCCTCATGTTTGATAAGGAGCCCCTCCTCACATGAAAGGTCAGTTGTTCCATAGGTTTCCTGCATCACATTGTATCTCAGCATCTCAGGGACCTTGAGCTGCTCATTTTCCCATCTTCCAATCTGGTATAAAAGGCAGGTCATCTGAGTAGATGCCTGGCATGCCAATTTGTAAGGGTGAAAAAGCATCCCTGGAATAAATTATTATAGAAATATATCAGTTAATTCAGGTTTTCATGTGTTACTGTAAAATATAAATTGGTTCCTCTCCTACTGAATTGAAATTTAAACCAAACAAAATAAAACAACAAACTAGCATACCCCTCTCACTCTGGTCCATCACAAATGAGGTCTTTTGATCTTTCAGGTCGTAGGAGGCATAAGTAGAGTAACAGGGTTGCCAACACTGAAGTCAGCCAACTGAGAATTGTGTGTAGTCAGCTGAAATCCTCAAACCCAATACAGTAGAGAAGCATCAGATGTGTATTTCATTATATGAAATCAATTATATATGAACCACCAAAGACAGAGTAAGAACAAAAGTGAGAGCCAAGCAAATAACAATTTAAATATTATGAGCAATTCTCCCTGCCAGTCGTCTCACTGCTCACATGACTCAAAACAATGCTGTCAGGGAGGAGAGAAATTAATCCCTGGAGTGTAGACAAGGCCCATCTTCATTATCTCATTCCTCATCACACAGACATTTAAGTTAATCACTATTGTCAGCATCAGTCACTGTGGTGAATAACCATTATTATCTTTAGAGCCAGGCAAAAATATTCAAGGTGTATAGTGAATATTCGGCATTATTGTTTTCCTTTCTTTAATGCTTCCATTCTCCTTATCTTGTTATCCCATAATTAAAAATATTGTACAGTTATATTTTGCATGTATACAGGTCATTATATCCTCCACATTAATTACTGTACAGTGTACACATGTATACACGCATATTGCCATAGAGGGGTGTGTATACCAAACCATGTATATTCCACTTTATAGTCAATGTAAGGATTCTCAAGAATTACCTTGAGAAAACATTATTACAACTTTGCACTTTGACTTTACCACCCAACCCCTACATAAGCTGTAACCCACTGTAACATAGAGAGTAATGCTGTTTTCCAGGAAAGAGTGATTTATGTAATAAATGCACCCAAAGTATTACCTGATTTAGAAAATCAAAATAGAAAGTGAGAACTACAGAAAAACTGGGAAGCTTCTTGCCAACATGAAATCGAGGAAAAAAGAACTTTAAAACATTTTGAACAAAATTTGTAGCTAATATTCTTAGGTTCCTTCTATCCTTAGAGAGTTAGAATGACTAAATGTCCCAGTTCTGAGTACGAAGTCTCTAAAATGCAAGAAAATTCCAAATAAGTTAAATGCTATATAATATTTAGTGCCTAAACTAGATCCTTTATTTGAATTGGCATTTTGTATTTTACAAAGGTGTACAATTTCTTTTACATTAAAGTCCCCATTAAGTAAATATTAGCCAAATATTTAAAAAAAATAATCAACTTGCTGAGGGTTCAAATTATTAGCCTATATCAATTTGGGTTTGCCTCATTCTTTCATGCATCTTCAGGCATTTATTCTGAATTAGCTCTCTCCATCACACTCAAGCCTTTCCTGTGTTAAAGCCAAACAAAACTAAAAACCCAACAACAAATACACTCCTTTGACCCTATGTCCTTTCTAGCTGGTGTCACATAATCTGACCTTCCTAGCCAAGCTTCTTAAATTAGCAAAAGTCCTTTGCAATTCTGAAATCTGACTTATTCAGCCTTTTAAGTAGTTTCCTCGATTTCATTCCTGTTCCAATCCATTCTCCAAACCATAAATAGAGTAACTTTTCTAAAGCACAGATTTCATCATGACACTCTCAATCTTGAAATCCTTCATTGCTCTCTAGTCCTCTTAGGATATAGTCTTTTTTTTTTTTTTGAGAAATTTTTTTTTTATTCTTATTTCAGCATATTGTGGGGGTACAAAAGTTTAGGTTATGTATATTTCCTTTGCCCCCCCCACCCCCCTGAGTCAGAGCTTCAAACGTGTCCATCCGCTAGACAGTGCGCATTGCACGCTCTACAACATCATTTACAAGGTTCTTCACCACCTGGAGCCTACCTACCCCACCACCCTCAGCTCTTGCTGCTCACTTACACTTGGAGCTCTAGCCCATCAGTCTCTCCCTGTTGAGCTCCTCAATTGTGTCATGCTCACTCTCACCTGGAAAGTTACCCAGACAGTTTCCTCTGTCTGAGGCTCTCCTGATTTTCAGAACCAACTTTTATTCACCCTTCACCTCTCAGCTTAAATGTCTCTTCTCCATCACGGGCTTTGTTAGGGTACCCACCACGTGCAGTCATTGCCTAGCCTTCCCATGTTATTCACCTCACCTACAGTACCTGGATTAATGCTTGCACAAAGATTCAATGGAGATAAAGACAGTGTCTCTCTATCTTCTTTATCCTTTTATGCTTCAGAACCTAGTACAGTGCTTGGCGGATAGAATGTACCTACAAAATATTTGTGAAATAAATAACGTTAAAATCTAATATAAGGGTTCCCTTTTGGAATCTTAGATAAACATTTCAACTTCTTTGTCATGATTTCATTCTGCAATTATTTAAATTGTCTTTATTTTTCTAGAAGAAAATGTTTTATAATCCTAGAATGTAGAATGTTTAACAAAATTAGACTGTGCCATGAGTAGATAATGTACTTCCAGGTGTACTTGATAGTCAATCAACCAAAAAAAAAAAAAAAAATCAGGGTTACTCCTGACTTGAAAAGTGGGTATAAGAAGAGAAGTTCTTGAGGATCACTCTCTTATATATTTTTCCCTAAATGATATATTGACAATATAAGTCCAAAATAAAGTATTGAAAATATTAGAAAAACATTTAAGATACTTTAGATATTACATAGGTGCTAGAAAGACACTTACATATATTTTATCAAATCTAAAATCCATGCAAGAAAACATAGACATATTTGATTCTATAAAAATTTTAAATTCTGCATAGAAAAAGATCTTAATGTCAATAAACAAATGAAAGATCAGGGAAAATATTTGTAATATATTTTCCAATAGAAAGTTAGCACTCTGGGAGGCCGAGGTGGGTGGATCGCTCGAGGTCAGGAGTTCAAGACCAGCCTGAACAAGAGTGAGACCCCGTCTCTACTAAAAATAGAAAGAAATTATATGGACAACTAAAATATATATACAAAAAATTAGCCAGGCATGGTGGCGCATGCCTGTAGTCCCAGCTACTCGGGAGGCTGAGGCAGTAGGATCACTTAAGCCCAGGAGTTTGAGGTTGCTGTGAGCTAGGCTGACGCCACGGCACTCACTCTAGCCCGGGCAACAGAGTGAGACTCTGTCTCAAAAAAAAAAAAAAAAAAAGAAAGTTAATATATGCAATTGTATTGATTATCTAATGGTGTAAAATAAATGATCCCAAAAGTCATTAGCTTAAAACAACGCACATTTATTATCTCAAAGTTTCTGTGGGCCAGGAATCCAGGCACAAATTAACTGGGTCTTCTGCTTCAAGGTGTAATCAAGATGTCAGCCAGGCTGCAGCCTCATCTCATTTGCTTCCAAGCTCATGTTCAAAGCATTCATTTCCTTGAGGATTGTTGGCATGAGGGCCTCAGTTTCTTACAGCTGTTAGCTAGGGGCCATCTTAGTTCCTTGCCAGGTGGCCCTCTCCATCAGACAAGCATAGGACAAGAGCCACAGAGAGAATACTGGCAAAATGTAAGTTTACAGTCTTTTGTAATGTAATCACAGAAGGGATAGCCCACCACTTTTGCCATATACTAATCTTTAGAAGTAATCCACTAGGTCCAGCTCACACTGAGGGGAGGGGATTACCAAACAGTGTGAATATCAGGATGTGGGATCATTGGAGCTATGTTAGAAGGCTGTCTACCACAGTAATGTACAAATTGCTTTCATAAATTGATTACCAAAAGATACCCCAATATACATGTGAGGATAAGAGTACGCAATTCACACAAGAGCAAATCCAAATGATCATTTTATACATGAAGAGATTCTTATCCTCTCTAGTAGTCATGGAAATGCAAATAAAAGTGGCAATGAGAGGATCACATTAAGTCTCAGTTAAGACTCAGATTAATTGATAAAGAAGAGATAACATTCTTATACCTGCATTGACAGAAATATGAATGCTATAGCCTTTTTGGAAAGCAGTTTGTTAATGTCAATTAAAAATAGAAATATACATTATCCTTGACTTAGCAATCTAATCCAACAAATTAAAATCAAGAGTATATACACATACGCACACACATTCTTACTGTAATATTGTTTGAATACAAAAAAACTGGAAATAAAATGGATAGCCATCAACAGGGAAATAGTAAAATAAAGTGTCATATTTGTATGTGTAATATTATGTAGCCATAAAAAAAACTCTATTAAAGAAAGAGGGTGTCATCCCAAAGGGGGTGTGGGTAGAAAGAGAGAGAGAAAAAGAGAGAGAGAGACAAAGAGACAGAAAACAGGAAAAAAGAAAAGCAAATAAGAATAAAGATGACACAAAAATACAACTGTGAGCACAAGTATGCAATTATATAAGAAGCTGTATTTATTTGTTGGTATGTGAACAAAGGAATAGATTTTAAAGAATTTTAGGCCGGGCGCGGTGGCTCACGCCTGTAATCCTAGCACTCTGGGAGGCCGAGGTGGGCGGATCGTTTGAGCTCAGGAGTTCGAGACCAGCCTGAGCAAGAGCGAGACCCCATCTCTACTAAAAATAGAAAGAAATTATATGGACAGCTAAAATATATAGAAAAAATTAGCCGGGCATGATGGCGCATGCCTGTAGTCCCAGCTACTCGGGAGGCTGAGGCAGGAGGATTGCTTAAGCCCAGGAGTTTGAGGTTGCTGTGAGCTAGGCTGATGCCACGGCACTCACTCTAGCCAGGGCAACAGAGCGAGACTCTGTCTCAAAAAAAAAAAAAAAAAAAAAAGAATTTTAATGGCTTAGCTCTATATTAAGTAACTTGGAAGAATTTTCATATTTACAATTTGAGTCCCATAGATTTATATATTATAATCTACTTTGAAAACCAATCAATAACATAGAGTACACATATGATATGATTACATCTATATAAAGGAAAGTATGGGGAAATCAGTAGCAACTTTTTAACAATGGTTACCTGTGATGAGTTTGTTAGAGGGAATGGTGTTTGGACAGGATGAGGAGGAAGCTATGCAAGAAATAAAACAAAAACCAAAAGTTTATTTCTATATAAAACTGAGTATGATAAAAAAGGTACGTATGATTTTATCCTACTTATAAACAAGATAAATATATGTGTGTATGTATATATAAAGAAGTGCAAGAAAGCAGAGTTACGAAAATGTTCATAGTGGTTATCTCAAGACTGGGAATCTAAGTAATTTTTATTTTCTTCCTTATTGTTTTCTGTATTGACTTAATTTTTAAAAGAGCTTGTATTAATTATATAATTGGAATAAAATGAAATATATATACATAGGTGATACACATATGTACCTATATGACCTGTTACGTGCTATGGATGTGGAATGAGTCTGGAATGGTAGACAAAATTTCTATAAGCGAGAGAATAAGAAGAGGATATTTTATGTAAAAGCCACAGTATATAAAGAGATACTAACTTAAAAAAGCAAAAAGTCACCTGAAGTAAACAATAGTTCTGATGTGTTTGGACTTTAAGCTATGAGTAGGAGAGTAGTATGATTCTAAATGTAGGCTGGAACTAGACAGTGAAGGACTTTAAAGACAGTTTAGACTTTATCCAGTGAGCAATGGGGAGCAATGTTGGAGTGTAAGATGACATGATAAAAACCTGTTGAAAGATGAATCTGATCCTGGTGTTCTGGACAGAATGGTCAAGAGGGACCTGGAGGGAGAGCATTAATGAGGTTAATATATAGACCAGGCATGAGGTAGTCAGTGTCTGAAATGGGTTGTGTTCGGGATGAGACGGATACACTGGTTAATGCAAAAAATGGCTTACGGGTGGGGTCCCTGGTCTGGAGATTTTGAGAAATAAAGCATCTACAAACACCAGTCACATTGACACACCATCCCTGTCCTTATGCTTGTGTAATAGAAGATGTGCTGACATTTCTGAAATGATGAAGATTATGTATATATAGACTTTTACTGCTCAAAAAGAACTTGTACATTATTGTCTGACTCTTGTATTTATGACAGTCAAGTCACAGGTGGAAAGTAGAAGTGATGTGCCCCTTTCTCAGATAAAGAAAGTAAAGACTAGAAAGGTTAAGAAAACTGCCCACCTTTTATATAGCCTATTGTCAGCCTAAAGATTGGACCAAACTTCTTTGAGTTGGGCTCAACCTTATTCTTTGGAAAGCGTATAGCCTTCATGGTTTTTAGCATTTCCGAACATTTCTATGATCAATGAAAATATGAACCACCAGGTATAATCAAATCTAATCTATGCAATGGAAAAAAAAAACCAAACAGGGCACACTATTTGAATTTATCACTAATTGAATATTCACTTTCAAATATAGGGAAGCATTCCAGACATGAAGTAAAACTACCTATATGTTTTACATGTTGAAATTCTAGCAGTTAGTAAAATTCTGCAATAACTCATGATGACTGTGAAAAATGTTAATTTCATGTAGGATAATTTTAAGTTGGATTCTAAAAATATTTAGAAAGTATCTTTTTAAGTAGTGCACAGAGCTTCAGTCTGTGGCATTGTTTCAATAAAATTCTTTGAGTAGGTGATAAGAGAAGATGAGCCTTTACTTTAGTAAATTACTACTAGGGAGAAAAGGCAAATTTAATATTTGGGTGACCACATCACTGTTAACAGTATCTGAATCTAACAGAACTGTCCAAAAAAATATATTGTTCCTCAGCTAACTTAAATGGAAAGTGAGTGACTATTTGGTATTGTAAATTTAGTGTCATTAGCATAAGAGCAATCTAGTAGCTGACTATACCAAGAAATTATTGTTCCTGCAGCATGTCAAATTTTTAAAACTTGTCAACTACAATAATTATTAATGAAATTACCATAATTTAATAATAATTAAATTATTGTTGGATTCAAAATTATTTTATGATGAACTAACATTTAGATTGGAATTGGATTTGTTAAAATTTGATATAAAGACTTGGCCATTGAACACTTTGTGTCCCACTAAACTATCTAACATAACTAGCCAGCAAATAGGAGAGCCCAGGTTCAAACCATCATTGGCTCCATGCCTTGCCCTCTTCTCCTCCTACCATACTTGCTTCTACTAGTCAGGAAAAAGAAGGATACAGAGAAAAACACTTAACTTTTCAAATTATGTGGATAATATGGTTTCTCTTATTGTCAACCAGAGTTCCCCCAAAGCCTCAGAATTAGTAGTGAGATCATGGCCAATTTGAGTCACCCAGAATTATAACTTGCATTTCCTCCTAGAACCTCCTGTTGCCTCATTCCCAGAGCAGAAAGGTCTATGTGTTATGTCAGCATTAACTGGCTTGGGTCTGGAAAGGGAGTTGATCCTGACTTAGATTCTTATGCAATAATAAACACAGTATTATCCAGAATAAACTCTGAATGACCTAAACTAATTTCTTGGAAAGTGTTCTAGGTATTTTCCAAAAAAGACTAGAGAAATATAGGAAGTTAGCCAGCTTGGCATTGTTGATCTGAAAAACCTGCCAAAAGTCTGGCCCCATTTGCCAGTGTCAACACTCTAGAGTGCAAACATATTTGTGCAAGCGACATTATGTAAACTAGAAATTAATCTTAATTAGGTACTCTTTGTCCAAGGGTGGATGCTGCAGAAGAAAGCTCAAGTACTTTCAGAATGATGTACTTCAAAGTCTCCAGTGAAGCTACACTTAATTGCCTTTTTATGCAACAAGGGAGGAAAGCCCTTGGAGAGTTTGCCTGAAACAGTTCTCAGGGCCAATGATGTGGAGGACTGCTGGTGGAACCAGTGCGGTCCCATTGTCTTCTTCATCTCTTTGTCCAAAGTACTAGAATTAAAAGTGTGATCAAAAGCCTTTTGCATTCAGCCATGGGGGTGCTGGGGGGTGGGTATCCTCTGTCTATGTTTCAACAGTAATGACCAGAATGGAAGTCTACCCATAAAGGTCAGTCCTGATAGGAGGAGAATACAGTCATGAGCTGCATGAGGACGTTCAGGTCTATGACAGACCACATATGACTGTGATCCCATAAGATTATAACACTGTATTTTTACTGTAACTTTTCTATGTTTAGATATGTCTATATACAAAAATACCATTGTATTACAATTTCCTAAAGTATTCAGCATAGTATAATAACATGCTGTAAGGTTTGTAGCCTAAGAGGAGTAGGCTATACCACATAGCCTACATGTATAATAGGCTATACCATCTAGGTTTGTGTAAGTACACACTACAATGTTCACACAAGGGCAAAATCACCTAACAAAGCATTTTTCAAAATGTTTCCCATGGTCAAGTGATACATGACTGTACTATACCATCAAGTTATGTCAAGACATGTCATGATGTCAATCGTGACATATCAAAATGTTAATGTGACATGTTTTAGGGACAATAATTTCTCAGTACTGTCAGTTATAAAGAGTAGAATTGAATCTTCCATTTAATAGAAACTTGGGCTTTCGTAGAATTTTAGTAGCCCCTGACTGGGCTCAACAGACTTATACCATAAAGTTGAAAGTTTGGGGTGAAGCTGGTCACAAACCCTAAAGTTATATGTGAATCACTGGACAAAAGTTTATCTAGCTTACTGTGATATTGTGAAATATATATTTCATCTTCATCCTGTTTCCTGGCCTACAGCTCCTAAAGTCCTTGTAATCTCCAAAACGATGTGTCTTTTTGTATGCTAATAAGTTGACTGATGGCTGGCAGCCTCTAGGTAGCTTCAGGATGGAGGCTGGTTACTAGACAGACCAAGCCTTGATTAGAGGGTTGGGACTTTCAGCACCATCCCCCCAATTTCAGGAGAGGGGCTGAAGGTTGAGTTGATCACCAATGGCCAGTGATTTAATCAATCGTGCCTATGTAATGACGTTTTCATAAAAACCAAAAAAACTGGGTTCAGACAGCTGCTGGATAGCTGAATCTGTGGAATTTCCTGGTGGGTAGAGTGCCTGGAGAGGGCATGAAAGCTCTGTGCCCCTTCCCACATGCCTTGCCCCCTGCATCTCTTCATCTGTATCATTTGTAATATCCTTTATAATAAACCGGTAAATGTAAGTAAAGTGTTTCCCTGAGTTCTATGAGCTGCTCTACTAAATTAATTGAGCCCAAGGAGGGGTTGTGGGAACTACGATTTATAAAAATTGGTCAGAATCATAGGTAAGACAACCTGAGGCTTGTGATTGGCATCTGAAGTGGAGGGCAGTCTTGTGGGACTGAGCCCTCAACATGTGGGATGTAATGCTATCTCCAGGGAGAGGATGTCAGAATTTAATTGAATTAGAGGATACCCAGCTGGTGTCTGCGGCAGAGTTGGCTGATTGCTTGGTGTGTGGGGAAGTAGCCCCACACATCTGGTCATGGAAGTACTGTGTGTTGATTGCCAAGTGAAAGAATAGGAAAAGCATTTTGGTTTGGTTTTTCTTATATCCACACTACCTTGTTGGAAAAGGCCCTTCCAACATGGCATCTGCCCTTTCCTATCTGTCACCCAACCTTCAGGGATTAAAGTAAAAACAGTCCATCTATCTCTTTATAAATCACACTCAAAACTGAGAGACAAGAAAAGAGAAGTATGGAAACATACCTTTCTAAGGCCAATGTCTCATTTTCCTCTGGCTTGGGCCGTGGTCTTTTAGCTCCAAATAGTGTAAGCGAATGTTTGAATTTGTGATTGATTTAGGAAAAAAGTGAGAAGACCAGAGTCATGTTCCTCTGTCAATTCAGAGATCAGTTTCAAACTCTGCTTTTCTAAATTTCTAATGTAGTGGACCTACCCAAGAGAGAAGAGAACAAAGGAGTTTGTATGGGAAATCATGTCCTCCCTCAAGCCAAGACCACCCAGTGGATTAATGGAAAGACAGAGGCCAGCCAGAGCCGCAGGATAAATATTGAAAAGGATATCTACTTAGACACAAGGAATGAGACTCCTAATGTCTTATTTTTCCAAATTTTCTGTCTTTTATATAAGCAGAAGTTCTTTTTCCCCCTCTGTTTGTTCTACTTTCATAGCTTCCTCTAAAACTGATCACTTTTTCCTTTTCAATTTTGTATCTTGTATGGGTCATTTTTCTAACACTAGAGATGCTAAAAGCTGTAGATTCTGCCAAACAGTGACTCATAAATCTCATTAGTATTAAAAATTTAAAACCTCATGGAATTTGGGCAAAACACAAAACTACTATTGTCAGAATGTTTGAAATCCTTTGAAAATGAAGATAAAGACATTAACTAGATAGCGTAGTGACTAAAGAAATTAGTCATAGCAGTAGCTGTCATTTATTGAATATCTACTATGTACTTTGCAGCACCAATGACCGAGTTTCACTACAGAAGCATCTATTAAAAGGTATTTTTCAAAGCAAAAGCCTGGGTCTTTTCATAGGGGCTTCTGGAAGGTGTCCAAGGAACTCAGAAGCATGTTTTCTTTTTGAGCCCTGACTCTGGCACTAGAAATGGAATCACAAGGGTTTTGGGTCTTTCAAAAACTAGTTGTGGCAACTGGTTGACAGTGAGCCAC
Organism: Eulemur rufifrons; assembly: GCF_041146395.1. Taxonomy (NCBI): domain Eukaryota; kingdom Metazoa; phylum Chordata; class Mammalia; order Primates; family Lemuridae; genus Eulemur; species Eulemur rufifrons. The sequence goes on along the minus strand of NC_090999.1, from coordinate 78,450,075 downwards.
GGAGACCTTGCCAAATAGTGGTGTGGAAGGGCTGGGAGAGGGAAGAGTTGGCCCAGTTCTGCCACCATGACCTTGTGGGTTTTCATGGCCCTTAATTAGACTGGGAGGCTAGACTTGAGAGTCCAAAGTCAGCTAAGGCAGTGAACTAGATGATTGGATAACAAATTTGAGCTTCAAGGAAGGCAGGCAAGGTGCCTTTTTAGGAGCTTTCAGCAACTAAGCACACTTGCCATTTTTCCTCCGCTCTACTTCTAGAGTAATTTTAAATAGTAATATATGGCATATATTCAGTGCTTGCTTTGTCTCTGGTTCTGTTTTCAGTAATTTAAATATATTATCTCTCTTATCCAAATTAAAACTTATGAGATAATTAATATTATCATTCTCCATTTACAGATAAGAAAACTTATGTTCAGAGAGGTTTGATAACTTGGCCAGAGTTGCACAGCTAGTAGGTGGTGAATTCAGGATGTCTGGCTCCCAGCCACTGTGCTACAACCTCATTAATAATTCCTCTCTTGCTTTACCACCTTCAGTACTGCTCTTCTTTCCTATTTCTTGTATAGTTTCTCTCTCTCTTGCAAATTATCATATAATGTTACAATTTTGGGAGGTTGTGTCCCATTTGAGAAGGTCAGACATATCACTTGAATACATTTTACTCTAAGTGGAGATACTCTCTCCCTCAGGGTGGGGGCGCCTAAAGTGTAAACTTTTTCCCATGATCAGGCCAATCCACAACATTTGTGAGTGAAAAACCCAAGTCATCCAACAACCAACCAGAGAGTTCAATTGTAATAAATGCAATGAAACATGATAGGTTATAATGATGACAACAGGCACTGCAAAATCCAAAACTACCTCTGAAATTATCGATCTTGCTACTTACTTATCAGGATACTAATAATATGCGTGTTATTCATATAGGTCTGGTTCCAGCAACAATGTAGATTAAGCTAACTGACATGTAATAGCCTCCTAATGCAATTATAGAAATTGTAACAAAGTATACAAATTGAACAAAGTATAATGCAAAAAATTTAAATCATAGCAGAGCTCAGAAAAAAAAGTCGTCATGCGCCAGAAACGAAGTGTGAACCTGAAGTCAGAGCTCGAAACAGCAGGTGTTTGATCTGTGGGCTGCTGTTCTGCAAGCCTTGATGCAGGGACCCAGGCTGTCTCTGTCTTATGGCTCCATCATCTCTATCATGTAATTTCTAAGATCATCATGCTTATTTTCATCAAGCTGATGGATGGTAAAAGAACACAGAGGATGGCCTTTTGGGAAGTTTATGGGCCAGGCCTAGAACACTTCCACTCCTATTCCATTGGACACACATGACAACAACTGGGAAATGTAGTCAGGCTGTGTTCCAACAAGAAGAGGAGGAATTAGGTTTAAAGATCAGCTAGAAGTCTGTCACACTAAGCAAAATAGCTCTAACTTCTATCATTCTAGACACATGGGAGTTGGAGAAAGAAATACAAATTCTTTAAGTCTCAAGAGCTTATATATTCAGGAAGAGCAGATTGAGGAATTTTTAAGTATACTAATTAATAGCTAGAAGTCTTTGTGGGTACATTCTTTCTTTACCTTACTTTCATCCATGTAGACGGTTTTTTTGTCTCTGTATGTTTCTTTCATCAGGGTGAAAATGTGATATCCAATTTTGCAGCAAAAGAAGGTACTCTACTTTTCCATCAATGAGTTTTAATATTCCTAATAAAGTTATTTCTTGATCCAGGGAAATCTGTTTTCCCTTCACTAGTCAAAATCGGCATGTATTTAATGCTTTCTATAGAAAGCTATGAAAACATATGAAATAGGACGTTAAAATATCAGCACATATTTTAGAGGTAAATGAATTCAAGTGCCAAGGCCAAATGTACTGAATTATAGATGTATTAAATCAGATAAAAACATTAATTTAATTTTTTTATTTCTGAGAATTTTCTTAGTATTTATCTTATAATTTAGTTTTATTCAAAGCTTAAAGGTTTGATTTTTCTTAGTTTGTCCTAAAATTTGAAATTCATTGGCTAGCGATGTCAATCAGAAGGTAAGGAGCAAGAGTTCTGACAGACAGTGTGCATTTAGCTCTACGTACATTTTCCCCTATCTGGAAGCTTTTCAAGCTCTTTCTCCATGGGATGTGGGAATCCGTAAGATGCCCTGCCAGTCTCAGTCTCATGCAGGGAGGCTCCCTGCTCACTATGCTCCAGAATCACTGTTTTTCTTTCTTATTATCATCATGCTCCTTCCTCTTCCTTGGGGCCTCACCAATGCTTTTCCCTCCACCAGGAGCACCGTCTTTGCTTATTAGCTCCCACTTGTCCTTCATGTATCAACTTAAACCTCACAACACAACCTCAGGGAAGGCTTTCCTGAACCATCTTCTGAATCAGTGCCCTTGTAACCTACTCTGTAAAACTGGGTACTTCCTTGTGGCAGTTTGGAGCACCTGCAATTAATTACTTATAGTTTGGTTGTTCAAAATTTGTTTTCCCCGTGAGAGTGTAAGCCCCATGGTGGAGGAAGCCATGTTTGTTTTGCTTATCATTATACATTGTGTCTCTAGTTCCTAGTTTAGTGTCTTGTTAGGGGCATCAGTAGATATTAATTCGATAAATAAATATTATGCTTATCCATAAACATTTTGAAGAGCCTTGATTGTCTCCCGTTTTTGGATCTCTATGACTTTTTACCAAATAGAGGGCTACAAGAAAACACTTTCACAGAACTTCACAGCTGAGAACATCTTTATTCCCTAGTCTCTTCTGTTCCCTACTGGTGGCTCCCACCTACCTCTAATTGTTCCAAATACAACACTATGGAATCTTCAAGGGGAAGCAGGTGCTGCCTTTGGCTGGCCATATGGAGGAGGTTTCAGAAGTATGGTATCAAACCTTTTTAACACATAGAAAAAAAAAATTTTCCTTGGGGCCACAGTATTTTTTTACAAAAATATAATAAGAACTTCAAGAACAAAATGATCCTTCCTAATTTAATAAAAAAATTGTTATTTCTTATTGTTTTCTGTGCATGAGTTATATGAAATTAAATTGTCAATATTAATTGTAACAATAAGAGCATCAACAAGTAAGATTTTCATGAACCAACTGCAGGGTTTTGCCCAGGGGGCCACCCATCACGTGACATGTATTCTGCAGCATGGCAGTGTGAGTTGCCTGTGCACCACATGGCTCCCATGGGGAGGAGACTTGTGAGTTACATATGCTTCATGAGCTCTGAGTTAAATACAGCTCACATAGCAGTTAATGAGTTAATTGTGCCTGGAATTGCTATTACAGTAGGACAAAGCCTAGGAAACCAGAAAATGTATCAAAGAGGCTTGAGTCCTGAGATAGAAGCAGTGGCTCTGCCTGCTAGTGTGTTGCTGGTAATATACTTGGTCTAATTCCCAAGTACGTTCCTTTTGTAACCCTGGGAGTAACGTTGTTGGGTTGGACTCCAGGGAAGCTCAGGTCTGAGGAAAAGCACTGCCCACTCCTCCTCCTCCTCCAGTGCTTGCTTAACCATCTGGGGGACTTCGGGATCCCAGGGAAAATGGGGACTGTAGGGTTCTTTCACAGTTCTGTTTCTGTCCTCACCAGAGGGCTCACTGAGGATTTGCTCAAGGCCACAGCTGCAAGGGGTTGTCTCAGGCCAGTGAGAAAGACTGATCCATCTTGGAGTGAGACTAAATAAAACTGTAAAGTCAACAGGGTTGTGTTTTTCACAAAGGTCCCTGAGAGGATTCGGGTCATCCAGGGCCACCTGCCCACGGTCAGCTCCGTGTGGTGTGGACCTGACCCAGGACTCCCTTGCAGCTGGAGCAGAGAACAAAAGACCCCAGGAAAGGTGTCCTTCCTGTGATGTCCAAGTGGGTGTCTGTGTTTCTGCCCTGAGTTTCCTTTTAAAATCTCATTTGGCTGCTAGGGAATGACAGATGCGACTCTGATCCTTATTTCAACTATTCTGGAGCAACAGGTGTATAAACTGTGTATTTTTCTGCTAAGCCCTAAGAGATGTTTGAAACTAACTTTGTGAGGAGAGAAGGAGCTAGCAGCCTCTTCAGCCAGTGGGAATATTCCACATGGCTTCTGGGCTGGGACCTTTATTCAACCAGACCTTCAGTTCTCTCTCTCCACAGCTCTCTCCAGTTTGAGTCCTACCTTTGCATATGCTTTTGCCTTGTGCCTCTTCAGTGCTCATGAACTCACTTTTATCATGGTATCCTGTGTGATCACATTTCATAGAGAGTTATTCCAAGTATATGCTTTCTCTTAAGTCATCCAGGACTTAATAGAGATTTTTAATCAACTGAGCAGCAGTTCTAGAGTCATATATTTGGTTGTGATAAGGTGGCTGGGTCTCCCCTACAATCAGAATTACCTTTCCTTGCACGTATATTTGTCTTTTGTTTGTAGAGGAAACAGGAAATAGCTGTAGGTGTATAATGCCCACAGTATCATGGCATGTAACTTCCTGAGCATCAGCAGAATGGGAGTCTTGAAATGAGTAGGAAGACTAACCTACTGGCTTAGTTCTCTTATGTCCTTCACTTTCTGTGATCAGTTTTTACAAGTCCTACATAATCAATACATTAATTTGATAATATTAAATGCTAACCTGCATTTACTGCATGCCTTAACCACAGAAATAATAAACTTAAAGAATACAAATGTAGGTTTCTCAAAGGCTAGAATTATTTCATAAAATCGTTTCAGTTTCTCTCTACCCCTAGAATCTACTACAATATTCTGCACAGGGACTGCTCGCCGATTGGCATTATCCATGCTCTGCTTCTTGGGCATCAGAGACCAAATCTTCAGGTGACTGCATTACTACCTCACTAAAGGCACAATTCTCAGCCTTTCCTGCAGCCAGCTTTGGAAAGTTTCAGCCAATGAGATGTAAATATAATTGGTATATGGTGTTTTAGGGAAGAAAGCCCTCAAAGGAGAGTCTCCTCCATTTGGTCCCTGGGGCTTTTAAGGGCAAGGGCCACAGCTGCGGATAATGGAACAGAGACCTGGAAGGCTCCTGGCTTCCTTACGACTCTGTGGAGCTGCCTTATTAGTTCTGGACTGCCTACCTTTGTATGCTTCTTGTGTGAGAGAGAAATCAGTCTTTTTTAAACCATTGCCATTTTGAGTTTTTCTGTTATATGCAGCTGATCCTAATCCTAATTTATACAACCATCTATAGTCCACTTAATACCATCAATCCAGACATCCATGGATGAGTATAAGTATTTTTAATCTTTGCCTTTAAGGATAAAATGGTAAAAGTGAGTGTGATGACTCTGATTTCAAGAACCAAAGTAATTGGCAAAATTCAGGGACAAAATAGAGCTTAGAACCATAAATGCTATTTTCTTTCTTGGCCTTTCTGTCAAGTGTAGGATTAGTAAAGTCATTGCCCCAGAAAAATTTCCACTGCTATCTAGATTCTGCAGCCTCACATCCCTCATTTCCACATTGCACCCCCCTGCTTCTCTTCTTAGCACACACAAAATGCAATTGCTTGCAAGCTGTACTCAGTCAAGATTAGAGCACTTTTGCAAACAAAGTTTGGTTCCTGGGCTTGAACTCAAGAAATGAATTATGGTTTGTGTGCACAATTACTGGGATCTAGAAAGGATGTTTGTTCAAATAAGAAATTAATTAAGGAAACAAAATGCCCAAAGTGGTATTTATTACAATCATGTCATCAGAGCCCTTCATTGTTTTCCAACTAGACACACACACACACACACACACACACAGCCTTAAACTTTGTTTTTAGTGATGGTTGTTTGAATAATGGATACTAAAGTCACCAGGATGTCAGAGAGGAAAAGGCAAGAGGACAGAGGCTATTTACCTGTTCAAAAAGAGGACAATAAAATGAGGCATATTGTTCTATAACTATGCTCTGTTACTTTAATATGCCCAACCCACTTCTCCTTTTCTATTTACCTGGAGTTGAAAAGAAAAACATTCCAGATTAGTGGGTCTACTTAAACTAGAAAGTATAGAGAGAAGATATTGTGTAAGGAATGTCTGACTCCCTCTTGGTATATTGACAGGCATGGAAATATGTCAATTCTCGTGAGTGCACTTTCCCCCAAATGCTGTTTCTCTCATTTCAAGCATATGATGGTGCCATGTGATTGGCAAATGCTATCTCGCTAGAGTTGAAAATCTATAAAGAACTAAGCAAGCATGGAAGGAGCTTGGAATATCCTATTTCTGGAGTGAACTGCATCTGTGAATTATGACAGCTGCTAGTTTCATGATCATTTACTCCTAATCCAATCCCCACTAAAAGAATTGTCAGCACATGTCACCTATATATCCTAGACCACTGAATTTTTGATGTCATTATCAAGTCATACTCATTCAACTCTTCTTTCCTATTTTGGAGAGAAGAGGGACAAAGACAATTCCCAATTGGAATGAAAACCAAGATACAGCTGAATACTGGTTATGTGAGAGGATATACTGTGGGTAAAGAGAAGAAGCCCTTTCCACTCAAGCTTTGGTCTTTTCAGTCCAGCCAGTGTCGATAATTATCATTACTTGGCCAGTAACCAATCATGATTCCTAATCAGATACTTGCTCCTCACCTCAGCCGGAGCACATGAGTTATTCAGTACCACTATATGTAACAGTAGCTACCATTATCCTAGGTAACACACAGTGCTACTTAGTAGCACCCACCAGGCACTCCTCCAAGCTCACTTCATCTTTAAAACAACTCTCTGACATTCTATTATAATCCTGTTTTAGAGATATGCTAACTGAGGCAAGAGATTAAATAACTTGCTCAAGGTCACCCAGCTACTAAATGATACATCATGGGTAGTCTCTGTTTTCGGATTCTACGATCCTAACCACTGCATGTACGGCCTCTCTAGTAAAGTAAATATAATAAGAAAAGCATGTTGGAGAACATTCAAGTAAAACTCGATCTCATTCTGCATGGGGTCCATCTATTTTCATCCTACAGAGGTGTGAATATCTGATTAACAATTGTCCCCAGGTGACCATTCTACGAGGAATATGAACAACCTCTCTGGCTACATATTCCACTCAGGAACTTGGCTTAGTGAAAGCAAATGTGAGTCATGCCTTTAGAATTATGTCATCTTCAAACTAGTACCTTTCTTGGTCTCTCTTCTACCCCAAGTTCTGCCTTTCAAAGGAACGTTGATATTTATCATTCTCTGGAAATACTTCCATCTTCTCCAAATATCACCGTGTGGACATGCCAAATGGATTCATCTGCTCTTTATATGCGTTCCCTGAACACTGTACACTAATAACTCAAGGAAATAGTCTGTCATCTTTCTCAAAGCAGAAAAAATAAAAAAATTCTTTGCCTCTAGTGTTTTCATCCTCTGTTCTTTCTTGTTTCACTCTTGTTATAAATTGTTAAAATTTGACTTATTTTCCTAGGTGGGAGAAATAAAGAAAATTTGGCTTATTTGTTTCTATGTGGGAATAGTAATTAGTTAAGCCTAACAAAGCAGCAGCATAATAAATCAGGAGCTGGAAACCAGCCTGACTTGAGTGTCATGCGTTAAACACAGCCCCTGGAGACTCTATCTATGAAGAAGCAAAATGCTTTGTGAACATTGTATCTGATTCTCTTTGTTTCATAGACTATTAGACTCAGGGACCTTCTATGACATAGAATCTATGTTAACATTCTCATTTCCAAATGGGGATAGGAAAGCCCAGGAAGTTTGAGTGACTTGTCTAAGGTCATATAGTTACTGGCAAAGCCAGGATCTAACCTGTGTTTCTGAGCCTTGTTCCAGTGATCTTGCCATTTCGACACATTTTCTCTCTGGGAGTGGGGGGAGGCTTATGGACACAGAGAAGGCCTCTTTTGAAATCTGTAAGGGGTGTTTAGATGGGATGAAGGATAAGAAAATGTCATATTCTGTGCCTCCAGGGTCTCATGCCCAACATTTAGAGTTCGGACAAGCAGTTACTATCATTCTCCCAGGAGCGGCTATAGGTTTTAATACTTGTAACTTTTCCAGAATTCTCAGGAGGCAAGGTGGGGGTGGGGCAGGGGAAGGAATCCAGAGCATGTCAGTATACATCATGGCTCCACTATAGAATAGAGACACATTGGTTAAAGATCTTACCTTTTCTCTGCAAGTGTAAATTGTTCTACCTTTTGGTTTGTAGCATTCATTCTAGCTCAACTCTCATTCTTCTCAAAGCAGCCTAGCTTCTGATCCTTAGAATTCCCCCAGGTCCCTATACCTGTCCTACTTCTTACACTTGCATATTGTAACCCCTAGGGCCCACCTCCATCCCTTGCCTTGTAAGTCCTCTCATCCCAAATTCTGCTTTCAATTTTTACAGCTATTCAATTTTTTAACATCATCCTTCCCAAACCAATAGCTAGCTCTCTGACCAGGCCCTAAGAAGTCCCTCTCCTTGTAGCCCCTGACATCCTCCACCTGACCTCTCTAGAACCTTACTTACTGCAGTCTAATAACAGAAAATTAAAAAGTCATCCATTTCCCTAGAAGTCTGGCTCAAAGTACCTTTACTTCCTTCTCCTTCCTTTTTCTTTCTTTGGTATGGTAGAAGGAACACTGGATTTGCAATAAAAATAACTGGGTTATGGTTCCAATGCAGTAATCTCACAGCCTGAGTGTTTTAAGAAAAAAGCATTTACTCTTTCAGAGACTCAATTTCCTCAACTATAAAATGACGACAGATGACAATAGCCCTAGCTACTTGATTGGTTGACTGACTATCAAGGGAAAGTGGTAGATTTCTTTGTTCATCGTAAATTCAACAAATATTGGCGCTTATTCAGTATCAGGCTATAGCTGTGGTTGGGTGTAACTAATCATGACCGTACAGAATCACTGCCATCTTAGATGTGAAAACAGTTTGTAAACTGTAAAACACCATAGCATTATTATTCTACACAAATTCCACCTGCTGGAGTTTCCTTGTCCCTTTAATCCTACTAAGTAAAACTCCAGGTTCCAAGGCCGGCTTAACTGGAGCACTCACCACACACCTCAGAGCCCTGGGACACCTTCAGCCAGAATGAAGATGAAAATCATACAGAGGGGGCCAACCCTAAATCTACTCTGGGAAGCGAGAAGGCAACTTCTCAAAAGTCCTTGGGAATGGTAATGGGGTGGGGCGGGCTGCCATGGAGACAGAAGCTGCCATCTGGCTTCATGCTCCACCAGTCTAGTCTTGGCTTCATACACTGCTTTTTGGATTCCACCTTGCTTCGTGTTTCAGCTAGCACAGATTCAGGGATGGGGAGGCAGCACCAGCCATCCTAACCACCTCAGTCTGTTTTCCAGATGTGGCCTTTTCCTTTCATTGGTTTATCTTCTAATACATCAGAGAGTCTTTTGCTCCCATTTCCCGATGCTCCCAGAAAGATTATTTGGAAATGCAAATGGAAGAGCAGGACTTTGATCTACCACATCCTAAATCAGAAAACAAGAGAGGGGAACATCTTAGCAGCTGTCTATCTATAACTTACATTCTTCCAGATTTTCTAATCAATGCCAATTTCCTCGCTGTCAACACATTCTCTATAAATTTAGACACTATCTGTTAAAGATCACTTCCAAAATATAGCATTACAAGTTTTCACTGATTTTCCTGAGCCCCATTTATAGTGAACCAATCTATGCCAGAATTTTCTGGGACTCACAGGAAAAATTCAGACTTTGAGAAACGTCTTTTCGTGGAACTAGCTATATGTAAGTCCAGAACATGTTAAATTGACAGAATATTCTGTCCTTATTCCCCCAGCTTTCTCCAGTTCCAGGACATTTTGAAATAAACACTTAGCTTGCAGCTGATTTTGAAGAGGAGGTGTCACTGCAATTCAGAGTTTTGCCATGAGGGAATCTATGTCTTCCCTCTTCATAAATAAACCCAATACTTACACAATCATCTGAGGTCATTCTTGGAACCCATGCTGAGAGTGGTGACAATTGTTATTTAAGGAAAGTTTTAAAAAATGTGAAAGGTACAAGATGGACCTCTCTGAGTCTTAAAAAAGAGGGAACAATCACTATGCACCAAAGCAGTGACCTCACGTTGTCTACCCCATTTCCCAATGGAATGCACCACCTGTGCTAAGAGCTAAAGTCATCTTGCTGTTGACAAGTTGTCAGTAAACTGAAGAATGTGTGGTTGGGGACCAGCAGGCATGGCATGGACTTGGGGATAAAACTTGAACTATTCTTTCCAAAATACTGCTGGCCTTTTGCCATCGTATCTCAAGTTTGGAGCCTTAGAACAAATAAGTATAAAACATTCAAACAACAACGCCATATGTTGAATCCTTTCCTCCTGCACCCTCATGGGGGCTATGTCAATATGCAGCTATGTCATGTGGATGGTCCAAGGTAGCAATGTCCATTCTCCCATGTGTGTTTTTGCAGCAGAAAAGATTATCCAAATTCTTCATACTCAGAACAAGTAAGACATTTCAGAGAAAGGCAATGAACTCCCAAATTGTTTATCGACCTTACTTAAGCATTTCATACCAGTGTGTCTGGCAGCTTTGGGAACTATTGTGTAAGTGGGGTTACCCAGAAGTGATTGCCAACATTCTGAGAATATTTCATGATCAAGGATTTGGCGAATTCAATGTGAAGGGCATTGCTTCTAACCCATTCTTTTTCATAAACCAGATTTCAGTTCTGAAACAGACCTTGTATAATTATCCCTTTTGAAAATGTAGCCCTTCTTGGCAATCCAAGCAGTGCACGTCAATCCAAGGACCCATTTCTAATCCTCCAATCAGCTCTCCCATTTCCACAGGCTGCCGTTTCTCACTGACACCCTTGAGAAGAGTAAATCTGGGCTGATGACGGAACATTCTTTGCACACAAAGGAAGAACTGCACAATCAACTACCTGTGTGGGTTTAGGAAGGCATCACAGGTTGAAAATTAGGCTGAAGAATAAGTATCAAGTATCAAACCCTTTTGGGAAAACCCCAGATCTAGCCAAGAACCCTTGGCAAGAGCACATGGCTGAGAGCCTGGGACTTGGCTGCTTGGCAGCTAAGTGATATTTGATTCTTTACAGAGACAAAGAATTAGGATCCAATCAGCAGACATGTCTTAATAGACATAGATAGACATAGAGAGCAAGTTACATGTTTAAAAGAGCAGCATGGCCCAGCAGGACGTTTTGTCTGAAAGGTTGTGACCAAGATGGTCAGAGACAGGTGGCTGAACGTCACTATGGAGGGTGTTTGGGCTTCTAAGTAGAAGACAGGAAGACAGATAGATTTTGGAATTGTGACTTTGTCACTAACTAGCTAGGTGACCTTGGGAAAGTTCCTTAACCTCTAAACTGCCTGTGAGATGGGGAAGACAACAGGAACATCCACACAGTGTTACTGTGAGGACTAAATGAAGATTGTCTGTTAAACATAGGAATGGCCTCAGACAGAGTCAAGAAAGGAAAGCTCAAATAACCATAGGCTTAAATTAACAAAGTTTAAAAATGTTTCTTTAAAGCAGGATAAAGACATGTGGGGCCCAGAGACAGATCTAGACACAAATGGATATTTGACTTATACAGAGCAGTGAAATAGGCATTTTATTTTATTTTATTTTATTTTTTTTTTTGTTGAGACAGAGTCTCACTTTGTTGCCCAGGCTAGAGTGAGTGCCGTGGCGTCAGCTTAGCTCACAGCAACCTCAGACTCCTGGGCTTAAGTGATCCTACTGCCTCAGCCTCCCAAGTAGCTGGGACTACAGGCATGCGCCACTATGCCCGGCTAATTTTTTCTATATAGATTTTTAGTTGTCCATATAATGTCTTTCTATTTTTAGTAGAGACGGGGTCTCGCTCAGGCTGGTCTCGAACTCCTGACCTTGAGCAATCCACCCGCCTCGGCCTCCCAGAGTGCTAGGATTACAGGCGTGAGCCACCGCGCCCGGCCGGCATTTTAATAAATGGTACTGGGACAATTCAGTATCCAGATGAGGAAAAATTTTGGATTTTTTTTTATGGGTTGTATCTCAACCCATTAAAAAAATTGTTCAAGATTTATTAAAAACCTAAATGTAAAAAGCAAAATTATAAAGCCTTTACAAGAATCTAAGATACCTCCTGAGCTCAGGGGAGAGAGTGTGGTGGAGCTAAAGAAGGGCATAGAGGGAATTTCTGGGTGCTGGCCAGGTTTGATTTCTTGGCCCATGAGGTAGCTCTATGGACATACACTTAATAATTATCCTTTAAGATGTGCGTGTATGTTTCATGCACTCCTTTGTCCCCATGCACTCTGTTGTCCCCCTCCTTCCCAATGCCTTTGTAGCATATTCATGGTCAGGCCATTTAGAGGGCTAACACTATTTTTAATGAAAAAATTAATAAAATTTAATAAATATATAAACACAATATAATACAGATAGTTTGTTTATGTGGTAGCATAAGTGGGCAAGTTATAAATACATAGTGATATTGTTTGACACAGTTCACAGTTTGACATAAGTCAGGCACACAACAAAATGTTAGTTTTCTCTCTCTTTCTCTTGAGACTTGCATTCACATTCTGCTCAGCCCGTCTATCAAGCTATAGTTCCCAGGACTTTCCTGTTTGCACTGACTGTTTTCCCGAAATCACTATTTCTCTCCTGTTCCAAGCCTCTTTAGTCAAGTTGTATCTTCTGGTTGGTGGATCCATGCCTAGCTATTCCTTGCATTCTGATACAGTCTCTCAAAATACTTCCTCTTCTTTTTTCAAATTCGCCCCTCATTCCAGATTGCCAGCCCAATATATTGACGCGGAGGCTACATTCCCATCTTGTCACATTACTTATCCTCATATGATTATCAATTTTAAAGCAGCAGATCTAAAATCCTCATTCACATATTTACCAGGTTACCTTTTGGGTCTACGTTAGGAAAGATAAAATAGAACTTACAGAAAAATTGGTAAAAGAATAGTTCTTTATATTATCGAGGTTAAACATAAAACATACTTAATAAACACTTAAAAATTAAGAAATTCAACATTAAACATTTAAAGCAAGTTAATGTTCAAATAGAGAAAGACAGTACCAACTTGGACCTATGAACACTGAATTGGGTCTACCTAATATAGTCATTGGTAATACTGTTTTGTATGCATGTTCCTGTTTTAGGTAGAGTTTATTTTTCAATGGAAAAGCTCAAGTTATTAGCTAGACATTCTATTCTCTTTGTTACTCCTCCCCTGCCTAGAAAAAATCCCAGTCATTTACTCTGTTCCCCCACACTCCTACCCATCTCTCTTTGGTTTGTAGGCAAAATATCTAGAAGGAAATCACCTATCTGCCAGTTCTAGAAGGAACTGACGAGACAGCAGGTAACCACTGAGTGCTCACGATTTCCTCTTCACATTGTGTCCAAAGCACACCTTCCCTGACATTACTCTTCTCCTTAAGTGTCTGATCTTTTCTTTAATTCATCCCCTCACCTCAATAATCTGATCATGGCTCCTCTAGTGTCCAATTTTCAACCTGCTCTAGTCCTATGCCCTTCTTCAGAGGACATAGGTACTGGGTTCATCTCTAAGGGGTGGGCAGGCACCGTCTCCAAGGTACTCTTCCTTCCCTGACCCTGGGTCAGAAAGCAGACCTGGCAGACAAGGTGAGAGACAAAATAATCAGTGTTACTAGGGAATTATGACATGATACAAGACAACCTGGTAGAAGGAATAAGGTCAGGAAGTGGTTTTAAATCAATCCCATGGAGAGCAGGATTGTGATATTCATAGTGATGACACTACTGATTTTTCCCATAGCTGCTACGTGACCTTTTAGGAAAAAAGTATCAGGATAAGATAGCACTTAGGAGGGGAGTGCAGATAGCAGAGTTATTTTTTCATATACTTGTTCATTCATTCTTTTGGCATCTTCCATTGTGCCTAGATTAGAGAAAGAATATAAAAGAAGCATAAATTGTGGTCTGAAAAACAAAATGAGAGAGAACGTCAATAACTACTGTAGGCATTTAGGAAAGGAAGAAATTCTTACTGGCCAAAGTGGTTCCAAAATGCCTTGGAGAGAAGTGGTACCAAAACTGGAACTTAAAACTAGAGATTATTAAGAAAGATAGGGAGAGTAGGGCATTGCAGACAGAGGGAAAAGTATTTAAAAAATGAGGATGGGGGATATACCCAGAATGTTTGGGAACAGTAAAGGGACCAAAGGAATTAATGATTATAGAAAAAAAGCAACAGGAAATAAAGCTAGGTTTTAGGGTGGTCAGCCAGATGGAGGCGCTTGGGACGTTTTTCTGTAGGCAGTGTGAAAAGTTGGAAGGTTTGATCTGACAGCACAAAGCAGCAAGGTTGAAGAAGGAGGGCAGAGGACTCAGCAAGGATGGTGTCCAAGGTCCAAATCAAAGGGCTAAGTGAGGATGCGGAGGACAGGAGGGAGGTGTGGGAGGATAGGATCAACCGCTCTCTGTCTGGCTAAACACTTTTAGGGGAAGAAAATAAGGTCTAAATGGATAGCCTAAAGCAGGGGTGCTGGAAGGGGAGGAACAGCCCCTACCAGGTGGTGGCTTCTGTATAGACTCTTCCAGACAAAAGACTGAGATCATGCTCAGTGCCTGTGGGCAGCCTCTCTCTCCTCTTGCCCACTGATGACTTGGCAGAGTCACTGCTTTCCCCAGACGTAAGTCACAAGGTAATGCCTGACTCCGAGGTAAATCAAATACACTGTCATTAATGAACATCCTTGCCTTACATTTTTATTATGAAATTTATTTCATATATATCATAGTGTATATACAAGTATATATCACAGTATATATGTATATTATGTTCTGAGATATTGATAGATGATATTAAGAAGCTATCAAGATTAGTAAGAAATTTATAAGTAGTTTTTATTTCACATTTATCCCACATTTTTATTTCAATTTTATAATGTTTTCATCTTGTATAAAGTATTAGAACATTGGCATGTGTGTACATGCCAATTTATAAATAAATATACATATATTGTGTGTGTTTTCTCTTTTTTATTGATAAGGGAGTGTGATCAAAAAGTTTAGAGACAAATAATGTGGAATAACCCTTGAGTCCAGGTTCAAGTCATCCTGAGTTATAACCACTATCTAAAATATACAGAATATGGTAATGTGACTCATGTTACTAAGAAGAACAGAACCGGGAGGAATTCCTTTACTGAGCTGCAGACATGGGCTTGATAAGAAGCCGGTAGGCCAAATGGAGCCCTCACTACTAGCAACACCACAGCGGAAGAAAATTTAGGTTGAATTTTGTCCATGGAGGCACCTGCCTGGGATTCAGTTTCAAATCATAGAGATCAACACAGATGACTTATTTAAAATTTTATTTCAGAGTATCACATGGGTACAAATGTTTTGGTTACATAAATTGCTTTTGTACAGTTTGAGTGTGCCCATCCCCCAGATAGTGTGCATTGTACCCGTTAGGTGTGAATTTACTCATCCCCTCCTCCCCCCTCCCACCTGCTTGATTTCTGATGAGTTTTATTTCCATATGTGCACATGAATGTTGTTCAATTAGTTCCAATTTAATAGTGAGTACATGTGGTGTTTGTTTTTCGATGGAACTGGAGACAAATCACTTTTTTAAACATTCATTTCACTTTTATATTGAAGTTTTCATAGGACATTTTACATTTTTATTATGAAATTTTTCATCTATCTATATACAGTATATTGATGTGTCTATATATGTATCTTATAGTAGAGATTAACTCCAATCTAATGATATCTATCAATCTACTGTATATATGTCCTATAGTAGAGAATTTACTCAAATGAATCCCTACTTATCCATTACTCAGATTCAGCAAATATCAACATTTTGCTATACTTGCTTCAAATAGCCCTTCTTCTTTTTCTTATATTTTAATTGCCTGAATTTTAAAGCAAATCTGCAGCATCACATTATCTTACCTAAACAATTTTCAAATAAGAATAAAAATAAAGACATTTTTTATACAATTTTGTCAGCCAGAACAAAATTAAAAATAATTCTTTGATACCATCTAACAATCTGTCCATTTTTGCATTTCTTTGATTGTCTCAAAAATGTTGTTTTGCGGTCAGGGTTTTTAAAAAAAATATTTATTAAGATCTAGACAGGGTCCACACATTTGATGATAATGCCTTTTACTCTCCATCCCCCTCTTTTATTTATTTATTTTTCAATATACTTTTTATTTTTAATTATTACAGGTCCATAATAGCTGTGTATCTTTATAGGATGCATGTGACGTTTTGATATAGGTATACAATGTGAATTAATCACATCAAGGTAATTGAGGTATCTATTACCTTAGGTATTTATCATTTCTTGGTGTTAGGAACACTCCAATTTCACCCTTTTAGTTATTTTAAAGTGTACCCTAACTTATTATTGATTATAGTCACTTTGTTGTGCTATCAAATATTGTTCATTCTAACTACCTAATTATATTTCTGCACTCACTTATCATCCTTACTTTATCCCTCCCTCTGCTATTCCCTCCAGCCTCCAGCAACCATCACTCCACTGTCTCCATGAGATCAATTATTTTTAATATTTAGTTCCCACATATGAGTGAAAACATGCAAGATTTGTCTTTCTGTGCTTAGCTTATTTCACTTGATATAATGTTCTCTAGTTCCATCTTTGTTATTGCAAATAGCAGGATTTCATTCTTTTTGTGGCTGTATAATATTCCAATGTATGTACCACAATTTCCTTATCTATTCATCTGTTTATGAACATTTAGGTTGATTTCAAATCTTGGCTATTGTGAATAATGCTGCAATAAATATGGGAGCGCAAGTATCTTTTCAATATGCTGAATTCCCTTCTTTTGGATATGTACTCAGCAGTGGGATTGTTGGGTCATACGGTAGCTCTATTTTCAGTTTTTTGAGGAAGCTCCATACTGTTCTCCCTAGTGATTGCACTAATTTACATTCTCATCAACAGTGTACAAGGGTTCTCATTTCTCCACATGCACACCAGCATTGGTTATTGCCTCTCTCTTTGACAAAAGCCATTTTAACTGGGGTGAGATGATATATTGTAGTTTTGATTTGCATTTCTGTGATGACTAATGATGTTGAGCATTTTTTTCATATACCTGTTGGCTATTTGTATGTCTTCTTTGAGAAATGTCTATTCGGATCCTTTGCCCATTTTTTAATTGGATGATTTGATTTTTTCCTACTCAATTTTTGGAGCTCCTTATATGTTCTAGTTATCAGTCCCTTGTTAGATGGGTAGTTTGCAAATATTTTCTCCCATTCTTTGGGTTGTCTTTACCCTTTGTTGATTTTTTTTTTTTTTTTTTTTTTTTTTTTTTTTGCTGTGCAGAAGCTTTGTAGCTTGATGTGATCCCATTTGTCCAACTTTGCTTTGATTGCCTGTGCTTTGGGGGTATTATTCAAGAAATCATTGTCCAGATCAACGTTTTCTTTTAGTAGTTTCATAGTTTCAGGTCTTAGATTTAAGTCTTTAATTCATTTTGACTTGATTTTTGTATATGGTGAGAGATAAAGATCTTATTTCATTCTTCTGCATATGGATATCCGGTTTTCCCCGAACTGTTTATTAAAGAGAGTGGCCTTTCCCCAACATATGTTCTTGGCACCTCTATCTAAGACATGTTCATTATAGATGGGTGGATTTATTTTCGGGTTCTCTATTCTGCTCTATTAGTCTGTGTCTGCTTTTATGCTAATACGATGCTGTTTTGATTACTATAGCTCTATAGTATAATTTGAAGGCAGATAATTTGATTCCTCCAGTTTTGTTCTTTTTGCTCAGGAAGGCTGTTGCTGAGCTTAACTTCTTTGGTTAAGTTTATTACTAGGTATGTTATTTTATTTTAGCTATTGTAAATGGGATTACTTTCTTGATTTCTTTTTCAGATTGTTTACTGTTGGCATATAGAAATGTTACTGATTTGTGTGTGTTGATTTTGTATCCTGCAACTTTATTGAATATGTTTGTTAGTTCTTCTAATAGTTTCTTTGGAAGAATTTTTTAAAATTTCAGAATATTGTGGGGGTATGTGTGTTTTGGTTACATAATTTGCTTTTGTACAGTTTGAGTCAAAGTTATAAGTATGCCCTTCACCCAGTTAGTGTGCACTGTACCTGTTAGGTGTGAATTACTCATACGATCATCCCTGCATCATCTACTTGATTTCCCTTGAGTTTTACTTCCATATGTGCACATAAGTGTTGATTGATTAGTTCCAATTTAGTATTGAATACATGTGGTGTTTGTTCTCCATTCTTATGATACTTCACTTAGAAGAATAGTCTCTAGTTCCACCCAGGTTGTTACAAAAGTTACTGGATCACCATTTTTTTTTTTTTTTTTTTTGTATGGCTGAGTAGCGCTTTATGGTACACATACACCACGTTTTATTAATCCACTCATGTATTGATGGGCACTTGGGTTGTGTCCACATCTTTGTGATTGTGAATTGTGCTGCTATAAACATTCAAGTGCAAGTGTCTTTTTTTACAAAATGTCTTTTTTTTTTTTGTGGCGTCTTTAGGTTTCTCTAGATATAAGATCATATCATCTGCAAACAAGGATAATTTGACTTCTTCCTTTCCAGTTTGGATGCCCTTTACTTCTTTCTCTTGTCCGATTGCTCTAGCTAGAACTTCCAGTGCTATGCTGAATAACTGTGGTGAAAGTGGGCATCCTTGTCTTGTTCCAGATCTTAGAAAAAAAGTCTTTCAGTTTTTCCCCAGTCAGTATGATACTTGCTATGGGTCTATCATATATGGCTTCAATCATGTTGAGGTAAGTTATTTCTATACACAGTTTTTTGAAAGTTTTTATCATAAAGGGATGTTAAATTTAATTGAATGCCTTTTCAGCATCAATTGAAATTATTATGTGTTTTTTGTCCTTACTTCTGTTGATGTGATGGACAACATTGATTGATTTGTGTATGTTAAACTAACCTTGCATCCCTGGGATCAATCCCACTTGATCATGGTGAATAATCTTTTTAGTGTTTTGTTGAATTTGGTTTGTTAGTATTTTGTTGAGAAGTTTTGCATCTATGTTCACCAGACATATTGGCCTATAGGTTTCTTTTTTGTTGTGTCTTCCTCTGGTTTTGGTACTAGAGTGATACAGGCCTCGTACAATGAGTTTGAGAGTATTTCCTCCTCCTCGAACTTTTTTGGAATAGTTTCAGTAGGATTGGTATCAGTTCTTCTTTGAATGCTTGGTAGAATTCAGCAGTGAAGCCATTGAGTCCTGGACTTCTTTCTGATGGGGGACTTTTTAACACTGCTTCTATCACATTACTTGGTATTGGTTTATTCAGGTTTTGGATTTTTTCCTGATAGTTTGTATTTATTTAGGAATTTATCCATTTCTTCTAGGTTTTCCAATTTATTGGCATACAGTTGCTAATAGTAATCTCTAATGATCCTTGAATTTCTGCAGTATAAGTTGTAATGTCTCCTTTTTCATCTGTAATTTTATTTACTTGGGTCTTCTCTATTTTTTTCTTACACTGGCTAAAGGTATATCAGTTTTGTTTATCTTTTCAAAAAACCAACTTTTTGCTTCATTGATCTTTTGTATTTTTTGTTTCAATTTCATTTATTTCTTCCTTGATCTTTATTATTCATTTTCTTCCACTAATTTAGGGTTTGGTTTGCTTTTATTTTTCTAGTTCCTAAGAGATGTATCATTAGATTCTTTATTTTATGCTTTTCTATTTTTTTGATGTAGACGCTTGTTGCTTTAAGTTTTCCTCTTGTTTTGCTTTTACTGTATCTGATAGGTTTTGCTATGTTGTATTTTCATTTTCATTTGTTTTGAGATATTTTTAAATTTTCTTCTTAATCTCTTCATTGGCCCACTGGTTATTCAGGAGCATATTATTTAATTTCCATGAGTTTGTATATTTTGCAATGTTCCTCTTGTTATTGCTTTCTAGTTTTATTCCATGGTGGCCAGAGAAAATACTTGGTATGATTTCAATTTTTCTTTTAATTTTTGAAAACTTGTTTTGTGGCCTAACATATGGTTTATCCTTGAGAATAATCCATTAGCTGAGAGAAGAATGTGTATTCTGCAGCTGTTAGGTGAAAAATTCTGTAAATATCTATTAGATCCATTTGGTCTATAGTACAGGTTATGTGTCATTGTTGATTTTCTGTCTGGATGATCTGTCCCATTTTGAAAGTGGACTGTTGAGGTCTCCAACAATTATTTTGTGGGGATCTCTCTCTCTCTTTAGCTCTGATAATATCTACTTTATATCTCTGTGTGCTCTGTTAGGTGCATATATATTTGGAATTTTTATACCCTCTTGCTGAATTGACTCCTTTGTCATTATATAATGATCTTCTTTGTCTCTTTTTACAGTTGTCTTGAAATATATTTTATTTGCTAGAAGTATGTTATTCCTGCTCCTTTTTAGTTTCTATTTGCATTGAATATCTTTTTCCATCCCTTTATTTTCAATCTATGTGTATCTTTATTGGTGAAGTATGTTTCTGCTAGTCTACATGTAGTTGGCCCTTGCTTTTTTGTTTTTTTAAACCCATTCAGCTGCTCTATGTCTTTTGATTCGATAGTTTAGTCCATGCACATTCAATATTATTAATGATAGGTAAGGACGTATTACTGCCATGTTATGATTTCTAGTTGTTTCATGGTCCTCTCTTTCTTTCTTACTCCCTTCCTGTTCCTTTGCTAAAAGTGATTTTCTCTAGTACTGGGTTTTAATTTCTTGCTTTTTATTTTTCATGAATCCGCTGTAGGTTTTTTGATTTGAGGTTGCAAAAAACATTTTATAACCAATTACTTTAAACATGTGAAAACTGTGCTTACAAACAAAAAAGAGAAATCTAACAGAAATTCTACCTTTTAACTCCATCTGCTTCGTTTTTTAACTCTTTCCTTGTTTCTATCCATATCTTTTTATACGATCTCTCTAAAAGTTGTTGTAGTTATTTTTGATAGGATTGTCTTTTAGTCTTCTTTCTCAAGATATAAGTGGTTTATGCACTGCAGTTATAGCCACACAGTATCTGGTGTTTGTGTACTTATGTTACCAGTTAGTTGTATACCTCCAGATAATTACTTGCTGTTCATTAATGCTCATTGTTTTCAGATCGAAGCACTCCTTTTAGCATTTCTTGTAGGACAGGTCTGGTGTTGACAAAATCCCTCAGGTTTTGTTTGTCTTGGAAAGTCTTTATTTCTCCTTCATGTTTGAAGATATAATGTAATATTATATAATATTCTAAGGTTAAGTTTTGTTCCTTAAGCATTTTGACTATGTCATGCCACTCTTTCCTGGCCTGTGAGATTTCCACTGAGAAGTCTGCTACCAGTTGTATTGGAGCTCCTTTACATATATATATATATATTTTTTCTTTATTTTTCTTGCTTTTCTTAGGAACTTTTCTTTATCTGTGACCTTTGGGAGCTTAATTATTGCATACTTGAGGTAGTCTTGTTTGGGTTAAATCCGCTTGGTGTTCTATGACCTTCTTGTAACTGAATATTAACATCTTTCTATAAGTTTGGAATGTTTCCTGTTACAATTTCTTTGAATGAACTTTCTAGCTTGATCTCTCTCTCTACCTCCTCTTTAAGGCCAATAGCTCTTAGAGTTGCCCTTTTGAGGCTACTTTTTAGATCCTGTAGGCATGCTTTATTCTTTTTTATTCTTTTTTTCTCCTCTGACTATGTATTTTTAAGTAGTCTGGCTTCACGCTCACTAATTCTTTCTTCTGCTTGGTCAATTCTGATGTTGAGAGACTCTGATGAATTTCTCAGTTTTTCAATTGAATTCTCAAGCTTCAGAATTTCTGCTTGATTTTTTTTTTATTTCAATCTCTTTGTTAAATTTCTCTGATAGCTTCAGAATTCCTTTTGTGTATTGTCTTGAAGTGAATTGAGCATCTTCAGGATAGCTATTTTGAATTCTTTGTCTGAAAGATCACATATCTCCATCACTTCGGGATTGGTCACTGGTACCTTATTTAGTTCATTTGTTGAGGTCATGTTTTCCTGAGTGTTTTTGATGCTTATGGATGTTTGTTGATGTCTGGGTATTGAAGAGTTAGGTATTTATTCTAATCTTTGTAATCTGCACTTGTTTGAACCTGTTCTTGAGAAAGTTTTCCAGGCATTTTAAGGGAATTGAGTGTTGTAATCTATGTCTTTGGTCACTGCAGCTGTATCAGCATGGAGGTTAGCCCAAGCCAAATAATGCTGTGACTATTTCAGACTCCTGCTGGTACTGCCTTTGCAGACTTGGGTAAGGTACAGGAGAATTCCCTGGCTTACCAGGCAGTCTCTCAGTCTCTTCCCTCACTCTCTGCGCTGGGCTGCTGGAGTTGGGGGAGGAGTGACACGGGCACTCCCTCATGGCCACCAGCACCAACTCACACCTGAAGACAGCCCAGGCTCCTCCAAAGCCCGAAGTGACTATTGCTTGGCTACCTTTATGTTTATTTAAAGCCCAAGGTCTCTTGAGTGAGCAGGTAATGAATTCTGCCAGGACTGAATCCTTCTATTCAGGGCAGCATGTTTCCTTCTGGCCCAGTGTGGGTTCAGAAATACCTTCCAGGAACTAAGGCCTGGACTCATGGGCTTTAGGAGTCTGCGTGGTGCTTTATTTTACTGTGGCTGAGCTGATACCCAAGTTGTAAAACAATGTCCTCTAAACTTTTCCCTTTCCTTTCCCCAAGTAGATGAAGACTCCCTGAGCTGCACTGCTTGTAGTTAGGGGAGAGGTGACATAGGTACTGACTTGGCTACCACTGCTGGGGTCTCACTGGGTCATGTGCCCCCTAAGTCCACTCTAAGCTAGCATAGCCACAGGAATTGCCCAAGGATTGAAGCCTTTGTGGCCCAACTACCTTATGAATTTAGTTCAGGCTCCCAACTGCTTTTTGTCACCTGGTGGTAGGGATAGCCAGAATTCAGGTTTTGGGGTGGAGGATTTCTCTCTGGCCAGTCTAGTCTAAATGCTCCCTCTGTGGGCATTTCTCTGATGATTAGTGATGTTGATTATTTTTAAATATGTTTATTGGCCATTTGTATATCTTCCTTTAAAAAAATTTGTTCATGTCTTTTGCCCACTTTTTGATGGGGTTATTTGTTTTTTTCTTGCTAATTTGTTTGAGTTCTTTGTAGACTCTGGATACTAGCCTTTTGTCAGATGTATAGTTTGCAAATATTGTCTCCCATTCTGTAGGTTGTCTATTCACTTTGTTGTTTATTTCCTTTGCTGTGCAGGAACTTTTAGTTTAATTAAGTCCAATTTATTTATTTTTGTTGTTACTATTTATGCTTTTGGGGTCTTAGTCATAAATTCTTTGCCTAGGCATATTTCCAAAAGAGTTTTTCCTATGTTTTCTCCTAGTATTTTATGGTTTCAGGTCTTACATTTATGTCATCAATCCATCTTGAGTTGATTTTTGTATAAGGTGAGAGACGGGGATTTGGTTTCATTCTTCTGCTTGTGGTTATCCAATTTTCCCAGCACCATTTATTGAATAGGGTGCCCTTTCCCCAGTGTACGCTTTTGTCTGCTTTGTCACAAATTAGTTGGTTGTAGCTACATGTTTTTATTTCTGTGTTCTCTATTCTGTTCCATTGATCTATGTGTCTACCTTTATGCCAGTACCATGCTGTTTTGGTCATAGCCTTGTAGTATAGTTGAAGTCAGTAATGTGATACCTCCAGATTTTTTCTTTTTGGTTAGGATTGCTTTGGCTGTACAGGCTTTTTTTTTATTATTATTATTCCATAGCAAATTTAAGGCTGTTTTTTCTATTTTTTTGAAAAATGACTCTGGTATTTTGATGGAAATTGCATTGAATCAATAAATCACTATGGGTAGTATGGACATTTTAACAATATTGATTCTTCCAGTCCATGATCATGGGATGTTTTTCCATTTGTTTGCATCATCTATGGTTTCTTTCATCATTATTTTGTCCTTCTCCTTGTAGAGATCTTTCACCTTCTTCGTTAATATATATTCTTTGGTTAATTATATTCCTAGGCATTTTATTTTCTTTGCAGCTATTGTAAATGATGTTGAGTTCTTGATTTGACTCTCAGCTTAACTGTTATGAAATGATCTTATGTCTTCCAAGAGACTCCTAGAATTGATAAATATATTCAATAAAGTTCAAGGTTACAAATTAATTCTATCTCTAAAATTGTTTTCTGTCAGCTTATGCAATATACTCATTATGTCACCTTGCTTCACTACCACTCAGTTTGCGTGGAATTTTAAATGGTGAGTGTTTATTCTTCGCAGCTATTACCTGAGAATCTTGCAGCTTTGACTCTTGTGAAACATATTCCTTAGCCTCTTCCTTATGTGTAATATTTAATTCATTTATATATGTATGACATTGCAGGTGTTATTCCCTCATCTTGCAAGTCTCACCTATATACAAAACTAACCTTGAGTGTCACCGTCTTCATGAAGCCAACTCTGACTTCTCCATCCTTTATTAATATATCTGTGCTCTGAATGCTCAACGTGGTTAATACTACATCAGTTGGTCCTGAATTAGTCTAGCTGTTTAAAGTAGTTGCTATAATAATATCTAACATTTACAGAGCCTTGAATATGGCTTAGACACTCTTCAAAACACTTCAAAGTACAGTTGTCCCTTGGTATCCATGGAGGAGTGATTCCAGGATGCCCTGTGGATATCAAAATCCACAGATGTTCAAATACTTTATATATAAATGGTGTAGTAATTGCATATAATCTATGCACATCCTTCCATGTACTTTAAATCATCTCTAGGTTACTCATAATACCTAATACAATGTAAATGCTATATAAAGAGTTGTTAGTGTATTGATTTTTTTATTTGTATTTTTTTTATTGTTGTGGTGTTTCTTTTTGCCATTTTCTTTTTGGAATATTTTTCATCCAAGCTCACTTGAATCCACAGATGCGGAACCTGTGGATATGGAGGGCTGACTGTATTATCCTTTAACCCTCATAACTCTGTGAGGCAGTTTCCAATATTACTATCCTAGTTTTACAGGTGAGGTAACCAAAGCATAGCATACATTAAGAAGATTTTCCGTGATTTTACAGTCAGTGAGTAGTACAACCAGGATTCAAATCTAGAGAATCTGGCTCCTGGGCCTTGCCTTTATTCACTACACTCCTCTTGGGTGTTAGTTTTGTTTCTTCTATTAAATTGTAAATATTTCTGACTTTCTCTTCGAACCTAGTAAGGATGATGGATCAGAATGAATGTAATCTGGTTCTTTCCTATTAATTATATCACCATATGATTTCTATGTAGTTACCATGATATGATATCAGTGAAAGTTACACTGATCCACCTACCTCCTCCAGGTATAAACATGAACAACAGTTACCATCCTCCTGGGAAGTTTCTAAGACATCTTTACATCCGAAGTCTTACATTCTTATATGGCTAGGACTGTTGGGAACAATCTGTATTGGGTCTGCAGGCATCCAACAATTATCAGATGTGGCCCTTGGTCCCAGGTGAAAGAGACACCTGTTCAACTTTATGTTCAAACTATGAACATAAGGTCACAATGCTCATTGAGTTACCCTGTTCCTGCTCATTTTCAAAAACACAAGACTATGATGGACCTGAAGCCAGAAAATATAGTACTCATTCTTATCTCTTTTAACTTGCCACTCTTCAGAGCAAAAATGACATATAGTCTAAGTATTCAATACATATTTATAGAATTGAAAAGAAAATCACTTTACCTCAGTGACCACAGAGAGATGGCTGTTAGATGTCTTGAAGACCTAGCTAAAAGCAATTTGTGGCAAGATGACAGCTAAGAACCAGTGGGTTTTGAATCTTGGGATTGATGGGTATGAGAAGCATCATCTCTAAGCAAACAAACAGACAGAGGGATTTCTGGTAGGAAACAGGATTGCTCCCATTTGCAGCGTGTAACATTGTTTGACACCTTGTGAATCATAAGCTCTAGAGACAAAGTATCAGGTCTTCCCTTGTCTCACTTGGGAAATGATTAAATCCTTTGCTGCCACTTATTACCAGACTGCATTTGTTGGTAAGTTGTGTGTGTGTGTGTGTGTGTGTGTGTGTCTAGGGAGGTGGAGTGATGGGAAGGGGAGCAGTCTAGGGAAGGGTGGCAGGATGGCAATTTTTTGCTAAAGAATTTGTCATATTTCTTTTTAACCTTTTTTTAAAAAATTCCAAATTTGCTTCCAATTTGCAAATATGTCACTTTTGAGCCATTGTACTGCTTCCCCTTTAATTTCTTGCTATCTTAGAGGATAAACTTTGCATTTTCTTGATATCAATTTACTCCTCTCTCTTTCTTTCTTTTTTCTTTTCTTTTTTTTTTTTTTTTTTTTTTTTTGAGACAGAGTCTCGCTCTGTTGCCAGGGTTAGAGTGCCATGGTGTGTCATCATAGCTCACTGTAACCTCAAACTCCTGGGCCCAAGCAATCTCCCACCTCAGCTTCCCAGGTAGCTGGGAGTACAGGTGCAGACCACCATGCCCAGCTAAGTTTTCTGTTTTTTGTAGAGATGGGTTTTCACTCTTGCTCAGGCTGGTCTTGAACTCCTGACCTCAGGCAATCCTCCTGCCTCCACCTCCCAGAGTGCTAGGTTTACATGCGTGAGGCACTGTTCCCAGCCTACTCCTCTTTCTAGTCTTTTCCATCTTCATCGCTTCCCCCTAAGGTTTAGAAGAGAAAATGTGTGCCGACAGAGGCTGAGGTCCAACAGCATGGAGTCAACATTCACAGCTTTTGGCCTTAGGGATCGAGGAAGACTCATGGTACCCCAGCATCAGGGCCAAATGTAGACATCAAAAGAGCGATTTTTCCAGGCTGCAAAACTAGAAGCTTTATAGGGGTGACTCTGAGCATGGGCTTCTAATAAAAACAATTTTGGAATTCTCTCCTTCACCTGTGAAAAAAACTCCACCCACCCCCTCCTGCTCAATCTAAAGGGAGGCTTTGAGAAAGCCCAAGCTACTTCATAAAGGCACAGGTGTTCACACAACATCTGTGAGCTCAGCCTCCCTGTAATCCATAAGGGTGAAACATTTGTATTGTTTTAAAAATGGAAAATTGCTGTTAATCTTAACTCTGAGGGAAAGGAGAAACAGGAAGCCCTCGGGAACATAAAATGACATGCTGAACTTTGAAATTAAAACAGGAAAATTCACTGCCTGACTTGCCCTCCAAAAGCAGCTTTTATAGTTCCTTGAATAAAACAAAAGGGATCTGTCTGTGAAAGATTCAACAAGTCATATATGTTTGCTCACAGTGTTTACCGCAACTTGGAAGTCTGATTTCATAGAAGCTCACTCAAGTAAAAGGGCTTGCTTTAGCAAAGAAGTTTCAAATACTAGTTCTTACTTCTCCCTCTCTGCCATGTTCCTTGTGTTCTTTCATTCCAAGATACACAGCAAAGTCTACTAACATCTCCTCAATGTTCCCATAGCTAAGGAGTGCTACAGGAACTCACATCATGTCTGTCAGTTCAGGTTGCTTCTCAAACCTTTTCCACTAGCACAATGTCGTGAAAAGAACTCTAGGTGTCTAATGCCTAGGATCCAGTTTAGCTCTACCAGGGACTGCTTATGAACAAGGCTAGTAATTCTTCTGTTCTACATCTTTATTTAAAACAAAAAAAGGGAGGTGAACTTTACCAAAAAATATAAAGTCTCTTTCAAATGATCTTATCTCACAGCTCAAGCTTATTTATACTTAAATTACATAACCTTCACTTTACAAACTACGAGGGCAGGGTCTTGGTCTGTTTTATTCACCGCCTTGTCCCCAGAACCTATAGCAGTGCCTGGCCCTCCGTAACTTTTTGTTGAGCAAAGAATGAATGGCCAAATAGGAAGCAGAATGATTGTGTTGAACACGAGAGGAAGGAGGATCCAGCTTCTCTCATTTCAAACAGAAGAACCCAATGGGAACTAAGAATTTAAGACAAGGTTCATTCCAAAGGGAGGCCTTTGCCTCGCCCAAGCCAGGGCTACAAGCGTGCCCATCCCCCATACAGTGTGCTCCGCATCCATTAAGTTGTGAGTTTACCCACCCCCAACACCTCCCTCCCACTTGACCTGCAAATTAGTACAACCCCTGTGGAAAGTAATTTGGAGATATCTCAAAGAGCTAAGTATAGAAATACCACTTGATCCAGCAATCCCACTACTAGGCATCTACCCAAAGGAAACAAAAAGACATTCTATAATAAAGACATCTGCACTCAAATGTTTATGGCAGCACAATTCACAATTGCAAAGATGTGGAAACAACCCAAGTGTCCATCAATACATGAGTGGATTAGTAAAATGTGGTATATGTATATGGAATACTACTCAACTACAAAAAACACTGGTGAATTAGCACCTCTTATATTATCCTGGATGAGCGTGAGCTTGTCCTTCGAAGTGAGATATCACAAGAATGGAAAAACAAGCACCGCATGTATTTGCCATCAAATTGGTACTAACTGAGCAACACTAGGGTGCTCCCATGGAAGGAATATTCACTGGAGGTGAAGCTGGTAAGAAAGAGAGCCTCAATTTCAGGAGCCAGATGAGCATCAGATTCAAGCACTGGCACGGAGGGTGATACACATAGATATGGAAAACTGCAGGGAGAGGAGAGAGAAGATTAATCCAACTCACACAGGTATGGTGGGAAAAAGCCTGTGGGTCAAAGTGAACATAAATATAATCAAGAAAGCAGCATGTGCTGTTACTGTGAAAGCAATCTTTTGTAATGGTTGGCACTGGTCAGATCCTTTTTAGGGTGCTGGATCTTGTTTGATTTCTATATTTTAAGTGAAGGAGTCTATAAAGGAGTAAGAATAAAGTAGGAAAAATAAGAAACTGTTAAAAGAAAAGAAAATAAGCTAAAGCGTTTACAGTTGCTTTCTTTGGAAGAAACTAAGGGGTGATGCTTTTAACATTAGTTTCAAATATAGAAAAAGTACATTTTTTGATTCATTGTGAGGAAAAACTTCCTGGACAGGAAGTTAGGAAATGTGCAACCAGGGTACAAGGTGACATGTGTTAGATTGTGCAGAGAGCAATTTCAAAAGTAGACAGTTATCTGGAAAGCAGTCTGGCAGTTCTTGAAATGATTAAACAGAGAATTATATACTGTATGATCCCGCAGTTCCACTCCTAGGCATATGCCCGAGAGAAATGAGAACAAATATCCACAAAAACTTGTACATACATGTGCACAATAGCATTATTCATACTAACCAAAAAGTAGAAGTATCCAAATGACCTTCAGCTGATGAGTGGATAAACAAAATGTGGTGTATCCATATAACAGAATGTTATTCATCAATAAAAAGAAATAAAATACTGACACATTCAAAAACACGGCTCAACCTTGAAAACACGCAAAGTGAAAGAATCTAGTCCCACAAGGCCACATATTTTATGATTACATTTATATAAAATTTATATTTACAGAATGAACAAATTCCGAAAAACAGAAAATATGTTAGTGGTTGCCTAGGCCTGGGGTTACCAAGAATGAGGAGTGATCACTAATGGGTGTGAAGTTTCTTTGGGGGGCGATGAAAATATACTTTTAAGTATAAGATTTTGTTAATGGTTCCACACATCTGTGAGTATGCTAAAAATTACTGACTTTGCTTTAAATAGGTGAATATTGTGGCATGTAAATTATATCTCAGTAAAGCTTTTAAAAATTTTTAAAAATTAAACGCATCTGGACTGAAGGGTTTGAGTACAGCCAGGCTGAGGCAGAAAAAAAAAAAAGTACCATATGGCCTCTTTACCAGCTCTATAATTCTATTATTCTATGACTTTGGCCCATAGAGGTACCAAACTTAGATGTGACACAAAGATGAAATAGACTGGAAGTTTAAAAGGGGTCGCCAAGACCACTTCACACAGATCATAAGGGAAGATGCTTTACACTAAATGCATGCACACGGATGGTGTGGGAAACCAGCAAGACTCAGCTTTTACTGTCCAGTACTGAAAAGTTCTGTTTGTAGAATCTAAGCCATCTACTCTCCCAAATGATTTTCTTTGACTCTAATCCTATCTTCCTTTTTCCAGTCTTGCGATCCTCTACATAGAGAAAACAGCATGAGCATTTAAAATGTAAATCGGCACATGCTACTCTTCCTATTGCATTTAATGTGAAATCTAAACTACTTCCCCTTACCTAAAAGTTTCATGTGATCTGACCCCACTTGCCTCCCCATTCTCACCTTTACCTGTCAGGCTCCAGCCGCATTGTTCTTTTTCTGCTTTCTTGAGGTGCAAATCTTATTTCCACCTTAGAGCCTTTGTGTTAGCTGTTTCCTCTGCCAGGAATGCTCTTCCTCCTGCCTTGGTACATCTGGCTGCTTCCTTGTTTTACTCAACACTCTTGTCATTGGATTGTCAACCCTATAACAGCGTGCTATCTTATTCTTGGTGCCTATCATATAATGGACACTCAATAGTATTTGCTGAAAGAATTAATAACTGAGTTACCAATTACACTTTTTGAGGAACTATGATATTTACTTCCTGTACCAACCCTATAGGTTAGCAATTTTATAAACAGGGAAGTAGAGATATGGGCTGTATGAAGTCGCATAGCATGTAGAGCTGGATTTTTGTTCTACGTAGAATAATATATTGGGAGAGTAATTTAGTGATTCTCCCTATATTTTTCTCTACTAAGCAGGTTGTCAGGCTTTGCATTTTCTTGTCTCAGGGTTTGCTACCAGGTTGTTGGAGGGCAGCTGCTCTTTCTGTATTTGTGTAACTTTCCTGTATTTCTTCCAGGTGAAGAGCTGATGCTGGTGTCCTGGACGGGTCAGGGAAGATGGGAATGCCTTTGAAAGAAACCAATGTGAAAAGAAAAATTATAGAAGGCTGAGGATGAGACCTGGAGCCATGTAGAAAAGTGCACAGTTCATTGCAATGACCCAGCCGAAAGCAGGGATTCAAAGGGGCATGGTCCTAGACATGACTCAGAAGGCCACAGTTTTCCTGCCTCAATACAGCTTCCCCTCCCCAGGAAGATCACAGGGGTAGAAAGGTGGATACCAAAGAATTACTTAGGTTTAGACCATGATGACGCCAGAGTGACCATGATGTATGGAAATCAAAAGCCATACCCTAAAGCTCTGTACTATGTTATCTCCCATTTGAGTCTTCAAACATTAAGCAAAAGTGAAAGTCATCCATTTCCCTGAAAAAAATCGGAAAATTTGGTAAATATTTGACCAAAATAATGTGTCCACTAGGAATCTATTCATACCACCCAGGGTAAGGTAAACACCTGCTCCAGAAAGACAGCTGGAGAAGTGAGGCACCCTGCAGGGGAAATCAGAGCTGGTACATATTACATGGTGCATTGAGGGAGGACAGACAGGTGTGTATTTTTTTTTTTTTTTTTTTTTTGAGACAGAGTCTCACTTTGTTGCCCAGGCTAGAGTGAGTGCCGTGGCGTCAGCCTAGCTCACAGCAACCTCAAACTCCTGGGCTCAATGGATCCTCCTGTCTCAGCCTCCCAAGTAGTTGGGACTACAGGCATGCACCACCATGCCTGGCTAATATTTTCTATATATATTTTTAGCTGTCCATATAATTTCTTTCTATTTTTAGTAGAGATGGGGTCTCGCTCTTGCTCAGGCTGGTCTCGAACTCCTGAGCTCAAATGATCCGCCCACCTCGGCCTCCCAGAGTGCTAGGATTACAGGCGTGAGCCACCGCGCCCGGCCATGTATTTTAAAATAAGAGAGCAGTCTGGTCTTCTTAGCTGTTGGTTCAGAGGTGCCGAGCCAGAGATAAACCATTGCCACTTTCAAAAGCATACCTGAAGGGAATTGGCAAGAGTCGGTCAATGAACCGTCCGGGGTTCAGCCGCCTTGTGAATGGCATGCTTTCATCAAGGTTCACTGGGTAACTGATGGAGTTCTGCCCCAGTGATCTGTCCTGTTTTGGCATCTGAGGCCCTGCTCTGGTCCATGGAGTGAGTGCCTTGCCCTCAGTGACTCTGGCCTCCATAACAACAGCCATGTTGTCCTCACCCTGAAAGGTATGGAAGGTTTTCTATCCCCATGATCAGCTCTCTGGAGGAGGCAACTAATCTTTTTCACTGAGTGGTGAGAAAATAGAACTCTGCCAATATTTAACTGGTGAAACCACTTGAGTGGAATCTCAGCTGGGTTAACACGAGAACATTAAGTGGTCAAGCAAGATTTACGAGGAGGCACATTCCTGAGCAGTGAGGGTTGCGATCACAGCACAGTTATCAGTGGACTTAAAGTTACAGATTGCCCCAATCACTCAACCCATGAAAAAGGAATTTCTGTAACATTTTCTATTAAATGATATTTTCCTGTCTTCAGAAAACCTGATAAATTCCATGCCTTCTCACCAACATGAAAAAACAGAGGTAAATATACACTCTCGCTCTTCCTTTGCTGGATTCATCGTCTCAGCACTTCCCCAGACCCTCTTGTGACTGATCTTCTCTTTCAGCAGTCTGTGTTCCAAACCCACCACCTCCCACCCAGGACACACCCTCTGATTACTTCCTCAACTACCTGGATAGGAGGCCTGCCCCAGTGCTACAGACACTACAAGTGAGCACACGAAACTCCTGCTCCCCCAACAAGCCTGACTCCTCTGGCTTCTGCAAGGGGCCCTGCGCAAAGGCAGATAGAGGCCTAGTCTCTGTTCTTTTCCCTGAGAGAAGCCATCCAATTGGACATTTTTCAGACACTCCAAATGGAGTCTAACCAAAATACTGAGCCCCTGTTCTTCTCCAAAGGGGTCCACGTTACTAACACTCATCTTTCTCTTAGTCGCACTCACGTTCCCATGTCCTTATCCAAAAATTGTTCCATCACCTGACTCTTCTTTCACCTTCATTCCCAGTACTCATTCTTCCATATCTGAGAGGTTTCTGTTGGTGGGCTTCTTTCACACTCTCTCTACTTTCCCACACTCCCCATCCAAGGACCTTGGCATCTGTCCCTGTCTCCTGGGAGGTTCCACAGCCTACAGTCTGTATCCACTTGAGTCCTCCCCAATCCGCTACCAGGTGACTCTTCCCATTTTCCATTGCTCATTGATTCATGCAATGAACATTTATTACATTCCTACTGTGTGCTGGGCATTTCTCTATGCACTGAGTATAAATTATAAAAAAATATGCCTAGTGATTCCATTTTGGAGCTTCCGTTTTTAGTGGAGAGGGCACAAAATAAATGAACAAGTATGTAGTAAATCAGATGGTGGTGAATGCTGTGGAGAAACAGAAAGCCTAGTGACTGGAGTGGAGCATGTTGGGGAAGGGTACTATCTTATTTTGGGTGGTGAAGGAAGGCCTTCCTGGGAAGCTGATATTTTAGCAGAGACCTGAAGGAAATGAATGAGTGAGGACATGAGCGAGTCATGAGGACATCTAGGAAAAGGGCAGTCCATGTAGAGAGTACTGGGCAGTGCCAAAGTCCCGAGGCAGAAGCAGGATATTGTTCAAATAGCAGCAAGGAAGCCAGTGTGGCTGGGGCACAGCAGGCAATGAGGACAGAAAGGGGGTGGAGAGGACCGGGGTGCGATGGTGTAGGAACTTGCAGGCTGTCGTAAAGCTTAGCTTTGATTCTGAGCACCATGCAGTGTTCTTTAGGGTTTTTAATAGAGGTATAATCAGAATTTTAAAAGGGTTACTCTGACTAGTTTTTGGAAATAAGGGGGGAATGGTGAAAGGAGGGAGCCCGGTGAGGAGCCCATTACAGGAACCCTGGCTGAGCGATGATGGTGGCTGGAGCTAGGACTGAGCGTCAGAGGTATTGAGAAGTAGTTGGAAATATTTTAAAAGTAGAGCAGATAGGGTTTTCTGATGAGTGCAGTGTGGGGTGTGAAAGAAAGCAGACTTCATAGCTTTTCTCCGTAGTTGGAAGACTGGAGTATCTGTTTATTGAGATGTAGAAGACTGGGGAAAGAGAAAGTTTGGGGGAGGTGTGAAAATCAGAAGTTTTGTTTTGGACAAGTGAAGTCCATTTTGAAGCATTTGAGATGCTTTTTAGATATCTGCATGGCAATGTCCAGCAGGCACTTGGATATGTGAACAAGGAGTTCTGAGGGGAAGCTGGGTCTGGGTACAGTATACATTTGAGAGTTATCGACATAGGGATGGTATGGGTGGGACTGAGTGGGGTCACCAAGGGAGCGAGTGTCGATAGCATCATGTAGGGCACACAGTGGCAGTGGAGTTCCTTACTCTCTACAGAGAACAATAAGCCCTTCGCTCCACAGGCTACTCTACAAGGCTGCTGTAGCTCAGTCTGCCCCTGCCTGTGCAAAAACCCAGCCTTCCCTCCTGTGAGCCCTCAACCCCAGCCATTACTTCCATCTTCTCTGTGAGCTCCTGTCATATCTTGCTCATTTTTTATTCTAAGCCAGCTCAAATCCCACCTTTATTTATTCATTCACTTCCCAATAATTTTTTGAAAATCTACAATGTTAGGTGCTGAAGATACAGCAATGGCAAAGACAATCACTTTCCAGAAAGCCTTTTCTGATGCCCTGCCTCATTTTCCTTTTCCTGATCTTCTATAGCAAACAAACTCAGAAATTATAATTGTCACTAACTATGTAACAAGCTCCATGGTAGCCACTGGGACAAAATCGAGAACAAGAGATAGTCACAGTCAATCAGAGAAGGAGGCAAGTAAAGAGTTAATTACCAAAAAAGCATGTTCCTCGCTCTGATAGAGAATGCATTTATGGTAGGCAGAATAATGTTGTGTCCCCTAAAGGTGTCCACATCCTAATGCCCAGAATCTGTGAATAGGTTGGTTTACATGACAAAAGGGAAATTAAGTTTGCTATCCAGCTGATCTTAACATCGGGAAAGTATCCTAGGTTACCCAGGTGGGTCCAATGTAATTGCAAAAGTACTTAAAAGTGGAAGAGGGAAGAAGAAGAGGAGAGTCAAAGAAAGATATGTGGTGATGGAAATTATGTTGTTGGCTTTGAAGATGGAGGAAGAGAGCCACAAAAAAAAAAAAAAAAAAAAAAAAAAAAAAAAATGTGAGTGACCCCTAGAGCTGGAAAAGGCAGAGAAAGGGACTCTTCCCTATGGCCTCCAGAGAGGTATGCAGCCCTGTTGGCACCTTAACATTTGCCCCATGAGACCTGTGTTGAACATCTGAACTACGGAACTATAACATAATAAATTTGTATTGTGTTAAGCCACTAAGTTTGTGATAATCTTTTACAGCACCAATAAAAACTAATACAGTACAGCACTGTATGGTTATTTAACTCTTTCAGAGGTATGTGTTTTATCGCCAATAAAAATTGCCAATTTGCAAAGACTCAAGACAATGAAAATACATTTAAAAATTCCCTCTGTCAATGCTCATGTTAGTCAGGGTTCTTTTGGTTTCAAGTAACATAAAACATAGCAAAAAATTTTTTAAACTGTAAAACTGGCTCAATAAATGAAGATTTTGGGGAGGTCTAGCTTCATTCAGGCACAGCAGAAAAGGATGCTTGAGTGGTTTTAATGTTGTTAGAAATCCTTCTCTCTGCTCACTTCATTCTCAAATAGGCTGTTCTTGCTTGGTGGCAAATGTGTCCAATGGCAGCTCCAGGCTTAAATTTCTCTGGCTTAGCAACCCCATAAGAAAGAAGGTAGGGGATGCTACCTGCCTTTGGCACTCACTGGATTTACTTGTTTCATCTGCCCGACCCTGTTCTGATCATGGTAGCCAAGGGAGTACTATAGTCTCATTGGCAGATCTGGGTCATATGCCCATCCTGAGTCCAGGGTCAAGGTCAGCACTCTCTGCTCCCAAGGTGTGGGATGAGAATGAGGGAGAGTTCACAATAATCTCCCTTGCCCTATAATGCCAGAGCAGGGAGTAGTTGCCAGTAGCAGGATATCAGGGAAGTGAACATAGGCAACCTCCTATAGAACACTCCTCCCTAGCCCACATTCCCCTCCAGAAAGCCTTACTCTCTTCTACCTTCTGTCAGCTTGAGTCCATCAGCTCCTCAGAGGGGTTCTTGAGCAGCTTAGAATCCTCTGTGCTTCCTTTCCTGAAAGGGAATGCTCTTTAGCTATTTATTTAGAAAGCATGCATCCCCTGTGCTCCTGCAAGAGGCATCCCAGCTATGACTTTAACTGTAGTAGAAAGAGATTGCAAATGTTAATGCGAGCATAAAGCTGCTTTCTCTTACTCCACAACCACAATCCCACTGCCCAGGAGAGAGGGGATGCTGTTGCACTTCAAAGTAGAGCAAACAAAGCCCAGAGTGCTTACAGAATTTGCTAAATGTTCAGCAAAGCTGGGAGTAGATGTCCATTACTATGTGGTGCCAAACTGGGTGATTTTGGTTCAGTTATCAAAATAAGAGAAAAAAAAAAATGAACTTACCTGGCATTGTCCTGAGAGCCATCCTATTCACTATCTCACATCTTACCCCAAGCTATCGCTATCCATATCAGGCGCTAAAACAGAATTGGCAGAGCCCTGCACAGAACTTCAACCAGCACCAGCTCATTTCTATGATAACTCAATACAAAGAGGCTAGGAAGGGGTACCTAGAGTGTCCCCAAGTCCTGTAAGACCCACCAGAAGTTCCTTACTTCCTCTGTTCTTTCAGGTCTGGCTTAATTTTATATACTGGTCTCGGTGCCTCAGCTTCAGAGCTCCAGCCTTCCTCATAGGTATGTATTGTGTGATACCTTCTGAGCCTTGATGGAGAGAGATTTCCTCACCACCCACATGCAGACAGAAGATAGAGAAACTTCTAAAAATTCCATTCCACTAGAAACCAAGTGGAAAATCACATTGCAATCCTGTTTCTAAGCCGATAAAGATGAACAATCCAATAGCAGGGAGGGTAAGTGGAGGAGAGTTTGAAGTGGAGGAGAGAATGAAGAAAGGGAAAGGAAAAAGAAAACCCTAAAGCTATCTTCAAATGTCAGGGGACAAAATGAAATGGAGTTGCCCCAATGCATAAAATAGAAATGTTATTTAGTCATTCTCCAAAATCTTCAAACATTAGTCTCCATATTAGCCTACCCAAACCAGGCACAAATCCCATTAGTGGGTCTATTTAAAAAAATAATAATAAAATCTGTTCAAACATCATTAACTTACCTAAAGCTGCTTCCAGAAGAAAATGTAAAGGTCCTTGCTAACTAATAAAATGATACTAATGGGAAGATGTGGGTCACATAAAGGGAAGGCTGCAGAGTAAATAGCATCCTTGAGCTTTGCAGAGCTTTAAGGGAAGAACTATGAAAATGGCTGGTTTTGATCTTACAGAGACAAATTCTCAGATGGCTTACTGCATCAGCCTTCATTTTCTGCATTTTTGTCCTGAGGTGGCAGGAGAATTCATGATGTCTTATTTTACACACTTAGCTTCACAGAAGGAAAGCAATATGGTGTACCAGTAGGAAAAAAAAATGATAGCAGTCTAAACATTAGGAACAAAAATCAAGTCACAGTATTGCCTTGTTATACTTCCATGAGAAACTGAGTGAGATTAATGTTCAGGCTGGTTGATGGTTTGGCAGAGAGGGTCCCAGCCTCACTTCCTTCTTTCTAAACCTGGGAAGACTTTATGGCAGTTCTTAACTCTACTGACCCTACCTTCTTCAGGAACGTTCTTTTCTCTGGATTTGCAAATACCAACCTCTCCTAATATTTTCCCCTCTGGACATGCCTTCTTCATCTCCAATGGGGATGACCGTTTTCTTGATGTTTCCCTGGGGTTTGGTCATGCCTCTTCTCATTAATATGCTCATTCTCCTGGGTGTTCTGCTCTGGTCTCACAGCTTCAGTTGCCATCCATGTGCAGAGAGTTGGCTTCCCTTACAAGCTCTGGAGCTTTGCAACAACTGCTTCTTTGGACATCTCCACCCAGGATCCTCAATGCAATTGTCGTTCAGATTCTTTAACTTCCCTTCCAAAACTGCTATGTCCTTGGTATTTCTGTCTCACTGAATGGCCCATTTGTACTAATTAGAAACTAGGCAACATCCTTAACAACTTCTTCTTACCCATTTCCCATATCCACTCAATCCTCACATCCTGTCTATTTTACTTTCTAGATATTTCTTGAATCAATCCACCTAACCCCATCCATTTTGCCACCACCCTCATCCAAACTATGAGAGCAGGCAGCAGCGTAGAATAGAGGGTAAAAGAACTGTCTCTGGAGCCAGGGTTAACTCCAGCTCTATCTCATAACTGTGGACAAGTCATTTAATCTGTTTATGCTCCAGTTTTCTCATCTATAAACAGAGATGATAAGAAAACAAACCTCATGGAGTTGTGAAAATTAATGACGATACATTCGAAGGACTTAGAAAAATGCCCAGCACATAGTTAGCTTAAGAAAGTGTTAGCTGCCATTACTATGACTACTATTACTATGTTATTATTATTATCACCATCTTGATAACTGAATCTCTCATCTAACTTCACTTTGTTACATTCACTGATACATCGATTCTTTCTGCACATTATAGCAAGAGTGATGGTTCCTAAAGGCAAATCCTATTATAATACCACTATGCTTATTCGATTTCCCTCAGGATAAAGCTGAATCTTTTACATAATTTAAAGAGGCTCTTCAGGACCTAGGTCTTCCCTGCATCTCTCTTGCAACTAGTTCTTTCTGATATCTCTGCTCCTTCTCACATGACTGAAACACTCTTCTGCTTCTTCACACAGATAACTCCTGTTCTCCCATCAGTTCTCCATTGGCTGCCTCTTGTCTGTATTGGGGAAATGTAATTGGAAACAAAATCTTCCAACCCAGAAAACCCTCTACAACAGTAGTAGAGACAGAAAACAGTTTGATTATTGGATAAGCATTAAACTAAAATGTAATGTGTATCACAGGCAATCCCCTAAGAGATTGAAAAGACAGCAAGAAATCTCACCCTTTTATAAATGCAACCTATCATGTACAGGTTTTGGAGATAAACAATAACTAGTCTTCAGGGAAGAGGACTTGAAAGTACCATTTGTCACACATAGTTCATCCTAACCTAGTAGTTGGGGTGACCATCTGTGTTAGCTAATCGGCTTTATTCAGAAGAAAAGCAAACTGCTCCTACCTTTATGACAGGAGGTAGTTTTGCAACTTGCAGCAAGGTGCCCACTGAAGTAGGTTCCTAGGCTCCCACAGAAGCTGGGAGGGAAGGGGCGCTGTCTCCCTTGATGCTTGCATTTCAGAAGGATGACTCTCAGGTCCTTGAGACAGACATTGCTGGGTCATAAAACTGACAAGAGGCCTATCTAATTTTCAAAGGGATTTATATGTATTGAAAGAGAGGAGGAAGTACTTACAATTACAAGTTTTCTGAAACAAACTTTCTGAGGAAAAAAGAGGGAAGAGAAATCTCTTCTCTTATTTTCCAGAGGGAGAATTTAGCCTCTTATTTTTAATTTGTATGTATCCTCACACC
The DNA here is from genome assembly GCF_041146395.1 of Eulemur rufifrons. NCBI lineage: Eukaryota > Metazoa > Chordata > Mammalia > Primates > Lemuridae > Eulemur > Eulemur rufifrons. Next base: position 78,410,567 of record NC_090999.1, on the reverse strand, counting down.
TGCACCAGGCTGTGGGTGCAGGTTATGAGCCTGCCACGGTGCCCTTTTCTTCTCCTCTGTCACACTTGAAGCAGCCATTCAGCATTTCATTCACTGCATATTTAATGAGTGCTTATCAAGTGCTAGATACTGGTTGTACTGTGGTTAACAAACTGACATGGTCTTGTCTTAACAAATCTTACATTTTTTGAGAAAGCTAGACAAATGATTAAACACATAAATAACTGTGTAATTAAAAATGTAATAACTATAAAACAAACAGGTTGTCTTCAAATAGAAACATTTTGTTCAAAAATGAATGAATGATTGAATAAATGCATTTCCACAGCTCCATAATTCAGGGAAGAGAGATTTCTTGGACAAATAAAAAGGAGACATTAGGACTGGAGTTTATCTCTAGCCCCCATAGAGACTGACTGTCTCCCATGCTCATGGGGGCAGAATGGGTTAAGAGTGTGGAAATTCGTCCATGCTGCTATCATCTGCTCCCCTCTTTAGATCAAAAAATATCTTATGAGGCTGAACTATTACGAATGCGGAGGCAAGGTCAGGCAGTCACCAGTGCTCTATTTCACAGGACACTAATTAGGACAAATATCCAATTCTCTGGCTGTTGGCTGCCTGGCAACCTTACTGCAGACTATGTATTTCATTCTGGGACTTGTGAGAAAGTGTTTGATGTCAGAGATTTATATGGGAGAAAGAAGCAACACCATCTCCAGTCCCAGCAGGTCTTCTTCCAAAAACCCTGCCTACGTGAGCCACGTCCCTGCCTGAGTTCCACTTTTATCCTAAATCCTGGCTGAACATATGCCCCGCTGCTCTGCAAGATAACTCTATCATTCCATTCTATGCCCTGACCTAAGTTTTTAGAAAAATATGAACTCTGATCCAGCCAAGGAGGCCCTCTCTCTCCTTAGAAGATGTAAATGGGATAAGCCACCCATCTGAAGCTGATTTTGCTGTCTGAGGAACGTCTTTAAAGACAAACAGCCTGGGATGCAATACTCTAAAACTATAGCATTGACCTCTAATTCCTATTTGTTGGGCTTGGGAAGGAAGAGTTCAAGGAGAGGCAACGATTTAGTGTGTATCAGAATAACCTATAGAGACTGGAGTTTCCAATTCAATAGGTCTGAGTTAAAGCCTGAGAATTTAGTTTCTAACAATTTCCCAAGTGATGCTGATGTTGCTGGTCTGAGGACTGTACTTTGAGAATCACTGTTTTATGTCAGTGGTTCCTAATCTTGACTGCATATTAGAATCATCTGGAGTGCTTTATAGTACTACTGATGCTAGAGTACTACCTCAGGTCAATAAAAGCAGAGTCTCTTGGAATAGGGCCCATATTTTTTAAAGTGCCACAGAGAGTCAGAGTTAACAACAAGTATTTTAGATAAAGCCCTGGAGAAAGAAAGTAGAAGAATGAAGGAAAACTAGAAGGTGCAGTGTGTGAACATCAGTGAACACCCTCTCTAACCATGACAGGGGAATGTGAGAAGGTACAGAATGGAATCGGAGCATGGTAGATTATGATTATGTGGTTCAAGCTTCTCCTGTGACAGATGGACCAGAGAAGGTGAGTGACTTGTCCAAGATTTCACAGCAGATGAATAGCTGGGCTAGACCTGACCCTAAATCTTCATGATTTTCAGCTCAGTTATTTTTCTCCTACTAAAATGGAGTTCCAGTTCTGACAGTCCTCGCAAGATCTATGAGAAATTCATGCTTGGGGAAACAGACTATAAACAGATGTGAAAATCCGATGTGATAAATCCCATTCTGTGGGAACATGAACACCAAGGTGAGTCATTTAAGCTCACCTAGTACAGAAGAGTGATGTGACAAGGCAGCATTAAGCAGTAGAGTGCAGGGGACAGTTCAGAGAGAGAAAAAATACAAGCCAAGGCACAGAGACTGGAATGGCATGGCTTGTGAGGGATGAGCAAGCCTTTCAGAAGAGCTGTAGCATGAACAGAAAGGCAGATGGAGCTCAGATCTTAAAGGATCCAGAATCTTACAGGTAATAGGGCAGGCACTGATACATTTTAAATAGCAGAGTGTGGCATAATAAGGAGGTAATATTTGCATTTGCATTTTGTAAAGGACACTTGTTCAGCAGTGAAGAAGTTTGATTTGAAGAGATCTAGTCTGAAGGCAGGGGAACATTTATGGTGCTGTTGGAAGAGTTTAGGGGGAAATACGTTAATGGTTTAAATTAGGGCAGAAGTATAGGGATGGGGAAGGAGCAACGGATTTGAGAGAACTTTGGGATTGAACAACCCATGACTTGGTAAATGATTTGAGGTTGGGTATGAGGAAGTGGGTCAAGGATGATGCCCAACTTCCTGGGCTGAGAAACAAGGGGCAATTGCCGTGAGAACACTGAAGAAAAAGCATGTGTGGAGAAGATGATGAGTGCCATTTGGAGAACACTGAGTTTGATAGGGTTAGGGTATCCAAGTGATGTCTAGTATGAGACTCAGGTGGAAGAGATAGGCCAGAGGAAAAATTATTAATGATTCCCATTCAGAGAGTAAGTTAGAATCACAGAAGTAGCTGAGAACACCCTGCAAGGGCAATACAGTCATGGGAACTTGGGGGATGCCAAAATTTCAGGGGAGGGCAGAGAAAGACGGGCCAAGTAAAGAGAATGAGAATGTGGTGAAACAATAGTGCTTATGTGTGAGTCACCACCCCTCTACACTTACTCCTCACCCACGCTTTACAGAGAAACCTGTATTTGGCCCCTCATTTCTTGCTTCTTCCCCTTTGCAAAAGAGTAAAATAAGTGCAAGGAAGAAAAGGCAAGCAAATCTATATAATAAAGGAGTGGATGGAAGAAGGGGGAGGGAGAATGAAGAAACAGAGTCTATATCTGGAGCTGGAAGAGAGAAATTTGGAGATTGTGGTGTAAGAGGCGCCAGACCAGCTGCGAGGTGTAAGAAAACATGTAAGTTGTGTAGGAGTGTTTGATACGTGTGGATGAATTAAATTCTCTTTGATATTCTTTGAGGGACACGGACTAAACTGCTTTTAGTTGTTGCTCTAGGCAATTTTGAAAAAGTTTCTGATAGGGTCTGAGCAACATAGCACTCCAACTTTTGTACGGTTATAAGAAGAAATCATTGGGAAGGTAAGAGGTGACCCAGAAAAAATACAACAAAAACCAATGAAAAGAGGAAGAGGTCTACAGTATCAAAGGCTGTCAAGAAGTCAAATAACCAATGTCATTTTTTGTGAGTGCAGTTTTGGATGAGTTGGGAGTCAGAAGTCAATGAGCAAAGGATGAATGAGAGGTAAAGAATTAGGACAATGAGTTCAATCTGCTCTAATGAGAAACTTGACAGATAAAGGAATGAGAAAATTAGGAGTAGGTAATGGGAAATAAGACTATTTTTGAAGTGAGACATCAATTTATGCATGTATAAAGTGATTGATTTGTCAGTTCAGACACTTTGATTCTGTCTTGCTCACTAGTCCCTGAGTACTTTATCTCTGAGCCGCTTATCTCATTACTGTTGTTCAACTGTACATTGCTCTCACTGAATAATGCTAAAGAAGGAATAGCTAATAAGAAGGAATTGGGCTCCTATTCAAAAATATTTGGGAGAAGACTTCCCACGCTTTCCTGTGTGCTTCCAATAGATATTTTGTTGTTTGATTTTTGTAGATTGTTTCCTTATGTATTAGTCAGGGTTTTCCAGAGAAACAGAAATACACACACACACACACACACAAACACACACAAACAAACATATTTATGATAGTGATATATGGAGATACAGATACAGATAGAGAAGAAATTTATTATAGAAATTGGCTCACACAATTTTGAAGGCCAAAGAAGTCCCATGATCTGCCATGGAGAACCTGCAAGTGGAACCATGAAAGCTGATGGTGTAATTCAGTCTGAGAATCTGGGGGAGAAAGTACAATTATATATTATAGTACAATTTTGGGCCTGAGTCCAAAAATCTGAGAACCAGGAGCACCAGAGTCTGAGGGCAGGAGAAGATGGATGTTTTAGCTGCAGCAGAGATCGAATTTTCCCTTCCTCTGACATTTTGTTCATTTAGGGACACAATAGATTGGATGAAAGCCCACCCATGTTGGGGAGGGCTATCTGTTTTACTCAGTCCACCAATTAAATACTGATTGCTCCCAGAAACACCCTCTCAGACACATCCAGAAATAATGTTTTACCAGCTAACTGGGTATCCCTTAGTGCAGTCAAGTTAACACATAAAATTAACCATTGCCCCTTATAAAAATTATTGTATTTATAGAAAATTGCTAGTATTCATTACTAGCATTACTAATCTGATGTCAATTCTGTCTTGTAATTAAAAAAATTTAATTATATATACTTAACAGTAAAAATGGTGTATCTATACAGGTTAACCTTTGTGCACACTGAAAATGAAATGTCTCCAGCTTACTCAGAACAAGGCAATAGCTTCTTTAGAGAGAAAATTTATTTAGGAATCCCCTAGAAAAGTTTTAAAGCCATGGCCCTTCTTATATTCTTACTTGCATATTCAACACTTTCTTCTATGATGATTTCTGGATAAGATCAGCTTGCCTTGATATCAGGCTTGGCAATAGCATGCTAAGAAGGCAGCAAAATATTTCTTAGACTAGTCTCATAGAGATATTCCTCTGTTAGGCATCCATTCCTTAAGGTTTAGTATTGCCCTGTCTCAAAAGGTCAGACCAGTGCTGCACAAAAATGTGGTCTGTAAAACAGCAGCAGAGGCAACATGGTAGAAATGATAATTTTCTAGCCCCACTCTAGATCTACTGAGTCAGAATTGCCGCATGTAGGGCCCAAGAATTTGTTCTCGCAAGGCCTCCGTGTCATGCTTGCATCTGCTGAAGTGTAGATGCATAGTCCTAGGCTCCTAGACAGGAACTGTCTCATTCATCTCTGTGCTAGATAGCTTCCTTTACCCCTGCAGACCCATTCCCTGCATTCTCATACTGCTATGTCCTAAGAAGTTGATCTGCATTGGCCAAATCAGCAATATTCCATGGGGTTTGATTGATAGGAGGCACCACAGGAGATGGAATGATGTGAGAAGAATGAGGTCCAGACGTTTATTTTTGCCCAGTATTCCTCCTGCAAGGTCATGTAGAGCTGACAGCTTCCTTTAACAGCTTCATGTCTGTTGGCCCTCTCTCTACAGCTCGCTCTGACTCAGTTTCCCTCCTCTGACTTCTTGTTTAGTGGTGGCGATGAATTCACCACCCCTGCTGTGCATAACCCCAAGAAATTGCACTATCCTTTGTCCTTTCCCTGTGAGTTAACTCCACCCTACTCACAATTTGTAAATAGTCACTTTATATTCTCCTCAAGCACCCAAATTAAGTGTGCATTTCAGGACCATGAGTGACAAAATCCATATGTTTCCAATGCCTAGAATAACGATTTATTAATATTTATAGAAAGAATTAATGAAGGAAAATATATTCAGAAAGAATTAATCCTCTCCATGAGTATCAATCATTAATGTCTTAGTTACTTTATGAGGTTTCTTTTTTTTAAAATTCTAGCTAGTAGGCTAATTTGAAAATGGGTTATGAAAATATGGGGTATGGATTTTGACAGGCATGAGGTCCAGCGCACTATCTTTGGGAAGTGCTGGCACAAATGCAACCCTAGTGCATTAAATGGGAAGCGATTGATCCTAGAACTGAAGTTCACCTAATGTATTTTTTTAGTTTCAAAAACAAATCAAGTGAACACGTTCACACAGGAGGAAAAGATGTGGTATAGAGTTCAAAAATAATGAATAAACACTTCACAATTTAGTAAGGATGGTTGGTGGGAGAAGAGAACCTTGCAGTGATAAATTAAACCCTGGCTCTTGCGGACAGTAAAGAATATCCTGTTGGCTCATGCTTCAGATGTGGCAGTATTAAGGACAATGATCTAGCGCTTGGAATGGTGCCATGTCTGTATTATTACTCCACAGACATTTTTAGGAATGGCTATTTTCTTTCATCAGAAAAGAGATCTACAAATATCAGTGTCCTGTATCATAATAGAATCTGTTCCTCCTTTTTGTTCACAGATCTGGGGTGCATTCCCTAGCCTTCGCCAGCATCGGAAAGCAGTGAGTATGAGTTATGAGGATCTGGAAGACTGACAGTTTGCGATCTGGGGGATAACCCCACCCCACCCTATCACCTTATTTCATTTCCCCCAGTTCAGGCTTCCAGCGTCATCTGTGAGCACATATCGTTATGTGAACAAACACACATAGGTAGACAATGAACATTGCTTGTTTAGAGTGAAGAAATCCTGGCTGTGTATCCTTTGTATTTTTAAAATTCTTTTCTAAGGGCAGCTAAATTTACCAATCAGCTTATCAAAACTTATCAAAACAGGCAATCCTGGGAAGTTTTTTTAAAAAAAGTTTCCATCTGTCGCCTAATGTTGTATATCCAGACCTGCTTCTTTTATCACTTCTTACACCCAAAGTTCTCTCAACACATCTTGATTCAACTCTTCAGATTTCTATTCTGGCTCACCACATGTCGAATCTTGCTAAGCAAAGGGAGAAACAACACTCAACATATCTCTTCCTGTCAACGGCAACATCTGTGTTCGAGTCATTAAAGACTAGAACCTGAAATTCATCCCACTGCTTATTCTCAGATCAAACTCTGCAAGGAATGCACACAAGTACTTTCTCTTATCTTTATCGGTTGAGGTATGTGAGGACTCAGAAGCAGTGTTCTTATGTTCATTTGTACCTTTATTACTAATTAAAGTAACTAATCTCCAAATAATTCTTCAACCACATGATGCGTGTCTTGCCTAACAGAATGCAAATTTAGCAACTCTGCCAGACACAGTATGCCTTCTAGTGAAGACAGGGAAGTCTTTCATACATAGTCACCAGTATGAAATACCATCTGGTTAAATTGTTTTAACCCCAGAATAGTAGTTTCTATAACTATGTCTAAGTTTTGTTTTTTTTTTTTAACTTCAGTCCCTGCAAGGATTATTTCTGCTTGAGGTCACTGAATGCCAGGAGAATCTATGTTTTCAAAGCAGAAAATAGTCACTACAGCCAAAATGTTTATTGTGCCCAAGTTATGACACTTAGTCCAGGCAGAAATAAATATGTTTGGGTAGTTAGTCATTTGCAATATTTTAAAACCCATCAAATAAAATGTGAATGAGGGAAACACCCTTCTCGCTCAAAAAGCTTACTGGAATGGTTGTTTTATATACTATTGAAAGTAAGGCCTCAGGTTTCAAAATTTTAGTAGAAAAGAAATACTGGCCATGGTTGTATGTGTAGGTTTCATCTCTTGCTGCTCACATTATACCAAATGTCCATAGCATCAGATAATTGATCACATGTCATCAATGTCCTGTTGGAAGTCCCACGGCCACTTCAGACTCAGCAAAGTCAAAAATGGATCTGATCACTTTTCCCCTTACTTCGTTCTCCTTCACTTTGTTATCTCAGTGAATGGTAACCTGTTTACCCAGATGACCAAGGTGAAACTCTGGGTGACATTCCCATCTCCAAGCAGTCACCAAGTACTCTTTTTTTTAGATCCATCATTTTTTTGTTCTCAATTGCCAATGTCTTCATTTTGTTCCTCAAACCTTCACACCTGAATTAATAAAATATCCCTCTAATTAGTCTCCCTGACTCCAGACTGTTGGTCTTTCAATGAATTCTTCATATGCAGGTCAGATTGGCTCTCTGAAAAGACAAATATGATCCTTGGCTAAAACATCTTCCAGTAGCTCCTCAAACCTTTCATTGATTTTTTAAAACTCCAAACTCCTTATTAGGGCACACAGACTGCTTTATAAGCCAGCCCCAGCACGTACCTTCAGCCCTATTTCTTGCCACTCGCTACCTCTCATTCTACATCTAATATAACAAACTACTTGTGGTTTCTTGAATAAGGCCTGGTCTCTCTGGCCTTCACTCACTGGTTTGGGTCTCTACTAGAAAAATTATGCCCCCCTGGAGCACACTTGTCAATATCTAGAGACACTTTTTATTGTCAGGATTGAGAGGGGTGTTACTGACATGTGTAGGTTAGTCCCCAACAACAAAGAACTATCCAGACCAAAATGTCAATAATGCTGGCATTAAGAAACGCTGCCCTGGTCCCTCTTCCTCCCTTGTGCAGCAGGGACTACTAATTATCCACAGTATCTTTTCTTCATCTTGCTTTTAATAATTAAACCTCCCAAGTTTTACCTGGGCACACAGGCACGTAGCAAGACTGCAGTCCCCAGCCTCCATTGCAGCCCAGTGTAGGCATGTGTGCAGCAAAGAGTTAACATAGCAGGCTGAGCCTGCTATCCTTAGAAAGGCCTGCTTGTAAGGGTGGGTGACCTTTGGCTGGCATCCCGGGACTTGAATTTCAGGATGGTTCTCACCAGTCCCCGATAAGAGTAGCTCACTGTGCCTGCACGGTACAAAAAATATAGTTTATGCTGAACTCTTCTTTCCTTTTGGGAGTCTGGAATTTGGGGATGTGCTCAGGCAGAGGGTGCCTGTGTGACTAGTCCCAATGAAAACCCTGGGTACTGCATCTCTAATGAAATTCCCTGGTAGACAGCATTTCATATTTGTCACAATTTATTTCTGGAATGATTAAGCACATCCTATGTGACTCCATTGGGAATGTGCTCTTGGAAGCTTGCAAATGGTTTCCTCTAGACTCTGCCCAGGTGCCTTTTCCCTTTTCTTATTTTGCTTTATAACCTTTTGCTTCAATAACTCTTGGCCACAAGTATAACTATATGCTAAGTACTGTGTGTCCCTCTAGTGAATCACTGAAAGTAGGAAAAGTCTGGGGACTCCTGACACCACATATGACTAAGTTTTGACCAGTGAGAAGTGAATAGAAGTCAACTTCTGGGTCACATCCTTTATATATGAAATTGTTTGACTCCTCTTCCTCTTTTTCCTCTCCCTATTTACTGGACTGTGGGTGTGGTACTCACCAGCCAGCTTTAATCAGTTGGAGGAAGACCATACCCTAAAGCAGAGGTTGGCAAATTTTTTCTGTAAAGAGGCCATATGGTCTCTGTTGCAACTACTCAATTCTGCCACTAAAGCAGCCATAGAGTACACATAAATGAATGTGAGTGGCTGTGTTCCAATAAAACATTACTTACAAAAACAGGAATGCAGGCAAGATTTTCCCTGCAGCACACAGTTTGCCAATCCCTGCTTGAGAGGACAGAGGTAGAAGATGTTGAAAGACAATTCTCCATGGGTCTTACTTTTCTGCCCATTGTGAACAGAGGCCTTGACTCTTGTTCAAAATTCTTTTTCTTTCCAAGGCTGTTTGCATAGCAAATAGCCTTGTAAGACAGAGACAGTGTCCTCCTCCAGAGCAAAGGGCAAATGTGTTAACTACCCAGGATAATAAAGATAATTCCTTCCTCTGGGGCAAAAGTCAGTGAGACTTACTGCCAACTATGAAAGGTTTTGTTTTCTAGGTTTAGGGTTCTTCTCTTATAAAGTAACACACTGCCAGTACGGGTGTCTCCTGCCCCCCTTAGTGTGTCTTGTGAGATGGGGGGCTCAGGTAACCAGAGCAAACTCTCATATTCTAGCTACACCTATTGCGGTGACTAACATAGTCTTTTGTCGCTGACCCAGGAATCTTTAATCTGTTTCCATTCATGAAAAGTGGCGTGCTAAATTGTTATCTTATCAGTAGGATAAAAATCTCAGACCCTTCATGGTCTTGGCAGGAGGAACTAGGGTTCCTAAATGATTTTATAGGGTAGAGCTTCCTACATCCTCATACTACTTTCCTGTGTTGGAATTTTTATATAATAAAGTTATAAATTTGTAACTTGTTTGAGGCAGCGGAGAGCAGCTTAGCTTGTACCTTAATTCTCCGTGGCTAATTCTTAATTATCCTTTAATTCCCAAGTTAGGCGTCATTACCTATAGAAAGTCTGCTATGATGTGGTCCAACCACCCACATACACTACCCGTACAAATCCTGGGAGAGTCCTCTCTTTAGTGTTTCCATTGTGTTCTATGTGTATCGCTATCAAAACAGGCACTTTTTCTGAATAGTTGTCTGTCCCCTTCATTAACCTGTAAGCTCCAGAGAGTGAGGATCATTCATCTCCATATCTTCAATATCTATCACAGTGCCTACCACGCAGCAAGATTCAAAACAAATCTGTCGATGTGGATGATCAAGTATCCTTCACTTCACCTCTTATGTACTTTCCTACTCATCCCAAGGTGTTCCTGGCATGTAAGTGAATAAAGGCAACACCACGTATTCAGTCAGAACTCTACCTTATGACATTCCCTGAAAGCCTTCCAAGTTCCAGGCTACATCTCAAAAGTAGGATCGCATTAAGGATGTACATGTTTAACGTTAGAGAACCATACATAGCATATAATGCAAAAGAACAGGATATACATGTAAAGGATGTTTATACCTCACTGCTAATCAGGTCCAGCATTTTTAAAATTTTACCCAGTGTACTTTGTGTTCATTTATCACAAAACAATACTTCGTCTTCTGTGAAAATAAGGGTACCAGAACATTCCAGTAATTCAGGTGTTGCCATTTTAGAAGTATTTTCTAACACAACCAAGGGAGGAATGATACACAATGGATTTGTCTTTTTTTGTGAGAGACAAAACTGCTCACTTTGGGGCCAGATTATCTGACTCTTGTACATATTTCAAATCCTGCTCCACTCCACATACTCACTGTTCTTTACAATGGAGTTCCAACCAAACACCTTCTTAGAAACCCTCCTCTATTTTTGGAAATAGCCCCATTGGGCATGTTGAAGCTGTAGCTTCCTTATGTATATGGTTCCTCTTCCTTTTCCCCATAGTGATTGCCTTAGTGTTAGTCTTCTGGTGAATTCACTCTGAACTTATGTGAGATAAACACTTGGTCATTACTCAGAGCCATCGGGTAGAGAACATGTTGTAAGGGCACATTGCCCAAGTCCAGAGTTTTAGGTGTGCTCTCTGCAGGTTGTCAACTTTCTTGTGACCCACTGGGCTGTCCCCTGTAGTTCAGATTAAGCATATCACTGCCCACATGAAGCATTTCTGGTTCTGAAGGCTCACATGGTTCCCATCATGGCTATCTTCATTGGCATCTGTCTTCAGCAGTGAGATGGTATGGACTTCTTGGTAGGTCCCTGAGGGAGTCAACAGGACCTGTCTCTGGGCTCAGTATCTCCTGAAGCTGCTGGTGTACTTTCTCTGGATGTCAATTACTGCCTACCTATTGGCTATTAGTTTGAAATAGAACAATTAATAGAGGGACACCAAACCTTCTGAATCCCAAGATAAATATGTACTGGATATAGGAATACTTTTTAATTATCTGACTTGACCATTTATAAGGCAGGAAGAGCAAAGGTCATATGAAAGTGACATATCAGGGACTGGGTAAATCCAGGGGTGTAAATGGATCCAATCACAAGTAGACCATCTCAAGCATAATAATATAAAATTATTGACTAAAAGAAAATGATGTGATGTTGAAGGAGCATATGATGTTTTGGCTGGAGTTTATGAAAACCAAGAGTTCTCATCCCTGGACCCAAATGATAGATGTAAACAGGGATTTACAGATTATCTGAATCTGTAGCAAACTGAGATCAAACTTTTTTAACTCACACCATGTAAAAAGATATACAAGATGATAAGATAACATGGCTTGAAATTAAATGATCCCCTAAGCAAGACAAATATGATATACAAACTTACAACCAGTCTAAACTTGCTAAAAGTGGCCTCTTAGCTGCTGGAGTTGACATACCCATGTTTGGTGGCATGGAATGCTTTGTGATTGTTGGGTTACATGACATTTATGATTTGGCCAAGTCATTTGGCTCCCACAACCTTTATCTCACTTTTTCTTTTCAAATAGTTGAAATCCAAGGATTTTCTATGATTTAAGGAACACTGTGTTCACCTGATCCCAGTCAATAAGAAATGAGGTATGGGAAGTGCGAGGGTCCCTGGACTAATCTGGCTATTCTGTGTAAGGTTTCTTGGCTATTTGCCATGTTACATTTTTTTCTTCAACTGATATGGACTTGATAAACTGTCACTGAAAGAACATGGTAACACAACATTAGTGCCATCTCATTTCCAAGAAATCATTTATATGTTTTGTTATGTTATGGGCGAGGGCAATGGAAACATTAGGTAGTCTGCAGTCTTTCTGTCTTGCTCTATGTCAAGAGGGTTTTTACACATTTGCCCTTGAATAATATGCTATTAAAGAACAGAAAACATCCAAGTATCAGTGCATCAAAGGAGACAAGAATGTTGTAATTGACTGTCATATTGACTAATCATCACGGATATAGAAGGAGAGGAAGGTCATCTCATTCTCAAGAAGCCTGGGACCAGGTTATGGCCATAGACCTTAACCACAGACAAACATCTTTGTATACATATCCCTATGATTTTGAAATTCTGAAATTTTGAGGGAATGGCAAGAATATGTGGTCTGGACTTTTGAACCAATTTAAGAAAAGAAATCTCAGCATCTGAATAATAGAATCCATTTAGGCCAAAGTACCTAATAATTCACTTAATCGTATTTTGGACAGAAAATAAAAGGTTTTTGTGGAAATACCATTTTTATAGATATCTGTGTCTTAGAGTTTTATACTTTTTATTAATTATCTTATAAACATATTTAGGGCCGGGCACAGTGGCTCACGCCTATAATCTCAGCACTCTGGGAGGCCAAGACAGGAGGATTGTTGGAGTTCAGGAATTCGAGACCAGCCTCAGCAAGAGCGAAGCCCCATCTCTACTAAAAATAGAAAGAAATTAGCTGGACAACTAAAAATATATAGAAAAAATTAGCTGGGCATGGTGGCACATACCTGTAGTCCCAGCTATTCAGGAGGTTGAGGCAGAAGGATTGCTTGAGCCCAGGAGTTTGAGGTTGCTGTGAACTAGGCTGACACCACGGCACTGTAGCCTGGGCAAGAGAGTGAGACTCTGTCTCAAAAAAAAAAAAAAAAATATTTAGGGCTTGGCAAGGAAAAGTAGTCTCTCCTGATCAGAAGTCATAAATTTCCCTTAAAACTATATGTACTCATACCACAAACATTTCGTAAACACCTACTGTGTTCTAGGAATTGTTTTAGGTTTTAGGTTTGGGTGTGGGGTGGGTGTGAAATACAAAAACAAACAAACAAACAACACCAAAAAAACCTAAGACAAAGTCCCTTCCAAAATTATAGAAATATCATATGATGCAGGTTACTGTACAGGTATTTTAAAGTGCTATGGAAACAGGTAAAGGAGTATTCATCTGCTGGTGGAGAGGGTAAGGGAATTATAAAATGCTTCCTAATGAGGTAGGTCCTGAACTCAGCCTTAGATGATGAGAAAGAGTTAATGAAGGATAATAAGCACGAGAGGGCTGGCGCTCACCTCTGTAGGTATAAAAATCTGCGGTGCTTTTTGAGAAAAGGAGGTAGCATGCTGTGGCTGGAATAAAGGGTAGGTAGTAGGAAATAGAGGTCATGGTCACATTAGAAACCCAAGGTAAGGACTTTGGATCCCAAAGGTCAGGGATTACAAATTCAGATGTTATGGGGCAAAGTTTAACAAACTACATACAGCCTGTGAGCCAAACCAGCCTTCTGCCTGTTTTTGTAAATGAAGTTTTATTGGAACACGGCCATGCTCATTTGTTTATGTATTGTTATGGATGCTGTCTCAGTCACTTTCTATTGCTATAACTGAATACCATACGCTGAGTAATTTATAAAGAGTAGAGGTTTATTTAGCTCATGGTGCTGGAAGCTGCTAAGTCCAAGGTTGAGGGGCCGCTTCTGATGAGGGTCTTCTTACTGCATCATAACATGGCCAAGGGCACCCCATGACGAAAGGGCGGGAGCCTGCAAACTCACTTCTCTCCTCTTCTTTAAAGCCCCCAAACCCATCATGGGGGCCCCATCCTGATGACTTTAATTCTAATTACCTCCCAATGGCCCCACCTCCAAATGCCATCCACATATGAATTTGGGATTAAGTTTCCAACATTTGAAATTTAGGGGCTACATTCAGACGCGATCAGGCACATTCAGGGTAATATAGCCGTAGACTGAGGGACACATTCAAATCATAGCATATGCTTTGGCACTACAGCAGCAGAGCTGGGTATTTGTGACAGAGACTGTATGGCAAAAACAAACAAACAAAACACCTAAAGCATTTATTAGATGGTTGTTACAGGGAAAAAAGTTTACCAACAGCTGATTTAAGACATATAACTTAAATGAATGGAGCAAGCTGGATGGAATGTGTATGCCTTGTGTATGTCTTACATGGTCAGAGGAATCCATAATCCATTCAGAGGAATTAGATCTGAGGTCTCCAGAATACCACCTCTCCCACTGTCCCTCTGTCTCCTAGCCACCAAAATTGGTAGACTTTGATTCTTTTCTCCCCAGCCCACACATCTAGTCTTGATGTTTTTCTCCTTGGATGCCTCATGCATGTGTCATTTCCTCTCTGTCCTGCCTATTACCCCTGCTGGACTGACTTCCCTCTGTCTATATTGATGAGGCTATGGTTCCTGACTGGTCTCCCACTGCCCGTAGTTGGATCCATACTGAGCAGAGATGCTAGTTTTATCTTCCTAAAATGCTGCTCTACACAGCAGAACTATTATTTGATGGTTTTTTCTTTTTCTCATAAGATCAGTTCTAGATGCCTTTGTCAGGTTTTCGAGGCTTCCCAAATCTGCAAAGTCCTGATCTCCCCAATCTTATTCCTGGCTATACTGAGGGAAATAAAACAAAACAAAATAAAATAAACCTAATCTAGACTGTTGTTGTATGTTTCACCAAGTTCGTTTTTACCATTGTCTTATGCTTTACCAAGTTCATTATTTTTACCCATGCGAATGAATTCAGATAATTTGTCTTGCCTGAAAAGCCTTTCTTATCCATCCACAATTCAATTTCTATCCATTCTCCAAAGCCTAGCACAAATTTATTTCTACTAGGAAGCACCCAAACTCCTACAGCCACACTTGCTCTCCTTTTATGGTCCATTTTCATCAAAACTGTTGTCTTCCACCCACAGTTCAGGCCTTCGTGACATACCACGTTGTGGTACTCAAAGTTCCTTTATATGAATTATTTTATCATGACACCTTGATTATGTTTCAAGATCAGGACTCTGTTTCTGCCTCTGCTAAATCAGTTAGCTTAGCACAGTTATTTTGCAGGTAGTCAATAAATACTTGTTGATTGGTGGATTTTTAAACATTGTAGAAGTAAAGAAAAGCAAAAAGTAATAAGCACCGTGATATAATGGTTATAAATGACGTGAAAACCAGTAAGTGTGGTGGCTGAAGCCTGCCGGAGGGTTTTAGTGCTTTTGCACTAAAGTTCCCAGGATGGCAGGCCTGTTGAAGGGTTTCCCAAGGCAGGAGCTTCCTGGC
The DNA here is from genome assembly GCF_041146395.1 of Eulemur rufifrons. Taxonomy (NCBI): domain Eukaryota; kingdom Metazoa; phylum Chordata; class Mammalia; order Primates; family Lemuridae; genus Eulemur; species Eulemur rufifrons. The sequence continues at coordinate 78,395,093 of NC_090999.1, read as the reverse complement.
TGTTCCCTTCCCTGATTCTAAAGTCCAGTGTAAAGTCATATTGAAAAGCCCCAAATTCACCGTCCAGAAAGAAAACCGAAGTTTGTACTGTTTGACAAGTCACCTCAGAGGACGGGCCCTGGGCTCTAACAGATGTCTTCAGTGACCCAAGCATGGGATAAAACATTCCACGGGAGTTCTTGGATCCCAGCACAAGGCCATGTAGGGTGAGTCACGTGGGGCCTGAGAAAAGCCAGATGCTTGGGAAAGCAGTAACAGGAGACACCGAAAATACTGTACGGTCTAGACTGAATGCTTCAGTGGTCTCAAGATAAACAAAGTAGGCCAAGGGTGAAATGTGTGAGCTCAGTCAGCTTTACCCATGAGAGTTCCAGCTCCTATCTTCAGGAAACAGCTAAGGCACGTTTATGCTACCACAGGCAAACTTGGCATGCACTTTACTCGCTTTCTTGCAGACTGATCAGTGTACTTAATTTTATAGGACAACACATTCACACGGCAAGCATTTTCCCAGATTCCTGGGCTTGATCTTGGGGCATATGGAAAGAACTCTTCGCAGGTGTTTCCTTCCTGCAGAAGGTGCACTTAGGTGCCTTCCGTTGCTGAGGAAGCATGAGTATTTTGGAGCGCTGTGCTAGCTGTCTGCTTTCCTCAGGTGTTAACCTGCAGCAGATCAGTTTGATGTTCAGCATGTTTACCAGGAATATAGATTTGCAAAGGTTGAGGAAGGACGGGCTGGGTCTAGGAGAAGCATGAGCTCAGAGCCTCAAGTGCTATACGCAGATGGTGTCAGAGAATGTTATCCTTCATGCAGACATGGGAAATCATCAGTACAAATCTCTCATTTGACAGACTAGGGAAACAATTGTTCCAAAATTAGTGTTGGCAAGATTGTATCACAATACTGTTACCTCCCCATCAAATTATATGGATCCATCCAGGCTTCTGGTACTGTCAGAACAAGGGCCCTGTTCATCTGGGCATACCAACCTGTGCATAAAATATTGCCAGAGCATTGTCTCAGACTTCCCAGGGTCACTTCCTGAGTTGACTTTGTTTCTAGTCATCCTGTTTCTGACCTTCACTTTGATGCTTTGAATCTTGTCCCACTCAGCCCCACCAGCCTGATCAACTTCTTGATTTGTTTTTCTTTTGAGCTTAACTGGAATTTTAATTAACATTCTTCCTCCTGATTGTCCTATGCAAGCCCCTGTTGACATCCTTCCAGGACTTCCCTCCCACACTTGCAGACTCTTCTCCAAAGCATCCCTGATTGGAGACGAACTAACTCCTCTGTCCCACCCTCATCATGACCTTGCCTGGAAAGGCTGTAGTAAGCAGATCTTCAGAAACAGATGTGTAATCAAGTTATGTTAGAAAGACAGGGTCTTATTGCCTAAAAGGTCCAAACTCTCTATCAGTAGTTAGACTATTGCAATGTTTAGTCTAATTATTGACTAGTCAAATTAATGTTGAAATCACCGAGCCCAGCCCTTGGGGACCACAGGTGCCAAGTGACAGAGAAGGTGCCTACAATTGACTTCAATGAGTAAATAAACTTTTGACTCCTTAGAAAAAAAATCTATGTTTGAAATTCAAATCCTACAAATGGAATTCAAAATTAATCTTGTGATCTATTAACACAGTGACTGCATACAGAAGTTAATAAAAATAAATGAAGAAATACAATCAGGCTTATATGTACTCAGTCTTTCGAGGAAAATCAGGAGAAAGTGTATCCACATGAACATAATTTAAGTAAATGCTGTGAGCACTAAAGCAATGCCTTTTAGACTGTCAGCTGTTGAAGCAGTTTTATTAAAATACCTGAGTCTGCATTCCCAAGATAAATTCAATTTTTCATGCCTCTCAGCCCTAATATGGGAAGTTAAGAACTATAAGTAAGCAGTAATGTTTTCTTTTGTTTTGCTTTGTGTTGGTATTTTTTCTTTATTTATTTTCCCCAGCATTGCCTCTGTGATGGTTCAGTCTATTCGATAGAGAAGAAAGCATCTTATAATTTCCTGTCATTGAACTTGTGATTCCACTGTGCTTTCTGCTCAGAAAAACTTCCCCCTGATCTCTGTTCTTTCAAATTAAATGACGCTTTGAAGGACAGGTCAAGTCCTATCTTTTCCTTGAAGCCATCTATGACTGTACCAGCCAACGACGTTTTGTTTTGTTTTGTCTTTTGAACTCTTATATTGCTAATTGTCCTTTCTGCTCTTCTAGCTTTACTTGATTATATGAAGTGGATGCCTGGTAATGAAAATTTACCTGAGCATACAGATCAGCACACAACCTCATCTAGTATTGCTTTATATCAAAATGTAATTCCTTAGTTAGCCATTTAGAATTAATGTTTTAAGAATGTCTTAGTTCTAAGATTAAAAATGATTTCCTTTTGAGAGGATTCTGGGAAGATGGCAGAGTGGGAAGCACAAAGAATCTGTCTCCCCATGTACACAACAACTGAACTGGCAGAAGCTGTCTGATGGAACTATTCTGGAACTCTGGGGTCTAGTGAAAGCTTGCAACTTCCAGAAGGCTTGGATGGTAAACTGTAGTTAATTTCAGTCAATTTCAGCTTTTTGTACAGTAGCAGCTATCCATTCCCCAGCCCTAAGCTATGTGTCAATGTATGCATGTGTTCCTGGAGCAGCTTACAAACAGATTGCAGGAGTCAGGGTGGGAAAAAAGGACCCCGTCCTTCAAATATCAGGGATCTGTGCTCTGATTACTGATTGCTGCTTCTGATCACAGAACTGCTGACAAAAAGGTGAATGTCCATTTTTGTTGTACCTTTCCCCATTGTTGCAAGTCCCTTCCCCTCTGTCTGAAGTGATTTCCAGGGGATTTAAAGGGCTGTTACCTTTCTTCTCTTATGTTTTTCTCTTTTTCCCTTTTTGGGAGCAAGACATTAAAGAATAAGACATCCAAAAACAACTACATATATGGGGAAAATTAGAAAGTAACTATACATGCCCAGGGAAAGACTCAGAAAAGACCTGAGAGGACCTTAAGTATAAACCTCAGGCCGATCCTCAGCCCAGACATGCCCTACAATAATCAGAAAGGCAAGATAAGAACAAAAATCAGCAAACTCTGGGGAAGGTAGAGAAACAGATTTCCAGAATTACCAAAAATTTAGATTCAAATGTCCAGTTTTTAATGAAAAATTACAAAGCACACAAAGAAACAGGAAATTATGGAACATTCAAAGGGGAAAAAATAAATGTACAGAAACTGTCCCTAAAAATGATCTTCTAGACAAAGACTTTAAAATTACCTTGAAGATGAACAAAGAACTAAAGGAAGATGCAGAGAAAGTCAAGGATATGAAGTATAAATAAAATTGAAATATTAATAAAGATGTACAAAACCTAAAAAGAAACCAAGAAGAAACTCTGGAGGTGAAAAGTACAATGACTGAAATAAAAAATTTACTGGAGGGATTCAAAGGCAGATTTGATCAGGCTGAATAAAGAAACAAGACAAGGTGCCCACTTTTACCACTTCTGTTTGATATGGTAATGGAAGATCTAGCCAAAGCAATTAAGCAAGGAAAAAAAGTAAAATTATCCAAATTGGAAAGGAAAAAGTAAAATTATCTCTGTTCATAGATGATATCATCTTATATGTAGAAAGGCCTCAAGATTCCACACACACAAAAAAACCTGTTAGAGCTAATAAATGAATTTAGCAAAATAGCAGGATACAAAGTCAATCCACAAAAATCAGTTGCCTTTTAATACACCAACAATGAACAGCATGAAAAAGAAATTATGAAAAGAATTCCATTTACAACAATGTCAAAGAGAATAAAATACTTAGGAATTAACCAAAGAGCTGAAAGTCTTGTACAATGAAAACTACAAAACATTGATGAAAGAAATTAAAGACATAAATAAATGGAGATAAATAAAGAAGACACAAATAAATGGAAACACATCCAATGTTCATCGGTAGAAAGATTTAGTATTGTTGAGATGTTGATACTACGCAAAATAGCCTTCAATGTAATTCCTATCAAATCCCAATGACATTTTTTGAAGAAATAGAAAAAGCTGTCTTAAAATTTCATGTGGAATCTCAATAAACCCTGAATAGCCAAAACAATCTCAGAAGAGAACAATGCTGGAGGACTCGCACTACCTGATTTCAAAACTTACTGCAAAGATACAGTAATCAAAACAGTATGGTACTGGCATAAAGACAGATATATAAACCAATGGAATAGAACAGAGAGTCCAGAAATAAACTCTTGCATATATAATAAAATGATTGTTGACAAAGATGCCAAGGCTATTCAATGCAGAAAGGACAGTCTTTTTAACTAATGGTGCTGAGAAAACTGGCTATCCATGCAAAAAAATGAAGCTGGAATCTTATCTGACACTATATACAGAAATTAACTCAAAGTAAAAAGGTGGTTACCAGAGGCTGGGAGGGAAGGGAAGAGATTGGGAAAGGGGAGATGTTGATCAAAGAATATAAAGTTTCAGTTAGACTGGAGGAATAAGTCTTAGTGATCTATTATATTAAAATGATAATAAAAATAATAATTATACTGTATAATGCTAATAGTGTATTGCATATTTCAAAATTGCTAAAATAATAGGTTTTTAATTGTCCTCACCATAAGAAAATGATAAGTTGATTAGGTGACAAATATGTCAACTAGCTCAACTGAATCTTTCTCCAATGTATATATAAATCAAATGTCACATTGTACCCCATTAATATATACAATTATTTGTCAAGCAAAAATAAATTAATTTTAAAAAGAAAGTAAAAAAATAAATCAAAATGGATCAAAGACTTAAATGTAAGACCTAAAACTCCAACCATCTTAGAAGAAAACATAAGGGGAAAACTTTATGGCATTGGATTTGGCAATGACTTCTTAGTTATGACAACAAAGGCACAGACAACAAAAGAAAAAATCAACAAATTGGACTTCATAAAAATTTCAAAAAATTGTGCATCAACAGATATCAACAGAGTAAAAAGGCAGCCCACAGAATGGAAGAAAATATTTGCAAATCATACATCTGTTAAGGGACTATTAAATATATTGGTAACCCCTACAGCTCAACAACAAAAAACAAGCAACCCAATTCAAAAATGGGCAAAGGACTTGCATAGATATTTCTCAAAAGAAGATATACAAATTGTCAATAGGCACATAAAAAGACGCCCAATATCACTAATCATTAGGGAAATGCCATTCCAAACTGCACTAAAATACCACCACACACCTGTTAGGATGGCTACTGCTAATAAAAACCCCAGAAAATAATAATTATTGACAAGATATAGAGAAATTGGAACTCTTATGCACTGTTGGTAGGAATGTAAAATGTTACAGACACTATGGAAAATAGTATGGTGGTTCCTCAAAAATTAAAAATAGAATTACCATATGATCCAGCAACTCCACTTCTGGGTATATACCCAAAAGAATTGAAAGCAGCTTCTTGAAGAGATATTTGTGCACCCACATTCACAGCAGTATTATTCACACCAGTTAAAACACTGAAGCAACCTGTGTCCATCAACAGATGAATAGATAAGCACATAGTGGTATTTATATAAAATGAAATATTATTCAGCCTTAAAAAGCAAGGGAATTCTGATGGAGGCTACAACATGGATAAAACTTGAGGACATTACGCTAAGCGAAATAAGCCAGTCACAAAAAGGCAAATACTGTAAGATTCTACTTATATGAGCAACTTAGAGCAGTCAAAATCATAGAGACAAAGTAGAATGGTGTTTTCCAGGGATTAGAGGAGAGAGAGATGGTGAGTTATTGTTTAATGGATACAGAGTTTCAGTTTTACATAGAAAGACCTATGAAGATGGATGATGGTAATGATAGCACAACAGTCTGAATGTATTTAACACCAGTGAGCTGTACACTTAAGGTGGTAAATTTTATGTGTATTTTGTCACAATTTTAAAAAATGGACAAAAACTAGTTAGCAATGAAAAAAATGGCTTCCTTTTAAAACAGATTACAAACTGGCAGCTCATGGACCATTTTCAGTAAAAGAAGTATTATTTTTGCCTTACCAATGTTGGCCTGCCCTATATGTAAAGTCAAATTATTAGATGCTAAATATTTTTAAATTAGGAGATTTCACCAAAAAATATATATTTTGACTATACTTCAGCTATGAGAAGATCCGGCAGCACTGGTCCCTCCTGATCACAGGTAGGAAAGAGCACTCCCTTTAGATGGGGCTGATACTCTCTGGATTGATATAGTCCCTATGTCACTCATGTTTCCACAGCAGGGATGCTGAGTGCCCATTGCCTTCCATCGTCTTCCATTCATCTCCATTCATTCTCCTTACCTGTCTTGTCCCCATAAGCATCTGAGTGTGCAAGTTTCCTCTGCACTAAATTGTTTTTAACCATAATTTATTCTAATTCTGTTTTGCTTTAATCAAATTTAGTAACATTTTTCAACTGCAGTCTTGTCTTCACTTTAGGTGTCAAAATTCTTCTACTTAGCTCACCGGTTGCTGAGCGTCTTCAGGACTTTAAAGCAGCAATTTCATTTCAAAAGCTCTTAACTATTTATCTTGAAATAATCTGTCTTCTTAACACTCATAGTTATTGAAGTACTTCTAATTCACTGTTCTCTGTCTAACCTTTCTTTGAAGAAAAGCTAATTTCTGATCAGTATTGCCTCCTCCATTCAGTTTGGCTTAAGTTAAAAAGAGCAAGATGGTAACATCACACCTGCCCAGGTCCCTAAACACTGGATAGCTACTGATTTTTCAATTAGGAGTGAGAGAAGTCTTCCACAAGTTTGAGGGTCATCCTATGTTCCACATTATGGTAAGTCAGTTCAAGGAAGCAAGAACTGATTCCTCCATGGACCACAAAATTGTCATGATCTTCCCTTTAAATGGGACCCAAGGAGCCAACCTGGCTCTCACAGAAGGCTAAACCTGGGAGACTAGTTGTGCAGCTCAGCAAATTCTCTCCCTGAGCCATACTGTAAATATGCAATCAAATCTCGTGACACTCTGAGCTAATGGAGTTCAACTACTAGAAGGTCTTTGGAGGGCAATCAGGTGCTATTAAAAATATGCTAATGGCAGCTTGTGATCTAGCAGCAGGACCCCAGGATTTGGGGTTGGCATAGCAACTGCCAGCAGATAGTTCACGCAGAACAGGAACAACGGAAAGAATTAGAATGAGCTGCTTAAATGCAAGTGTTAAAGAAAAACGTGGAACACAATTGAGGATCACAGAGAACGTTTGGTGCCCTGAATGGCAAAAACAAACAAAAAATACACATACAAAACACAAGACTTAAAAGTAAAGTGAATGCCTTCCATTCTGCTATGGCAATAGAAGGCCACAGAAGCCAGCCAGTGAGAAGATTTAGTATTTAGCCTGATGGTTTTATAGAGAACCTATGACTCTGTTGAAATGTGTGTGTTTCATATGTGGATGACAGAAGTGTCATATGTGTGTGTGTCTCCTCGCCAAGGCAGAAAGAAGAGGTCTGACAGGGAACAGCTTTTAGCAATCTACTGTATCAAAGGCAGTGCAGATGGCTGTTTTTGCTTTTAGCTTAACTGAATGTCAAAGAAGGAAAATGGGCACCCCCCTACCCCCCGCCCCGCCCCACCCCGCCCCGCTCAAGCACATATCCAACACGTAGAAAGAAGTTGAACTGGGGCTTGTACCAGGTGCACATGCATTACTGGGCAAACATAAAAAACACGTGTGCGTTCCTGTATTTTAGGTGTGGCTTACACTGTTCCCCTCTCTGCCTGAAGCTGGAAGTTTCACAGTAAGTCCGTGTCTGCCACTATGGGCTTGAGATCACAAAGAACGAGATTCTTTCCTGTTTTCTCATTGCACAGATTAACGCCATTGTAAATGATTTCTCCTGGTGGGATGGACAAAAAGCAGGCTAAGTTCACAGTTCCCATTAGCCTTGCTAGCTGATGTGGTTGAGGGTGATGACACAGGGTAAAATAATGTGGAAGAGAGCTGTCAGAGACAGGCAGCGGTGGGAACAACTCCAGGAAAACAGCGATGATATATCTGCGTCCAGCACAAAGGCTCTCACGTGCCAAAGATGGCAATGAAGCCGTGAAAGCATAAAGTAGGCACGCACATCTCTGAGGGCTGAGGGAAAGAGGAAACAGAGAGGCAGACAGACCATGAATTAAGTGAGCTTGGGAATGCAGAGAGGACACTGGGAAAACACATGGAAGCTCAAAGAATAATTTGTATGCAGAAGAGCAGGAGCAGGGCAGAGAAGGAATTCAACCCCTCAAGGATTTATGTTTTAATCCATACTTTTCTTAGCCTAGCCTGAAACCCTTGCTTTGGGAAAAAGTTTTGTCATTTGAAAAATGCACTTTTAAAATGACTTAGGCATAACTTCCTTTCCTTAGTCACTTCCTTCCTTCTCTTTGATACAATAGTTGCTTAAAGAAAAATCAGGGGAGAAAAGCTGGTGGAAATGCGTACATTTTGAAACAATTGCTATTGTCCTAATGGCTATTGTCCTAGACATGTTCCATCTAGCAGGGACTTACAGGTGTTCTGCTGCTGAAAGGACAGACCTAGATATGGCTTCATAGAAATAACATTTGGGGAACTAAGGTTTTGTGGAGACAAACTTAAGTTTATAAAATTTGGGGGCCCTATTTAAGACAAATAATACAGAATAACAATACAAAATTTCTAGGACCCTCCTGGAGCCATGGAAAGGGCCTGGGCAAGTGAGGGCCATGTCGAATACTATCCATTATTTATATGTATTGCCCCGTCTACACCTGTGGGGGACAGGGGAGCACCTTGCAAATAAGGGGCCTTTAGGCAAGGAAAAATAGGGGTCCATCTGTTTTTCCATTTAAACAGTCATGCAAGACACAGCCTGGGCTTAAAACACCCATATTGTTGTCTGCTCATTAGACTGAATTCTGTATCCTGTACTGCTAATAGCACTTCCTGAGGAAATGGGCTGAAATTCCAAGATAATATCACTAAGCAACTAAGTGACTTTAAGGTACCAGGCATAATCCTAGGGATGCCAAAATGACTGCAGTATTTAACCTAAAATAAGATACAATCTCCTCTTGGTCTTGCAGCCGATCTAATAGTGATATGTAAGGTGTGAAATTAAAGCACCCAAAAGGTTCACCTTGAATCTTTCTAGAGGCTAAAGATCGGCAGCTCATTGCTTACATGGTAAGTACAAACTTCATCAGGCTATTACAAATAGTGTGAGGCTTCTAAAGAATGATAGGACTTACCAGAAAATAGAGCACTAACATTACAAGAGGAGTCTTTTGTTTGAGGAATCACAGGAACACCTGTGATTTAGCTCCCTGGGAACTTACGTGGGCCAGTGTCCGTTACTTTCATCACGAGGGGATGTTTTTGTGCTCTGAGGGAGCTCTGAGTCAGGCTCACAGGCTACGAATGGGAGAGCCAGGACTTTCTTCTGCTAGGGCGCCCTCTTGTGAGAATCTCATTAATTGTCTTGCAAGGGAAGGGGACAAATACCGGTTGCCTTCCCAAGACACCATGTGGAGATTTTTCCTACATAGCCTACGTCATCAAGCCTCATCCAGAAATGATCTCTCCTTTCTCTTCTCACTGTGGTAGACTGGTGTTTTTCTAGATTCTTCTGCAACTGTGTGCTGCTTAAGCACAGGGAACCCGAGAGTCCCCTGACAGGCAAAATGAGTATCCTGAGCACAAACTACTTGCGCTCTATTTGCATGTCCTCCTGAATCCTCCTAAATGTACAAGACTATGAATGAATCTGTCCCTTGCCATCTTCCCTTGCTATCCCTCTTCTTCCTTTCAAAGTCTACCTTCCAGATGCACTTGAACTGCCTTCAACACACTTTTCCCTCCAGGCTCTCTCATCACCTCTCTTCTTCATCTGAACCCTGTTTTCTCTAAATCACATCCAAATCTTCATCGCCCTTTAGGTCTCAGCCTAAAAGTCTGGGGAGGGCTGCTGTCATCCTCCAAGCAGGAAGTTGCTACATCTCTTTGATGTTTTCACAGTCCTCTTTTTACTTATCAGCATCTCCCACCAGAACAGGCTCCCCAAGGACAGAAATTCTGTTTCTACCTGTATCGCTCCTGGTTGTGACCCCACAGCCCAGCCCATTGTTCGTCACATAACAGGTGCTAAGGAAGTATTGCATCCGAGAAAGCAGACACCATTCTCTCACGTCGTACACACTCTTCTAACCACTATTGCATACACATTCAATGCAATTTCCAGGCAGTGTTGGATTACTACTGATATAGAGTAAACAATTTCCCAATTATACACACCTACTATGTGTCAAACACAGAACTCAGTGCAGTGCAAAAGGAATTGACAAAGAATGTATAGAGTCCCATAACCAGGGACGAATGGTAACTACAATGTCAAAGGAGGAGAGGAATGATTAGCTAAAGCCTCACCTGTTGTTAGGACCAAATTCTCAATAGATTTACCACTTAGGTGGCCATTGTTAGGAACACTGTCAAGAGCAATTTTAGTTAAGTGGTGAAAATGACTGGCTCTGTGGTCAGTGGCATCAGCTGTGCTAGTTTTAATCACATTTCAAGGTTTCTATGAAGAGTTAGGAAGGAGTAGGTATTTTGTGTCTGTTATAAGAAAGGCCTCTAAACAGGTGTTAGATTTTGTTAAATCTTGGCCTTCATGTGGCCCCAGTGAAAGGGTCTGATTTGGATGGCTTTCTAGTCAGGCTCACAGTGAAGCTTCACATCCCCCCAAATCACTGGGCTTCTTTTGACTACATCTCATTTAGCCTCCTTGGCTTCTCATCGGGCTCAAGAACAATCTAAGATTGTGAGAGTGCACTTTGGAGAAGGGTAATTGCTTTGAATGATTAAAGATGGCCTCCCAGCACTAGTGTTACCATGAGCTCTAAAACCTGCAAATCGAATGATAATTATTCCTGAAGTTTCTTGGCAGCCCTTAAGTGTAATTATCATGTAATCTGCAAGGCACATAATGTTTTCAAAACAAGCATGAATGGGAAAGAAAGCTAATAAGCCACTCCTTTTTTATTAGCATATCCCTGCTCCCAGGTCAAAGGTGACAAGCAATAGGTCATGTCCAGAGAGTGCCTCTTTCTGGTGTGAAGGCACATCACTAGTGACTTGCCCTAGCCACCCCAACATGACAGCCTTGTTTACCTGCTGGCATTGAACAGTGATTCTGTGTTTTTGTGCTTTGTTTCATCTCAGATATTGCAGGTGAGTCCTGCATTTCTGAGGTGAAATAGTCAAGTGAGTCCTAAGGATTTTAAGATTAACTGAGAGCAAATTAACTTTGTCAAGAGTGGTAGATGGAAGGCTTTTGGCTTACTCAGATTGCCATGTAGAAAAGCAAGATTTGGATAAACGGGTCTGTAAAGTCTGTTGGTTCTGCTTCTTATCCAAGACAGGGATTTCACCTGTCTTCCTGGGGAACAGTGTGGTAATTACCTATCTTCTTTGGAGCCAGAACTGCCCAGGTATGAAATGCAACTACTTAAGAAACAGAGCACAACACAATTTTATGGCTCAGTGTAGGAGACCAAGAAAAATGAATCATGTGGCTATTTTGGGACACATTAAGTGAAAGGCAATTTTCAAATCTCAGCCAATCTCCAGCAGAGAAGAGCTTATTTATCTGTGTTGCATGGAGAATGAAATCACTGGATTGTGAGGGCCCACAGGATAGAAGCTGTATGTTGGTCCTCTTGGTTCCACAGGACACAGGTTCTGACACACAGAGGGACCTCCATAGTAACTGAATGAATATGATTCTTTCTCCATACAAAAATCTAAACTGTTTCCAGAACTCCTGGCTTGTAGCAAATTGAAGTAGTGGACAGAAGAGAGAAATGGAAATAAAATTTGGAAGTGTATAGGCTACAACCACTGTCCCCGTGCACATCAAATGTGTTTCTGTTCCCACCCTCATCCTCACCCCACTCCAACATTGTGGAAACTCTGTCATAGCCAGGGAAGGAAGACCTTTCTCTTCAAACTTCTATCTCCCTGGCCAATTGGCCAACATGTCAGGACAGAGTGGGAAGACTCAGTATAGGACATTGCTTCATCTCATACCAGAGATAAAATATGGAGTAAATTAAAAAAAAAATAAAATTTAGTGTTTTGGAAAAAAAAAAAATTCATAAATATATTTAGAAAAACCTAAAGACTCCACCAAAAACTCTTAGATTTTATAAGTGAATTTAGTAAAGTCATAGGATACAAAAGCAACATACAAAAATCAGTAGCATGTCTGTATGGCAACCACAAAGAATCTGAAAAAGAAATCAAAAAAGTAATCCCATTTGTAATAGCTATAAATAAAATAAAATACCTAGGAATAAACTTAACCAAAGGAGTGAAAGGTCTTTACAATAAAAACTATAAAATATTGATGAAAAAAATTAGGACACACACAAAAAAATGAAAGATATTCCATGCTCATGGATTGGAATAATCAATATTGTTAAAATGTCCATATTATCCAAAGCAATCTACAGATTCAATGCAATCCCCATCAAAATATCAATGACATTCTTCACAGAAATAGAAAAAATAATCTTAAAATTTATATGGAACCACAAAAGACCCAGAATAGCCAAAGCTATCCTGAGCAAAAAGAACAAAACTGGAGGAATCACATTACCTGACTTCAAATTATACCATAGAGCTATAGTAAGCAAAACAGCATAGTGCTGGAATGAAAACAGACACATAGACCAATGGAACAGAACAGAGAATCCAGAAATAAAGTCATGCATCTATAGTGAACTTTTTTGTCACAAAGTTGCCAAGAATAAACATTAGAGGAAGGACAGTCTCTTTAATAAATGATGCTGGGAAAACTGGATATCCACATTCAGAAGAATGAAACTAGATTCTTATCTCTTTCCATATACAAAAATTAAATCAAAATGGATTAAAGACTTAAATCTAAGACCTGAAACTGCTAAAAGAAAACATTGGGGAACTGCTCTAGGACATTGGTTTGGGCAATAATTTCTTCAGTAATACCCGAAAAGCATAGGCAACCAAAGAAAAATTGGACAAATGGGATCACATCAAGCTACAAAGCTTCTGCCCAGCAAAAGTAACAATAAATAAGTGAAGAGACAACCCACAGAATGGCAGAAAATATTTACAAACTACCCATCTGATAAGAGATTGATAACTAGAATACATAAGGAACTCAAACAACTCAATAGGAAAAAATCAAATCATCCAATTAAAAACTGGGCAAAAGAGCTCAATAGGCATTTCTGAAAAGACGACATAGAAATGGCCAAGAATTATATGAAAAAATGCTCAACATTATTAGACATCAGGGAAATGCAAATCAAAACTGCAATGACATATCACATTTTATCTCAGTTAAAATAGCTTTTATGAAAAAGACAGGCAACAACGAATGCTGGCAAGGCTGTGAAAAAGGGGAACCCTCATACAATGCTGGTGGGAATATAAATTAGTGCAACCACTGTGGAGAACAGTATGGAGGTTCCCCAAAATACTGAACTACCATATGACCCAGCAGTTGCACTGCTAAGTGTAGGTCCAAAAGAGAGAAAATCAGTATATTGAAAATATATCTCCACTTCCATGTTTATTGCAGCACTATTCACAATAGCCAAGATTTAGAAAGAAACTGAGTGCATATCTATGAATAAATGGATAAAGAAAACGTGGTACATACACACAATAGAATACTATTCAGCCATAAAAAGAATGAAATCCTGTCATTTATAATGACATGGATGGAACTAGAGAACATTATGTTATGTGAAATAAGCCAAACACAGGAAGACAAATCTTGCATGTTCTCACTCGTATGTGGGAGCTAAATATTAAAAACAATTGCTCTCATGGAGACAAAGAGTTAAATGATGATTACCAGAGGCTAGGAAGGGTAGTGGGAAAGAAGGGGGATAAACTGGGGATGGTTAATGGGTGTAAAAATATTGTTAGATAATTAGATAGAATGAACAATATTTGATAGCCCAACAAAGTGATTATAGTCAACAATAAGTTTTGGTATACTTTAAAATAACTAAATGAGTGGAATTGAATGCTCCTAACAGAAATAAATTATAAATGCTTGGGGGACAGATACCCCAATTACCCTGATTTGATTATTACACACTGCCTGCCTGTATCAAAACATCACATGTACCCTATAAATATATGCAACTATTATGTACCCATAATTGTTAAAAATTTAAAATTTTTTTTTAAAATGAAAAATACAAGCCCATTTACAACAGCTACAAGAAAAATCCTCAGAATAAATTGAAGGAGGTGAAAGATCTCTATAAGGAAAACTACAAAACACTGATGAAAGAAATTGAAGATGATGCAAATAAATGGACAGACATCTCATGGTCATGGATTGGAAGAATTAACATCCTGAAAATGACCATATTGCCTAAAGCAATCCACAGATTTAAAGCAATCCCTATCAAAATACCAATGTTGTTCATTACAGAATTAGAAAAAGCAATCCTGAAATTCATATGGAACCAAAAAAGAGCCCAAATCGCCAAAGCAATCCTGCTCAAAAACAATAAAGCTAGAGGTATCACATTACCTGACTTTAAAATATATTACAAGGCAATAGTAACCAAAACAACATGGTATTGTTATAAAAATAGACACATAGACCAATGAAACAGAATAGACAACCCAGGAATAATGCCACATGATCTGTGACAAAACCAACAAGAACTTATATTAGGAAAAGGGCTTCCTCTTTATTAAATGATGCTGGGAAAATTGGATAGCCACAAGCAGAAAAATGAAATTGGACCCCTATCTTTCACCACATACAAAAGTCAACTCAAAATAGATTAAAGACTTAAACATAAGACCTGAAACTATACAAATACTAGAAGAAAATCTAGGGAAAATTCTCCTTGACATTAATTTAGGCAAAGAATTTATGACTAAAACCTCAAAAGCATAGGCAACAAAACCAAAAATAAACAAATAGGACTTAAACCAAAAAACTTCTGTACAGCAAAAGAAACAACCAGCAGAGTGAAGAGACAATCTGTTGAATGGGAGAAAATGTTTGCAAAGTATTCATCTGACAGGGGATTAATATACAGAATATACAAGGAACTCAAACAACTCAATAGGCAAAAAAATAATCCCATTAAAAAGTTGGCAAAGGACATGAATAGACATTTCTCAAAAGAAAACATACAAATGGCCAACAGATATATGAAAAAAACATTCAACCTCACTAACCATTACAGAAATGCAAATCAAAACCAAAACGAAATATCACCTTACCCCAGTCAGAATACATTATTAAAAAGATGAAAAATAACAGATATTTGTGAGGATGTGGATGAAAGGAGCTCTTCTACACTGTTGGTGGGAATATAAACTAGTACAGCCACTATGGAAAACAGTATGGAGATTTCTCAAAAAACTGAAAATAGAGTTATGATTTGATCCAGCAATCCCACTATTTGTTATCTACCCAAAGTAAAACAAATCAATATGTCAAAGTGATACCTGCACTTGCATGTTTATTGCAGCACTATTCACAACAGCATAGATATGGAATCAACCTAAGTGTTTACCAACAGATTAATGGATAAAGAAATTGTGGTATATATACACAAGGGAATACTATTCTGCCATAAAAAGAATCAAATCATGTCATTTGCAGCAACATGGATAGAACCAGATGTCATTATCTTAAGTGAAACAACTTAGACACAGAAAGATAAACATCACTTGTTCTCACTTATATGTGGAAGCTAAAAAATTTGAACACATGGAGGTAAAAGTGGAAAAACAGATAACAGAGACTGAGAGGGGCTAATGTGGGTAAGGGAGGGAGGATGAAGAAAAGTGGGTTAAAGTTTACACACATACAGTAGGATAGAAAGAATAAATTCAAGATTTGATAGTACAGTAGAATAACTATTCTGAAAAATGTACTATAGTCAGGAGATGGACACCCTGAATATCACAACTTGATCACTACACATTATATAAATGTAACAAAATTTCTCAAGTACTTCATAAATTTGCACAAATAAAAATAAATAATTAAAACATATTTCAATAAAAATTGGGAAATATAGGAAAACAGAAAGACTTGAAAGTAACCTGGAATTACTCTAGCTGACTTTTGTTAACATTTTTATCATATTTCCTTCTTATGTTTTTTCTAAGTAGTATTTGGTGTATTTTCCTGTAATTGCATGCATATATCACATCTAGTTGTATCTTATTTTAACTTAAGTCATAATTCCCTGTAATACCACTATACACCCTTAATAAGTATTTTTTAATAGCCAGAGGATGATAGGTTCATCATTTATGTACCCATTGCTTTATGGTGGAAACATTTTCCAATTTTTACCATTCACCAATAGTGCTATGAGAAACATCCTATGCATATGGTATTTTCTTTCTTTGAAATTATATTTTTAGGGAAAAATATTATGATGTAGGGTTAGGTGAAGAGTTCTTAGGAAAGACACCAAAATAGGATCTGTAAAGAAAAGAAAAGTTAACCAATTGGACCTCATCAAATTAAAAACCTTTGCTCTGCTTGAGATACTGCCAAGGGAATGAAGAGACAAGCTACAGGCTTAGAGAATATGTTTACAAATCATCGATCTGACAAAGGCTATGTATCCAAAATAAATGAAGAACTATCAAAGCTCATCGATAAGAAAAAAAACACGCAATTTAAAAATGGGCAAAAGACTAGAATAGACACTTTACTGAAGAGGATACATGGATGTCAGACAAACACATGAAAAGATGTTCAACACCATTAACCACTAGATAAATTCAAATAAAATCATAATTAGATATCACTATACATCTTTTGGAATGGCTAAAATAAAAAATGTAACAATACCAAATGCTGAGGAGGAATTAGAACTCTAAAACATTGCTGGTGGAAGGCAGAATGATAAAGCCATTCTGGAAAATACTTTTATAGTTTTCCAAAAAGTTAAATATACTCTTACCATCTTACCCAGCAACTCTACTCCTAGAATAATAGAAACTTAATATTCACACAAAAATGTGTACACATGTTTTCATATAGCTTTATCTGTGAAAGCCAAAAACTGGAAATGACTCAGTGTCCTTCAGTGAGCAAATGGATAAGCAAACAGTGGTGAATACACACAATGGAATAGTACTAAGCAGTAAAAATGTAACAATGATACATTGAACAATGAACAATGTTCAATGAACAAACTATTGATATACTAAACAACTTAGATAAATGTTAAAATCATTCTGTGGAGAGAAGCCAGTCTCAAAGGGTTACATATTGTATGGTTGATATCATTTATTTGAAATTCTCAAGAAGATAAACCTATAATGATAGAAACCAAATCAGTGGCTGCTAGGAGCTAAGGCTAGGGGTGTTACTATAAAGGGATAGTCTGAGGGAGTTTTTTGGATGATGGGAGAGTTCAGTATCCTGATTGTGGTTATGGTTACATGAATCTATACATATGTTAAGCCTCATAGAATTCTACTTCAAAAGGAAAAAAGGTTAATTTTACTGTATGATCATTTTTAAAGATTAAGCTAAATTTAAAAAGGACTTTTTTTTTTTTAGGGAAAATCACCAAAAGCTGAATAAATGAGGCAGACAGCAGTCATAGAATGAAAGAGCCATATGGAGTTTCATTAGATATTTAGCTCAGTTCATGTGGAAACCAAGATGTGATGGAGCTTGTCCAAGGTCATTGGCAAGCCTGGGATGAATGAGAAGGCAAAGTTACACCCTCCTGCTTCAGTGCTGTTTCCAGGAAATGTTTAAGTGTCTTCAACTGACAGATGTGCTGTGGAGAGTTGCACGATAACTAACTTTCTTCTCATGAATCCAGTTTTGAGAGGATGTGGTGGGGAGGGGGCGCAGAGGGAAACTGCTTCCTGGTACTTTAGAAAATCAGTCCCAATCTGCAGAAAAACTTGTTTTAATCAGTCTGTGATCATGTGTTTTCTGAGCAAACAGGATTAGTTCTGTAGGGTTGCTGTTCCCAGCACTGTGTTAGAAGTAAAAGAAGTCCAGAAAGCTGGTCCTTAGTTGGCTGATGAAAGCTTCCAGTATAGAGGAAAGACTAAGAAATTATGACAAATTGTAAGACCTGAAAACCTTATAGAATTGTATGATTATTCCCCAAAATGCAGACAAATGAAGCAATCCAATATTTTATATCATTGAATTTTTTTATTAATTATATATGAATTTAGGAATTTAAATATGGAGATTCTTAAGGGAAATTTATTTATTTTTTTACCCTCTGATGTGCTATTTCATGGTTGTTAAATGTTTCACTCAAGACTGAAGAGAATGTTTAATATATTTTTCTATCTTGTTTTGTTTAGGATGACAAATAATCATAAAAGATATGGCAAAAAGTTTTAATTCAACTATCATATATATTCATAAATGTTTGTTTCATTTCCCATTTTTTTTCTCTAGCTTTTCTTATAGTCTCATTGTCACTGAAAACCTCAGGGTAATAAAGCAGCGTAGATATGTTAATAAATAAAACAATTGCAACTCTAAATAAATCAACCAAGAAATAAAATGGTAACTACATTACCAACTTCTTGTATATTGTAATACTGGATCACATACACTGTAAAAATTGAAATCTTAATAAGAAAAATATTATATATCTAGGTGGATTTGTGTCAAGAAATCTATGACACTAACAATCTAAAAATTTCTTAACAAACTGTCATACCTTGAAATATTAAAAATCTATTATATTTTTCAAACTTAGTTAATATTATTCAAATAAGAGAGTTGAAGTGATAGATTTTTAAAGCTGTAGGACACTTTAGAGATACCTTGTTACCGACCTTACAGATGAAGAGATTGAGGCATAGAGTCACACGGCTAGTTTGTGGCAAAACTGCTGCCTCCCAGTCTCCAGAAGTCAGTGCCTCACTTTCTTCCCTCTGCTCTTGAATGGTTCTCCTCAGGGCTCTAAAAGTGAAAAATTTTTTCTGACTAGTTGGGAAAACTTTCTCATCAGTCAGATGGTCTTCTGGTAACATGGCCTAAAAACAAACAGAATATTTTCTTCCTAAATTTTTAGAGCACTGTGTTTTAGGGACAACAAGAAGGATTGTCCAAGTTGTAGAGATTTCTGTAATGTATGCTGCTATGTAAACAACTATGCCATTGTTTGAGAAATCCTACAAATATTGTAGTCTAACCATGCTAATTCTCTAACCCAATACCGTAAATTTCATTTTTCATCTGTCAAATAATGTCAAAGTCATCTCTAAATGAAAAGTCCATATTTAAGAAAGGTATGACTCTATGCTAAATGAAAATAGCCAGACACAGGAAAATACTGTATGATCTCATTTATATGTGGAATATAAAAAAAGTTGAATACATAGAAAAAAAGAGTAGGAAGGTAGTTACGAGAAAGGAAGCCCAGGGGTGAGGGGGAGGGGGAGATATAGGTGAAAGGGTACAAAGTTGCCATTATGTAGGATGAATAAGTCTACTATCTAATGTATAACACGAAGATTACAATTAATTCTATTGTGTCGTATACTAGAAATTTGCTAAGAGAGTAGATTTCAGGTGCTCCTACCACATGCAAAAAAAGAAAGGCAACTATATGAGGAGATGACTATGTTAATTTTCTTGAATGTAGTAATCATTGCACTATGTAAATGTATATCAAAACATCATTTTGAACACCTTAAATATAGACAACAAAAGAAACAAAGAAAAGTATGATTCATTGGACATAAAATTCCTGCTGCTGGGTTTAAGAATTTGGGTTGAGGTTTCAAGATGTCAAATTTGAGGAGAAGGTGAATAAAATAAAAGAGAAAGAAAGAAGTCTTACCATTTGGACTATGAGGTTGTTGAGGAAAGAGGTGGGAAAACTGTTTTAGATTCTGAGCAAAAATTCTATGAGTATTTCCTTAGAACTAATATTAGTTATGGTGAGCTCAGGTCAGTTCAGTTTGGTCTAAATTCATTGTTGGCTTAACAGGCGTGGAGGGGATGGCCTACAAACTCCAATACCATGTATTATTGATCTACAGTAGAATATATTCTGTGCCCAACCACTTACAAATAGCCCAACTGTTCTTAAGCTGAGGACTTGTCTGCATTCAAGAGGCAGAATTTCTTTCTTTCTTTGGAATATGTAGAAACCCAATGGAAAACTTAATTTACTGGCCCTATGTGTATATTTCTCCTGTGTTCCTGCTCATAAGCCTATTTTCTCATGATCTTTTTCTACTTAAAAAGTTAGAGTTTAATTGGGATGGGGAAAGATGGTGGCTTATGAATTTCTGTTGGGCACCAGGAGAGGAACCATATAAGTGGGTAGCCCTTCAGGAGGCCATTTTATAGAGCCCCTTCTTGAGTATTTTGTGCCCCCAGAACAATTCTGGAATTGTCATTGTGTCCCTTTGAAGGGAAGACATCTGACCGGTAAATTCATTCACAGTTAAGAATAAGGGATTTTGATTGCCATCCCTCTGAAGGATATTTATATTTTAAGAGAAAGAAATACAAAAACTAAAAGAAAAAAATCAGTGAATGAGAAATTTTATGTAAAGTGTATAGATGTGATGTGTATATGATTCTATATGATACATATACATATATATTCTCCCATCTATGTGAGAGACATTTTGGAGTGAAATGGCTTTTCTGGAGCCTTTTAAATTGTGCCACTGAAACCTTCCATAAGGCTGTTTTGAGGCTCAATAATGGCCAGAATTTCCTTTCAGATTTGGGTCCTGCTTTATGAATGTACTTGGTCAAAGGTTTGGGATGTCTCCTGGATAAGCAGTTCCTCTCATTCAATAACACAAACAATGGTAATGTCTTTAGTGGGAAAGACTGTTTCCGGCATCTGATACATGGCATGGTATCGAGGAGATGTATCATACAAGATGTAGAATGAATGGACGAATGAAAGCTCACGAAGGACGCAAAGAAAGACCCATGACAATGGTGATCTATATGTCTTAGTAGGTGGAAGCCTCACATTGACCACTACCCCTCTTCTATAAATGTTTAAGATAATTTTGTAATGGGGGGGAGGGAAGCACACACATATATACAGTCCACAAAAGAAATATAAAAAGTGGAAAAGTCATTCAAGGAAGGCTTGGTAAGGATGGCATTGTGTTCACTCATTCAATCATTGAATAATTTATTTTGAAAATATTTTTTGAGCTTCTATCATGTTTCTGGCACTGTCCTAGGCATTTGAGGACTGCCGTCAGAGCTTACAATTGGGTTTGGATGCACAACAGGCAGTCCTTCTTGAACATTGTCACGGAGAACATTGAGGGAGGCTCCAAGGAATAGTGAATGGGCACTTTTCTGGAGGTCATGAATGTAGGCAATGTATGACTGTCCCCCAAGTCAAGATGCCAAGAAGACATGTTCAAGAGATACCATATGTAGCAATGTATAAGAGCATACTAGTGTTCTGTATCTGTCACTCTGATTTCAGAAGTTTGTTCCCAGGATTTCAAAGAATAATTTCCCTCTGGTCTGCTAACAAGATTTGGCTTTCTCCATAAAAATTCTAGAAGAAAATGTAGGAAAAACTTTTCTAGACATTAGCCTAGGCAAAGAATTTATGACTAAGACCCCAAAGGCAAATACAGCAATAAGAAAAACAAATAAATGGACTTGATTAAATTAAAAAGCTTCTGACTACAAAGGAAATAATCAACAGAGTAAATAGACAACCGACAGAATGGGAGAAAATATTCACAAAATATATATATGAAAAAGGGCTAATATTCAGAGTCTACAAAGAACTCAAACAAATCAGCCAGAAAGAAAACCCATTAATAAGTGAGCAAAAGACATGAACAGAAGCTTTTCAAAAGAAAATAGACAAATGGCCAATACATATATGAAAAAATGCTCAACATCACTAATCATCAGCAAAATGCAAATTAAAATTAAAATGAGATATCACCTCACCCCTGTCAGAATGGCTATTACTAAAAAGCCAAAAAACAGTAGATGCTAGTGTGGATGCAGAGAGAAAGGAACTTTTTTACCCTGTTGGTGGGACTGCAAATTAGTACAATAACTATGGAAAACAGTATGGAGATTTCTCAAAGAAATAAATGTAGACTTACCATTCCACCCAGCAATCCCACGACTGGATATCTACCAATAGGAAAAGAAGTCATTTTATCAAAAAGACTCCTACTGGGAGGCCGAGGTGGGCGGATCGTTTGAGCTCAGGAGTTCGAGACCAGCCTGAGCAAGAGCGAGACCCCATCTCTACTAAAAATAGAAAGAAATTATATGGACAGCTAAAAATATATATAGAAAAAATTAGCCGGGCATGGTGGCGCATGCCTGTAGTCCCAGCTACTCGGGAGGCTGAGGCAGGAGGATCGCCTGAGCCCAGGAGTTTGAGGTTGCTGTGAGCTAGGCTGACGCCACGGCACTCACTCTAGCCTGGGCAACAGAGTGAGACTCTGTCTCAAAAAAAAAAAAAAAAAAAAAAAAAAAAAAAAAAAAAGACTCCTACACTAGAATGTCTATTGCAGCACAATTCACAATTGCAAAGATGTGTAATCAACCTAAGTGTTCATCAATTCAAGAATGGATTAGAATGGAATGTATACACACACACACACCACACACATGCACACCATGGACTACTACTCAGTCATAAAAAAGAATCAAATAATGTCTTTTGCAGCAAACTAGAGGGAACTGGAGACCATTATTCTAAGTGAAGTATATCTCAGGAATGGAAAAACAAACACCACATGTACCCTGTAATAATTGGGAGCTAATCAATGGGGACACACGGGCACAAAGAGATGTAAAGGTCATTGGAAATCAAGAACAGAAATAGGGAGGAAAGGAGGGGTAAAAACTTACCTATTGGGTACAGTGAACACTATTTGGGTGATGGGCACATTAAAAGCCCCAACTTAAGCATTATAAATGGTATCCATATAACAAAAACATTTGTACCCTCTTAATATTTTGAAATAAACCACCCCAACCCCTGCCTACCCGCCAAAAAAGATTTGGCTTTATTTCCTTTCAGAAGGATCTGAAAACTATTTTGATGTTAGAGCCATGGCATGATATTGAGTCCCTTAAAAAGGAAAGAGAGAGGCAGACACAGAGAGGTAGAGAAAGATGTTTCTTTTGTTGATACATCATGTGTTTTTGCAGAACTGTGCCAAACCCGTCACTCATTGCTTTCACTAATCTATTTAAAAGAGAAATAAAAGTTATCATAGGTTTGTCCATTTTGCTCTTTATTATGTATGTATAGAGCTAGAGAAAATCTCTAAGCTAAGGGATATTTTATTTGTCTGCTACCCTGTGACTATGCCTATATTACCTCAATATTTGGTTTGAAGAAGTAACAGAAAAATGTGATAATGACTCCACTGCAAAATCAATTCAGGGAAGTATTTCAGGAGAAGTAATTTAGTTTTTTTTTTTTTTTTTTTTTTTTTGTAGGAAAAGAGTCTTTCCTACAAAGTAAGTGTATGGTGTTGGAAGAAAACAATTATAATTGAGTTGCATGTATCTGAAACTTTTCTGTAGCTTGGCTTGTGAGTGGCCAGCTGTGTGTGAATGCCAGCTGATAACTAGCAGTAAACGTTCAATGAATGAATGATGCTCTTGAACCACAGAAACATTGTCTATCCCTATAAATATTTAAAGATTTAAGTAGATAATCATTATGTCGAAATTTCAGCTTAGTATAAGGAAAAATTTTCTCAAATTAATTTCATTCAAAAATGGAAGAGAAAAATTATCTTTTTTTAAAAAAGGAATGGGTTACTTTGTAGAATATTTACTCTCCAATTATGTGTGCAAGCAGAAGCAGAAACACTATTGATTGAAGGAATTTTGTAGAGGGCATGAATATACAACATCTAAGATTACTTACAACTCATTCACTTTATAATAGAATTCAATGATTCTCTGCTAAACATGTTGCCCCTTATTATTCAAAGCATTAATCTCTTATTAATTTATTTCTTCATTTCTTCCTTTCTCAAAGGAAGCATCAATCAAAAGCATTGGCAAAAAATATTGATGAAAATTGATGTAAGCCCTATAGCTTCAAGCTAGGACATATTTTTATATATAGCACATATATTCATATATATGACATGATTTTAAAAGATTCCCAGACCTCAGTTCTATAATTGGTTTATTTGGATATCAATTAATATCTTTTATCTGTCATGAATATCGAGTGCCAAGCAGTGACATCTAGTCATTAAGATCAGCAAAACACCCTAATTGACTTTTTCTATTCCATTTACTACTGAAAGGAATTGCTTATTTGGTGATTATGTCTACAACTTGGCAAAGGATCTAGACACCATTGAAACTGATGTAAATAAGCTCCTAGAAGCAAGCCTCAGGTAGGAGTTCATATTTGCAATTTTTTCACATTAAACTTTCACTTAATGAAATAATAACAATTTGATAAGTATTTATACAGAAATTTATAGTTTGTAAAGCAACTCCACATACATATTTGATATAGTGCTTTTTACATCTTATTATAGCCTCACAACAATCTTGCTGTTATTATCATTTTACAGATAAGAACATTTAAGCTCAAAATAGTTCGGTGACTTTTCCAAAGTTATCAAAATAATAAGTGATTGCGAGTGAAAACTCAGTTTTCTGATTCCTAATTCCACATTCTTTCCCCACTTTATTAATAATTAATAAATGTTCTCATCAGTTTCCTCAGAGGTAACTGAGTTAATGAGGTTCATTAATTTTTATTTGAATGCTCTTCAATGTAAAATGTAGGAATGTGATAAATGTAAATACTATAGAAATAGGCCCTGTAGAAACAGATTGTTGGCTTTAAAAAATTTTCTCAAAGTCCCTTTAGAAATTACAACAATCACATATAAATTTTTAATAAACATAAGAAGCACTTAAATGTTTACAAGATCTTCTACTATGTAATGAAACTGCAAATCAAACTGTAGTATAATCCAAAATAGTAATATATCACGGCTGTGTCTATATGACTCTAAAACAGTTGTTCTATTTTTAATTTGATATTGCTAATTATTTAATTAACCTTTCTATCCTTTGGTCGTATCTTTGACATAGCAGAAGGCCTCTATCTAAAGAAACATAAATACACAAATGAAAATTGAAGAATTCAGCACAAAATATCTGATTTATCTTGGATAAATTATTTTGCTAATCACTTTTTAAAAAATATTTGTCTTCAGGGTCTACTGAAGACCTAGAGCTTCTTGAGCACTGAAGCTGTATCTAGATTACATTTTTCTCCAACACATTGTTAGAAATGGAGGAGTGGTTCAACAAGTATGTATTGACTTGAATCAGATGTTAAACAGATGAGCTTCTACAATATCCTACTCTATGATCTTTGACAATTTTCCACAGCTGTTTACTTTCTCAACAAAATGAGAGCCATCACTTTTAACATGGATGACGACTCCTTCTTTTCTAAAACCGTCTCATTCCTTGGCTTGAGAACACCGCTCTCCTGGTTTCCAGCTCTCCGTCTTGCTTTGCCTCAGTCTTTCCCTTTAATGTTGATGCTTCCCAGGATCCCCTTTTCTACCTCTTTCTGTTCCCTTCCCACATTACCCCTGGGTATTTCCATGTGCTAATAATTTCTAAATCTCTATCTGTAGTTCATAGCTTTCAGTTGAGATCTAGACCCATATAACTAGCTGCCCACTGGATAGCTTCGCCACTTCAATTGAATATTGCACAGACACCTCAAGCTGACCTTAATCTCTTTCTCCACAACTGACTTCTCGTGTTATATCTGTCATTCACTTAGGCTTCCAAGTCAGAAACTTTGACGCCCTCTATCCCCTATTCTCCACTTCTCTAAACCATTATGTCCTGGTAAATCTTCCTCCTTAATATCTCCTCACATTGATCTCGTTTCTCCATCCTCACTATCACAACTTTTGTAGAGGCTCTTATCCTTTCTCTTAAATGATTTGGCCTCCCAACCCATTCTCCATGCTATAGCCTGAGTTCTCATTATAAAGTGAAAATGTGATCAGGTCCCTTCTTACTTAAATTATACCTCACTGGCTCACACTTGCCCTTGGGATAAAATGCAGCTTCTTGGTAAGAGCCTCCGAAGCTTTCCATGATCTGATCCTTTCTCCCTCCTCTAGCTTCTTCCCTTGTCCTTGTTTTCTAGTGCAAGCCACAATAATCTACTTTTGTTTTTCCATATATGCCATCTTCCCTTGTGCATCTATACCACTATAAGTGTCCCATACTTTCAGGTCAGAAATGAAGAAAGGAGGTAAGGAGGACATACCCCACTGTAGCAGATTGGAAGAAACAAGACGTCCAGGAGAGTGTAGTAGTAGCAGTTTCCAAGAGGAGAGGAAGATAGGCTGGGTCCTAAAGATCTGTGGTTAATAAGAAAACAAGAGTGTAGTTTGGAGGTTGGAACATCCTTGTGGGTATATTGAATAGAAAAGACAAGGGAAATGTGTGGAGAAGAAAGAGGAAATGTTACCCACAGCCAACTTGAGAGCTAAGGGAACCACTGAAACTTTCTTGATCTCCTGATTCCCATAGTTCTCCAGTAGGTGACATTTCACCTATCTTCTCCTGCCCTTTCCTCCCCTAATTAATTACAAAATTAATAGTGGCTAGTATTTACTGAGAATTCAATATGCACCAACAATTTTTCTTAGGGATTTGTGTAATGTCTTATTTAATTCTCTCATCAACCTTATGAGGCAGGTGGTTTTAGCTTCCTCTCACAGATGAGAACACTGATGAATATGAAGGTCAAATGACCTGGAATAACTTTCCAAGCTAGCAACGCTAGGAAGGAGAGTGATTTGATCATGTATCTGTCTAGAATCAGAGTTAAAGAAAACTGACATCTCTTAGACAGCCCAGCTCTCTGATCTGTAGGTAAGAGCTTTGTTTTTATGGAAGTTATTTTATTGTAAGACACTTCTTTTATGACTGATACTAAATGTAAATTTTGTCTTTTATTTAATTATTTCCATATGCATACTATGAACTTCTTGAGAAAAACTGGAGCACTATGACTATCTTTGTTAGACTATTCTTTTCCCCTTTACAGCAGATACACAGATTGTGAAATGGTTAATTGCAGCAGTTTGAGCTATCTTAACTGAATTGAATTTATTCAAAGCTAATTCAATCAACTGATTCAATGGCCTTACAGAGACATGACCTTTCTCATGAGGGAACTAGAGATACAATTTATTAATAACAGTATTCCAAACCTCTATGTGTATAAACAAAAATCTGAAACTTGAAGTACACCAAAGAAATGAAACACTGTGGAACTAGAAGTAGTAGAGTATATTAACAGCAATGCTTCCCCAGCCTCAGAACCTAATGTCACACCAAATTAGTAAGTTGTCAGCTACAAAAGAACAGAGATTTTTTTTTCAAGCATCCAAATGTATACTTACTTCTTTTCTTTATACCAAAGATATTTAGAAGGAAACATTTTAAAAACCAATACAAATAACCAGCCTCATACAGACAAGACTCAATCACAGACTCAAACTTAAACATTCTCAAAAAAAATTCTTACATATTCTGCCCTTGAGAATCCATCTTCTCATGCAACTGATTTTCAACCTAGCAGACATATTGCATCAATCCCCCTGTGAACAAATCAGATAATTATATTAAAATACACTGTAATTGAGAGAAATGAGGCAGTGGAAGAATAGAATATGTGGGGGAGAGGTATATGTAAAACAGTGGGTCAGAAAGAAATAGGGTTCATTTTGACAAATCTACCCTATTTTTACTTAGAAATAAATTCTTATGCTCTAACCAGAGCAAAATGAATTCAGAGGCGCTTCATCATTAGGCATGTACATGATGCTATGTCTTTGTCGTCTGAACAAAATTGGCTTTTTGAGAATTGGCCACTGAGAATTTTTAGCAACATACTATTAACTCTTCAATGTGAATGAGATCCACAGAGTAAACTACTGGTGCTGTGTACAAAATATCCTACTCTAGTGACCAACAGAGATAACTGTTGGTCCACAATTGTCTAAATTAATCTAAGGAATAGAATGAAACATTTGGCTTATATAAAACATCAACTACACTATATTCCACATTTTGTGTGTATCGTATGTGTGTGTTAGCCTATCAAAATTCAAGGTAATAGCTAGGCTGTGTCTATAGTCAACAACACAATAAGGAAAAGGATGTTGGCATGGTATTTTCAGCCACCTGGATGGCTAAATAGGATTACTGCTAAGAGCCAACTAGAAATTATCTAGTGGATTTAATCAAAACAGATACTAGTTCAGAATAACTCAGACCAAAAGAATATTTCCTCTAGTTAGAGAGTAATTTTAGGAGGGATTTTGAAATCAATGCAAATCATGTCTTCAAGGATTCCCTTCACTGTGTGAAGGCAAAAGCTCTGTCCTATATAGAATCAATGATGGAACTATTTGAAGAGCAGTCAGGATTTTGCTGATGAGTAGTGGGAATCATTGTATTACTTGAATTTCTTTTCCAGGAGCTGTGATCACAGCACCCATGAAGGTTCTTCTTTGTTCTTACCATCCATGAGTGTTCCTAAAAGAGAAAGTAGAAAATTTTACTGCCAAAACTACAAAAGTTTTGTAAAAAATTGCCCAGTCTTTGCACTTAGTTTAAACTGAATATTAGTGTATCAAATTAGAACTCTGATCACTTAAATTAAGAACACACGTAAGCTATTTAAATTAACCAAAGACAAAGCAAACAAATAGAAAAACAAGTTATATGTGGCAGATGCTGTGGGGAAAAGTAAGTGCATTGATTGATGCAATTGGTCAGTTTGATGCAAAGGTCAAGTTCGTGAGAGTAGTCAAAATAGCCTCTATGAGTTGCTAAGATTTACTTCAGTTTAACAAATATTTATTCTGCATTCCCAACCCTGTGATCATCATTGTCCTAAGTGATAGAATAAGACATTTTCCCTGCCCCAAATGTCTTAAACATACAAATTGATACTTGCAGTTTAGTTCCATACATTGGTGGTGAACATATGAACAAAAATTAGAATTTCCATAGCTGTTGCAGTTAAAAAATTGAGCATGGGGGAAAAAAGAGAATCAGAAAATATATCACATTTTCTGTGACCAAAGATGGAATTTAAAGATAAATACTGACCAAGATGGCTCGAATATTCCCCTCAGCTTGATTAAGTTTACATAGGCTGCTTTCTCCTTCTAGGCCCTTGACTGCCCTTTCCTAGAGCATTTACTTCAGAAAACTTGTTATTGCAAATTCTTTCGCTACCCTCTTTGGGACATAAATCTTTTTAAAAGTCTCTTGCCAGTTCCACAGCTCAGGACTGTCTTTCTCAAGGACCGTGAAGCCATTTCTTTGAAATGTAGTCATCAAGGAAGACACAGCCCTGTCCGTGGGAGAATAGGAGCCTAACTTCCCTGGGAACCAGTTAGCAAGCACAGGTGGACTAATCATAGGAAAAAACATTTGCGAGCTCAGACATAACTCAATGTTCTGTACATATCCCATTGATCAACAGTGGACAACCCTGTATTTAAAATGCAAATGTTTAGGACCTGCAGATACAGAGACTAAAATAGTTTGTATTTATAAATTAGAGCGCTGACCCTTAAACTTGCACAGGCTGCTAGATGAGTCACTGATAACCTCCCCAGCATCCAGCCTCTCTTCTGCCTCCGTGTTTCTGCCGCTGCCTGTGCCCCAATCATGTCAGTCCATAGCATTGCCTGTCGTACAGCGCACAGTTAACCAGAGGGAGGCTGGAGTTACCCATCATTAGCTAGCAATGTGGTGGGAAGACCAAGATGCCCCATGTCTAGAGTGCACTTGTTGGGTAAGCAGTGCCTCTGGGTGTGCATTCTGACCATGGAGGTCCTCCAAATCACTGCCTGTCTCCTCTGACAAGCCCCCTGGGCTCTAAGAGGAAGAGTTGTGACTCCACGTTCCCTTTCTCTCCTGTCTCCCTATTAGATGAGGTAGAAAATAGAAATTATGCCAGTAAATGTGCAAGATTGAACATTAAGTTGTAAAAATGTCTTGTAGTTGACTTAAAAAAATCATAGCTAGTGTTTTATAGCCACCTAGTGGCTGAAATTGGGCTTTGCAGTTGGAGATTTTATTTTCTCTCAAACATTAGCTCTAAATTCCAACTTTATTTGTTATCTAAAAACTTCTTCGAGATAGGTAATGTATGAGAAATCTCAGATTAACTAAGGAGATTAAACATTCAGGAAGCTTAATGTAGAGTCATTTCAGAATGCTTCCTAAACAGTCTTTAAACTTCTGGGCTCTCCACATGGACACATTTGACTAAGACTTGGTTCTGAGGGTGTGATGATGGTAACAGTCATTACATTAGAATAGCTAACATCATTTGAGTGCTTACTATGTGGCAGACAATATTCTGAAGGCTTCTCAGTACTACTCATTTAATCCCCAAACAACTCTATGAGGTAAATTCTTTTATACCCAATTCTTAAAAGAGAAAACTGAGATACTGAGAAGTGAAATAATTTGCCCCAAGGTCAACCAGTTGTCACCTAATGGAGCCAAGATTCAAAGCCCAACATCCTAGCTCCAGAACCTCAAGATTTTTTAGCATAGGATAAATATGTACATCAGGTACACTTGGGACAGTGAAATCGAAAACGCCCCCCACCAATTTAAAGCTGTCACTCGTATGTGGATGGGTTTCAAACAGGTGGGGACAGAAGTGCCCTAGGAATGTAGAGATAGAACTTGATAAAGGCATTTCTCAGAGATGTTTCAGACAACAGGAACTTGACTTTAAAAGTGGGCATGAAATGGATGGAGCAGAGAGGGAGGCACGGCCCCAGCGTGAAGGGGCAGCAGGATCACTGGGGGAAGCAACGGCGTGGATGATGGTGAGGGATGTGGGTGAGTGTACAGAGAGATGCAGATGAGGCTGAGAATGGCCACCGGTGAAGAGAGAAAAGTCAGAAAGGTCAGTTTGGGCCATTTTACTCATGTAGGATCTTGACGTTGGATTAAGAAGTTAGGTCTTTAGCCAAAATGTTATGGAGAACTACTGAGAGTTTAAAAAATAGTATTTATTGCTTGTATGAGTTTTCAAAACCAAGGCATGCCCAATGTGGAATATGTGGAAACTAAGACACAAAGCTAAAAGAGTACTTGTAACTCTACTGTTTTTTGTTAATATTTGAAATATATCTTTCAGTTTTTATACTATCCACATACATTTTCCCCCAAAATAATCTTATTGCACTTTACATAATCATTATACAGTATTTTAATGATCTGATTTTCTCTTTTATTATAGTACATGTCTATTATAAATAAAAAATAGAAATATAAATACTAAAGCAAAACTAAACTAAACAGTAAACAATTCCAAGCTCCTAAGATTAACAGCCATTTTTATTGTGTGTGTATGTGTGTATTCTTTTGGAAAAAACATAGAACCCATTAAAAAAAATAGAATAATAATTTAAAAACTGTTTTAGACCCTGCAGTTTTCTCTTAATATATCATGAAATTTTCATTTTTACAGTAAAATTTAGTGGCAACATTGTATACAAAATAATTTACCCAACTGCATATTTATAAATTACCTTTGTGTTTTATTGAAAATCAATTAGCCATTGATGGGTCTATTGTTGAACTCTCTATTCTGTTTTATTGGTTTATTTGTCTATCTTGATTCCAATATCATAATCTTAATCAATGTATCTTTATACCAAGACTTGAAGTGAGATAGTAAAAGTTAGATAACTTTGTTCTTAATTTTCAAAGTTGTTTTGGCTAGTCTGTGTCCTTTATATTTCCATGTGAATTTTAGAATGATCTGATAACATAAATGAGCCTGCTGAGATTTTAATTGGGATTGTATTATCTCTATGGATCAAATTGATATTTTATCCATAAACATGGCATTTATTTCTGTTTAGGACTTTAATTGCTCTCAATATTTTTTTTTAGTTTTCAGTGTACAGGTCATGCACATTTTTTCTCATATTTATCCTTAAGTAGTTTATATTTTTGTGCTATCAAAAATTGTATTGTTATGTAGATTTTACTTTCCAATTGTATGTTACTAGCATATAGAAATACAATTGATTTTTTATATTGATCTTGCATCTTCCAGTCTTGTTAAACTTACTTATTAGATGTAGTGTTTATAATTCCTTAGGGTTTTCTACATAGATAATCATTTCACCTGTGAATAAAGACAATTTTACTTCCTAATTTCCAATGTGGATATATTTTCTTTCTTTTTCTTGAGTGGCTTGTCTGGCTAAAACACCCAGCGCAATGTTGAATAGAAGGACTGAGGGTAAACATTCTTGCCTAATCCCTCATCATAGGGGAAAGCATTTCGTCTTTCATGATTAGTATGATGTCAGCAGTACAGTTTTCATACTCAACCTTTATTAGAGTGAGGATGTTTCTTCTATTCCTAGTTTGCTGACTGTTTTTATTGAGATCAGATGTTGGATATTCATCAAATGCTTTTTCTTTGTCTATTGAAATGATGATATTGTTTTTCTTTTTTAAACTGTTAATGTGGTTAATTATATTGGTTTTCAAATATTAAACTAACCTTGCATTCTTGAGATAAACTCCACTTGGTCATGACATACTACCCTTTTAATAAATTGTTAGATTTGCCGTTAGTTGATAAGAATTGCTGTCTCTATATTCATGAGGAATATTGTTCTGTAGTTTTCTTATAATATTTTTTTCTGGCTTTAATATCATGGTAATACTGGCCTCATGGAATGAGTTGGGAAGACTTCAATTTTCTGGAAGAGTTTGTGTTGCAATGATGTTATTTCTTCTCTAAATGTTTGGTAGAATTCACCAGTGAAAAAAGTGGAATTTTTTGTGTGTGGGAAGGTTTAAAACTCTAAATTCAATTTGTTTAATAGATGTAATGTTTTTCAGGCAATCTATTTCTTCTTGAATAAACTTGGTGGTCTGTATCTTTTAGGAAATTTGAAATATTTCTTCTTTCTTAAGGTGGAAGCTGATATCATTGACTCAAAACCTTTCTTCCTATTTAACTGGGACATTTAGGGCAAAAAAAAAAAAATCTCCTCTAATTACTGCTATAGCTTTATACCATACATTTTTGTGTGCTGTCTCCATTTTCATTCCGTGAAAAAATCCTAATTTTTCTTTTGATTTATTTTATGACCCATAGTTTATTTATAAGTAATTTAATTTCCAAATACTTAAAGTTTGTCCAGATAACTTTCTTTTACTGATTTCTAATCTAATTCCATTGTGGTCAGAGGACACACTTTTTATGTCTTTTGCTACCCTATGTTGATTTGAAACAAAAATTTAATCTCATATTTTTGGATTTTTAAGTTGTTTCTAATTTTTACACTATTACAAATAATTCTTGGATGAAGATGAATTTGGAATCTTTGTACCCATTCTTTATTATTTTCTTAAAGTACCAGAGACAAAAGTTTTAAATCAAAGAATATTTATCTTCTTTTATAGAATTTATACATATTGTTATGTGGCTTGTTTCATGTTTATATTTAATAATGCACAACTATTTTCTTCAGATTAATAATTTTTTTCTATAATGTGATCTTAATGACTGTATAGTATTCCACTTTATTGATATACCAAATTATTTTTAACAATTCTCTATTGTACATCTTGGCTCTTTCTAATTTGGGACAAATTTCTGTAATGCTTTAATCAATCACATTGTGGATCATTAATCTGTTGGAGAAAACTGGCTTCATGAAGACAGTGATTTAGGGAAATTAGTCAGGAACTATCGTAGTGGATAGATTTGGGCTGAGAAGGACTGGAATTAGAGAAATCTGTTCCATACTATGAGGATTCTAATATAACATTTCAAACATGAGGCTGCTGTAGTGGCAGATGAATGGAGATGTCAGGATGGATGGAAAAAATATTAAAATGAAAGAATCTATCACACTTAGCAACTGATTTTGTGGGAGTGAAAATCAGTCTCTATCTTTAAAGCAGTAGCATTTTTAGATAAAACTGAGTCTTCACATGAATCTTTAATATCTATTTTCTCAGAATTGGCACTCACTCATCAAGCAGTAATGTTTTCTAACTACTCAAAAGGGTTTCTTCATAGATGATGGAAGGAAACCAGGGGAAATGTTTTCTAGAGAATTATATCTAAGGAAGAACATGATTTATACAACTCACATTACTTTATACGTAATTATCTTCATCTCAAAACGTTTTGTCCTATTGAATTATGTATTTATCATATAAAGAGAGAGAAAATTTGAGAATTTTCTCTAATCTTATGACACTTTTCTTTATTACTGTCTTGTAATATTTAAAAACAAAACATATTTAATCCCTTGACCTAGGGAAAGAGAACTCACCGTGTCTCCCTGTCAATAGATCCCGGACAGGACTCAGTCCATACCTCACTCCTGTAGTCCCTCGCAGGTGCCGGGAGCTTGCTGGGTGTGTTTGATGAGCACAGAAGACCTGTGTCTAAACCTTCCACTCGTATCTTTCTCCACCCATTTTCTTCTTTTTGTAGTTCTCTTTCCTACCACTCTCACCATATAATTTTTCAACGGCAAGACCTATGAAATGTTCATCATTATATGCATTTTTGTAATTTATCTCTTATTTTGGCAGCAAGCTCTTTGCTCAAAATTCTGAAAGTAAAATCTGTCATCTCATTTTTAAGGTCTCTTCTGAGCATTGACCTATAAGCCTTTGCCTTGAGCAGGTCACCGCAGCCACAGTGAGGTGCCTGGCTTCATTGTTCTCAGGAGGCTCAATCAAATGTTCAAGCCCAATTCATTAGGCCAAGCACCAAATTTCCTCACAAACTCCAAGAAAATTGGAGAAACACTGTCAGTGTCTTTATCACTCATTTAATGTTAGAAAATGATATTATGGCTACCCTACATAAGAATGGTTGAGGAAAGCCCAGTTTCCATTCTCCTATGGTCTTCAGGAATTTTCTGGGAGGTCAGTTGCATAATTACCTCAACCATGAACTCAGTTCCACAGAATATATCTTAGTCCCATTTGTGCTGCTATACAAGAATACTGGAGACCAGGTAACTTATGAAGAACAGAAATTTATTTTCTAACAGTTCTAGAAGATAAGAAATTCCAGATCAAGGTGCTGCAGGTTTCACTGTCTGGTGAGGGCTTCCCTCTGCTTGCAAGATGGCACCTTGCTTCTGTATCCTTCAGAGGGGAGGGACACTGTGTCCTCTCATGCAATGGGCACAGAGGGACAAAACAGACAAACTCCCTCTGTCAAACTCTTTTTATATGGGCGTTTAATCCCATTCATGAGGGAAGGAGCCCTCATGACCTAATTACCTCCCAAAGCCTCCAACTCTTAATAGCATCCATTGGTAACATCTGCATTTTAGAGGAACCAGTTCAAACCATAGCAGAAGTCAAAAACCACTGATTTGAAATTTATTAATTTATGGATTATTTCTCACACTCCTTAAGTCCCATCTGCAACTTTTATGGTCTGAAGCTGTTTAAATTCCTTTTCTGTCATGTGCATGTAGTAATATTGGCAATGAATACCCATCCAAGTCTTAGGTAAATCTTTTAAGATACTAAAAACCTTCCCATTTCTGCCTCAACACTCATTAGCTAATTCTCTAAAGTGAAGACATTGAAGGCATTCATACCATGTGTTGTAAATTTCTGCTTAGTGTTATGTCGGCAGTCAGAAACTCTGATAAAGTATAATTTTTTTTTCAGGAAGAATAAATCATTCTACTTTCAATCTTTATATTAAGTATTTATTGGCTTGGTGACCATGGGAAAGTTATGTAAACTCTCTAAGCAGTGGTGTCTTAGAGCACGAGCCAGCTTGCAAGAGCCAATATTCAAGAGTTTTGCCTACAAGTTGTTAAACCTTTGAACTCAGTGATGGTGGGAGTGTTTATCAGAGATAGAACGAGTGTGACAAATGAGGGCCCGTTTTCCCCCAGAGAACTGGTTCACCATCTCACTACTGTCTCAAGCCTTGGTGTCTTCATCCATAAAATGAGAATAATAATTTCAACATGTACTAGATATATTCAATTTCAGAAAGCAGAGTCTTTCTTGCAGTTTAAATAGAAAAGAAATTTTCTATAGGATCTTAAATGTCCTATCGAATTGTAGGGAAGACTGACGAAATAGGTTATAGATTGACCTCTCAAAAACAAATGTGAGAGTAACATCATCAAACTGGGCGGCCACCAAGGGAACTACTGCCTCCTTTACGTTCGGGAAGCTGCCTACCCATTTAGGAAGCCGCTGCTACAGTTGCCAGTTCTAGGACTGCTTTGCCCCTAACATAATCAGGAAAGCCTCCCTGATCAAGAAGCTACCACAGACAAACCAGACCCGCACTCTGCCTCTGTCTCTGCCTCCCTCTTACCTTTCAGATATTTCAAAAGAGCATCTGATTGGCAGGAACTAAGCTTCAATAAGAACTGTAGCTGCACAGAAGGCTCAGAAATACAGTCTTTATTTGAAGTGGTCTTATGTCCAGATAAAAATCAGGGATTCTGCTAGTATAGGTTAGAAAAAAAGGAAAAACAGTTATTGGAAGACATCTAGGAGTCTCTGCCATAGACAACCCATTCTCATCCCCAAAATCTTTGAGTGCCTTTTTTTCTCAAACAGAGAACAATTCATATTCTGCCCAAGAGGTATGACTTCAAAGTCCCCTCTAGACATTGAATCCAGCTCGAAGGCCAGGATCTCTGAGTGACACAAAGTCCTTACCATAGGATCTAGATGTGGCTACCTGTTAACAGGTGGTCTGCGGGGAGAGAGGTGAGTTATCCTCCCCTGTCTCAAATACACGCACACACTCACTACTCAGTAGTGAAGTAGGAACAGGATAACTAGAATAAAAGGTTCCCTTCAGAATAAGTATTGTTCTGGGCAGGAATTACAGAGACCCCTGCCTTGGCAGTAGCGTACTGTAATTTTCTGGTTGAGCCCATCCAACTTCCTCTGATTGCTCTCTCATTGCTACGACTTCTGGCTTCTTCTTCTTGAAGTTTCTCCCTTGTCCATTAGCCTTCTTGGCCACATCTGAATTGGGCAATGGGGAGTCTGCCATTCCTGGGGCTGCAAAATTTCCACATAGTGCTTTTTGCTGGGTACTTGAGTTTGCCTTAGTACTTGGACAGGCCAGGTTTATGTTTTCTTTGATAAATAATTGCCTCATAAACATAAGAGGCTTCCAGTCTTTCTTCTCATCAGTTCCAGTGTGAGAATTATACCCAAAGAACTCATCTAGACATTTTGTATATATTTAAATCTGAAGATCTGGTTTTAATTATTAGCTATTATGTTCTGCACAGCCTCTCTTTTCAACCTAATGGTGGCATTATGGGTTGAATTTTGTCCCCTCAAAAAAGATATGTTTGAGTCCTAACTCCCAGTACTTTAGAAGGTGAGCTTATTTGGAGACAGGGTCTTATATAGAGATAATCAAGTTAAAATGAGGTCATTAGGTGGAGCCCTAACCCAACATGACTGGTGTCCTTATAAAAAAGGAGAAACTTGGACACAGGCATGGATGGCACACAGGGAGAACGCCAGGTGAAGATGAAGGCAGAGGTCAGGGTGATGTATTTACAAGTCAAGGAATACCAAAGGTTGCCAGAGACTCACCAAAAGCTAGGGGAGAGGCATGAAACAGATTCTCTCTCATAGCTATCAGAAGGAGCTAACCTTGCAGACACCTTGATCTTGAATTTCTAACCTATAGAACTGAAAACAGTACATTTCTGTCATTTAAGCCACCCAGGTTTTAAGTATTTTGGTATGACAGCCCTAGCAAACTAATACAGGTTTGTATTCATAATGCCCTAAAATGAGGGACTTGAATGGTAGGACAACACCCTTAATCTGATCTGTACTCATTGTTTAACCCAAAATGCTTTGGAGAGGTGCTTGTAAGCAGTTGGTGTCACAATGCTCCTTCAGAGCAACCTCTGAGTATTGCTTCAGTGTGGAAGTGCAGACACAATTGACTTTTTGAACATTGTGAACCACCAAATTATTAGATTCACAAATATTTTAGATTCTTTGCTACAGATTGAGATTCTCTGACCTTTCCTTAGCAGAGATATATATTCCCTTCATAATCCTTGTAGCCTGGATAGATCTAGTAAGTTTATTTCTCTCTTGTAAATCTTTTTCTGAAAGTAGCAGAAGCAACAAATCAACACCGACTTTGAATTTTTCCAACAATCTAGCCTATAGCTACAGGCTTGATCACCATGTAATCTCCCTTTCAAGGCATTTTAGGCAACAATTTGTCAAATACTTTGCCACTGAATAACAAGAGTCCCCAGTTTTCCAGACTGCTTATACCTGTCCTCATCATCTGCTGCCTGGACTGCTAAGCCAATGAAGCATACGTTAGTCCCTTTTAGAGCAGCACCCCATTTCTAAATGCTAAATTTTGTATTGCTCAGAGTTTGGTTGCAGAGAACAGAATCATCCATTTTAGCTGGAGTAATCAGAAAGGGATTTAGTACAGGTTTTGTTCTAGAGAATCAGTTGGAGGACTGAAGGACACTCAAAAAATGCTTTGAGAACAGTACAACAGGGTTGGGCCACCAATGCAACCTATAGCTGTTGGAAAACTACTATGGTCATAAACAAATCTTGAACCAGGGCAGAGATGGGTACAGAGAAACCTGCAGAACTTCAGAAGCAGTGAAAGCATGACTCCTACCATACAAGTCTTTCACGAGTGCATCTGATTAGCAGAATCCAAGTCAGTGCAGCACTGCAGCCTTAAGAGTATATGGGAAATGTCTATTTTCTGGACAATGATGTGCCCAGGTAAAAATCAAGGGTTCTATTTCTGTGACAGAAAAGGGGAAAGGAGATATTGAAGAACAAGAAGTAGTCATATTGTGAATATAACAATTTAGGATTATTTTTGGCACAGAGTGGGCCCTTAATAATTGACAGATTTATGGAAAATAATACAAATGCCTTCTTTTAGAGGAGAAAATGTCAAATCAGAAATATGAGATCAGATATGTAAAAGGAAAAGTACGTCACAATCCCTTTGAGCTTTTCCATATCAAGGTGCAGTACAGTGTTCTCTGAGTTGGAGTATTTCCAAACGTAATCTTATGGTTAACAAAGTTTATCCTCTGGAGTAAATTACCTTATGAGCTAAAGATCCTGGTCCAGTTGAATTCTCTGTAACTCTGTAACTCTCTTTCTCAAGGGGTTTTACCTCCTCAAGTTTTCTGACACTCATGATCCAAGGAGAAAGAACTCTCAGATGTGTATCAAGCCTGGTTTTATCTTGTCAGATGTGATTAGGGGGACCTCAAGTTTTTGCCATTGTGGTTTCTTTTCTTTGTTTTTAATGGTCCCGGCCCTTAGTCCTTGACCACATCCCTGTATTGCCTGCCTGCTACCTGCATGTCTAACCACCTGCCCTTCCACCTGCATACCCTCATCCCTACCTAACAATCTCTTTAAATTTAAATGCTAAACTTAGATTTCTGAAATATATTTCAGAATGGAGGTAAGCAAAGCTTTTCTATAAAGGATCAGATAGTAATATTTACAGTTCTGCAGGCCATACAGTGTCTATAAAGTTTCTCAATCATGACATTGTAGCATGAAAGCTGTCATAGACAATACATAAATGAACGAGCATATCTGCATCCCCATAAAACTTTATTTACAACAAAGGAGTTGGAGGGCTAATTTCATACATGGGCTGTAGTTTGCTGACTCCCGTTTTAGATAATTGCATGAAATAAATTTTAAAAAAAATCTTCATCAGCGGTTCCTTGCTGATCTCTTAAAATGTGGACTCTAGTTGGCTCTTTCTCTGTCTGCTTGTGGAGTTCTTTCTTTCACTACACTCGGTTTAACTTCTGGTGTAGCAGACCAGAAGTTAGACTGAGAAGTCAGACTTTGCTCTGCTTGGTTTCACTTTCAGTTCTGACCATTTGTAAGCCTAAGCACATGAATTTCTTTTAACTTCAATAATCATCTTCATAATGGAGGCAGGAAATTGGTACTAACAGTGCTTAGCTATACATGAAGTGACATATGTTTTTCTGTCAGCCTCACTGTGGGCTGGACTTACAGATAGGCTTTTGATATCCTTCTAGATACCTTGAGCACTTGTGAGCTAGCCTGGCCTCCCACACCCAGCTGGAAATTCCAGTCTGCCCTAGCCCAGCTTATTCTATTGCTGCCCTGCCCTGACAGGGCATCAGCTGTTGTACTGAGAGGGAGAACAAGATCTCTGCCACTCATGAGCTGTATGACCTCAAATAGGTCCTTAAGCTTTCTATGCTGCATTTTCCTAATATGTAACATAGGGATCATGATAGTATCTACTTAGAACAATGCTTGGACTATGCATCAAGCACTTGATAGATGTTATCAATAATGGAGAATTTTATAGTAGCTACTTATATAGCTTATGGTGATTATAATATTGTTAGTTGGCTTTCATTTCCATCAGAATATTTTGAAATATGCACAGGTAAATTTTGAGTTCTTGTTTACTTGTTTTTTTTATTTTTTTTAATTGTGGTCTCCTAACACGAATATTTTCTATAAATCAGTATGGTGTATTTTACTATTTAGTTGCCCTACATTTTCTTGAAAGTATACTTATTTTTAAAAAAATAATTGAGCATAAGCATTGAACAATAGTACGGATAGAACAAAAGAGTAAATCACAAAAAAAGTAAGTAGCAGAAATAAGTGCCATGGATAATTCAATATTTGGCCCACTGATTCTTTGGTCACCTGTTCCTCTGGCCTACTCACTCCTCACACAAATCTTGCTTCCTTTTCTTTTCTGGTGGTTCTTTAACACTAGCCAGATGGGTCTGGGTCGTAGGCTAGCTATTCCTATAGCATCACCCAGGGAAACTTCTTAGAATTCACCTTAGACCCTCACCCTCTGCTTTGAATCTATGATTCTGATTTAGTAGTTTTAGGATAGGGCCTTGAAGTCTGTATGTTTAAATTCCTCTCCTGGTGCAGATAGATGTATGGGAGCTTTGCTGTATTGTACACCCTCACTCCTGTTTTTACCCAATTGACCTTCCCCTGCTCCCATTGCCAATTTCTTTGTGCTCACTCAGTGCCAAAAACTATGCCAGCCTCCCTGCAGCCACTGTCTTGAACACTTACAACAACCCTGCAAAGAAGATATTCTTATTCACAAATTATAGGTGATGAAACTAAGGCTCAGCTACAGTACATAATTTGACCAAAGTCTTGGAGAAGGAAAATGAATCAGTGCCTGGCACAGTATATACAATGTGGCAGGGATTCTGTGAGTATTTGTGGATCTGAAGGTTTCATGGATAATCTTCTCCTCCATCAATCTCTGCCATATTCATTCACAAGAGCATGTAGTTAACACCATAGTGGCTATTAGTTCATTTGCTCAAGTATGGAAAAACTTTGAAAAGATGAGCCAAGTCGTATATTCTATGAGAGTCAGGGATTGATTACAAGGAACAGAAACCAGAAACCCATTCAAAAGGATGAAAAAAGCATATTGAGGAGGTCTAGGAGAATTTCATGAAAGCTGAATGTAGAAAAGTAAGCTTAGCCTATGGAAACTGGATTAAACACAGCCTTGAGTATTTGAGATACTTATAACAACACAAGTAATAGATAGTTCTCATATATGTATTCTCCTTGTATATGAATAAATGGCTCCACCCAAAAAGTTGCTCCAGGCAGGTGTAGGAGCTATGGAGGAATGGAGACAATGCTCGTATTTTCTCATATTCATAGATAAAAAATTTCAGGCCTTCCTTCCTATAGTAGCTAAGATGTCTCCTTCCAAAACCCCACCTCCTCCCTTTTTTTTCACCAGCCCCAGGACATTGCTCAATAAAACTAAGAATGAAAGTGCTGAATGGGACAGGGTGGCAGTTCCCAGAAGCTTCAGGCTTCTTGCACACTTTTGGCCAGCACTTGCATCCGAAAGAGGAATTTACTTTCTTAGCAGTGACAAAAATAGTTCAGGGAGTGAAACTCATTGAACCAATGGGTCATCTGGCCATTGGTGAATGTATTCCTTTGCCAGACTAGCTGTGACGCACTGATGAGCTAGACGTGGGTCTTGTGCTTAGCCCTGGACATGGGAGAGCAGTCAGTCCACTCAATTCACTGGGAATTGTAGTTGGGAAAGTAGTGGTTCCCAAAGGTGAACTAGCCTGCTATTAACAAAACAAAGGGAAATGGATCTTGGACCTTCCAAAACAATTTGTTGTCCTGTAGGGATCCCTAAACTTCAGTGCATCAGCAGAATCCTGATCTCTGGTCTGGCTGCTGGAAGTGTAACAAAGCTGCTTAAGAACAAAGGAAAGAGGGACTACAATGGCTGTAGTAGAACTGGATCAGGCAGAAGAAAAACTGGGCAGTGTTATAGAACCTAAGAGAGAATGTATATTGGGATGACAGCTTGTCAAGTTCTCATGCCCAAATCCCTTTCTCAGTTTGCTGGGGAAATCCCAACCAAGTAAATTTCATCTTGGTTTCAATGTTAGGCCTAACAGGGATTTTTAGTCCTTTCTAGAATTTTCCCCAGGGTGTTATTTCTTGATTTTGGATGGTAAATTGTCCCTCTTTGCTTCTTGGTGGGGGGGTCTTCACCTCTGCCGTCTATCCCGGGCCTCTGATTACTCTCCAGATACCTTTGGTGCCCAAGGAGAAAAAGGCAGGGTATAGATTCTGACCGAATCTAAGTTGCCTTTTTAGTGGCTGAAATCCAGCTTATATCTATTCGCTTTAAAATGTGTCTTTTGTCCTCAAGCTAACTCTTACTCCTGTGTCCTCTATCTCTGTCCTATTTGGCTTGTCAAAAGCATATTTACTAGTCTAACATTAAAGTATTGATACGATTTCAAAAAATAAAGATTTTTCACTTTTTATTCTAGGCCTGTGTCCAGTTATAAACTGTTTATTTAGTCCTTGGCCTCTGAGGTCTGGAGGCATATGTCCCTGAGCTGACCATTTCTCCTTTGTTTCAAGGACAGCAAGAGACTCATTTTTTTCCCCCATTTGATCATTTTGCAAAGCTTCAATGATTAACACACTTCAAGCCCTTCCTGGTTCAGATATATAACTATTCATTTGTTTCTCTTCTTCAGTGATCAGACCCTTGTGTTGCTCATTTCTCAGTATCTGAAAACAGTTATTTCATACATTTAGTTTAGGATGTAGGAAGGCAACTCTGATACCAGTTACCACCTTCGGGGAAGAGAAATAACTAAGATTTTTAAGCATCATATGTACGTATAAGAGTAATGTAAAATACGCAATTTATGAAAGAATAGATTTTTTAAAAAAATCTATGGTCTAAAAACAATTTTAATAGCATCAGAATTACAGTTTCTTTAGGAGTTGAAAATTATTATGTGAAATCCTCTGGTCCTTTTCTGAGTGGTAGTTTTCTTTATAATATTCTCAAAGTTCTTATTTTTACAAGTTTATTAGACTTCCTAAATCTTTCAAATTCTCCTTGTGTCAATTTTGATAATTTATATTTCCTTATTAGTACCCATTTCACCTGGATTTAATTTATTAATTAACAACGACTTACTATTTTAATTTACTCTTTACTTATGATTCCTTCCCTTCTTAGTCATAATTACTTGACTTTTTGTTTTCTTTTCATCTTTTTCCTTATTAGACTACCTGTTTATTTACCTATTTTATTATGCTCAAACCACCCCTCACCAAAAAAAATCATGTTATATATTTCTAAAATTAATGCTATTGTTCCTTTGCTTTCCAACTTTTCCCACCTTTTTTTTTCTGCTTGTATATTTGTTCATTCATTCCTTTTGATTTTTCGTAACTTATTGGTTGATTGATTTTTTTTTCTTTTTAGTTGAGGTTTAACTTACACACATGAAATGCACGTATCTTAAATGTATAAATTTGTACAGTCTCAGTTCTTTGTGGCTTTTGAGTTCTGGTTTCTATTTTGTAAGGCTTGGCTGTAAATCAAGCCTTTGTGCTCTATAATAGTACTTCTCAAAATTTCACGTGCATACAAATCATCCAAGTTTCTTTTTGAATGTAGATTCTGATTCAGTAGATCAGGGCCTGAGATTCTGCATTTCTAGTAAGCTCCCAGTTGATGCCAATGCTTCTGGTCTGTGGTCCACACTTTGAGTAGCAAATTCTTATAAGATATTTTTATAACTTTCTAATTTGTTTTTGGCTTAATCAGGTTGAGTCTCTCTTATTTGAAAATAAATACTTCTCAGTTAAAACACAATATTCCTTCAGTTCTTGGTACAGGTAGTAGGCATTTAATAAATATTCTTTAAATTGAATTATGGCCATGAGTTTTCCTGAGTTTAAGTTCTCCAAGTATAGAATTTGTCATATTCCTTGGCTTTGAATTATAGGGTTTGTATTTTTATTAATTTATTTGTATTAATATTAATATTTTAAAATACTTTCATTAGTATTCTTCAGTATACAATGTTTGATTTTCTCGTCAACCTAAGAGCTTGGGGGGCAGATTTTTTTTTAAATTTCAAGTAGTTGGGGATATTTGTAAATATGTTTTTATTTTTTTTTATTTCTAGATTTGTTGTTCCCTGGTCAGAAATTGTGGATATATTCTTTCTGTGTTTCAGATTTTTTGTTCCGTTTTTGTTCTTGAAAATTCTTTCTTTAGATGTGTTAATATATTCAGTTAGATAATAGTCAAGGCTTGGCAGGAAAGCTGTTTTGTCCCATTAGGATAACTGTCCATATAGCTGGTTAAATACATTATATGGCCTCTTTTATACTTGATCTCTAAGAGGAAACCTTATTTTCCAATTTTCAAACTATTTAGAGGGGAGAT
This sequence comes from Eulemur rufifrons, assembly GCF_041146395.1. NCBI lineage: Eukaryota > Metazoa > Chordata > Mammalia > Primates > Lemuridae > Eulemur > Eulemur rufifrons. Next base: position 78,350,109 of record NC_090999.1, on the reverse strand, counting down.
CTGTCTGTTGCCCTACACACTACAGTTCTCTCACGTGTTCAGCGAAAATACTAATAGTGCATGCCTGTTATCAGGCATTGCTAGTTGATGCATGTAAAATGCTTATCACTGTGCTTGGACCATAGGAAGCCCTCAATAACAGCGGCAGATGATATTTTCTTTTTTCTGAACCTACAGTTTTGCTATCAGTAGCATTCCACTTTGATAGAGATAGGATGGTTTTCAATTTGCTCAATTTCATTCTAACCAAGAAAAACAGGGCAACAAGAGAAGAACAAAAGCAAAAGAAACAGAAACTACACAGAACACAGGAAATCACTTGGGGCACAAGTGTGATGTAATGACCCTGTCCCCCGCCCCAGGAAAAAACACAGAAAGAAAAAGGAAAAATTCAAGTTAATTTTGTTATATAAATATATATGTTACACAGGATTCTCTGAGAGAATATTCAGAGCTGCTGAGCAATGTACCCAGAGCTGAATCCTAATAATGAGAGATACAAATTTTTTACTTTTCTGAAATAGATATAAGGACTTGTTCCTCTCCACCATTAAGCTGTGTAAACCTCCAAGAAAGAGATTAAGTCTTTCATTTCTGGTCCCCACTTCTGTGCACAGATGCCTGACAAAGAGCTATGAAGCACAGTATGAATTTTGTGGGGATTAAGAGCCTCAGTTTTAGAGTCTAGCAGACCTTGACCAAATTCCAGCTCAGCCACTCAGTAATGAAGTCACCCGTCTTAAGATCGACCTCTGTGCTCCTCACATGTAAAACACACTCACCTTAGGGGGCTGTTAAGAGGATTCAATGAGATATAAAGTATGTAAAACTTAATACAAAGTACTTTTCCTCAACCATCTCAAATTATCTATCTATCCATCCATCCATCCAGACAAGGAACCTCAATAATTGACCAATAATAACTAGCAAGTGAATGTTTCTTTACAAGGCGCAAAAAGAACTTTTCCACTATTATCTTATGTGAAATTATAAAACAAATTATTATTCATTTTACATATAAACAATGAAATAAGGTAAAAAAAAATGGCCAATGTTAACTAGGAAGTGGTATTTGGTGATTCTTTTAGTGAGGCCAATTTAAAGATTTATGGAGTATTATTTATTCTCATTGCAAGTCTATCAAAAATGACTAATGTGTTGCATTGCATCCCTCCCTACTCTTGGTTCTCAAACTACAATATAAGTTGCAAACAACCCAAGTCTGGCTAATCAGTTCATCACAGCTACCCTGGCAAAGCAATAAATCGCCGTTTGCCAAGCATCACATCAGATGGATGTCTTCCCAGACACTGGAAGAAATGTTGCTTATCTTCCAGAAGGTGGAAACCGAACACTGTGCAGTTGCTAAATCCACCTGCCGCACCCCGACTTCTCTACTTTTAAGGTTGTCCTCTCACCTCTTTTATCTGCAGTGGGGGTAGGGTGGGGACGTTTGGCGAAAGGCCAATTCACACAGTGGCAGTGACTTTGTTTACACGCGTTTTACTTCCCAGCACTATCAACTCTAAATTAGACTAAGCAGGAGGCAGAAAGGCCCATCATCCTCGCCTTGGACGCCTTTTCTAACTTGACTTCTGGTCCTGGGAAGAATAGAGCTGCCGCGCGCGATACCAGGTTCTTCTCAACCGAGAATCTGGGCCAGCCTTATCCCTCATTGTCATCCTTCACTTCGCCTTGTGTTCTTATTTCTCAGAAGCGGTTTACTGCCTTGCAAAATTTGTTCACGATTAATTGGCCACAGGACACCCCCGCTGATCCAAACCCACCGGCAGCCGAGACACCCAGGGAAAACCTGGCGCGCCTCCAGCAAGCCCACACGCTCGCGGAATCATTCCATTTCCCTGTGACCAATCGGCGCTCCCCACGCTGCCGCGCCAGCCAATCCGAGCCAACACACATTGCTCCGGCCACCTCCCCCCGCCTCCCCGTGCGCCGGGGTCGGGCGAGGGGGCGGGGCCGGGGGTGATGTTAAAGAAAGCTGTGTCGCCGAAGGTGAGAGGCGGGTTCTCGTTCCGGTATCCCGTGCGGCTTCCAGGTCCTCGCTTCGTCTCAGGTATCGGTGGGGAGAGCCACGGAGTCACGGTGAGAGTGGGGCGGCCGCGGAGAGGACGACGGTGGCGTTTGGGGCGCCTGGCCAGGTGCGTCTTCCCGGAGCTGTTCCTGGCGGTGGGATGCGGGAGGCCGCGGTGGAGGTTGGGGGTGGCGGGCTCCGGCGTCCGGGCGGATGTTGCCCTCGCAGGTGAGAGAGAAAACGGAGGCCCCGCAGGGGAAGGGGAGAGCCGGAAGGAGCCCAGGGCTTGCACTGCGCCTCTCCACTGCGCTCACCAACCGAAGTACTTTGGCGCCGATTAGGCCTTAGTTTCTTCATCTGTTAAATGGGGCAGGGGCGGCAATAACCCGCTTCTCGGGCCTGGGTGAAAATTTATTGATGTATTCACTGAAGAGCCCAGTGCTTCCTGGTTCTTACTAGAAGCACAGACAAGGTCCATCCCCTCGCACCAAGCTCTGATGGGGATGATGTTGATGAAAGGAGATAAACTTTTCGAGTGCTTAATATCTTCCAAGTTCAGTGCTAAATGTATTAATTCATATAATTCCACAGTAAATTAGTGTAACTGTTTAATTTGCACTCAAGAAAGATTACCTGAGATTTTTGGGTTCAGGAGCCAGGACAAAATATGACAAGTTCAAAGTGGGATCAGGTTTTTTTAATGTGAAATTTCTTGCAGCCTTTTATCAGCTTCCAGAGTTTTACAAGAGAGACCTCAGACTCTGAAGTCAAAACGCCCTAGCTTGGAATTCTGGCTCCATCACTTATTAGCTGTGTGATTTTAGACAAGTGACTTAACCTTCTTGTTGCTATTTTCCCTTTAAAATAGAGATGAACCCTTAGGGTTGTTTATGAGGATTAAATGAAGTAATACAATGTGAAGCAGCCAGAAGGACTGACCACGTAGTAAGTGGTCAATAAATGTTAGCTATTATTTTTTTAAATAAAATATTGGGGCACTAGGGATTTGAACACTAACTTGGACTCAAAATTAAAGCTATGATATCATGAGAATTTAAATATTGCCTTAAGTGTTATAAAAAGTCTCAACATTTTTTGTAAAGCTGATACACCAAAGTGAGCACTTAAAACAGAAGGGATTATTATTCACATTGGGGAAGTATGCTTCCACGTTGCATTTCTTTCCACAGTGAGCTCCTTCAATGGCCAGTCTCAAAAAGTGAGAAACTACTGTACCTGACTGAGCTAGAAAAATTAAAGTAACAGTTCAAGATTGATTAGAAGTCAAGTATATGCTGAAATTTTTATGTTAGATAGAAAATTTAAATTATAAGACCTCGGTTTATACAACATGTTGAGGAAAGTCTATGGCATGTTAGACTGAAGCTGTTTACATAAGTGAAAACTATAGTAATCGGGCAATGGAAAGTGAAAGAGTTCGATACTTGAGCTTTTTTAACAAGTGAATTTTGCTTTAGTTATACTACATAGATATAAAACAGATTTTTATGGCATTCAGTTTTTATTAGAAGTAAAAAATGTTTTATTATGTTCCATATTTAAAATAGAACTTAGGGCCATTTATTTCACTGTGACATATATTGAGGATAATTTGAGTTGGATTGGTCAAGACTATGGTGCTGATAGATGGCCTCAAGAAAATTTTTAACTTGAGAAGGCTGCCAATTCTATGATGGCAGCCACTGTTACCACTAGTGATCATTTCAGAAGCATGGACATAGAACACATGAACTAAAAGGTTAAAGTAGGGAAAATATGGAGGTGAACATTACTCAGCACTTGGGTATAGGACTAACAAGAGTACATAATCTTTTATATGGAGCTGGTAGATTCTGCTAACGTTAAGTGGTGCCTGTTCCTTCTGACATGTAAGTGTTAGAGTGGAGAATTTCCTGATACAAGGTCAAGAAAGGAAGTAAAAGATTGAATTAGTAAGAGGGAGTTCAGAATGGTATTTAAAACATTTTCCTGAAATTCCGCACAGTTGGAAGATTATAGGAAGGCAAATTGTGTGCTTTCCTTTCCTTAATAGAGCAGTTAATGTAAGTGCTCTATTAGGAAAGAGCCAAGACCTTGATAACCCCAATATCATCCCCCACTCCCCACCTCTTTGGCTGTAGAATATATTTTGAGAGATGCTCAGTTATGCCTGTTCACACACAGATAGCAGTTTTAACAATAACTGTTATTCCATTTTGAACTTAATCTTGATGAAAATAAATCCATGTAAGAATTAACTGCCTGGTTAAATACTTTGTTGGACTAAAAGAAAGCTTTCTGATTTTATACTTTCTTCTCTTCTAACTTCCCACTCTGCTACCCTTAAAGGGCTATTAATATAAGTCTTTAATGTTTTAGTTTTTGTTGTTGTTAAAGCTTATTTAAAGAGTAGAATAAGTCAACTTCTAGAGCAAAAACTAGATCCTATCTGTTTCTATAGTTCTAGGACCAGGTGTATATACTAGATGCTTGGTAAATATTTAATGGTTGACCTCCTTGGGAAATTGTTATCTTTAATTATGGTAATGGAAGTTTTAGTTATTCAAAAGCTCCGGGATAATTAATGTAATTGGGCACACCTTAGAAATCTTGAGGTATTCCCTAAGTGAGAATAGTAGCTTATTGTCTGTATATTTTTCCCTTTTTCATTCACTGGGTTCCTACTGTATGCTAGACATAAGGAATATAAAGTTGAATATGCTTTTGTTCAAAGATTTTACAGTTAAATGGGAGAAGATAACAAGTGAATAATTACAGTAGAGAGTTGCTGTGAGAAAATATTGGAGGGGGAGCTAAGCTAACCCAGTCTTCAGGAGAGTTCAGGAAAGAAGAGTAGAAATTAGGCAATGAAGCTCAACCATATCATGAAAGGGCCCATCAGCCGTATTAAGGAGTTTAAACTTTATACTGATGCGTAGGAGTGAATGATTTCTAAGACAAGCTCCTTAGAGTCTCAGATTTTCATCTTAGGTTTCTAGGTAGCTTTCTAGGTAGCTTTTTCTGTGCTGGATTTGCACAAAGATAATATTTGCTTATGATAATAGTAGCTTTCCATTTCATCTTTGATTTTTATCACAGAGTTTTGAAAAAATGCTCTTATCTGCCAACCACAGGAACCTGGCAAGTGACCTTTGGGGTTTAAAGAATAATTGGTTAATCATAATGATCTCAGTAATAGATAAATTAAATTTCTTTTACACTCCCTCTGTAAGAACTTGTGCTTATTTATGACACATCCTTGAATAAGGTCATTGTGCTGGCTATCCAGTTGGCAGCCTCTTGAATGGAAATGGAGTATATTTCTGACTGGTAGACTTTTTGAATGAGCTTGTCGGGGCCAAGAGAAAACTTCCCCTTCATCCTTTGAAGGTTCACTGAAAATCTCTGACAAAAGGCAGATTAATAGGAGAAAAGGCATACAAATTTCTTTGATCACAGTTTTACTGACGTGGGAGTCTTCAGAATAAGAACCCAAAGATACAGGGGAAAGTGTCCATTTTTATGCTTAGGTTCAACAAAGTATGGACAGCCATGTGGAAATGTGATTGGACAAATGGGTATGATCTAAAGCTAATTAATAGACTGAGTGGGAAAACCCAGCAAGGCCTGTCTGGTGAGATACTTCTTGGTGTCTCTGTGCAGCATTCCTTCCTTCTGGGTATAGGGCAGGACCCCTTCTGGTATGGGGATCTTATGACCTATACTCAAACAGTAAGATTTTTTTTTATTATTTATGCAGAAAGGTGCCTGGGGGAAGTTAGGCTAATATTTTTAGGTTTTATGGCTGGCTTTGGGGAAAAGGAGTTCTGGTTTCTATGAACCACCTTGAGAAATAAGGGATTATAGTTTCTATGGCTAGCTCAGAAGAGAATAAGAGACCAGAGACAGGAGGGCAGGAGAAGTTCAGAGACAGCTCCTTCTGAGGCCTTCATTTTGGGGTATCATTTTCTGAGACCCTACAATCTCATTCACTTTCCATATATGGGTAGGGTCTATTCTTATATATTTTGTATCACATGCATAGATTCTAAATGGTATGTTATTGAATTTTGATGTATACTTACCTATGTTTCTACATAATTTTAGTATTTATCAATTTTAATGGCTTGTATATTTTACTTTTAAGAAAGTGCCATTTAAATACTTGGAAACCTTGATTTGAGATCAGTGGTTCTCAATCCTGGCTAGATAATAGAATGATCAGTGAGACTTTTTTAAAGGACCTAGATTTCTGGGGCCTACTCCAGAACAGACCCACTGAATCAGATTATTTGGCAGTGGGCCTTGAAATCTAACATTTGAAAACAGCAACTACTACGAAGTATAACACAGGTGATTCTGATTAGTTGACAGGTGTAGTTGACAGTTGAAGCCTTATTCTCATAGAGGTTTGAGGCTTGAGATTTCATTTAGATCTTTTCTTGATCCCTTTGTGGTAATTTGATGGTTCTGTAGTAGGCAACCTTTCCCCAAAACTCCTTTAGCCTTTTACTGAAGAGTGGAAGGAGTAGAGATAGAATAAGGAAAAGTAGGAATTGTGCTAGGAAATTGGTGCCCTGGTACCAAAAAAGACAAAGTACGAACAAGTAATTCTTGTTTTGAAGCAAAAACACTTCAACAATATAATTAAGGGCCTACTGAGTGCCAGGCAGTATTCTAGGTGGTGGGGGATATAGTGGTGAATAAGAAAAGGCCTCTGCACTATTAGTCAAGGATGAGGCAGTCAAAGAGCAGAATAGTACTCTAATAAATAAACAAGTTATTATCACGTAGTGATAAACACTATGAAGAAAATGAAAGAAAGATGTAATAGTAACTTGAAGAAAGCTATATTAAGGATAGGAGGATTAGGCCGGGCGCGGTGGCTCACGCCTGTAATCCTAGCACTCTGGGAGGCCGAGGTGGGTGGATTGTTTGAGCTCAGGAGTTCGAGACCAGCCTGAGCAAGAGCGAGACCCCATCTCTACTAAAAATAGAAAGAAATTATATGGACAGCTAAAAATATATATATAGAAAAAATTAGCCGGGCATGGTGGTGCATGCCTGTAGTCCCAGCTACTCGGGAGGCTGAGACAGGAGGATCGCTTGAGCTCAGGAGTTTGAGGTTGCTGTGAGCTAGGCTAACGCCACGGCACTCACTCTAGCCTGGGCAACAGAGTGAGACTCTGTCTCAAAAAAAAAAAAAAAAAAAAAAAAAAGGATAGGAGGATTAAACCGAAATTGGCATTACAAATTGTTATTAGTCATGCTAAGACTTGAGATCTAGCAGTTCAAGCAGAGAAATAGCAAGTGCAAAGACTCAAAGTCAGTGTCAAGCTTGGCCTTTCTGAGGGACAGAAGGAAAAGTAGTGGCCTAGAATGCTGTAGACAGTGGGGTATGGTGATGTGAATAGGAATCTCTTTATTCCTAATAAGGATAACTCCAAGTATTTTTACTTGAGAACCTGGGCGCAATTACTATTTTAATAATAAATTGTTAAAATGAGGAAGACTGAGGCAAATTGAGAGAAACCAGGGAAGGCAAGAGATGACAACTTAGGCTTGAAACTTTAAGTAGGCTCTGGAAGTTTGAAGCTCATTGGAGAGATGGGGATTGGAGGTAAATATTTGAGAGTAGCAGCATATAGATAACAGAGATACAATCACTCCCCTCTCCTCCTGTCTTCCCTTTTTTTTGTATTAGTGATTTTAATAACTCAAAATGTGGGGTTCTTATCTCTGGTTATGTGTTAGTTACCTTGGGAGCTGTTAAAAAAAATTTACGTCCAGGTCCTATTCTTAGTGATTCTGATGAGTTAATTTGGAGTGGAGTCCAGATATAGTTATCTTTTACAGCTCCCCCAAGTGATTATATTGTGAAGCCAGATTTGAGACCCACTGTTCTATTGCACCAAACTGTGATATTTGCTAATGCTAATCTTGGTCTCTATAACAGAAAGACAAAATGGAAGGCCTGCCTGATGTTACTTCTTTTGCGACTAAACTTAAAAACACTCTCATACAGTACCATAACATTGAAGATGATAAGTGGCAAGTTGCTAAGAAAACAGTAAGTTAGTTCAATTACTTTTTACTCTTATTTGGGGTATATCTTCTGCCCAATGAATCGGTTGGTGACTTTCAAAATGATATGCAAAAATATAGACAAGAGACCCTACTTTGGATGGATGTGCCAGATATATAATTGTGCTAATAGAGTTGGTGGTCTAATGTCATACAAAGGAAGGAACCTATCAGCAGTAATCCTGCACTGCCTTTGTTAGTTCTTTAGATATTAGGCATGAGAATAGGCTCATAGCTGCTAGAGCCTAAAGAATAGCCTCTTAAGTCAACAAATAAAATGTATCATTATCAGTTTAAGGAAGCATAGTAATGCATAGTTTGGAATAGTTTCAGATATATCAATATGACTTGCTTAACATGGCTGAGTGTTGATAGAGCCAACCCTAGAACCCAGGACTCTTCTAGTTAGGTGCTCTAGCTATTCTGATACTCAGAATTATTTGGAAAACGATCAGGAGGAAATGTAGGGACTAATTCAGTGTAACATTGTCCACTGTCATAATAAATGTGAATTGTGTAATATTTAAGAAGGTATGAACAATTTCAGAATGAAATATTTGGTGTTCCTGATGTCATAGTCTGAATGCATCAGTAATGGTAAATGAGATTGGAATAAGGCAAATGATAATGGCCACCAAGATAGTGTCCTCACTGAATCTCACAGTGTTTGGGTCTCATGAAATGCTACTACAAATCTTTTTTGAAAGTCTGTAACTTAAGTACAATGTAAAGAACTTTAGGATATAGAAGCAATTCAAATATAAATCATCTCATGGTGTAGATGACTTTTATGTATCTCTGAAAATGAACTTTACCTTTTTTTCAATGCAAAGACAAATGCTCTCGACTTATAAAATTGTCAGTTTTGTATCTAGGGTTCCACCTATGTAATTATTGCCATATAATGTTTTTATTTTTCTAGAAAGATGTAACAGTTTGGAGAAAACCCTCAGAAGAATTTAATGGATATCTGTAAGTAAATTCTTATAGTTTTATGTAGTTTTTCAGACACTGCTAAATTTCATATATGTACACACACATATGTGTGTGTAGTTTATATGTGTGTATACATGATCCCTAAATGATCATTGCTAGTTAGATTTGGCTTTTGCTTTTAAAATTTTAAACTTTCTGAAAAGCAAATTGGCCTTATAAATTCAGAACCTTAAGAATGTTCATGTCCTTTGTGGACTGAGTTAGTGGTGAGGAGGTTATAAATAATGATATGATATCAAATGGCTGATAAAGTCTGAATTTCTTAGTATGCTGTACATGACCCTCTAGTATTCTACATTTACTCAGTGTTGTAGTATATTTTCTAAGAATTTATTTTGAAGCAATCATCAGAAAGATAATAGTGATTGAAGTACTTGCTTTTTTCATCACATTATTAATATAATATTAAAAATTATGTACAACCTGAATAATCAATAGCAGGAGAATGATTCAGTTATGAAACATCTGTGATAGAATATTATGTAAGCTTTAAAAACCACATTTTTAAAGATTATTTAATAATGTAAGGAAGTGCTTATAGTATAATGAAAAGTGAATGAAGCAGAATACTAAATTGTATGTAGCACAATTGTGGGTTTATTTTAAATATATATTTTTATTATTAAAATGTTTTTACTTAACACCAAATATTCACCTCTAGATAGTAGTATTATGGATGATTTTTTTTTATTCCTTTTTTGGTATTTACTTATACTTGAACATGAATTATGCCAATGACCAGAAAAAATGTATTGTTTCTTAAAGCCAGTGGAGACAGTCACCTTGTGTACTTGGAGTAGCATATTCACATCCTTAGGACTGAGCCATTTTTAAAAATGAAACTGTTGGACCCTCTTAGCATTACGGAATGTTCTGAAGGGTAATGCCAAAGATAACATTTAAGAAAGATGAATTGTACAATATTTCTGACAAGGACAGGGAAACTGGACTTAGATCAAGCATTATAAGCGAGTGTGGAAGTTAGTCCTTTTAGATCAGCAAATTCCCAGTGGGAGCTGAAAAGTACAAAAAGTGGCAATCTGTACTTGGAAATCTGAAAAAATTTCATAGAGGAGCTAATATTAGAACTGAGACTTAAGGAAAGAATAGGTGTTTCTTATGGAATGGAGGGCTTCATATTCTAGGCAGAAGGAATTACATCTATGACACAAACAAAGATGAGAAACATTGGTGGCTTTTTTAGATTATTAAAGAGTTATGTGATTAAAAGAGATAGGAACTGATGAAGTGTTGGGACACTGAGTGCCCAAACTAAGGCAGTAGCACAGGAGCTGAAAGGACAAATGAACATAAAAGACTTAGTGGTGGTGGTGGCAATGCTAACTAACATTTATTGAGAGCCAGATACTGTTCTAAGGACTTACATTTGGGAAATCATCTTGATAAATCATGATGTCTGATTATTTTGAATGAGGTTAAGAGAAAAAGAAGAGTCAAAATTGAATCCCAGAATTTCTAATTTGTGTGACAGGATTAATTTGTGTTACCACCACCTACTCCCCCACCCCACCTCAAGGTAGAGAACACAAGAGGAAAGAGCAGATTTAAGATAGGGGAGATAATGTAAGTTTGGCTGGAGATATTTATTAGATGATTAAACAGCTTCAGATGCTTAAAAAAAAATAAGATACTGATAAGAACTAAAGCCAGTCTCCTATTTCATAGACTTTTGTTCTTCTCCAGAGGTAACTACTGTCCTGAAGTTGTGTATATTATTCCCATTTCATACCTTCACCATAGATTTATATGTTTATAAACAACAAAAGAATTATCTAGTGTATTTTTATATTCACATGTGTATGTTTGTGTGTCTTTCAGTTCGTAATTTGCCTTTAATTTTTTTCAGCAAATATTTAGCCATATTTTTACATGTAAATCTGTTCTTTAACTTCCATATGAATATACCACAGTGTTTATTTATGTGTACAAATTTGCCTATTGATAAATTTTTAGGCTGTTGTCAATTCTTCTCTATAGAGTACAATTCTCTAATAAATCTCTTGGTGCATGTGTTCTTACACACATGTGATTTTCTTTGGGACTTAGGGATGTATGTCATCCAACTTTACTAGACATTACCAACTTGCTCTCTAAAGTAGCAGTTTGAATTCTCATCCCCCTCAGTTCAATACCTGTTATTAAGTTTTTAATCTCTTCCAATCTAAGGGACATGAATGAGATTGTATCTTTGTTAGTATTTACTTGATTACCAGTGAAGTTGAGCATCTTTTGTATATTTATTGACACTTCAGGTCAATCTTACCATGTCCTTGGCCCATCTTTTCTTCGAATTGTCTTTTTCTCATTGGTTTATAGGAATTATATTCTCTACAGTAATTCTATATCTGTTTATTTGTGTTACACGTATCTTTTCCCAGTTTGTGGCTAGTTTAAAAAATATTTTTTCATGTGTGGTATGCATGTTTTTAATTTTAATCAATCTTTTGTATTATTTGTAGTTCTTTGTGTGTTTTATGTATTCAAGATATCCCCGTGTATTTTGAGGTAACAAAGGCCACAAAGATCTTTGTATATTTTTCTCAAAGTTTTAAAATTTTACATTTTACACATATATTTAATCTATCTGGAATTAATTGTTTTGAATAGTGTGAAGTAGAGATCCAGGGTTTATTTTCTTTGTAAGGTTAACTTTGAATCTAAGGATGATTTATGGAATTGTACAGGTTTTTTGCACTGATATGTAATGCCACTTTTGAAATATGTTGTTCCACTATATTCATCAGTCAGTTCCTTGGTGTTCTATTCCATTGGCCTATTCTTCTCTTCTTAATAAATTTTTAAAAGTCAGGGTAAAAATGTGCATGTGTTGATACACTAGAGGATAACTGAGAAGAGAATATAAAAATAAATAGAAGCATTATGCCAAAATTATAGACTATTTTTGGCTACACTATAACATAAAGATACTTTATTATTGTCATTATGACATAAAGCCTTCAATTCTTTTATTAGATTTGAGGACAAAGGGTATATTCTGATAAAATAATTGGTAGAACTTAGTTATTGGAAAAGCTGTTGGGATTATTGCGTTTAAGAAAACCTTCATTAAGTTTTGTTTCCTACTTTCAAAGTTACCTCTGAACTCTGAGGGCATGCTGAAAGTTTTCATTCTAATAGCATTTGACTTTAATTATTTTTCTTCAGCTACAAAGCTCAAGGTGTTATAGATGACATTGTCAATAGTGTAATAGACCATATACGCCCAGGGCCTTGTCGTTTGGATTGGGACAGCTTAATGACTTCACTGGATATTTTGGAGCACCTGGAAGAGGTATCTGTTTAGAAATATTACTTTAGACTGTGTGTGTGTGTGTGTGTGTGTGTGTGAGGAGAGAGAGAGGAAGTGAGAGAACACGTGCGCACAGTAAGCCAGAGCATGTGAGCATGAACATTTGTACATACTTATGTTCATCGTATTCATTGCTTTGAGAACAGTAGTCATGGCAAAAATGTCACAGGGGAATCCTGTGCTGCCTCTTAAAAAGCTTGAGTTTCCTCACATTAACTAATGATTGTTAGAACTGAATTTGTTTTACACAGCACTCTGCCCTTGATGCTTAAGAAAATCTTCAGCATCTTTAATTGGAAAACTTTAGTGAGGCTCTGAAATCTAAATTTTGAAAACACCACCATCATATTTAGATTTCTTGGTTAATGTGTGTAGCTTTTCCATTAATACTAAGCCAAAGTCAAAGACCAAAGATAAAAACATCACCTTAAGCATTATAGAATTATGTAGCCCGAATGGCTCTCTATTTTTATTAATTTCTTAATGTTTGATTTTTTTATTAAAATATTTGATATTGTAATCAAAGTACTTGAGCATTTTATCTTAAACATTCTAAAACAATCTATGCCCACTAATTCCATGTGGAATATTATACAGAATAAAAGGTGATTGTATTTAATTAGAATTTTAGATACTGGGTAACTTGTACCCCTGTATTTTGATTATATATCCCCTTCATGTTAATATAATAGCAGTGAGATTTAGAATAGAGATCTAGACCTGTCGGAATCACTGTAAGAATTATTATAATTATAAAACATTTTAAATGAGTATTAGTTTTTTCCCGAGATTCATTTATGATGTATGAATTTGTATATGTTTCCTATCATAGCACTTTTCTTACCTCTTTTCTTTTTCAGAATTGCTGTGTGATGCGTTACACTACCGCTGGTCAGCTTTGGAATATAATTTCCCCAAGAGAGTTCGTTGATTTTTCCTATACTGTGGGCTATAAAGAAGGGCTTTTATCCTGTGGTAATAATCTCAAATCCTTATACTTTCTTTCAGTTTGGTTTAAATATTTCAGTTTTCTAGGCTGGATGTTTCTGTCTATATGACATATATTTCTAACCCTCATAGTCACTTTGTAATCACCAAGATTTTTGGTTTTTTTTTTTTGCAAATACTAATCCCTGGGGGGTAAAATAACAATATTGAAAGGGTTTTGAAGTCTTTCAGATAAGTTTTTGTTCCCAGTTACATCGCATCCTGTAGGTGACAGTTAGCAAATGTGAATCATGTGACTGCCTCTAAAAAAGGGTTCTAGCAAGTGGATTTTCTTCTAAGCCACTCTCAGAAAACAGCTTCTTGGTCATATTATAGAAAAAATAGACTAGCTATGTTTTAGGATATTTTTCCTTCCTTGAGCTATGTTGTATTTTTCTTTTCAAGTAAAAATACTGCCATTGGAAGGCTCTTGTTTTCTAAAATATACCTATAGATAAATTAATATCTATTTAAGTATAGTATGTACTTGAGTTGGTAGTTGTACATAAACATCTACTTGTTTATTCTTAACTAGCCAATACGAAAGTTGAATATGGTAGCACCTGTGGAGAATAGGTATGGTACCATAGATTTGATTATTGGCACCTTGAGGCCTGGCAAACCAAGATTTGTAGTTTGTGAAGAGTTACCAAGATGACATGATGTCATCTATTCCGAAGGGATTAAAACTTTCCCCGTTACCTATCTACCAACCCCCTATCAGAATGCTCCTTGGTAATTATCTTTTTCATTCTGCTATAGTCACTCTTGGGGCTTAATTTTCGTCTGTATGAATAAGAAGAAAAATATTTAAACAAGAACTCTAGTAATATTTTTTTAATGAGAGTTTTAGACAAATGTCAGTCATTGCTATTAATAGTGTAATTTTTAAATTGTCTTGTAGGGGTAAGTCTTGACTGGAGTCAAAAGAGACCAGAATTTGTTCGAGGATATAACCATCCTTGTGGTTGGTTTTGTGTTCCCCTCAAAGACAATCCAAACCAGAGTCTTTTGACTGGTTATATTCAGACAGATCTGCGTGGGATGATTCCTCAGTCTGCGGTAGATACAGCTATGGCAAGCACTTTAGCCAACTTCTATGGTGATTTACGGAAAGCTTTATAAAACGCCTAATATGTTCAGACTTTTAGTACTATGACCCCCCTGGATCAACTCTCTCTCCTCTGCATAGCCTGTAAAAATCATTGATTCCACTTTTCTGCATAGCCTGTAGAAAAATTTGACATGTTTTTGGTTTAATAGTACAATGTTTTATTTCACTGCTATAGTAAATGCCTATCTAAGAGGGCATTTCAGTTTTCTTAGGCAGTAATTTGCACATTGTTTAGTATGGCTATGGCAGTGTGTTTAGGAATGGAGAATTTGACAGAAATACCCAAAGAAGTAGATACAGTTCTTTGATATTTTGGCTGCTTGGAAATTAGCAAAATCACAAGCTTCATGTTGTTAGATTAAAATCACCTATTTTAGAGCCTTACAAACATTTTATAAAATTTTAATTTTTTTTGAAGTTAAATATTAGTGTTTTACTTTTGTTGTCTTCTATGAGTTTGCCAATATCTTGGACAAAAAAAAGTGCTTCCTTCTCTATATTTTATAGAGATGAACTTCATTGTCAATTGACTTGCACAGCTCTAAGGTTTGAAAAGACCAGAAATGAGAAAAAAAAAAATAGGTATCTACAGTTTTACTAAGTTTATTGAAAAACTGAATCATAGTAACTACGGGTACAATTCAAATACAGTTTAGTTTTGATATCTAGATAGCATTCTTTTGTATCTTTGAAAATACATTTGTACTTTTATTTTGAGAGTCTAAAAACCTGTATGCATGAATATGATAGTACAAAAAACTGCAGAATATACACTGGGGGCACCTCTTTTTTGAGCAATAGTCTGAGTTGTGTGAAATGGCCGGTGGTATCCTGTAACCACCAATAGAGAGTCTTCTCTCTAGAAAGTTAAATTCATTGAATATTTTATATATATATTTCAGTTTTAAAAGTATCACTTAACTCATAAAGCATTATAAACTTCATAAACATTTGCATTTATGATATGGCTTCAGTCTGGAACTATAACAAATGCATTCTTAGATTTATCCAAATGCCTAGATGTCATTTTATAACGATTAGAATGACTGTAGTAGGTCCCTTGATTCTGTGGCTGCCTTAAGTGAACATTTATAAATGATTTTAACATTCCAAATGATTCTGGCTTTTGAACTATCCATCTATTAATAGTTTACTTCTAAAATGAGAACTTGAGACAACTCAGTGTGTCTGGGCACATCTTTGTATGTATTTATGTGTTTGTGTACATGCACACATCTCGAAATCTATCTTAGCGTTCAGCGTCAGTTCTTTATGTGTTACTATTTCTACTGCTTTGTCTCTTTTCTGTTTTTTTTTTTTTTTTTTTTTTTTCGTTAATATGGGGTAAAGTGAGCCCTGGAAATACTTACGGGTTAGACAGACCCCAAAATGCCTAGAAGTATATAGTGGTTCAGTGCAGGGAAGTTTGATCTGTGTTTTACTTTATTGTGTTTTCTAAAGTGTAAAGAAAGAATAAGTCAAAGTTCTTCATATTCATTTTGACAAAGTGGGAAAGTGAAGATATTTTAGTTTTTGTTTTTATGTTTTTGCTACTGAAGATGATAGGTTTCAAAAAACAAAAGGTGGCAGCAACACAGTGTTCATGATGAATAAATAATCTCATACTTTGTCTCAAAAAATTACTTGTCTCTAGATTTGAAAGAAGCAATGCACAAAAGATTCTGTATTATTAAAGTTTATTAATTACCAGTATACTTTTCTAAATTGACTGTAACTTTTGAATAACTGGATTTCTCTGCTACTTTTTTTCTTCTGCAATAGGGAAAAAAACTCAGTCTTCAGTTTCCTATGGAAATTGTTAAATGTTAGTTTTGACTTTGTCTATTTTCCTTCATTTATTTTTATTAGTATAGAGTAGAAGGTCCCATACTCCACTATTCTGTCGAGGATGGTGAAATTCCAAGGGTGCCCAACTTGAGTAAGGGACTTGTGACAAGACTGTATACATTACTATAAGGGCTATTATTTCCTGAGCTGGGTGCCCCTAAGGCTAAATAATCTGTCAATTCTTGCTACTCTAGTGTTCTCTTTGTCCTTATTGATGTATACCTCTAATAAGTGATAATGTCATTCACTGTTGAATGTGGATCCACTGCAGGTAAAATGACTCTCATGGAAAAATTTTCGTTGCAAAATTGAGTCATATGATGAATTAAAAAATTATATTTGAATCACCTGAAATTTATGTGCAGTTTGTAGTTGGCACTTTAGATCTACTGGGCTCTAGCTGCATACTTTTTTTAAAACACAGCTTTATTGAGGTATAACTTATGTATAATTTACCCATTTTAAGTATATAATTCAGTGATTTTTATGTACATTTATAGAGTTGTGCAGCCATAACCGCAATACAATTTTAGAACATTTCCATCACCCCAAAAGATCCCTTTGTTTTTTTGCAGTATCATATCTAACCAAAGTTTATTGCAGTTGTCAGTATAAAGAAGATGAAAAAGATTACAGCAGGTGTTGTTTGGTTTTGTTTTTTGGAGTAGAGGTGTACATAATTCTACACTCAGGAATCTGTGATAATGTATTAAATATGTTATCTCAAATACCATATGATACAAAAATTTAACATTGTGGATTTGGATAGATATTAACATATAATTGAGTCTGCTAATTCTATAGTGGTGCTGTAGAATGGAAACATAATGTAAGCCATATATGTAATTTTAAATTTTCTAGCAGCCACATGAAAAAAAACGGCTGAAGTTAATTTTAATAATATACTTTATTTAATTCAACATATCCAAAAAGTTATTTCAAAATGTAATCAATGTAAAAAAATTGAGATAGCTAATATTCTTCTTTTAGACTATTTCTTTGAAATCCAGTGTGTATCTTACTAATTTTGACTAGTCACATTTTGAATACTCCTTAGTCACTTGAGACCAGTGACTACTGTATTGAATAGCACAGTTCTATAGAATATGTATTAATTTGTCTTGCTGTCAGATGAAACAGACAATTTCATGGAATTATTATCTTGACTAGAAATCTTTTCCAGTCTCTAGAGCTTTCAATAGGTTGTCTGAACTTTAGAAGAAATAAATCGGTTAATAGTTGTCAATAAAATAAAAATTGCCAAAAAACATTTTTCTTCAAATATAATTAACTTTTGATAGGGCAGCTGTTGAAATAAATATAATCTTCCTTGTTATGTGGTTGATTATTTTCTGTATTTTATAGGTAATATGTATTAGAAACTTGTGTATTTAGGAAATATTTGGCATAGTACTATTTTCAGTACATAGTAGCAATTTTTAGGCAAATTAGTATAAGAAAAAATATAAGTGATACTTTTGCATGAAATATTAGTTTGTATTGATAACTCTTGTTTAATTCTTAAAGTTCAAACCAATACTCAGCAAAAGTGAGTATCTAGTGTTCTTGTAGTTATCTATGATATAAATTGCTAGAGTATTAGAGTGATTGTAAAGGTTAAGAATCTCTTCATTTCAGTATTCATTGAGGTGGGATATATTTGAAATTGTAGATTTCTATGTGTAAAATATATCTCAGTTAATATTTTTTTTCTTTCTCTCCCCCCTCTGTCTTTCTTTTCTAACTAACGGGCATTTTATCAACAATCAGGTTGAATTCATTTAACATCTCAAGCTAAAAAACTGTATAATTGAGGTTGCCTCTGAAGAAGATAGGAAAACATTGCACAATTTAAGCCCCTAATTATTTATTGAGCTTTTAGGTCTGAGTAATTCCCTTTGATGTAGATGAAAGTTTTACCTCTTTACTCAAGAACATGCCAATATCCTTAGAGTCGGTGTTAAAATCCAGTTTCTTTTAAGTAAATGGATACTGTGGCTATCCCAGCCCTACAATACATTAGCAGAACCAGAGAAGCTAAGGGACTTGACCCAGGTTTCCTTTGGAACCTGTGTTTTGTAATTTCTTGTCCAGTGTATCTTCCATGTCTTTCTTATTCAACTTCTAAAAGTTGGGGATGGTGGGACAGGAGCATAGAATAAACATTAGATTAATTCCAGAGCACAAGAAGTTGGAATTATGTTTTTTCATTGTTATGTTGTTTCCAAAGATTTTACATGTATAAATAAATATTAAAATTCATCTCTGGCAATTCAGTAAATGCTATACTATATAGAGATTTTATTTTTTAAGAGGTTTATAATTCTTTTTTGAACCAATATGTAAAACTAGAATATTTATAAAACTAATGAGTATGTATTAGTATAAATGTGTATTTTTAAATTGCTGTGAAATATATCAGAATAAAAATTTCTAGATACTCTTATAATTGATCATTGATATTGTCTGTGTAAGTTACTTTAAGTACTGACTAAGTATTTGGTTTCATATGTCGGAATTTAAAGTATGTAATTTAACTTCCTGACCTCTTACAAAAAAAAAAAAAAAAAAAAAAACCTGGAAAATAAAGTTAACAATGCACATGCTAATCTCCTGCCAGTGTCTTATATAATATTAGCTACTGGATATTATATATCCAGAACAAATGATGAATGTATTCTGCCCTTGTAGTAATATTCAAATAATTATGTTAACTTCATTAGGAATTATGATAGTTTCCTTTAGAGTTGAAAAAAAACTGTACGTAATTACAAGGACACTCATGATCTATCTTACAGTAAAGCAGCTGGGGATGCTGTGGGTACTATGTAATAGAAAATATGACTATAAAGTGGCTTAAACAAATAGGGAATTATTTTCCTCATTTTATAAAAAAAATATGGTGCTATGGTCTGAATGTTTGTGTTCCCCTAAAATGTATATGTTGAAATCCTAACCCCCAAGGTGATGGAGGGGGCTTTGGGAGATGAGTAGTTTACCCTAATAAATGAGATTAGTGCCCTTATAAAAGAGGCCCACGTTAGGACACAGCGCCAAGGTACCCTCTCTGAGGAAGCAGGCCCTCCTCAGATACCCAATCTGCAGGTTCCTTGATCTTGGACTTCTAGAAATTTCAGAAATAAACTGTTGTTGATGAGCCACCCAGTTTATGGTATTTTGTTATAGCAGCCTGAATGGTGGTGAGAACACTGCAGTGGGAGATGGGCAACCTTGTTCTAGTCCTTTCTCAGCTACTATGACCTTAGGTAAGCTACTCCCTCTCTGGGTGTAATAACTCTAATTAATAAAGTGAATTTATTGGATTCAATGATTACTAATGTCGCTGTTTAACTTAGTGATTTTGGAATTTTACTCTATAGAAAATAAATATTTGAGCACTCAGTGTTAACGATATGAAACCCAAAGTCTGATTTTATCTGAGAGAATAGGAAAACACTAAAGGAATGAGTCCAGGAATGATTTCAGATATTAAAAAAATGTCCATTGTGTCTCTCTTAAATTGTAACATTTCAAATCACAGAATGCAAAGTTTTGGTGGGTTCTTAGATGATTTATTATATTGTACATGCAAATTGCTTTACAAATTTCCCAGCAGCAAGGTATAGACTTCTTTTGGCATGTACTGACACGCCTGAGTGAATTTACACGAAGTAACATCCACCCTCACTAAGATTGATTTCCACATTTAATCTACCAACATCCATTTTTGCTAATGTCACATATTCTTCAAGTTCCTGGGAAACACCAAGAAAAAAACAAACATCCTTAATCATTTAATTGGATTGTCCAACCTGAATCCAGGAAGAAACCACAGTGAGCTCTCATGTTGTCTGCCTTAGGCTTTGGGCAGCTAAGAGCTAGCCAGTGATTGTGTCCCATCTGTAGGAAATGGGAACTCACTGGTCGATCAGCACTACTGACCTGTAATCCCAGCCTGTCATCCCAGCATTTTAGGAGGCTGATGTGGGAGGCTCACTTGAGGCCAGGAGTTTGAGACCAGCCTGGGCAACATAGCAAGACTCCATCTCTACAAAAATGGGCATGATTTTGATGAATTCTCTATAAACATTTTCTGTATTTACATTTATGGTCTGGCCAGACTTAATATGTTTACCTAAAAAATATTGTAATGTATCTTTATATTAAGGAATCAATAGCACCATTTTGACAGGTTTTAGAATGAAACGTTCACAGCTCCTTTTTCATGCCTTTCAATTAGAAGTTCGGAAGGTAGCCTATGATCTTGGCTGTGTAAACTAAAATATTTATACTTTGTCCTCCAGATCCTACATGCTCTTGTTTTTGGCTAATGACTTGCAGTCTAAACTGCTGGAGATGTAGGTTTCCTATATGCAGTGGTATCCCATTAGTCTAAATTTTGATGCTGCTATTGAGCCACTTACATCTCGTAGTCCAGAAAGCTTTCCACAACCCAGGGTTACAAATTTCTCCTCTAAGAATGATAAGAAAAGACAGCCCAGATAATGTCACATGGCCTGAAAAGCCCTCATGGGAAGTTTTCCTTTCCCAGTGCCTGCTAACCTATGTTTTCTGTACCCTCACAGTGTCTCTACTTCTTAGCTTCTCTTCCATCAATCAGATGATAGTCTTTGTCCCTGTCTTCCTTCATTTTATTTGTCCTGAGGAATAATGCAGCCATTCACTGATCACAGACATTATCTAAAATAAGCAGAGTGTCAAGAGAACTAAAAGTATACATACAGTAGTTTGATGCTAATTGGTAAATGTTTCGGAAAAAAATGGTTCTTGCAGACGGATGTAATAATTCTGCCTGCAATGAGTGATATAAAAAGGAATTTACAGAAGGGTACGTAAAGGGACAAAAAGAATGGATGAAGAAGGAAGGACTTGACACGACCAGCTTGATGTTGGGGAAATAAGTTCCGATAATTTTAAATTTTGTTTGAGACAGAATTGTACCAGTTGCCTTTTGAAATCTCAACTTCGAGGCAGAATTCTACCACAAATCCTGTGGGGATTGCCCTTTCAGGTCAGATAACTTAAAGGGTTGAAATAACTATGACAGCGGTAACCTTGATTTGGGACTCCATTGGCAAAGCTTTAGCCAGCAGGTGATTTTCTGGCGTCACAGGGAGGTTTTCAGAAATAGGATAATCACTATCGTCATTTACCGTTTTGTCAGTGGAGACCTGGCCAATGCAGTTTTTGCTTTCAGTGACTGAGGCTTTGCTTTAACCTGGTGAATTGCAAAATTATCTTTGATATGTTGGATGATTTTTATTCTATTTAAAAACACACCAGGCTGGACATGGTGGCTCACACTGTAATCCCAGCACTTTGGGAGCCTGAGGAGCGATGATCACTGGAGGCCAGGAGTTCGAGACCAGTGTGGGCGATATAGAGAGGCCTCATCTCTACCAAAAATTAAAAAATTAGCTGGGCATGTTGACATATGCCTATGGGCCCAGCTACTCAGGAGGCTAAGGCTGGAGAATTGTTCGAGCCCAGGAGTTCGAGGTTGCAGTGAGCTATGATTGTGCCACTACACACTAGCCTGGGCAACAGAGCAACACTCTGGTCTCTTAAAAAAAAAAGTACACCAGATTAGCCAAGTATGTAGAAGAGCACAGGCCTAACAGGGCTAGATGCTCTGAGGAAAGGCTGCACATGCATCTACCCAGAATAAGAAGGGAGCAAGGAGGTCTGTCTAATTCAACTTTTCACAAGATCTGAGATTCTGCTGCATGCTCAGCAACACTTCCCAGTGCATTTTCAGCCTTTCACACTCAGTATTGTTCCCTTACTTCTGCCTTGCATTTCTCCACTCTCTATGCTCAGGCCAGTTCTCAGCCAGACCTACCTGCTACTCTCTTTCTACCTGCAAAAGATTCTCCTCATCCTTCACGTACAGCCTGTGTTTCCATGAAGCTTCCTTGATTATTCCTGGTATAAGGAAGCTTTTCTCTCTTTCCATCCCTAGAGCTTATCATCTGCCTAGATTTAGCACAGGCTGTATGTGTACACTTGGCTTTTCTCTCCAACTACAAAGTTCACTCCTGGAGGATAGCACTGGGTTTAATTCATCTCTGATTCCTCCATTGTAGATAATAGTTTCTCAGTGAAAGCTAACTGGGAAAATGGGTTCCTGGAATGGGATACTCCTGAGAAGCTTAAAAATTAGTAGATCATTTCTGTTAAGTGCGCTTGAGGTATAGGCCTCATATCTCCTAAACTATGCTGTTTAGTTTCTGGGAGGAAAATTAGCTATTGACTTTGGTCTGTTTATTTCTAAGGTATTTAAGTCCATCAACGACTGTCTTCAAACTGAGCAATTAAGATGATGTGTAGGTGGGAATGTGGAATCCTAATCTATGTTTTGTCATCTTTTCCCTTTTCTATTCCAGTAAGGTCTTTCTCCTACATACAACCATGAGAAGCTGGCAGAAGATTCATATCTTTTGTTCCTGAGTTCTATAGTGTATCCCAGTAGCTATATCATATTATTGATTGTTGCAACAGTTTAAAGAAAACAGCATATTATTTAGAGTCATGATATAATTTTAGGTATTCCTAATGATAAGCTTATAATGGGTTTTCTACGCAATATCTTATTTGCAACCTTTGGACTACAGATGTTGAATGTCAAACTGAAACACAAAGGTCATGAATGCCTGTTTCTCTCAATATCTGGGTCACCTGCTTCCCTTAAGGCAGATATTTTGGAATGAACAATTTCTCTGTGACAAAAATAGACTAAGAGAAGAGCCCTTCTTGGATTTCTAAATATATAAGAAAAGTAAAGGAAAGCATTTACTCAAGGATCTCTCTTTTCAAAGAAATGAATTACGTAACACTCAGAAAAGCATGGGATTGGAAAGTAGCTTTCTTGCATAAGAGAGTTGGCTGTTTGCATGTTCCCTGAGCTATTGATGAGAAAGTCATTGTCATAAAATGCCACATAATAAAGTACATTATTTCTTAAAAATGCGTAATGAAAATCCAATTGATACAAATTACTTCAGAACATTGTGAGAGATTCAGAATCAAAGGGTTCCTATTTCTTAGTAAGAAACAGCTGCAGATTGACTTAAATGTGAGCAAATGCCAGTGAAAATGTCATTTACATGATTCTAAATACAAGGATCAGATTTCTAAAATATGCTCAAAGTGCTAGAAATCTTTTAAATTCCACTGTCAACCAACTCAAGTCATACTCTAAATTTCTTTTTTCAAAAATGATGCAATTTTGAATTTTTAGTTCTGTAGGGAAATTTCACTAAGTTGTATCTCCAGCACAATTTTTGTTGTGAGACCATCTGCAATATAAAACAAAATTTTCTTAACTTCCTAAGAAGTAAATGGGAATAAGGACCTTAAACTAAGGAGAAGAAAGCTGGAGTATGGTAATCTGTATTCCTAGAGGTCATTAAAAATGCATGGGTGCCATGAAAACTCAGGCTCTTTTTTTTTTTTTTTTTTTTGTAAAGGGCCCGATGAACATTTTAGGCTTTGCAGGCCGTATGGCCTCTGTTGAAAGTACTCAACTCTCTCTGGGTAGCATGAAAGCCACAAACAATGCATAAATGAGTGAGCGTGGCTGTGTTCCAATAACAATGGGGCTTTGGTAGATTTGCTCTGTGAATCGTAGTTTGCCTGACTCCTAAAAACTGTTCTTTGGAGATTTAAATTTAGTTCCTGGGGGAATTACATGGAAATGACTTTTTAAAAAAATACACACTTAAGTTTTATATGTATATCTCAAAAACCAGAAATAAAAAAATGATGGCATTCAAACAAGTGAGAGTATAAATATTGGCCTTTAACTTGTTTATTAATAATCCCTTTTGCCTATACCCTTATTTCATTGGTCATAAGGAATTATTTATACCCCTAAGTCAGCTGTTCCCACTCACTGAACTCATAAAACATTTTAAAATTTTGAGGGAAACATAGCAACTTCTGTCAGACATGGAATAAAGAACTATTATGCTGTTTGGACCTAATTACTTAATAAATGGACATGTTAGAACATTCTTTTGGCTTATAGGTGACCATTAAAATACTAGTGAGACTAACGGTGCCATGAACAGAAAAACGAAATCTTAAATTATGAATATGCTATTTGCACCCTATGCTATTGTATATTAACTGTATTGTAGGCATATAAAATATGTCAGGTTAAAAGGAAATGATATGAAATGATAGGTTTCAATTTATACTCATACTTGATTGTATCCTTTACAAAACAGATTAAGTACTATTCATCTATCAAGGAAAGGACAAAAAGGACAAACCTAGTAAACTTTTATCATTCACAAACCGATTATCATGCACAGAGTTGGGAGAGAGCTTAGGGAAAACAACAGCTTTCAAAAATTCTAATATGACGTCTATTGTGTTTGAGTAGCCCAAAACTATCTTGTAAATGGAAAATAAAGATTATTATTCAGTCTGATTGAAAATCAAATGTCATTTTTGACACGATGAATCACAGCAAAAATTAAATGGATATAACTATTTCACATCTATGAGTTTTCCAGGTCAATCTTCAAAGTGAGCTGAATACAACTATTTAAAAGAACATTATGATTTTACAGTCTCAGCATTGCTATTTAGAGTTTCCAACTAAATTCTGGGCCCTCAAGGACCCTGCGTTTCTTCAGTCTGGGATGCTCATGCCAGGGCGTTAGAGGACCTCACAGTCCTAGAGGGTGAGACTGATGGCCATAGGGCTGAAACAAAACATTGATCTAGGAGAGGCAAACCAAGACTGGGAAAAAACAAATGATTGGTGATATCTCGTTTCTCCAGTACTGACCAATGACAATATACCAATATTCAAACACGATCACTTTCAATCAGAGCATGGGAAGAGATTTTCTCCCACTTGGCTCATGGGAGCTCAACCAGGTCAGATGCCTGGAATCTTCTCTAGAGCGGTGTCTGATTCCTGCGAAGGAGTCAGGTGGTTCACTTTCATGGCAAGGCTTCTATCTTGTCCTCAGTGGAACTCTGAACCAGATGACAGGGAACAGGCTGAGTCTTGAAGGAAGTTACAATTACACAATCAAATCATCCAAGTGCATCACAGAACATTTATGAAAATTGGAATTTTAAACAAACATAATTTAATTAAGTTTATTATTGCTCTCCAAGATAAGTATAGAAATGGTTGGGCTTTATGAGTTGAAGTTATATTATGTGATCTCAGGTAATATCCACAAGGAGTAGTAGTAACAAAAGCTTGCCGTCAGTAGGTCAAAATGTAAAAAGAGGAAATGCTGAACTTCATTACCACAGGTGGGTACCTGATATCACTCCAGCAGTCTTTCTCTCTTACTCTATTTTTTTTTTTCCTATTTGTCAAGGAGACAGAAACTCACCCTGAGTGTGTCAGGGGAATAAAAGGACTTTGAAAAAAATGTTTATAGAAAATCATTGGGTACATTTCTGCTTATCATGTAGTTATGAATATTATAATATCAATATTGAAATTACATGTGCATAAACATTTAAAAAAACACTCCAGACACAGTCTAACAATTAAGCAGTTTTAAACATTAGCAATGACCCCGATCAGGGACATATCAGTGATGAACATTCAGGAAATTGGAATATGGCCTAATAGGCGGTAATTACAATATTACAAATCCTTTTATGTAGGTAAATGTCTGGAAACTTTGCACCATCTAAAGTAGACCTAGATAACCAGACTGAATATTCTGTAGTGACAAATAAATTACGTAATGGCATTGTAATTATAAAATTGACTCTGCTCTATATATTTGTCAATTATATATTGCATCAACCTTCATCAAGAAAATTCTAGTGCTGATTCACTTTGCTGACCTCCTTTTTTTTAATTTGCTTTGCAAGAACAATCCTAAAACAGAATAAATGGTTTACTAACTTTATCCTTTGCCTTTTCTGGCATTTACTTTTCTTTTTCCAATTTGAAATGCAACCAGCTGCTTCTGTGCAATAAAAACTGAATTATGGAACTAAATGGCTCTTTCCCTATCATCAGCCTCTAGGCACCCCACCCTTGCATGTGCAACTGGGCAGAGCGGTCGCCAAACATTCTAAATTACAAAAATTTTTTAAATACTAGATAACTGAGGTCATAATGACAGGCAAACTGTTCCTTTCCTTTTAAGTCTGCCACTAAAAATGACAATAGAACCTTGAGGATTATTCTAAAATCAGTATGTAAAAAATTTCTGAAAGTCTTTTTTTGAATCGGTGTGCAATGGCAGTGTTGATTAAATCCTTCTAAGGAAATCTAAAAAAATGCTGGGCCATGATCATATCCCCTCTTGGGGGAAACTGGCATGGTATCACCATCATCATACAATCTTCATCATGCAAATTTGGTATGGTCCAGTAGATTTCTAGAAAGACATATTGCCTGTAACACAAGGATAATATTCATCTTAGTCCAGGCCTACAAAACCGGATTCCATATGTAGTCTTTCCTGAATGGAGACACTGTTTGGCTGACAGTAGATTTTGGTAAGCAAGAATACTACTGGCTTTGTGGCAGTACTTAGGCTGCAGTCAAGATTCCATGGCCCAAAGAGGAATCAGAGGGACTGAGGTCACTAGATAACTTAGCAATGCCCAGAAAGTATTGTTCTTTGAAGTCATGCTGGGTAACACTTTTCTTCTGAAGAGTGTTTTCTTCTGAAGCACATGAATGGTCAGGAGTGGCCAACAGCTTTTTATTTAGTCTATAACATTTCTGAAACATTTTCTTTTTGGCCTCCCACCAACTCATCAACGTGAAAACTGAGGCAGCTCAAATCTAAACATAGAAACTCAAATGTCACTTTGCTTAAAATCAGAAGTATTCTAGACCGTGCTGTCTAATATGGTGGCCACTAGCTGCATGTGGCTACTGAGCACTTGATGTACCAAAGGTGTAACATGCACTCCTGATTATGAAAATTTAGTATAAAAACAGAGAATTCAAAATATTTTGTTAATTTTTATTAATGGCTACATATTGACATAATAATTTGGAGATATTGTATTAAAATACTATAATTAATTTTATCTTTTTTATTTTTTAAAATGTGGCTAATGGAAAATTTAAAATTACATATGTGGCTTGCATTATATTTATATTAGACAGCACTTGTTCTGGACAATAACTTCTACAGCCATATTATCCTAATTTTTACCCTATTTATGCATCCCTGGGACAAATGAGCTCTTAACGTTTGCGAAAGTGACCAGGATTCCAATTAGACTTTTTAATGGGGAAAATAATTCAAGATTGTCCTTCATAGTAAAAAAAATTAGTTTATGCTATATATCTGAACTTACCTCAAAATAAAAACCAATAATATAATGTGATAATTGTCAGCTCTATAAATAACAAAATGTAATATACTGTTCTTTGCTGAAATTTCTTTTATTCCTTTGCATTGGGACTATATTGTCAATTAGGAGTAATGTTATAAAATATTTTCTCAGATTGTCTCTATTTGTATACCATTATTTAGCTAAGTAATCTTTGAGATAGATAATATATCCCATTTTAACAAGCAACATAAACATTAGCTATTCCTTCAAAAATACTAACAGAATTATCCTAACTTAGGATGTATTCATAGGAAATCCTTGAATACTTTGAAATGACCAATTTTTGCAGAAGTCTGACTTGTTTCCCACTGAAACTACTAAATTAGTCACTATGAAGGCATTACCAGGACTTAATCTTTAACATAGGAGTCAAAATTTTAAAACTCCATTTTTTTTAGAGAATACAGTTTACAGGTTAAAAAAAGATAGAGGAAATTGCCAAGACATTCTTGAGTATTCACCAAAGAATAGCCATGTGCACTTATTTAAATGGGTAAATTCTAAAACACACTTGGCCCTGGCATTTGCAATGCTCTTTCCCTAGTCCACAGGGCCAATGAATGCGGTCCACCCTGGTGTTGGAATGATATAACAACTGCCCTTGGAACACTATGGGTGTAGGCTGGGAGGGATGCTGTGTTCTGATCTTCCAACTAATTGCCACCTTCTAACAAGACACCTTTCTTCTCCTTTCTTCTCTCTTCTTCCCTCTTCTGATATATGGGACATTTATCACATACATCTGTTAAGTCTCATGGGGAAAAGTACACCAGGATATTAATCTTCTTAAATGGAAATCTTAATATTAATACTTAATCAAGAAGGCATTTTTAAAGGTTAAAAATAGTGAGCCCTTTAAAACAGCCAAAATTTTGAGAGGGAATAATTAAAGGAGGAAGGAAGGAAAGAGGGAAAAAGAGGATAAATGCTCCTTACTAGATAGTAAAAATAAAATAAAACAAAAAATAATCTGAGCCCACATGATGTGCCCCTTCAGGGCCTCACGTCAGTGTGACCTGTCAGATCCCTACACTGTGGAAGATGAGAAATCCTATCTTGTTTTCTTCTCGTGAGAATAGTAGGAAAGGGGGATTTGTGCTTGGAAAGCAGAATGTCTACTGAGGTCCAACAGCCTCCAGAAATCAGAGATTTAATTTCATTTTCCAATTTAATAGCTTTGAGGAAGAACCAAAGGAATTTAAGATCTTTTTTTTTTTGTGAAGATTTTTATGTGATGGTCATATTTATCTCTATTTTGGTCTTTGAAAATAATTATTTTTTAAAATTAAGAAAACTCACTAAAAATAATACATAATTAATTTGATAAAATGTTCATTTCAACTTAACCTAAAAATAAATTTGAGATACTTGGACTTAGTGCAATTTCTATAAGGGAAAAGCATTCCTATGAAAGTCAAAGAAAAACTATATTTATTCTGGGGAAAAAAATCATACTAAATATTAGGTCTAATGTTCTAGCTTCTCAGGCGTCTGATTTGAAGTCAGTGTTTTTTTCTTTATTTTGGTTTTTGCTTGCTTTTTAAAGTAAATAAAAAGTTGCATTGTACTAAACTTCTTGACATGGACATTTCCAAAACTACATTGTAAAATATGAGCTCTTCTGTTCCAAATATGAGAAAAAGATATAATAGCTTTTCCTAAATAGCTTTAGTTCATAAGCAGTATATCTAGATAGCCATCAATTGGAGAGAAAAGGATTTTTTTCTAAGCAATAATGTTTCCTTATTCTAGTAAAGTGGATAATAAATGATTTTATAATGGAATATTATTCCTACTCTATTCAGATATTTTGGCACCAACCTGCAGGATAGATTTTTCTGAATATTTGAAACTCGGTAATTATAGAGATTATCCCTTAAAATGTTCCTATTTGTCAGGTTGTATAAATTCACAAATAAATACAATTATATCTGGAAAATGAAAAGTCATCAATCTTATCTTCATCAGTCTAAATACCGATCTTGCCTCCTTTTCTTCCCTAATTTTCTTTATTCTCCCCGAAGTTTTGTCCATCAGAAGGACATCTTATTGGACAGCAGGTGAAGGAAAGAATGAAACTAAGCATATGTCTCACTTAGCAGATAAAACCCAGCATGAGTTTGCAAAATACTTCCTCCAGGGTTGTAAAATGGCAGAATGTTATGATAGAACATTTTGGTTATTATTAATATAGTATGTATAAGGAAAAATAAAATAAAAAAGCATTCTCCATATAAGCTTTAGGGGCATATGGTTTCATGGCCCTTAAAAGTGTGCTTCAATTTCTTACCATTGGAAGTGGAATTTTTTTTTTTTTTTTTGCACATACTGTACAGCTATCACCTACAATCATCTCCTCGTACACAGTTTGAACACATTAATGATAAAAAGTAAAATGAGAAAGTCATGGGACCATGTCTTATAGCACTAGTATTAGCTGAGCGGTAGTTCAAAGGAATTACTGCCTTGTGAAGAAATCTAAAGGATGTGGGATGGCTAGGTCTTCAAAGCAAAAATAATTTGCTACTATTCACTTCAAATGTGTGCCACTGGTTGCTGAAAATGTATGTTTTTAAGTGTAATGTTGTGTTTACTTGCAATTTCAAATTTAACTCATTGGTATTAGGTATCCATTACATGCCATAGAAGACACTATTATTTTCATAAAGCAGTCACATGCATTGAAGTTAGGATTACCAACTGGTATATATGTATTTTTTTGCACCTCAAAAACAGAATCACTATAGTGCATATCATGCTTCCACACCTTCCTTGCTGAAGGACAAAGTACATAAAATTGCCGGAGTTTGGCTTCCATATCTGAAGGAAGCCGACTTAGTACTCTGGCAGGATCACATCTTGCTGTGGAATTCCAAATCCCGCAGCAGCATTTTCTTGCCCTTGTTTGGGGGCTGCTGCTTCTTCCAAAGTCTTCTCCTCTACATGGCCCTCCTTTACTTCCAGGTCAGCCACCTTTACCCCATCCTCCCATGCCTTGGGCACCATCTTGGGGGCCTTTTCAGCATTTATATCTGCATCTTTAACTTCCTCAGAGGTCTGCACCTTCATCAGCTCAGCCTCTGCCTCCTCAACTGTTGCTTGGGCTCCATCTTCTTGAATTTTCTCTCCTTCTGGAATAGCTTTGATGTCCTCGTTGCTGTGTTGGATTGGAGATGGGTCTCGGCTAGCCTTCTGGCTCTCCTGGATGCCACTGTGGCTACTGCTGGCACTTCCCAAACGGGAAGAGGCCACCACAGCCTTCACCGCTGCCTGATAGGAAATAGGAAAGTGTCAGTCAGTGTTACCTCCACTTAAAGTCCCAAATTAGAGCTCAACCCCAACTTTGCTTTTAGGGAGTCTGATTTATAGGTTAGTGTTCAATCTTCCAAAGTATATTATTGCTAGATTGCTGAATGAAAACTTGTTTGGAGAGCAAACAGCAAAACCTTTTAAATCTCAGATTAGTGTATTTAATTATCTGGATAATTGAAAGCCTAAGTAAATGTGTTTATCCATGGATGATCAGTTTTTAAAAATTTTAGACTGTGTTTCCCAAAGTATTTGTTTCATGGAACATGGTGATTAAAGAGTTACATGGTCAAATTAACTTGAGAAATCCTAGGTTAAGTCAACATTATTTAATCCAGGGTATTTCAAATTAATTTGACCATGGATTCCTTCAGATCTACTCAATCTGGATCAGCCTGTGAGCAATTGTTGACTGGGAGTCGATTTTTAACCCCCAGCTGCTTTCTGAGATTGCCAATTTACAGAGCTAGTCCTAAACACCATTATGTAATAGAAAACACAAAATCTCTAATCCATATGTATTATAAAAAAGTAGATATACTTTGATGAAAAATTTTCTATATCATTTAAATCATCTTAATTTTTGTCAAGTATAATAATTGTCTACATTATCAAATATAGTTTCAAAAATTATTTCCCAATTTTGACATATTCAAAAAGAAAACAACTTTCTGAATAAACACCAGTTTCTTGAAAAATGCTGTTCAAGCAGCTCACTTTAATTAGATGAGAAGCAGCAATAATATATTTGGTGAGTCAATCTCAACAAATAACACATTCTTTTTCGTTAATAATGAATTTCTTATGAGAGGATAACAAAACTATAAGTGGCTTTGTGTCAGTATTTTTGGGATTTCAAAGCAGGATTTTCCCCTGGGGCCATAGGAGATGAATAATAATATTAGATGAAGAATGGTAGAGCTATCATTGAGAAATCAAGATAGAGAATCCTCTGGGTTTTTTTCCTTAAAAAACAACAAAAATATGCTATCTTACCTTAAGCTTGCGCCGAGCATTGAACTCTTGGAGCTTCTTTTGAGCGGTATCCATGTGTACAAAATTGGCTGCTTTACCTGTGACCCACGGGTGCTGAAGAGCTTGAAAGGTAGTCAGCCTTTTCTTAGGATCCAAAACAATTAATTTTCTGACCTGAAATGATAAAGAACCATTAGACTTAGGGAGATTTTTATGGTGACCTGGGCTTGCCCTCAGCTTGTGAACTTCTAGGTCTCATTTTATTTCCCTAGTAGTAATTAGACATTCAATAACAGTAAATATTCCTTATAAAATTGTTTAAGCCCTCCGAGGTCACTGTGGGTAGGAACAGCTTCAGGTAGCAGTAGCTGAGGGAGCCCAGTGTGTACCACCTGAGACTCCAAACTGGCAGACTGCTTTCCAGCAGAAGTCAAAGAAATAGGTCCTTGCTTGCCTGTGGACTAGAAGTTCTTTGAAGTCAGAAACAGCATCGGATTGTTCTAGGCTGCACTTCACCATCACCTAGAATTCGGAACTTAAAATACATCTCCACGGTAATGGAATTATTCATGCATCATCATTCTTTCTGTGGGATTAAATGGCAAGCAAAAAGGATAGTATCCCAGCCCCTATGGAATACTATCTTATTCTATCTTGAGGTTTCTAGATCTTTCTCTCTAATCCCTTGAGGGTACTTGAAGGAATAAACTCAGAGCTTAAAAGCCATTTCAGAATCAAAGTAAAGAAGTCACTGGATTGAGGGCATGATTAGCTTAAAGGACTGAACCCAACCAACTGGCAGCCTGTTCTGGGAGGTTTACTCCTGCTGGTGAGAATGAGCAGACTATAAATTGCCAGGAAAGTCACCAAATGAAGTAATCCATGACTCTGGGCTCAGTAGGGGTGACCTGGTGTAAAGTAGAGACTATTTGGAGCCAGGAGTTGTGTACAAGCCCCAGTTATGCCTCTACCTACTTTAGTGACCCTAGACATAGACACACATGAAATGAGTGCCTATGAACACTCTCCAGACACTTTTCTTACAAGATCTCATTTCTACCTTAATTCCTTGCAAATGCATTTTGGATGCATATAAAAGTTTCTAAAAATGTATGCAATCCTTTTAATAACCTTATCATTTGGAACTATTAGTACCAATTCCTAAATGAGGGATGGAAGGAAGTTCAGAAAGACTTAGTGGTTTGCCTAAGGTCAGACGATTTGTAAGTGGTGGGGCCTGTATTCAAACTCAGCTCTGTGTTATATCAGAGCTCATCTTGTGGTCACTATACTATGATGCCTCCAAGGTAGTCAATCTCTCTGGACTTTGGCCTGCTCCTATATAAAATGAGGAGCTTTGGATGATTTTAGGTCTAAGGTCTTGCCTAACCCTAAAAAGAAGTGAACACAGGCTAAAAAATCAGGCAGCAAGTCAAAATAAGGAATCAATATTATCTGGTTCTCCTGTCATGTCATTTCTGTAGCATTTGCAAAGGAATGTGTGTTTGGGCTAAAGACACTGGATTTGTAGAGGGCAGAATTAGTTGGTGCTAGTTTAACATGCATTGAGTACCTTAATTCTCACAACAACCTACAGATAGGTACCATTGTCATCCTAGATGAGAAAACAAAGCATAGAGAGGTTAGCTAATAAGCCCAAGGCCACACTTCTAGGTCACGACAAAGGGGGCACTTGAATCCAGATGTGTCAGACTCTAAAATTCCATGGTTTATTTCTGATTCATTGCATTCAATGAACATTTACTGAGCCTGCACTATATGCCTATCTACTAATAGTACTAAGATCTGAGCACACATGCATTGCCCTCTCCAGAGCTTATACTCTAATTAAAGAAGACCATTGAATGGGTAACTATAAGTGATGACTACTATGAAAGGAGGAGTACTGGGGGCAAAGGAATAATGTGGCTGAAGGAACCAACTGTGGGAGGGAGGGAGTGGAGGAGGAGGTGACCTCGCCTCCAGGGGATGTCTAGTGGCAGCTAGGGCTGGACGATAAGAGTCACCCAGGCAAAGAGGGGTGTGTGTGTGTGTGTGATGGGGAGGAAGGAGATGAGGAGGAAGGGAGAGAGAACATTACAAAGCAGAAGAAAGAGCAGTGGCCAATATCGTGAGCCACACTGCTGAGGAAGTGGAAGTCTGATGCACTCCAGTGAAGAGTAGCAAAACAGAGGGCTATGGAGCTAGTGAAGGCACGGGAGACGGCGGCAGGCTCCAGACCAGGCAGTGCCATGCAGATCTTGTTATGGATTTCGGGTTGTATCCTAAGAGCCTCAAAGCAGGGGAGTGACATGATGTGATTTATGTATGAGACCATTCCTCTGGAGCCTGTGTGGAGCCGTATTTGAGAAGGCCACGGGAAGAGGCAGGGAGATTAGATAAGAGGTTGTAGCAGTGGTCCAGGTGGGAGAGGATGGCGGCTTGGACTGGGACAGAGGTGGTGGAGGTGGAGAGAAGTGGCTGGATTCAAGAGATGTTTCGGAGCATGGCGTCTGTCTTGAGGGAGGAGCTGGGATGACATATCCACACATTGCACACACTGTCCCTCTCTTCGCAGTCATGCTGGAAAAGCCACGGGCTCTCAGGGATCAGTTCCATGAGAAAATGCAGAGTAGCAAGAAATGCTTGAAGGCAAAAGAGCACTGGACAGAGTGTCTGGAAACCTGAACCAGTCCTAGTACTGTCTTTCTGCCTGGAAGCTGTGTGAGTTTTGGCAGTCATTTCACCTCTCTAGTCTTTATCACACTCATCTTTAAAATTAGGGGACGACTAGATGGCCCCAAGATCCCTTGGAGATCTAACCTTCTGTTATCCAAAAGTCAGTTCTGGATTATTTCTATGTGGATTTTCTCTGGAGAATTGATGGTAAACATTTCAGTCCCATGTTAGCATCCTCTTTATTTTAGAAGAGGTGGATCAACCCCCCAGTTGGTGTGTGTTTCTTGAATGCAAATAAACTCCAATATTAGCAATATTGCTAATATTGAGGTGCACTGTCAAACAAATGAGCAAACAAAATGCACTATTAATACAGTGGAACTTTTTTATAATGAGACTTGTATTGCTATGAGGATGTTTTCATAAGTTTGAATGAAATTTCCAGAAGCAACATTGCTTTATTTGAAGTACATCTGAATCTAGGCAGTAGAAAGCCATGTTAAAACAGAATTCTTCTGTTTAAATTATGTTTGGATTCACACAGCATAGCTTTCTTCATAAGCAAGGCTCTATACTAAAGATGCAGTAAAACCTCATTAACACTGCAATAATTGTAATTTGTGATAATTCAGCTAATGATGAGTCAAAAAATATCTATTTTTACTATCTAAAAGGAAAATGTATTAATGTGCATTATTTTCCTAAAAGTACTTTGAAGTTGAAAAGAAAAATGATATTAATAGGGGTAAATTTTTAAAAATAACAGTGCCTACTAATTAGTTAAAATGAATTTATTTCATTTTGTTTCATTTTGCTTTAGTCGCACTTACCAAGTCCTTGGCATTTAGAGATACTTCATCCCACCAGGGGGAGATAAAGTAATATTCACAATTCAGAATTCTCCTGAACATGAACTGATCGCCTCTTTCATCATAGAATGGTTCAAATCCACAAAGTCTAGAGGGACAAAATATAGAGAATAAAATGTCTTTAAAAGCCTAGGCATCTTTCATCAAATTTCTGCAGAAATTCAAGACTACCCTTTTTAACAGCTCCCTGCTCTGGATCAAGCCTACTCAGCACAAGTATGTAATTGCCTTGTTACAATTCACTATTGATAATGTAAACACACAATTATGTCTTCAGGAAGTAGGAATGATATAAAAGCAACTTAGGAGTCCTACAAAAGCTATAATATTAAAATTATGGCACATAGAAATAAGAATAATAATAGCTAACATTATTATAGGCATTATGCTAAGGATTGTCCACAGATTTTTTTCATAGGAATTGAGAAGACAGACAGACAGATTGATTTCAGTTGCAATTTAGTATAAAATGGAAGAGTTAGGATTTTGAGAGTAAAGAGATTAAAAAATGGAAAGAAAGGATTTTTTGCTCATTTTTGTTCTGCCCTATTTGATGAATTCCTCCATAGAAATGAGTAAAGTATTGTATTTCCATCCCATTCCAGTTTGGATTTCAGAGTAAACAAAGGTAGGAGTTAAAACGGGCAACGGCCTCAAAAAATCTATTAATACAGTGACTGGATACAGCCCAGAGAGATAAGCAGCCTAGATTTAGCTCATTCTTGTATGTTACCCTCCCTCACTTTTGTATATCTTAAAGATGTTCTACTCTTTCGTTTTCATTTTCCACTACAGGGTCAGCTTAAAATGATTGGGAAAAGTGGGGGGCAAGGAACAGGGAACCATCTCAGCCATCCTAAAGAGAGAGAGAGGAAAAGCAGTTGTTTGTCTGGGACCACCAAGTCTCCACTGTTGATAAATGGGCGGAGGTGCTGAAATCACTAGGGATCAAAAGGGAACAAAGCGGGTGCCAGGGTATGTGTCACAGGTATTGCATTTGAAAAGAATGGGGGTGGTGGAGCAGGAATGAGTAAATTCTTTCTTCAAGCTGGTCAGGTTGGTGCAGAGCACGAAAATTCAAATGCATCCTAATATGATGAGTTTTTAGGAAGAAGTGGTTTCTTATGTGCTTTTGTTCACAGAATGTCCCACTGGGAGAGTCTTTGTCTCTTCCAAATATTTTGGAGCCAGCTGGGAAAAGGCCAGTCTTGAAAGTGCTAAGGCCTGAGCAATGCATTCTCCTTCTCCCTACTGCAGCAGTCTGCCCGGAGAATCCCACTCCAGACCTACCCTTAGAAGGGACTGGAAGGGACACATAAGGAGAGATGGGAGTGCATGTCCATGCCTTGACAAGGAGAGAGTCTGGCCCTCCCTGACCTTCCACAACACTAGAAAATTATGGCCTGTTGCTGATTAGTCATGGAGAAATTAGCCAACTTTTCAGACTTAATTTAGGAGGCTCCTTATGTTTTCTCTTCTGAAAATCTAAGACAAAAATGACAATTCAGGAATTATAGTGCTCATTTCAATCATGTCAGTGACTTTGTGCTTTGGTGACAGAGGTAAAAAGTTTATGTTGTGTCAGCCTGAAATGCCAAAAATGGAAGACATGTGAGAGTAGCAAGCACACCACACACTGTGCAAAAAACCTTCAGAAATGGTAATATTTTAACTCCAGCAATGACAGATCAGGAGCATATTGGGATTACACAGGGCTGAAGTGTGAATGTGTTATGCAGGCTAAGTCCAAGCCTTTGGGCCCAGCTGTAATGTTGAAAGCTAAAGGAGAGAATTGGAATCGCTGATGTTCTGATTCTGGTCAGATCAGGAGGCCCAGTCCTGCAGCTTTCGTCTACGGGGCAGAGGGTTTAGGTGCAACAGGTAGAGAGACCAGAATTCCTGGGAGAAACAACAGAATGGTCTTCATTTTCAGCCGAATGTTACCTTTAGAAATAGCAAAGCCATACCAAGAAAGCCTGGTGGTGACGAGCTTTTAAGCTTTTAAGAAGGAAAGAATGAAGTGTTAAAATGCAGCAGTAGCCATAAGAACAGGGGCAGGAGTGAACAGAGGTCTCTACACCGATCGTAAGAATCATACTTCTATTCATGGTTTTATTCAAAAATAAACTCCAGAGTTTATGTGTACATATAGGCAAGTGTATGTATTATAAAACAGGTGCCTCAACGTTTGGGACATAGAAGAAAGGATTCGGCTGAAGTTCATAATGTAGCTTCACTGCAACATTTACTTTGCCAGGAATCACCAACAAATGGATCCTCAGTTCTAATTCTTCATTTGGTTACTTCTGTTCCTTTCTGGCTCTGAGCCACTCTGGTGTAATGAGTCGGGTGTGTAGAGGTCAGAGGCTAGGTTGCCTGTAGGCCACTGGGTACACAGCAAAGCTAAACTGGTACAATAAGGGAGATACATAGATCCAGTGGCACAATGCACTAGAGAAAATGTGTCAATGAACCTTGCAGGTGGACTTGACCAGTTATTAATGAACTTCAGGCTAAGCAAAAAGTCCTCAGGCTTAGGGGTTGGTAGAAGTTAGTATAGAACTAAAGGATGTTAGGTGTAACCAGCACTGTCATTTCCATTTTGGGGGCTGCTACTCTTATTTTCAACTAACACCTATTGATTAATTACCTTCAGTGTATCAAGATAAAAGAAATATAAAAAATAGTTTGTACAATTTGGTAATGGACTAGGGGTAAAGACATTGATACATTTTTAAATTTGTCTTCAGGGTTATAATAAAATGTTTCTCAAATGTTTACATTTGTCTTTCCCTTCATTTTCCCATGTCAGTGGCCATATTACGGAGGTTTACTCATACCGTATACCAGTTATTCTGGGAGAATATAACTTAACTTCTGACTTCCATCTTTCCAAATTCTTTTATACCATTAATACTTCAACTCCTCCCCGTATATTTCAACACAAAATTGTAATTGGGTACCTTTATATTTTAGGGTCAAACCTGAATCCTTATCTGTATAGTTCACTTTTTTACTTGGTGTCGCTAAGTATGATAGGTCACTTACGTAATTCAGGAGACAACATTCTTTCTCTAGTATAAAAGTGATCTCAAACACAAGTAGAAGGAATTCTACAATGTGGCCAGGGAGGAAGTCATTGTAATGAATTAAGCACTTAGTGTGGTGAACATAAATTACCTAAGAGTTTGCACTTTCCTAAGAAAAAACATGGTTTTCTACCTCTCTAAGTTGTTCTCAAGCTTGAATACGGTCTAGAGGCACAGGGAATTGAACATTGAAAATATCTTTTGCTATTAAAATTAGCAGATGGCTATTTTATGGGTTGCTTGTTAAACCTCTTTGTCTTGGCTATTCAACCAGTATATATACACAGGTGAACTTAGAGTTTGCTAACATGCTTGGGGGTCTTACACCAGTTACCCCATTCCTGGTCCATATGACCTGGACATTGTGCTTTCTAAGATCATTATTAAGTTAAAAACAAATTTAAAAAAACTTCCAAACAACTTTTTCTGCTATGGACTGAATCATGTCCTCCCCAAAGTCATATGTTGAAACCTTAACCCCTAATGTGGTAGTATTTGGACATGGAGCCTTTGGGTAGTAATCGGGTTTAGATGAAGTCACGAGGGTGGGGCCCTCACCATGGGATTCATCCTCTCCTAAGAAGAAACACCAAAGAGCTTGCTCTCTCTCTCTCTTCCCACCATGTGAAGACACAGTGAGAAGGTGGCCACTTGCAAGCCAGGAAGACGGCCCTCCCCAGAATCCAACAATGCTGACACCCTGATCTTAAACTTCCAGCCTCCAGAACTGTGAGAAAATAAATTTCCATTGTTTAAACCACCCAGTCTCTATATTTTGTTATGGCAGCCCAAGCAGACTAATATACTTTCTTTCTAACCCTCCAAAATCTTATAGATTTGAATGTTACAGGTTCCAATAACTAACTCTGCGGTATTCTCTACATGGCAACCGGATCGCTTGTTTTGAATTAATCTCTCAA
The DNA here is from genome assembly GCF_041146395.1 of Eulemur rufifrons. Lineage (NCBI taxonomy): Eukaryota > Metazoa > Chordata > Mammalia > Primates > Lemuridae > Eulemur > Eulemur rufifrons. Next base: position 78,310,506 of record NC_090999.1, on the reverse strand, counting down.
ACTCATTGATATCTTGTTTTTCAGTTGTCCCATAGCAATCTTTCTTTTCAGCCACTCTTCCATTTGTTTGGTGATTTTCCTCATCACCTGCAATTCTATCATCTCTTTGGATTTCCTAAAATTCCTTATTTCATATTAGACAGGAGCTCAGGGATGGAGTTGAGGATACCAGAGAGTGAAATATTTAGCTTATTTTTTTTCTCCCAGAGAAACCTGTGTAGGGTATTAAACTCAAGGCCCTTGAAAATCTAACAAATGGGAAACAAAATTAATAGTCAAATGCATTTAAAATATTCCTGAAAAGAAATACACCAGTTTGGGATGCTTAAAAAATTAAATAGCCACTTCCCCTTTTAAAAAGACTAATAGTCTACTTATTTTAGATACGATGCAAATAAGTAAAACAAGAACAAGTTTCATAGGTGGACTTGGGTTTCACATTCATTACTACTGTGAAATTATGAATTGTTCCCCAAATCTGTCATAACATTGCATAGCAGATGAGGCACAGAAAAGCGCTGGACGGAAGTTCTTGCCCCAAGAAAGTTACAAAATAAAAATGAATACTCATTTTCAGAAAATTCTATCACTAACTACTTTAGTATGTAATAGAAAATTACAAAAAGTCAAAAAATAATCTTGGTTTTTATGAGCACTATAGGTACCTAGAAAATGTTATAAAAAGGCAAACAGTTTGCATAGAAATTGCTTTTCATGACTTACAAGATGTAGGTGATTATTCCTACAGACCACATGTCCACCTCAGGTCCATAGGCACAGCCTCTAAGAATTTCAGGTGCTGCAGAAAAAGTGAAAACTGTGTTAAATTGGAGCTAAATTCAATATTCACATTTTCATAACAAGCAATGGGAAAGAAATAAATTCATCAACAAAACTTCAGAACAATATAATTCGATCTTCTCTCCCCAAACCACAGTATAAGGCTAAAAATTCTTATGTCTATTTTAGTGGGAGAAATTATAGGCCCTCAGTGTTTGTGATGCATAAAAGTAAAGCTATTAACTTTAATATTCTATCTTGGAACATTATGATACAGCTATATCTCTGTTACAAAGACCCCTTACTTCAAAGGGAGCTTTGTACATAGAAAAGGAAGGGTCAGGCCTTATGGTGGGGAAGATTGGCACATCTCCAGTGCTGGAAGGTGGGGAAAGGAGCCAGGAGGGGCCCTGGCACATGTAGGTCTCCAGGGAACAGCTATTCCCGGTCAGCTTGGGGTCATGAACTGAGAAACAGGGACTTCTCTGCACACAATGAGCAGCTTATAATGTCCCTGACCACCATTGTGAAAAGGGAACATCTTCTCGGCCATGAAATGGCCCTGGAATGGAGAACAGCAAGAACTTTTATATTTTTATTACCATGGGTCTGTAAAAATGGGGAGTTAACTGGGTCCAGTGGTTTGCCCTGAGGAGTGGGGCTGTTGTTTGTTTGCCTAACAAACAACATAAGAAAAAGAGAAATGAGAGCTCTACCATCCACGGAGAAACAGGGTTCAGGCCTAGAGCCCAGAGTGGCCTTCTTCGATTTTGAACACAAGTGCCGTAGATGCCAGTGGGGTCCCCGAGAAAGGAGCTACTTGATAAATGCCTAGGGTTCTTTGAGGGAGGCTTGGGGACAAGGACACCACACTCCTTCTCTGGGCTGGGGGCTGTCCACTCGGGCTGGAAATGTCATATGCAGTGTTTGCTAAGGGAGCTCTGGAAGGAGGCTGTCCTCCAGGACTCTGGATTTACTGCATAGGGAGAAGTACTGTGGATGTCCTGCTGACCTCTTCCCATGCTATCCCTTCCCCTTACCCTGTTCCAGTAGGATTTTCTCTTCCCTGTAGAAACTGTGTGAGATAAAACATAGGAGATGAAGAGCCTGTGTGATAAAATGAGGGCGTGTGTTTTATCACTCCAAACAGCAATTCAGGAGGATGCACCCTTTAAGAAATTGCATCTGCAGCCAAATTTTTCTTATGTACAGATGAATTATTCCTAGAAAATTTTCCTTTAAGATTTAATTAACAAAATTAAGAAAAATCCATGCTCAGTGTCAACATTATTGGCTCTGTGAGAGTAGCTTTCACTCCCTAGGGCAATCTGCACCACACAGAAGGTGCCTTGAGCCCCAACAGTGAACTCCCACTTGCAAGCGCTTTGCTTATCACACTGTATGGGGAACTCAGATTAGGCTGCTGCTTGCAGGAGGGCTCCTGCTGCTTGTCTTTGTCTCTGGGAGCTGTTGCAGTCAGGGAACTAATGCATGCATACTGAGCATGCGTATTGAGTCCTTCCCCACTCAGGTCTTCACACCAGCGATTCTTATCTGGTCTGAAATGCTATCAAGCCCTGGCACTGACATTTAAACATAAATACAGCAATATGTTGGGGGGAGCCTTTTACATTTTCTGGGTCTTGGTTTTTAACCTCTAAAATCTGAATGAATCGAACTAGTTGCTTTCCAAGTTTACTTTGAGTTTTCACCTGCTACCCACTGTGCCATTAGTAAAGGATTAGTTACTGATCATTCAAGCAAGAAGAGAGGACAAACACAAACATTCTAACCTGCAGAACATGCTGCCTTTCCCACTGCTTCGGCTAGCGTGCATGCTGCCCTGCGGAGACTCAGTCTGTTGGCTCTAGTGAAATCAACCCTCCCTTCCTGTGCTGGCCAGAGACACATCCTGGCAAGGGTCGGGTGTTTTCTCTGGCCATTTCTTGTGGTTCCCAGACCAAGGGCCCCAGAGACAGTGAATACTGTGGAACAAAGTGCTGTTTGCATCCACTATAGGGCAGCTGAGTTTCATACCCGACATGGCAATATCTGATCTCCCTTCACAGCGCTGGGTGCAGCCTTACTTTCCTGAGGCACTTTATTAATATTTCTTTGTGAGGCGTTATGCAGCAATGTGAGTAAATTTTTCATGGGAAAAGCTAACTTCCATAGTGAGGATAACCGAGACAAAAGGAATATAGAATGTTTTTGCCCTCCATAATAAATTTCTCTTAAAAATAATTGTTTTAAAAAATAACATATATGTGTATTTTGAGACAGAGTCTTGCTCTCTCTCCCAGGCCATGGTGCAGTGGCTCAACCATAGCTCACGGCAGCCTTGAAGTCCTGGGCTCAAGTGATCCTCCTGCCTCAGCCTCCCAAGTAGCTAGGACTACAGGCATGTGCCACCACACCCAGCTAATTTAAAAAAAAAAAAATTATAGTAGAGTCGGGGTCTCACTATGTTGTCTAGGCTGGTCTCAAACTACTGGCCTCAAGAGATCCACCAACCTTGGCCTCCCAAAGTGCTGGGATTTCAGGCACAAGCCACCATGCCTGGCCCAAAAAAGAACTTAAAGTATATTTTCAAATTGTAATGTAAAATTGGGGTCAAACCAAGTCAAAACACCTAGATACAATTAGATAACTTTCTCAATCACCTTTAAATATTTTCAGTTTAGTTAATATGACCTTGACTTTGTTCAGAACCAGCAGAACACATTATTGTAATCTAGCTGAACCCTTTCCAAGAGGCAACAAAATCCTTTCTAGAATAAAGTTCAGGTGCTGGCACTCCAGCCTTTGAAATCTCCTAGGTATCAAATGTCCTTGGCAGGTGATTCTACTAATTTGTGAGCTTCTTAGAGTGAGACATAGCTGACTGCTTTCAATTTAGTTCAAGAAAAGACATCAATTAGTCCATACTTAATGCTACAAGTACTTCTGGCTGTCGTTCATATATTTTCTCACTTCAGTACAAAAACAAACAAATAAACAAAATAAAAGTAAAAGAAAAATAATTTTAAGGTATAAAACAGTTTTTTAAAACATTTGAAAAGACGTAGGATCATCTTTTCTGCATTATAGATGAGCTCTATGATTCTCTACTACTCATTAAGTTAAAACTGCAGAGCAGCATGCTTTATCAGAAGACGTTTTCAAGCTATTGTTAACTCTTTTAAGGAAAACAAATCTGAAGAAGACTAAGGTGAATGAAATCAACAATCCTTCATTCACTCAATCAATAACTCACCAAATATTTAGTAAGCACCTGCTGTATGATAGGCACTGTGTAGGAGCTTCTGGGGAATAACGGGGCATTAAAGGGAACAAATCCCTGCCTTCATGGAGCTTACATTTGGTGGGGGGGGGGGGCCAGATGCTAATCAAAAACATCAAATGAAGAAAAGCAAAGTGGTGACTGGAAGTGCTTGGAGGGAGGCTATCTTTAGTAGCGGTTGGCCTGGTCATGGAGGTCAGGGAAGGTGATCAGAGCAAGCAGAGTTTGAACTGAGATGTGAAGGATCTGGAGAAGTTAACTAGCCAACGGGGAGAAGAAAATGGCTGAGGAATGAGAAAGAAGAGACTTTCAAGTGGAGAAAGCACCTCTGCAAAGACCCTGCGGCAGGAAGGAGCCAGGGGGCACTGGAGGAACTGAAAGAACCCAGCGTGGGAGGGGTAGATAGTGGATTAGAAGCAGCCCATGTGTGCGCTGATCTCAAGGAGAGTACTGAAAGTTGTAGGCACATGCCTACCTATGGATGGCTCTTCTTGGAAACATTGTAAAACTCCGTAGAAGTGATGTGGGACACACAGAGTGAAGGAGAAGGTGACGGGGCAATTCATTTGGCAAGACCAAAGGGATCTGAGGGGAGGCATCCACACATGGGGAAGGGCTGGAGGATAAAGCCCTGGGGGCCTAACTCACCCCACAGACACTGCAGCCCAACCTGGGAGGGGAATCCTTTCACCACCACAGACCTCTGGACTGATCATGGAGCTGCTCCGCATCTGGGCAGAGACATTGCACTGGAGAGCAGGTGCAGCAGGGGTCTGGTGGCTGCCGATCCTGGGTTTCTGCAGCTGACGCCATCCTGAGCTCTCAGGTACATGGCCCTAGGTCTGCACCGGGCTTGGCTTTGCAGCAGCAGCTTTTGCATCACCCCAGCTGAGCTGGGGAGGGAGCCGGCAGAGCGGACACTTCCCTGTGCCATGCCCTGTGACTGGGATCTCCGTGTTCTTCCCCCCCCTCCCCCGAGTGCAGGATCTGAGCAGAGGAGGTACCTCAAGCACCACAGGCACCACCTGGGAAACCTTAGGTGACTGTCTCAGCAAGACCTACTTAGATGAAGGGAGAACCCTGGCCAGCTGGCAGCCCTGGCCCACCTCTATGGTCCGTGGGCTGCTGCAAACAACCCCCGCCCATGTGACATGGCATCTGCAGTCTCCACACTGATGGAACAGCCCTCTGACTGTGTGGCTCTGCCTCTGAGGTCCCTACTTCCAGCTATGAGGCTCTTGCTATGCCTGGGCCTGAGGCTCTGCCCCTGTGGCTCCAGAGCTCTTGCTGGGCCCATGACACCACCCACAAAATTCCAGTGTTGTGCCTGGACCCCAAGATTCCACCCCTGAGTCTCCACCACTGCCTCTGGGCAGAGGAACTGCCCTGAGGTCCAACACTCTGCCAGAAAACCCCAAGCCTTGAGCCGCCAATATACTATTACACTACAGCCTCAGAGCTGGAACTGGGGACCTTGGAGGCAGAGCTGCACAGTCAGGGGGTTGTTCTACCAGTGTGGGGACTGCAGATGCCTTGTCACATGGGTGGGGGTTGCTTGGACCTGGTTCAAGCAAATGCCCACAGCCTGGTCACCCAAAACCACTGCCTAGATAGGTTCATCCAGCTGTCACTGTCACCCACACAGGGAGACCCTGGGCAGAGCAATCCTCTACAATGCCAGCCTCCATGGAGAGGGTCTCACCCAGCCCCAAAATCAAATTTCCAACAATGATCTAGGAAACAACGCACCACCCTGAATGAACATCATCCAGCACTGAGTTGAACTGGGGAAACACAGGGGAATGGGACAAAACAGAACAGCTGCACTATAGGCTCACAGTGCACCCACCCCTCCCCTGACAGGTTAACATTCCAGAGTATGACCCAAAAGCCACCATCTAGAGATCTCCCCTTCTTCTAACTAAGTAGGAGAGTTCCCAGCAAAGGAGGACAGGTAACCTGCAAACTTATTAGCCCTGAGCCAAGAGAAGAGGACACAGATGAGAAGAAACTAGCAAAAGAAACCTGGCAACATGAAAAACAAAACAATTCAACACCCCCAAGGTATCACAGTGGAGCTACAGTAGTGAACTCCAACCAAAGGAAATTCTCGAAACGATGGAAATGGAAGGCATATAAGATAAATGGAATTGAAGAGAAAATTTAAAGCTAAATAAAAGAAGTCAATTGCAGGAAATCAATGAAAAAAATGAAAAAGTCACTAAAGAGCTACACAACATAAGAAAGGATAAAATGGAACTTGAAGAAATGAAGAAGTTAATTAGGGAATTTCAAAACACAGAGAAAATCTTCAACAACAGGCTAAACCAAGGAGAAGAAAGAATTTCAGAGTTTGAAGACAAGGCTCTCAAACTAACATAGTCATTCAATGGGTAGAAAAGAGAATAAAAAAGACTGAGCAATCACATGAATAAATATGGGACTACATGAAGCAACTAATATAAGAGTTATAGGTATCCCTGAGGGAGAAGAACAAAGAGCAAAAAGCATGGAAAATCTACTTGAGGGAATTGCTGAGGAAAATTTCCATGATATCACCAAAAATTCAGACATCCAGATACAAGATAGTTATTGAACACTGGGAAGAATTATAGCAAGAGTAAGTGAGGACAAGATGGTGGACCAAAGATACCACCAGCCAGAGTGTCTCTGTAAGAAGGAGAAATTTTAGATGAAACAGAAAAAACAAACAGACAGACAAACATAGATTAGATGAGGATCTGAAGGAAGGGTGCCTGAACCTATGGGAGATTCCACAGGAAAAGGATGTGGAGTAGAATTGGAAGGAGAAAGGCATCGACGAGGATTAAGCCCAGAGAGGCTCAGAGACAAGCGGAAAGGGTAGGTGGATTGGGTAACATCCTCCTCTCTTGTGTCTTGGACTGTTGGTGGGCTCCCAAGCTGCTGGAGAGACCTTCTGCCAAAGCGAGCTGAGAGACTGCTGCCACTAGTGAGTGGAGAGCTTCTTGTGAACAGGGCACCAGGCTTTCACTGCCCCCACCCCTGTGCCTCCTGCCCCACATACCCAAGCTTCTTTACCCACCGGGCACCTTTGCCCTCCCCAGGAGGCCTCTGTTCCTCAGGTTCCATTTTGCTCATCACTGCACAGACATTTCCCAACTCCAGCCTAACCTGCAGGAGCCACAGGGGTCCAGTGGGTCCTGGGTGATCTGCGAGACTCCAGAGAGATTGACTTAAACCAACAATGGTAAAGAGAGACAAAGATGATTATTATATAATAATAAAGGGAGCAATTCAAAAAAAGACATAACAATCCTAAATAAATATGCTCCTAACACAAGAACTCCCATGTTCATAAAGCAAATTCTAATAGATCTAAGCAAAGAGATAAATAGTAGCATTGTAATTGCCAGGGACTCCAACATCCCACTGTTATAGGTGGATAGATCACCAAAGCAGAAAATCAATAAATCCTGCACTTAAAGAGGATTCTAGAACAAATAGAGCTAACAGACACGTAAGAACATTCTACTCCAACACTACTGAATATATATTCTTCTCATTAGCACATGGGAGATTCACCAAGACTGATCAAATATTAGGACACAAAACATGTCTTAACAAATTCAAAAAAATCATACCATGTATCTTCTGAAAGCACAGAAATCAATTCCAAGAGCAAAAATCAAATCTATATAAAGACATGGAAATCAAATAACTTGCCACTGAATGATTATTGGGTCAATGATGAAATTAAGTTGGAAATGAAAAGATTCCTTGAACTGAATGACAAAGAGGATGTAAGCTATTAAAATCTAGGATTCAGCAAAAGCAGTCCTAAGGTAAAAATTCATAGCCTACATCAAAAAGACAGATCACAAATTAACAACCTAATATCACATCTTAAGGAGCTAGAAAAGGAAGAGCAAACCAAACCCAAAGCCAGCAGAAGAAAAGAAATAACAAAACTCAGAGCAAAACTAAATGAAATGGAAAATAAACAACAACAAGAAAACCATACAAAGGATCAATAAAACACAAAGATAAACAAAATTGATAGGCCTCTTGCTAGATTATCCAAGAATAGAAGAGAAGGGACTCAAATAAGCTCAATCAGAAATGAAAAAGGAGATATTACAACTGATACAACAGAAATACCAAATATCATCCATGAATACTATAAAAATCTCTACATTAGAAAATGTAGAGGAAATGGACACATTTACAGAAACACGCAACCTCCCAAGATGCAGTCAGGAAGAAATAGAAATCCTGAACAGACCAATAACAAGCAGTAAGATCAAAGCAGTAATAAAAAATCTCCCAACAAAAAAAAGCCCTGGACCAGATATATCCACAGGCAATTCTTCCAGACCTACCAAAAAAGAGCTGGTATCCATACTATAGACATTTTTCCATAGCATCAAGAAGGAGGGAATCCTCCCCATCTCATTCTATGAAGCCAGTGTAGCCTTAATACCAAAGCCAGGAAAGGACACAACAAAAATAAAAAAACTATAGAACAATATCCCTTATGAATATAGATACAAAAATATTCACCATAATACTAGCAACCAAATTTAACAGCACATCAAAAAAATAATTCACCATGACTAAGTTGGTTTCATCCCAGGGATGCAAGGATGGTTCAACATACATAAATCGATAAATGTGATTCACGATATAAGCAGAAGCAAAAACAAAGATCATATGATCCTCTCAATAGATTCAGAAAAAGCATTCAAGAAAATTCAGCATCTTTTCATGATAAAAACTTGTCAACAAACTAGGTATAGAAGGAACATACCTCAAAATTATAAAAGGCATATATGACAAACCCACAGCCAACATCATTCTGAATGGGGAAACGTTGAAAGTATTCTCCCTAAGAACTGGAGAAGACAAGTGTGCCCACTATCATCACTTCTACTCAACATAGTAATAGAAGTCCTAGCCAGAGCAACAGGCAAGAGAAAGAAGTAAAGGTTTCCAAATTGGGAAAGAGGAGGTCATACTACTACTTTCTGCTGATGATATTGTCTATTATCTAGAAAATCCCAAACAATCCACCAAGATACTCTTGGAATTGATAAATAAATTCAGCAATGTCTCAGATTACAAAATCAATGTACACAAATCAGTAGCATTTCCGTATACCAAGAACCGTCAAGCTGAGAGTCAAATCAAAGACTCAACATCATTCATAATAGCTACAAAGAAAACAAAATACCTAGAAATATACTTAACCATGGAATTGAAATATCTCTACAAGGAGAACTATGAAACACTGATGAAAAAATCTCAGATGACACAAACAAATGGAAAAAGATATCATGCTCATGGATTGGTAGAATCAACATGGTTAAAATGGTAATGCTGCCCAAAGTGATTTACAGGGTTAATGCAATTCCCATCAAAATACCAACGGCATATGTCACAGATCTAGAAAAAATAATTCTATGCTTCATCTGGAACCAAAAATGAGTCCGAATAGCCATAGTGATCTTAAGCAAAAAGAACAAATTTGGAGGCATCACATTACCAGACTTCAAACTATACTACAAGCCTATAGTAACTTACCGCAGCATGGTAGCGGTACAAAAATAGAGACATAGTCCAATGGAATAGAACAGAGAACCCAGATATAAAACCATCTACCTACAATCAAGTGATCTTTGACAAAACATACAACAACATACACTGGGGAAAAGAAGCCTTATTCAGTAAATGATGCTGGGAAAATTGGACAGCCACATGCAGAAGAATGAATCAGGACGTATCTCTCACCATATACAAAAATTTATTCAAGATGGATAAACAACTTAAATGTAAGGCATGAAACCCTAAAAATTCTAGAAGAAAATGTGGTAAAAACTCTTCTAGACATTGGCTTAGGCAAAGAATTTATGACTAAGAGCCCAAAGGCAATTACAGCAACGACAAAAAAAGTAAGTGGGGCTTGATTATATTAAAAACTTTCTGTAGAGCAATAGGAATAATCAACAGAGCAAACAGACAACCTACAGAGTGGGAGAAAATATTCACAAACTATACATCTGATAAAAAGCTAATACCCACAATCTACAAATAATTCAAACAAATCAGCAAGAAAAAAAAAACAAAAACAAAAACAAACAACCCTATTGAAAAGTGGGCAAAAGACTTGAACAGAAGTTTTTCAAAAGAAAATAGACAACTGGCCAACAAAAACATGAAAAATTGCTCAACATCACTAATCATCAGGGAAATGCAAATTAAAACCACAGTGAGAGGTCACCTTACCCTTGTCAGAATGGCTATTACTAAAAAGTCAAAAAACAATAGATGCTGCATGGATGCAGAGAGAAAGGAATGCTTACATACTGTTGGTGGGATTGCAAACTAGTACAACCTGTATGGAAAACATTATGGAGATTCCTCAAAGAAATAAATACAGACTTACCATTCAACCCAGCACTCCCACTACTGGGAAGTCATTTTATCAGAAGATATCTGCAGTTGAAGTTTTGTTGCAGCACAGTTTACAACCACAAAGATGTGGAATTAATCTAAGTGCCCATGAATTCATGAATGGATTAACAAAATGTGGCATATATTAATATATACCATGGAGTACTACTTAGACATAAAAAGGAATGAAATGATATATTTTGCAGCAATTCGGATGGAACTGGAGACCATTATCCTAAATGAAGTATCTCAGGAATGGAAAACCAACCACCACATGTACTCTCTAATAATTTGGAACTAATTGATGGGCACACCTGGGCACAAAGAAAAGTAAAAGTCATTGTAAATCAAGAAGTGGGGAAGGGGGACTAGGGGAGGGGTAAAAACCTACCTAACAGGTACAGTGAACACTATTCAGGTGATGGGCACAGTAATAGCCCTGACTTAAGCATTATAAATGGTATCTATGTAACAAAAATATTTGTACCCCTTTAATATTTGGGAAAGGAAGAAGAAGAGGAAGAAGAGGAAGAGGAGGAAGAGGGGGAGGAGGAGGAAGAGGAAGAGGAAGAGGAAGAAGGAGAAGAAGCAGCAGCAGCAGCCAGCATGGCTGGAGTAGGGCTCAGGTGTGCAGCAAGTCCCAGGTATGATCAGCACCTGTGAGGCAGATAGAGGCCAGACTGGAGGTCCAGCAGGTCAGGGGTTTGTTTGTCTTTTTGAAGTTCTCTTCTTTGCTTCTTTTTTGCAATTCAAAACATTTGGGGAAAAAAATTGCACATTAAATCCTGAATCTGACTTTCCAGAACTACTCTCCCTACTAGAGCTGAGGGAAAAACACTGTGGGATTTTTCACTGTAGAGATTTGTCTTGAATTCAGAGTTTTGGGGGAGCCACAAAAATCTAAGGCATCTTTAGCCCAGAACCTAGAGTCTCTCTAAACGTTGCCTCTGTGAAGGGAGCAGTGTGGAAGGAGGAGGATGGAGGGAGAAGGGAGGAGGGGATGTATCTAAGGGAGGCAGAAGAGGAGTGTTTGAAAATTCTCTCCATTTTTCCCATTCCTGACTTGACATAGGAATGCGGAGAGCTATGCACTTAGGGCAGCTGCCTATGGGCAGCAGCAGTGCTGACAGCTGGGCAGACTCCAAACTGGGTGCTTTTCTTAGCATCTGTACCTTGCTTGGGCAGTCCTTTGTTTGGCTGTCACCTACATTTGCTAAGAAAGGAACACAACCTGTTTAAAATTTGATGCAATTTTTGCCTTGACAACAGATAAGAAAGGTAAGTAGGTTAAGTGCTAGGACAAGGGTTCAGATCAGACTGGAATACACTTGAGACTTCCAGAGGGGGTTGCCTCTGGCTAGGAGCAGCCTTGACAGTGTACTACAATGAACCTGGGAATACTATCAGTTCTATGACAGCCATGCTGTGAAAGGTTGCGAAGGAGTGAGAAAGGATTTAAGGCCTCTGCCACTTTAGTTATCTGTGACTTGTGGGTAGAGTATAAAAGGAAAAAGTTAGAAGTGTAAAAAGAACAAGTTAGAAGTGCGTTTTGGAAAACAAGTGATAATACTTTATGTTCTACCTCATCCTTTCCTTTCCCCAGGGCTCTTGATTTTTCACACGGCGAATATCAGTCAATCCAACTCCCACTTCATGTTTTCATCTAAGCTGTTCAAAAAGTCTCTCTTGCCATAAGAATTGTGATTTTTCTCTTTGTGTAAATCTTATAAATGAGTAAAGAAAGATAGCCTGTTTATTTTCCTCATCTTTTTATTTTTTAATAGTACCCCAAAGAGACAATCAAATATTCGAGAACACCTAGTGCTTTCATAAGGGGAAAAAAAGCAAACACCACTTACTTTTATTACCCTGTGAAATACGCTTTTCTGTGATTCCACTGGGCCCTCCTATCTTGAGATAATCACTATTTTCCCCGAATCTCAATCAGACTGAGTCTCCTGGCCACTTCAAAGTTGTGATAGATGCTGGCAACAAGAGTATTACCTGTTGAAAAGCTGCCTTTCAATTTTTGCGGGATGAGATGGAGTGAAATAAACCCAACTCATCTTAATGTCAACATTATGTAAGACTCTCTTCTGCACTTGGAGGTGCAAACTTAAAGTAGTGGACATCGAATTTAGACTATCTCATGGATGAAGTACGGCACATATTGGGTTTTCCTCTAAAGGAACTCTAAGCCTTCTCACTGATGATTACCAATAATAATCCTTTTGAAACTTTTTATTTTTATTTTATGCATATCCTTTCTGTTATAACATTCTAAAGTGGAACGTTTTGTGGGTGTTCAGGGCCCAAATAAGACATTTTAAGCAAGGCTTCTACCCACTTGCCATCAATCACCTCTTCCTTTTGACCTCGTCCGCCCATCATTCCGCCCTCACACATGTAATAATAGTGTTGAGTCCTCACAGAACTGTGCATTCTCTGGCACAGCTGGTTCTGTTCTTGCATAGAAGTGGGCATGAAAAATGATTTAGGATGTGGAGTTCCTGAAGTTCAGGATTATCGTTGCATTAAAAGACTGTAAACTCAAGGAGAATGTGAGGAGTCAGAGAAGGATGTTGTGGATAATCTTTGAGACTCAATTTTAGCAGCCATCTCAGGCCAAACATATTTGTTTAACTTTGATTTAAGTAAGTGGTTGCCATAATCCTCAACTTAGTTTACATATACAGGATGTATAGACAGCTTGTGTGGTGATATTCTTTAATACTATGTACTATATATCTACTGGATGATACAAAATTGAAGAGCCTCTTCCTCCCCTCCCCTTGCTGCTGGCTTTGGGTCCTGAGAGATGAGTCCATTAGCTTTTGTGAGCACGTCCCAGGCTAGGGAAGCAGCCCCTTCTACTGCTAACAGCTTTAGTTGTTAGACTATTGCTTTATGTTGAGCCAAAAATCTGTGCCTTGCAGCATCCATTCGCAATTCCTAATTCTGTCCTCTGGAGCTTCCCCTACTACTTGAAGTTACACAAATAATAAATGTGGTTCCTCCTCTTCTCTCTGGCCTGCTAATGGTGGTATTGCTGAGTGATCAGTCTGGGTGGTCTTCTTGTCTGCCTTGGGGATGCCTGAGAGTCTCATGACTTTAAACATCTTCTGTAATATATGCTGATAATGCCCACATTTATATCAACAGCCAAGTCTTTGCCCCTGCACTTCAGATACATATTCCCTTCTGTCCACGTGGCACCTCCACTTGGATATCTAACAGGCATCTCAAAGTGAACAAGCCCCAAACCTGATGCTCCGACAGTCTTCCTCATTTCAGTAAATGTTAGCTCCATTCTTCCAGTTGTTAGCTCCCCTCTTTCCTACCTGTCATTGCACTCCAACCAAACAGCCACCTTGCTTGATCTAAAAGACACCCAGGCATGTTCCTGCCTTGGGGTTGGTATGCTCTGTCCCCTCCACCTGGAGTGTTCTTGTCTAGACAGCCACATGGCTTGCCCTCTCCCTTCTCTCTCTCTCATCTTTGCTCACGTATTCCACTCACACCTGAAGCCTTCCCTGATCACCCTGTTTAAGTTGCAACCCTCGCTCCTTTCCCAACTTTATATTACTCCATGGAAATGATCACCTCTTTCTGTATAATTTACATATTTATTTTATTATGTTCTCTCGCTAAAATGTACTACAGTATCCTTAAGGAAGAGTTATTTTGTTTTGGTTTTTACTTCTATATCTCCAGCACATACAACAGTGCCTGGGGTATAGTAGAAGCTCAATAAATATTTATCAAATTAAAAAAGGAGTGAATGTCTACACAACTAAAGTTCCACAGAAAACATTTTTGTTTAGGGCAGTACCAGACCAATGCAAACACCCCAAGAGACTCATTTTTCTCCAAATTTCAAACTTCCAAGACAGTGTAAGACAAGCTCACACCCATCCTGCAGAGTCCTTGTCCTCTCCAAGGTCAAGAACAAGAGGAGCTATTGACGACCTCTCCTCACCACCCTGTATCTGTCCCTACTTTTATTTTGCTTGGCACTGCTTGACTGGCTCAGAGGCTATACACATGACTGTGACAGGTAGATGCTGGCTTGGGGACACAGCCTATCTTAGGGAGGAAGAGGGGGTGTGGTCAGGAAGGGGAGATGGATCTGGGCGCCCTTTCCCACCTGCTTAGCATCCTGCACTTCTCTTCCTCTCCCCTTCCCTGCTCCCTTTCCTGTTGTCCCAAGCCACACAGGAACCCTGGCGCACACACTCCAGCTAGTCAAGTAGAAAGTTACAGCAAGCACAGTTGACATTTCACTATGCATTTAATTAATCTCAATTTTTAAAAAGTTCATTATAATTGTAAAAAGGTAGTCACCAATTTGGTTATTTAATTAATTCTTGAGTGAGATTATCCCTTATTTGATTAGATTACCAGTATAACTTGATACTCTTATTATTTCACTTTAGCCATTTGTTCTTCCAGAAATGAACACAAACACTATGTCTTTTGTGAAACCTATACTGAAAGTTTCAATTTTACATTATTAGAATTACTTCTTTATTCCATTTAAATTTTCCAACATTTTTCATATTAGTGTGTGCTCATATTATAGAAAATGTAGCTCACTGGTTAACTTAACTTTCAGTGTTGTTGAGAGTTAAACAGAGTTCTTTTCTGTTCAACTGTCAGCTGTTGAAAATTTGTCTTCAATTTTGGCACAGTGCGCCTAATGAGTTATTTCCTTAAAAAGTAGCAATGTGGCAACTCCACGGGATCATCACTGTGATCACGAACTGGCACTAACGGAAGATAAGACTTGAATTATCGTGCTGTGTGATCTTAGAAAAGTGTTCTGTTAACAGCATTTTAAGACATACTTTGAAAGATAATATTCATATTCATAACTCAAATGTCAGGTACACCTGATATATTATTCCAATAAGCTCTTTAAAAAATTTTTCTTATTTGGAAACTTTTAGTTTCTGGATCCTTGAAAATGGCTCTGTAAGATGCATGTGTGTGAGGAAGAGATGATTCTGCTTATTTTTAATAAAGTATTTTCAATTTACCCTTTTTAACCTGTTAAAGTATTAAACTAAACTGTCATTTTTTTTTTCACTCTGGCTGTAAAAATTTTAGAAAGTCATAGTCCCAACAGCTATTCAAACAAACTTGCATTCCCTTGATGAAGCCCATCCAGAGCACAGCGTCCTCTCTGACGAGCTCACTGGCCTCTGAAGACAAATGCAGTGCAGCGAACCCCAAGTGCAAAGGTGGCCCTGACAGACAGAAGCTGGAAGTGACATTTCCTGTTCCACTCCCAGTCTGATCACTGAGCAGACTTTGTCTTCCTGTAGTCATCAAAACTAAGAAACAAACCGTGTCTTTTGTCCAATCATTTCCAGTTTTGTAGGAAAAAATGTTTTTGTGTAACATCATATTTACCTAGTTAAAAATACCAGCAAAACTCTCATTTGGAAAACCAATAGAGTCTTTAAAAAGGTTGTATTTATTTTCTCTACCATTTTTTTTATGGTTCACCTTTTTAAAATCTACTCTTCATTCTCAGGTACTATTATTCATATTCAGTAAGTTAAAAAAATCTAGAAAAATTGTTTAAAAACCACCATAAAGCCATGAATTTCAGAAAACATCAATGTGGCTTGAATCTTAGGAGACTTAAAAAATGAATCTTTTATTTCAAAACTAAAGAACTGTGGCAGAGATGATATAATTTCAAAGACCTCAAACCCAATTCCCCAAATATTAGAACTTACTATTGTGAACACAAAAATTAAAAAATCATATTTCTTGATCAAAGGAACTGATACATTTTAATAGCAAAAATAAAAATGATGATCATGATACTGATAATTACTTTCATAACGTCTGGCATTTATTGCATGTTCTAAGTACCAGGTACTGTGCTAAGAGCTTTACATAAATTATCTTATCTATTCCTTATAATAGCCCTACAAAATAAATGTTATTATTCCTATTGGATAGTTGAGGAGATGGAGATTTAGAAGTTTTCACTAACCAACCCAAGGTGAAGCCTGGAGTGGGATCCAGCCATTTGACTCCCAAGCCTAGGAGAGTGTGAAAACATGAATAGCAATAACCACCAGCAGTCTAGGCCTGTGAGCGATAGGTAAACAGGGCCAAAATAGGGCCAACCGATCTCTCTAGTCACCCTTATACTCTGTGGTGAAGGTAGACTGAGAAAAATACCTGACATACCTTAGTGTAGATGGGCAATATCTGTGTGATTTTAGTATTGAACATCCGATTAGGGACATTCACTTTTATCAGCTCATCACTATTTGCTGATCCTTTAGGAGGTATCATTCTGGGATATTTTTCAGGGCTGGAAGGTAAGATAATCTCTCTTTTGCCTGCCATCCCACACTTTCATCATGCCCTTCACATGCCAATAGTTAATCCTTCGCATTTAACCATCTTTTTATTACACCACCGCCATCTAGAATTACTCATAATTATGGCAGAATTCATTGGTTATCAAGCAGTGTCAGTTTTCAAGACTGAATCAGCCATAGTCTGTACATATGGTGTAAAGGAAAATGAAAATCTCAGGACCACCCCTCATTTCCTTATGCAAAATGAAAGGCCAAGCCTGCAGGCTGAGTCATGCAACACCCTTTTCTCCTTCCAAATGGATAGCTGTTACTAACATTATGCATTAGCCAGATTCTCCATGGAAAGGTACAAGGCCTTAGGCATCTACAAGGATTATCCCTACAGATCATTCCTAAGGAAATTCTTTGCTGGCCTCCCATAAACAGGGAGATGCACATTGCAACTTTGGGTCCACAGGCTAAGTCTGGCTCCTAAAACTAAAGTCTGTTTGATTCTATACCAATAATGCTCATTCCAAGTTTATCTTCCCAGGATCAATCATTCTTCTACCTACTCAGGGACATCTACATAATTGATTCTTCCTTCACTCCCTTTTTCTCTTCTAACATTCACCTTATCTTGTGTAAAATGTAGATTTCCTGGGCCTCACAAAATGTAATAATTTCTCTCCCTTCATACCTCTCTCCTTCTTTTTCTTTCTGCATGCTCTAGCCCCTTAAATACTGAAGTTCCCAAATTCCTCTCTGGAAAAAACAGTCACAGATGCATCTGTGGCTTGTGTTTTTCGTGGGTGCGTCCTCAAACTTTGGCTTAAAAACCTCCCCTGATTGAGATCTTTGCCTCAGTCACTTATTTTGGGTTGTCAATGGAATAGATGTATTCCTCCGTATATGGAAACTCCCAGAAATTTGTAGAAATAGGCACCTGCAGACTCTTAAGTACAGAGATTTTTGCATACAATGGGAGCTCATTCTTCAGTTGTTAATAATTGGCCTTCATTTTGATTTAAACAGAAGCACAACATATATTCGCATTGCTAAAGCCTGCAAATAGCAAAACATTGTTACTCTCAGGGGCTTAGCACACAGGACATTTTTATGTATTACTATTTCATCTGAGTTATGCCAATAGGGCTGTCTCAGAAAATAATGAGACCTTGGCAAATGCCAAGAGAAAATAAATTCTTAACAGCTTCTACACTCTGAAAATAGAATTTGAATAAACAGAAAAGTACAAATACTAAGTGAGAACATACATAAGCTTATGAATAAATTAGATAATTGATATTAGACAGAGATATTCTTTTACCTAGCCTATTACAATATTGGCTTCTTTTTTCCTCTAACAGCTTTTACTTCTTTTGTATTGGCATGGATGGGTTGGAAACAGCCATAGATATCAAGGCTTAAATATCTAGACCAGTTAAGACATTTTGGCAGTCAATATTTTATAGTTAAATTGTAGCACATTTATTAGGAGCCATAGCCCAATGGATCTTTCTTTTTCTTTTTTTTTTTTCTTTTCTTGTCTTTTCAGACCTTCTTTTTCCAACAACAAGATGTTGAGAATCTCTTCAATGTTGAGCTCTTCATGGATTATTTTAGAACACTAGTCATTGATTTCATTTATCTGGACCACAAATTTTAATTTTCTGGCCTAGGATTTGGTTTTGACTGGGCTCATTTCCCAGGAAATAATGAGTATTTGCTGAAACAGGAAGCATCTGTGATTTTTTTATTTTCTATTTTTTTTGCAGTTCACTTATAGGAGAACCCTCTGTTATTAGTATCCTGGGGCAAAGGTTCTATGAAAGAGACAGAATGGCTGGATTTTCCTTTTTTTATTTCCTGAGAAGTGACAGATGGTATAACATAAACACCCACTCTCTCAAAAGATGTAATTTGAAAAGTTTTCCATTAAAAGTGGAAACTAGACACAGTGCATGTAAGGATAATGGACCTCGGAAGTAATAGCCCTTACCACAAGCGATGAAACAAGCTCACACTTCCTCTCTGTCTGTTACATGGGTCTCAGACACCTTTTCAAGTTAAATGCAAAGTCTCTGTATTATTGATATTTAAAATTTTTCTTTATATTATGATGTTTTTGACATCTTAAAAAACCCTTTCTAGCTGCAGAGATTCTGCCCCTCCTGGGGCTAGTTAATTCTTGAAGATAACAAAGGGCATTACTTTGATACACAAACTAACCAATCCAGAGCCATTTTTCCTAACCTGGTCCATACACCCAGAGAGAATATTCATCTGCCTTAATCATCCCAGGGCCAGGTGCCCAGCAACCCACCAACATTATTCAAACTAGTCAAGCCTAAACTGTTCACCTGTGCTGCCTTGCCCTACCCAAGGAAACTCCAATAAAAACAGTGGCCTAAACCTTCCCTTCTTCCTGTCTCCTGCCACCTGACCACCCTGGTGTCTTTCCCATGTGGCCCTGTGTGGCCTGCCATGCCTGTTATCTCTAGGACCTGTGAGTGTAACAAACTTGTTTTTTCCCTTAGCCTCTCATCTGTCTTCTCTTTTGGCCACACCTAGCTGTACCATAAAAGAATACAAAATAGTCATTGTGTGAAGTCATGCTTTCTATAGCATGATTGTGATTCTCATCAGTCTTACATTTGGGTCTCATTTCCAGCTCTTTCTATAAATGGACAGTTTCCTCTCCATGTACTTACTCTCAGAAAGATGCGTGTCAAACTGATGGCAGTCCCTACATGAGATGCAGGGGACAAAGGCTAGAATTGAGGGTGATCCTCAAAGCAGATTTAAGCCTCACCTGTAAATGTCCTAATTTTTTATGACAGATGAATACAAATATTCATTACTATATTAAAATTTTTAATTCAAAACCCTGGATCTTGCCTCTGGTCTAGGCCCCCCATTTCCTGTGATGTTACTGTGACTTCTTTTCCCCCAAACTTAGGTTTTCCAACATTTTCTGTGTTACTAGACACAGGCGTATCCTTGAAATCCTTCCCTCTCCTCTACTCCCATTATGAGGTAATATTTCAGTGTATTTCCTCTGGGTGAAGAGTGTGTAAGAATATGCATATATATTTATATACAATTTGAACCTTGCTCCTGTATATAAACACATTGAACTTACTCATTTTTTACTTCCAAGCCAGCCCCACCCTATGTAATAGTAATTCCATGTATATGTTTAGCACTTTAGAATCCACAAAGCACATTTATTTTTCTTCTCAATCCCCAGAGTAGTCCTCTGAGGTAAGCAGAGTCCACCCCGACCCCCAGCTTCCTTGTTACTTTTACCTCTTTTTCTTTCAATATGGCAAATTACTCCTTGGTAAGCCACTACCTATAACGGAGTAGGAGTATTATCTCCATCACTTTCAACCTCTCAATTCCCTCTTTCCCCATTACAGAGTCTCTAGGGTGATATGGATATCTGCAGAAAAAATAATAAACAGAAAATAAGCCTCCATTATAAGATGGTATTATTTGTTTAAAAAAAAGGGGGGGACCTGTTTATGGCAAGGACAAGAGACTAAAATAGTATTTTACAATCCTATTAAATTTTTTAAAAGTAAATGATTGGATTTGTTATATTATAGGGGTAGATGGAATATATTATCCACTGAGAAGCCGTTTAAGGAGATTTCTGATATTAGAGGGGTAGGAAAGAGCATTTACAATAGTTTTCTAATTTGTCTGTTTTATTTCTATCTCTTTCCCCCCTCAAATCCATCTGTCATAATGTATCATAATATTACCAAGATATTTATAAAATACAGACTTGATTTTAAAATATTGCCCTGACTAAAAACCTTTGTTGGATCACCATCGCCTACCAGATCAAGTCTGAATCTGGCTTTCTTTTACAGCCCATGAAATGCTTGAAGAGCAAGACCACCTGCGTTCACCTTTGTAACCTCAGTGCCCAACGTGGAGTCTATTAGATATTCAATGTCGGTTTTTATCAATGATTGAATCATTCATTCACAGTGCTAGAAGAAAGAACTGCTCTCATCGCTGTTATTGTAGTCCTTGATGTGAGGATGCTGCTGTCACTTAGTCATAGAAGGGACTGTGAGATATTACTACTGTACCCTCTTCCTTATCCTCCCATTCCAGGGCTGCTCAGTGCTCAGCAAATTGTTCCCACCTGCCCACCTCCCAGGAATACTTGGTGTTTGGTATTAGATAATAATTATTAAATTGCCCATCAGCTTTCTTCTGGTGGGAAATCCTTAATTTGTTCTATAATTCTTTTCTCAATTCTCTTTTCAATCCTTCTATCAATCGGTCAGTAATTAGTGAAGATAAATT
The DNA here is from genome assembly GCF_041146395.1 of Eulemur rufifrons. Lineage (NCBI taxonomy): Eukaryota > Metazoa > Chordata > Mammalia > Primates > Lemuridae > Eulemur > Eulemur rufifrons. Next base: position 78,289,356 of record NC_090999.1, on the reverse strand, counting down.
GTTTGGCACATAATACTAAATGCAGGGTTAATCCCACCCACCTCCCATAGTCTTGCAGACCTAGAGGCATGAAAGAAATACAGAAGGAGGACAAGTAAGGGCATGTGAATTAGAGAAATAAAAAGTACATATGGTACCATTAGGAGGGAAGGGCCATGGGCAGGTTGTCAGAGATCTGTTCTAAATAAAATAAAAAAATATAAAAACAAAATAAAACAAGAGGATGCCTATAGGGAACATGCTATAGTGCAATGATTTTCACACATTTTTTTCTAGACATAGAAACCTTACTTCATAAGTCTATGGTAGAGATGGTGAATTGTATAATCCCACCTCCATTCTTAATGCTATGGTCTGAATGTTTGTTCCCCCTGCCCCTCTGCAATTCATATGTTGAAATCTTAACACCCAAGGTGATGGTTTTAGGAGGTGTGACCTTTGGGGTGAGTAGGTCATGAGGGTGGAGCCCTCATGAATGGGATTAGTGCCCTTAAAAAGAGGCTCCAGAGAAATCCTGACACCTTCCACCATGTGAGGACAGAGCCAGAAGGCACCATCTATGAACCAGAAAGCAGACTCCTGCCAGACACTGAATCTGCCTGCACCTTGATCATGGACCTCCCAGCCTTCAGACTGTGAGGAATACGTTTCTGTTGTTTATTAAGTTACCCAGTCTAAGGTACTTTGTCATAGCAGCCCAAATGGACTAAGACACTTGGTAACAGAACCCTGAATTCATGTGGGACAGCAATATGTCCAGCCAAAGGAGACCTTGCCAGCTTCCCTGGCAGAGGCTGTGACTAAGTATGTCCAATAAGACGTAAGTGGCAGTGACATGTGGGGCTTCAGCAAGTCTATATAACTATGAGAAAGGTGCACCTTTTAAAAGTGGTTTCCTTCCTGCTGTGTAGAATGCAGATATAATGACTGATTTCAGGCAGCTGTTTTGGACTATGAGAAAGCACCCTAAGGGATAACAGGGCAGCAAGGAGAAGGAAGCCTGGGTCCCCGACACTGAGATCCAACAACTCTGCAGAGCCACAGCCGTGGAGCCACCAGGACCGCCTATCTCTAGACTTCTAATGGGAGAGAAGTCAACTTCCATCTTGTCTATGCCACACTTATCACATGTTGTGTTTTCTGAATTTACTCCTAATAAACTACTCTTGGCCTCAAGGGGCTTAAGATCCAGAACAATAGCACTTGGCACAATGTAAAGATTTAATAGAAAGATGGGTACATTCATTTCTGCACAGTTGTTGAATTTATAAAAAATTAAGCTGCAAGGAAATAATGTTTTAAATTTACCAGGGAAACTAACTCATTAAAAGCAATAGTATAAAATGCATATATGAACATGGCCACATAGAGAAAGGTGTGGAAGGATGCACGTTGGGCTGTTAATATTGATTATACATATGTGGATTTTTACTTCTTACAATGACCAAGTAATACATTAGAGGTTTAAAAAATTAAAACAGAAGACATTTTAAAATAAAAAAGGTTTAATTAATAAATATTTCTATGAAGGATTTATCTATATTGATTTTTTAAGGGGAAATTCTATATATTTTTAGGCCCTTAGATACCTGGATTCTCATTCCTGAGCCACTAACAACTAGATGTGGAATCTTGAAGAAGTCATTTAAACTCTCTGAACCTTAGTAATATGAGAATGTTAGTGAATTAACTTTAAAATTCCTTCCAGCACTAAAATTCTGTAAATTTAATGACACCTTTGCTTCAACAAATATTTTATTGCACTTCTCCAAACTGATTTTTATGAATTCAAAAGTTGTTAAAATGAGTTAGATATACAGTTCTTCTGTGTTGATTTCTGAGATGGGGTGACCCCAAACATAAATGCTATAGAAGAACAAGGCAGGTAACCACAAACACCACCCTTCTCCTATGTTTCCATAATAGCTTTTCCATACACATAACCCAGTAATTCTTAAGGTGCTACATTTTTTTGGTTTCCATGTCTGTTCTGCAGTTTGTGAGCCCCAGGGGTGGGTTTCATGGCAGGAAATGCATCTCCCTTGTGCCATGCACTGGCTTGAATATACAGGAGGTGACTAATAAATGTTCACTGGAGAGGTTAGTGAGAAAGGAGATTTGTGTAAAAAAGATTCTGATTCTACAGGAAAAAGATGACCAATCTTGTGACCAATAACTTGAAATCTTATCTCTTTTCTTTGTAATCAAGTTTAGGATTTTAATTGATTTGTGACATATTCATTAATCATAAGAATTCTAGGAATTCTTGATAATCTTTGCAAACTTTATTGGCTTTTAGGTTGTTGCCAGATTAATTCAGCTATCAAGGAAAAAAAAGAGTGAGTTTCATGCTAGTGTGGATCAAAAACATTTGTTCTGTCCCTCGATTGTGAGCTGAAGAGACAGGGCTACCGTCAGCCCCTTCTGGGAGATGAGGGAAGAGAATGCGAGGATCTCAGCACAGTCCGTCTGCGGGGACTGGGCAAAGTCTGGTGGGGAAATCTCACCTGAGGTCCTCGTCTAAATGAGGCTAGGCTGGTGCCATGTACGAGAACTAGGGACTACCTCATTTTCACTGTTGCCCTACACGCCGTCTGAATTGATGGCACATTCTCCTCTCAAGGAAAAGCAAATAAGAAAAGTGACAAAGGGCTCATGGCTTTAATTCCAACTATAAACACTGACATTTTCCTTGCCCTCTTCCCTGGTGATTGTCTTTCTACTCCTGAGTCTATCCAAGAGTAGCTCTGACCCCAAAGGCATTCTAACAACGAGCCCTAAGCCAACATTGCTGAACCCCTCCAACAAAGTAAGAGGTAGTCTGAGTATCATTTGTGTATGCCTTTCTCAGAGAGAGACACACCAAATCTTAAAGCATTTATAAATAGAGACATTAGGAATTTTATAAAATCAGATTGTAAAATAAAAACAGACGTCAAATAACAATAATAGTAAAACATCAGTATTACAGAACTTACCGCAGTACCCTGGGGTTCCACAGACTGTCTTCATGAGCACTTGATGTTCCACAATTTTAGAGAGTCCAAAATCAGCTAACAACACAAGAAAAAAAATTTAATGAAGCAAGTCTTTTCTCAGCTTTTATAAGATGACAGAATGCTTGCTATTCCAAACTAAAACTAATTTATTTATTTGTTTGTTTGCTTTTGTATTTGATGGTGGGTTAGATGTGGGTGGGATGAATCATCTGAGGAAGCCAAAAAAAATAATTCAAGTGTTTCTGTATTTTATTTTATTTTTATTTTTTTGAGACAGGGTCTCGCTCTGTTGCCCTGGCTATAGTGCTGTGACATCATCATAACTCACTGCAACCTCAAACTTATGGGTTCAATTGATCCTTCTGGCTCAGCCTTCCTAGAAGCTAGGACTACAAGCATGCACCACCACACCTGGATTATGCTTTTAAAATTTGTTGTACAGACAGGGCCTGGATGTTTTGCCCAAGCTGGTCCTAAACTCCTGGCCTTAAGGAATCCTGCCCATTCAGCCTCCCAAAGTGCTGGGATCACAGGTGTGAGCCACGGACACCCAGCCTCAAGTGTTTCTTTAAATTGGAGAAAAATATGACTCCCAAATACACTTATGAGTAAATCTATATTTAATCTTTACTCCTCTCTATAATTTCCAGCCTTTAGCAAATATGCTCTTTTTTAAAGTAATATTTATATCTTGTCTAATGCTATTAATTTTGAAATTTATGTAACAGTAGCTTTAAGGGACAATACACAATTAGCACTATAATTCAGAACCTTTATTTCATTGAGAGAGATACAAATGATATTTTCATAAATGTCATAGGATAAGTAGAAATATCGAAAGGTTTATTCTGCTTGAAAATAAATAATGTCAGTCCTTCATGTATTTGACTTACAAGAATTTACTCTCATATGAAGACTAATCCTTTTATTTATTTCTCAGAATAATACCTAGGTAAAATGTTATCAAAAATTGCTACCATCATGATCTATTTGCTGGGCTACATCTCTCTTATTCAGGAAACGTCAGGAAACCGGTCAAGGCCATTCTTCAAGAGAAGCAGGTGCAGAACGGATTCCGTTTTAGACTTCAAAGATAAACCCACATTTCCACACAGGTGCCTGATTCTTATCAGGAAAAGCAGCAGGAAGCCCTTCTAAAAAGAAAGGCTCTCCTGCCTAAATTAGTATCTATCCATCCAGTTAAAGACATTGCTTGAGGATCAAATCTTTGAAAGTGATGTCAAAGGAACTGGAAACTGCCTGCTGTCCGCTGCCTTACAGGAGTGACTATGAGAGCAAACTGGCTGCCCAGCAGGGCTTTCAGGGTTTTTTCTTTGAGTTCTTGCATTCATAAAGCACATTATGTCTGAGCTCTCCCCTGATATGAACAACTTAATTTTCAAAGGTGTTAACACTTGTAAATGCAGTGAACTTGTCAGATTAGCACGATAAAGGACAGCGCCAGAAAAGCAATGCCCTTCAGAGGATTTTATATAGATTCCACTAAGAAGAATTCATCAAAAGTAAGTTTTATAATTTTTTTTAATAAATGAAAATTTGCTTTGGAAGACACATGGAAAGCAATATTTAATATATTTTTTCCAAGATGCCAATTTAAAGGTTTGAGTAAATCAGAATTTCCCAAGTTCATCTTTGTATTATAGTTCTTCAGAATGCATACTGGGGGAAAAAATAGGTTTCCAGAGTCAAATAAGGTTTAGGAAAAGCCTCATGATGCACTATATAACATGTCAGTCTACACATTAACATTACTAAGGTTCTGGGGAGACCTACAAAACAAAAATCTTATTTAACTTTGTTTAAATTGGCATTTCTTAACTTATTTGACCAACCATAGTACCTCTGCAAACCATTCTCGCCTCCCCAAAGACAGACTTAGTTATTCACCTTTCTGCACCCTGCTAAGGAATGAGTGTTCCGTGTAGTGCATTTTAGGAAATGCAGATCCTAATCTATCTTTGTTCATATAAACAAGTGACTCAGAGCCTAGATTCACTAATAGGTACTACCTATTTTATGTCAAAGTTCTTGATTATCTAAAATTAAGCTCCAAATGATTTGTGGAATAAAAGTTAATATCCCCAAAACAAGTGTTAGGTTTTCTGTCATTTTCTTTCCTATAAATTTATCTACAAAATACAACGTCATCTCCTGAGGTCCTTGCCATTTCTAAGAGTTGTGATTCCTTTGTGTGTCCAGCAATGGAGCACCAACTTCTAGGCACCAATGTCCAGATTAACATTCTAGAAAAGAGCACAAACTTCCAGAACAGTGCATATTCCTTTACAGATGTCAGATACTCAAAGATATTGAATGTAGGCAAAACTGGATAGAGCAATATTTAAAAATTCCACGGAATAAATTTCTTCTGCTCTGGGAAAAGGGATTATGAAACATTAGGAAATGTTCTCACCAATTTTGAGTGGTGCATCTGGGGCTGGAGTTGCATAAAGAAGATTCTCTGGTTTGAGATCACGATGGACAATTCCATTTTCATGTAGGTACTAAATAAGGAAAATAATGAAGTAACACTTGTGTAATTCCATTTATGGTTCTAACATCTATACTTAATCTTTAAGAACTACAAGTTATGTGATTCAAGAACACACACATTATGATTTAAAAATAAATGCCATAAAGGAAAATATGTTTTAAACTATACATTAAAGAATACCTTATAGTTATCTAAATGTTATGCAATTTAAATTGTATAGAATCAATTCCCAGAATGAAACATTTACTCCTCAGAGAATATTAGTTATAGTTCTTTTTATGCATTAGTACCATATCAACTGGAATTGACTAATTATTACAATCAAGTCAAGGTGCTCTGTATTGAAATTTGTCTGGTTTATTATCTGAAAAGCATAACTGTATGTGTGGTCATAGAAACTTACAACCATAGCAAAGACTTCATAATTATTGTTTGAACAGACATTTATATGTGAGTAGTTATTATGAAGAACTATCCTTAATAAGATAAATATTCTTTGATGATGATGAATGCTCTCATAGGCTCTTCTGAGAATAGTAGATACAGCTGTTAATATAGTTGTACTTGAGATGAATCTTAAAGACCACCTCTAGAAACTCCACTCATGTTTTTGTATTTTAAATTATTTTGTAAAATTATGCATAATCACACATACAACATATCCTCATTGTAAATGCTAAAGTCCTATCTGACCTCTCTTCTCCCAGTTCAGCCTTCACTCCAAAAATAATCTCTCTTCAGCTTTAAACATTTTTCCCAAAATGCTGGTTTGAATTTTTTTCTATGCATTTTCAAACATGAATATATGTATGCAAGGCAGTATCCCTGGTTTTCTCCATTTTCTTACTTAAATGTATTATTAATATGAATTTTTTACACAGTTTTTTAAATTTAATATGTCTTTTTTTTTCACTTAATATGCCTTTGAAATCTTTCCTTCATATCACTTCAGCTTATTCTATTTAACACTTGCACCCATTTTTTTGGTGTATTATAATTAATTTCATTATACCTTTCTAATGGACATTCCCAGTTGCTTTGAAATTTTTAAAAATTACAAGTAATACAGTAAGAAACATTCTAGCACTTGCATATTTGTGTGTTTCTGCTGGGATTTCTCTAGGACAGATACCTAGAAGCAAGTCCAGTGGTGGGGTCAAAAGGTATACAGAGCTTTTATTTTAATGCATCCTGCAAAATCACTATCCTAAAAGACTCCATCAATTTTCACTCATGCAAACAGTGCATGTGTATATGTTAACATCTCAGCTAAATCTATAGTTTTAACTTTTGCTGAGGTGGAGTGCAAAGATTGTGTCGTAAGTTTGGTTTAATTTGTCTTGATCTCTTTATGGATATAGTAGAGGTTCTCTTCATATGCTTCTTGGTCTATCAGTTTTCCTCTTCTATGAATTGCCTGTTCTTATCCTTTGCCCATGTTTCTTTTGGGTTAAGGGAAAACATTGCCAGTATGCTGTAGTCTTTTTCTCTTTTCCTACGTCATGGGGAAGGCAGGAAGTCCTTTCTTTATATTCAAGCCACATAAGGGGGCTAAGGAAATGTGGCTTCAAGATCACTTAGTGATTTGGGGAAACAGGGATGGATAACTGGCTCACTCATGAAAAACTGAAAGATGAGAGGACAGTGGGAGCAGGTGAGTGAGGAGAGGGCCTCAGGGAGATGCAGCTACCCTCAAATAAAAGCTGGACAAGGATGCACATTACTCATGGGCCCGGTGTGCACTCTGCAGGAGGGAATTACACATGAGTCATTTTGCTGAGGCCCTTTGTGGGAGTGTTTCCTGCCGGGTGATGCCACCTCAGCATCACAGGAAGCAGAACGTGAAGGTAGTGACAGCAGGCAGCCGAGGAGCCACGATTCCTTGGAACTGGAGTGACAGAACTGAACTGCAATGGAAGCACCTGTGTAGAAGCCATAAATGTGTCTTAAAAGGGAAAGACCAACAGGCATTTGCAACTTGCGAACCCGAGAGATCACCAATGCCGGACCACAATTGTACCAGTCAGGTACATTTCTTTACCTTCCACCTCCTCTTCCCTCCCACCATCACCTTCACATCCTGGCCTTGGAAGGAGCACAAACAGCATCCAGGGGTTAGAAAAGAGCAGGAAAAAAAGAAGAAACTAATCAGCATCCCTAGCTCCCCGTATGCGTGTATGAGTTATAGATCTCTAAGGTCCAAGCTGGGGGAGGGTAGAAGTTTAAAATGGGATGTGAGTCTAAAATTCTGGTCTTTTCCTTATCCAAGACTGATTGGAAAAACTATGGAAATGGCTTGAAATTTTATTCATGAAGGGGAAGAATGGATTCACAGAGTGGATTTCCCAGAACAGTGAGAAAAAATAAAGTTGCTTTTGCTCATGTCTCACCAGGTCTAGCTCACTCATTGCAGTAGGTAGTAATCATCTATAGACAGTATCTTTGCATGTTCTAAGCACTTACTATATTCCACGCTCTATTAGAAATACCTTATACCTGTTCATTTAATCTTCACAACAACTCTGTGAGGTAAGTCATCTAATAGTTGTTTTTCAAATGAGGAAACTGAGGCACAAAGAGGCTAAGAGATTTGTACAATGGCACAACTAGACACTGTAGTTGGAATTCGGACCCAAGCATTTGGAAGTAGAGCCCATACCCTTGCCTATTGCATGATTTTCAAAGAGATGCACTTATGACCTGATTGATTATGCAGAAGGAATTAGAGGAAAGTAAAAATGAAGAAGACAAGGGGAGAATAATGGAAAGGGAAGGTAATGAGAGTGGGAGAAGAAATGAGGGAATGATAACGGATCATGCTCGGCCATGAATGATACTCAGGGAAAATCTTCCATACCCCCAACGAGGAAGATGCTGTTTTGTCTTGATTTAAGCCGAGTTTGAAGGCAAAGATAGAATATCTTATACAGTAGCTTTTGAACATACTGAAAGTTTGCCTAGTTTGAGACCAATAGAAAACATTGATTTTTCCTCCTAATCTTACCCAATTTAGAAATGCCATTGCTTTGGGAAGAAAATGGCACTAAAAATAGCAACACAATAACAGTAACAAATGAAATGACCTAGTAAATTTTAGGTTAAAACTCAATGTACTGATTATACGAAGATTCTCCCTAAATGTTTGTCTGGCTTTCTTGAACAGAAACGGTAGTTGTTTTCCAAGTGCAAATTAAAAACAACAACAAAAGAAAATATCATTTGACACTCCGTTAAAGGAGGGCTGGACTGGAAAAAAGAAGGAAAGTTTTAGAGAAAAAATAGAATTAGAATGTGCTACTAGATGAAGAAACTTAAAAACAAAACAAAGCTATGAAATGCTAAGGTCATAATCTTGGCATTTAAAAAGGTATGCAGGGATGGTTTACTATCAATTACCTGGTATAGAAAGATTATCAAAAGTTATGATTGTACATATACATAGGGGGAGGCATTTAAATGTATTTGACTGACAAAATGGCAAGAGTCACTATTTTATTTTTGTTTAGATCCACCTTCAACCAATACTATTTCTAACCTTTACATTATCTCAAGTCAGAAAGCTAGGAAGAAGGAAAACAGAATATGATCTTCAAGGAGATACAACTGTTAGAAACAGCAGCACTCCTTTAGAGCACACGTTTTCAAACTTTTTAGACTTAGGAACACTTTATATTCAAAAAAGCTACTGAGGACCCCAAAGAGTTTTTGTTTATGTGAATTATATCTAACATTATTTACTGTATTAGTAGTTATAACTGAGAAATTAAAAAAATATTAATTAAAAAAACAAGTTCATGACATATTAACATATATAACATTTTAAAATAAAAGGAACTATGCTTTCTAAAACAAAAAAATTAGAGATTAGAGTGATAGTCTTTCCTAGTTTTACAAATTTCATTAATTTCTGGTTAAAAAAAGACTGCCAGATTCTCATATCTGCTTCTGCATTCAGTCTATTGTAAAATTACACATCATGTAGCCTCTGGAAAATTACTTTCATGAGTAAAGAGAAATGCCTTCGTATTCTGATGAAATAGTTCTGATATTATAGACCCTCTGCAGTGTCTCAGGGAGCCTCTATGGTTCCCTAAACTGGACTATACTTTGAAAACTGCTGCCTTAGAGCATCTGAAGACATAAAAAGAACAGTTTAAGACCTGAATAATATTAATGAATAGACATGCTTCCCTTTATTTTCAAACTGGATTTTAAATAAAATACACACCTCTAATCTCATTGAGCACTAATCTCATCACTTCAAGATCACTGCACTTAGAGGAGAGAAAGAAATTAAGAGAAAAAATGCTCCACAAAATTGTGTGGCCATGGGAAAGTGTGCAAAGATATTTTATAACATTGTATTAATAACATAGTAGAAATAATAATGAAATATCTAATTATAGAGTAACCTATCAAGATATTATTGATTTTAGGTACAGATTATTTAATCATGGGGATTCAACATAAATAGATATATGCACTAGAAAAAATAAGAAATAAGGTGGGGATACAGACCTCATGTTGTTAGCCCTTTGGATTTTTCAAGGCAAGATAGAATTTCAGATTTTTTGATGTAACATATTCCAAATTTTAAATATTGGCAACTAAGTTGAAAAATGTTAAGCCTTGTAGAGGCCAAACAAAATATTCTGCAGTCTGATTTTTGCTTTAGAATTTAAAAGCAGCCTTGACACTCAGGAGATGCCCAATATACATTTGTCAAGTGTATGAATAAATAAATGATTTTTTTTCTGATTCTGTTTCTTAAATTGAATGTTTACTGAGGTTGGTCTCCTAGCCTTCCCTTTTGGTGTAAACTCTCTTTGAGCACATTTGTCTACTCTCTTCCCTTCTGCCACTTTTTACAGCATAAAAGAGTGCTTATGAGTTTTTTTTTTTGTAATTGTGTGATGGGATTATGATAATTTTAATTTTTTTTAATAAAATTTAACTATAACAATTATGTACTACTAAAATTTAAAATTTATTTTCAAAGTACATTTTCTTTGTATTTACAAAGTACACATTTCATATATTTGCTTATCATGAATACCATGCATCTGCTACAAATGACGTGATCTAAATATGATGGATATTGGATTCTTTTAGCTAGTAGCTATGTCTAGTCTCATATTAACTAAACAAACTATGTATTACATCACTAGAGGTTTAAGAATTAAAGATCATTCCATGATAGTATCCTAAAAGGATGTTCAGTTCAAAATTGTTTCTTAGGCTCCAGTACTATTTATCCAACCGCCTTGTCTCATTTCCAGTTGGATGTCTCACAGGAACCTTAAGTTCAGTGTGTCCAAAACCGAACTCTTGACTTCCCAGTCCTCTTCAAGTATCCCCACCTCAAAATATGGTATGTCTATCAGCCCAAGTGTTCAAGTCAGAAATTGATTCTCTCCTCTCCCTCACCACCTCCATCTAATTCAACACTACGTTCTGTCAACATTTATTCCAAAATGTCTCCAGAATGGCCCTGCCTTTCTCCACGTCATGGCCATGACCGCAGCTGGATCACCATGGCAGCCCCTTAAATACTTGCTTTGATTTTTACCATGCCCCCCGGCCCCCCACCGCCTCCTTCAAACTATTTTCCTCATAAAGCACAGGGAAGCAGGCCATTTCTTCCCCTTGGGAAACTGTTCACTTTATCCTGGCCCTCAAAGCCTTGGAGATCTGGTTCCTGTGTCCCTCTCCAGCCTCATACCCTGCTGCCTTTCCCCCTCTCACTCTTCTCTCCCATATGGACTTTCTTTCAGTTTTTCAAAAGCCCTAATCTCTTTTACACCTCTAGCTGCTCCCCTGCCTGGACCCTGTCATCTTTCTTCACCTGGCCGGCTGTCCTCACCGTCAGGACTCAACTATAATGTCACTTCCCCAGGCAGGCTGTACCTGTTCCTCCATACTAACATATGTGCCTGCACTTACATCCTCTCATAGATACCTCCTGTTTTTCTTAACAGCATGTGTGTTGCTTTGCAGGCTTTCCATTCCAGACGCCTCCTTCACCAGAGTGAGAACTCCATGAAGACAAGGAAAATTGGTGTCTGGTGCCCAGATACCTCGTTTCCTTCACAGCACCTGATACTAACGATGCACTCAACAACTTCTGAATGATTAATACATAACTCAACTTTCCTATAGATGTCTATGTTGTTCTACTTTTTAGTCATTAGCTTATAGTCAAAGAATGATGGTAATCTGGACCTTTTATTCATGTGCTATTATTCATGTGTAACAGAAGTTAAAGTTGTCAAATAGTAAATGTTATGCTTACATTGTGGCAATGTATGTCCACAGCAGCAGCACTTATTAATAGTTTTGGTTGAAGTAAGGCTCTTAGCATGTGTGCTCGTGACACATAGACTATACTTGGTGGATGATTATACTTAGTCACCTCAGAGGTGCTCACTGAATATTAGCTGGGCACGTGAGATTTACATTGTCACTTTGAGAAAGGCCAAAAGCCAATGAGAACATCTTAACTATGAGATTAGGAGGAAGAGTTTCATCTTTCAAGTGACATTTTGAATAATTACATAATTAGTTTTTGTTCTGTAGTAGCGTTAAGTTGGTAGCTATGGCTGAATTAATTTTTTCCACATCCTTTAGAGATGATCTGAATATCCAATACAGTATATGCCTCAGGAGAGTTTGGGGAAAGACCGTTGAAAAACCATCTATGAGTTTACTCTTCAGTCCCTTTTGTGTCTGCAACATTTATAAATTATACTGACCAGTATAATAAAATGGAACTGATGCAATGAATTAAAAGTCAAGTGGGTGAAGGAGCAGTGATGTGCCCAGCTACAATAACACACTAGTGAGCAGTGGGCAAGCCCAAAGGCCTCCGTTTGTTAGCAAAGGCATGCTGGTGGCAGTGAGAGTGAAGACGGCTGAGCCTGATGCTGGCCCTGCAGTTAAGGCTTGTACGTGTGCTTCGTCACTTTAGGATTTAGGTGTGGCCTAGAAGTGTCTGGAAGAAGCAAACATTTGCTGGAACATGCTTGCTGAGATAGCAATGTCCTGGGGAAAGGGAACAGGGTGCTGGCAGAGAGGATAATTATGAATGCCACTGAGTAGGGAAACCTGGGGTGTCAAGTAAGGGTGGTGGATAGGAGAAGAGGTCACAAAGAACACTCAGATTCCCATTCTTATTTCTGATTGTGCTATGAGTCTCCCTGTGTACTATGCCAGAGTGGAAGAGCAGGGACTTTCATTGGGTTTGTGTATGTACATGCCATAAAAATCTATTTAGTATGTTATTTCTAAGAATGAGATATAGGGCACTGGTGGAAAATATCATTTTATCTATACTGTTTCCTTAGATTCAACTCAAAACCTAAAACATTCACTTGATTAAGATTTTAATGAGACACTTATCTTTGCTTTCAATAGCAATCATTATTAAGTGAATGGTTATTATTTTAAATGAGGCATTATGCAAAAAATTAATGGAAAAAGCTAGGTGTCCAGATTTAAACAGACATATCTCATGCTAACAGAATAAAAGTTTGTTAAGAAAACTGAAGTAATGAGCACCTAATCAATCAATAAATGAGTATATAAAATTTATTTGTATGTAAGATTAGAGCAAGTGCATGTTATGAGGCAACTATCTGAGGGAATGTTGAGAATGTTTAAACTTGTGATTATTTCATTCTTCACATATGTGGCCAGGTTTCCGAAAAGGTGAGATTTTAGGAATGGAGGCTATGGAAAGGTCAGGCTAATTAAGTGGAGACGGTATTCAGGAAATACTGCATAACTTGGAAAAAGGTTAAAAAATGAACTATAGTTACAGAGAATCAGCAAGCAAGTTTTTGTAATGGGAAAGAAGTGATCAGGTTGGTGCACACAGGAAACAAGGGGAGCTCCTATATCCGCATACTCTGGTTGAGCAGGGGCTGCAGCCCTTGAGTTTAGCCCTGGAGAGAGGCTGAGCTCCGTGCGGTCCAGAGAAGCTGATTGGGCAGGACAGAGGATGAATGAAGTCACTCCATCCCCAGGCAAAGAGGTGAGCCCCTTCACAAGGATGAGGAAGCTGGAAATACCATTATGAAAGCTGATTGTGCTTTAGACTACAGTACGTCCTTTATACATTAAAAATAAGAATGGATATTTGGGATGTATTAGAGAAAAAAAATTTTTGGATACAAGTGACAGGTATATTAAACAAGATGACAAGGAGTGAAAATTTGTACTTTTTCCTTGGAAAACATTTACATTCACAGGTGTACAAATGATTCCTAAATCAAGTATGCATTAAAGTAGAATGTGGAATTAAAAAAGGAAAAAGAAAAAAAAAAAACCCCAAACTTATTTTGCCATTTAATTTTCAGGAAAAGGCAATCACCAAATGCTCCAACTCTCTTTTAAAGAGACAAAGATAATACTGCCGCTCGGAATTCAGGGGATGTCTAGACATGTAATTAAGCTCTCTCTATGGTCCTAACAAAAACTGTTTCATTGTGTAATGAAAGCTACTGCATGGTAATTTAGTTTAATTACAGCTATGCTGTGTTCAATGGGCTGTGTGTGGTTAATTGATAATGTCTCAGGAGTTGGTAGGAGGAAGTTTGAATCTCTTTAAATATCTAACAGGACAAAGGAGAACCAGTCATTAAAAAAAAGAAAACAGTATTCTGACTACAGTTTTCCTATTAAGAAGAAAAATTAAACTATATGAATTTGTTCTTCTTTACTCCTCAAGAAATCTGGAATCAATGTATGTAAATTTAAGTAAGAACTGCAAAGCGAATACTCTATTTTCTTGTCATATTTGCTTTGCAGACCTGATACTACCATTGTCTTTATGCTTAACCTCTATGATGTCTTCAGAATTGTCAACAGAATGTATGAGAGAGGAAATAAGCTGCCACTGTCTCCCATGACCAGATCATCAGGCCTGGTTAGACTTGTCTGGCTGTGGGATCTGAGCTAAGCCTTGATCCAGGGAGCATCCCAGGACCAGAGGAATCCACTTCAGGCAAAGTAACCAAGCTCTGGGGCCTCTGAAGCCTTCTTACCTACATTGGAGCCATCCTTGATGGTTCCTTTTTCCTCACTAGCCTTGGCCAATCATAATTCTACCTCCAAAATACATCTCATTTCTATTTATTCTTTTCATTGACATTGTCACTGCTTATATACTCCTTTATATTCTCTGCTAGTACTGTTATATTTGTCCACACACCTAGCTCACCTTTGTAAATCATAGATAAACTCATGTCAATCTTTGATTTAAAAACAAAACCAAGTCACTTTAAGGGATCTTCATTGCCTACAAGTTAAAGTCGAATTTCCTCGGAATGAGAATTAAAGGCCCTTCAAAATTTGCCCCCAATTTGTAGCTGTGCACTGTCCTGGGACAATTCCTGCCATGCACTAGCCACACAGCCTTCCCTACTATTCCTGTCACGCTAGGCACATTCTCACTTGGGTCTCAGATAATAATACTCTTCCATGTATTTAATTTAATAATAATCTTTCTAAACATATTTTATAAAGAGTTTTGAAATAGTATTACTTACCCCACCTACTCTTCTAGAACCTTGCCACTGCCCCATCTAGAGGTGGAGTCTAATTCTCCTCGCCTCGGATTTGGGTGGGATTGCAGCTCGCTGGTAACCCATAGAATGCAGGGGAAACGACTGTGTGATTTCTGACGTTAGACCTTACAAGTCAATGCAGCTTCTATCTGGTAAGCTGGATACTCACTTTTGGGTCCCTGAGCTGTCAAGGCAAGTTTATCCCCAAGTCCATCATGCTGTAAGAAAACTGGGCAACATGGACGAGTCAAGTGCAGTTGTTCCAGCTGGTAGTTCCTGCTGAGGTCTCGTGTGATAGACACATCAACCTCCACACATGTGAATGAATACAACTCTAGATGGTTCCTTACTCTGGTCATCAGGCCCCCAGACATGATGGAACAGAGTTAACCATCATTCCCACTATGTCCTGTCTGAAGTCCTGACCCAGAGAATAGATGAGCATAATAAAACGGTTGTTTTAAGCTGCTAAACAGGATATTACACAGCAATAGTAATTGGAATACTTTATAACCTAGATTAACATCATGTTCTCTGTGAAATCTTCCTCCAATTCCACAAGCAAAATGAATCATTTTCTCCGGCCCCATAACATTTTCTTTATATCCCTAGTATAATACTTGAATGCTGTTATTATATTTGTGTGCTTATTTATAAAAGTAAAAAATAAATTCCTTGAAAGTAGGATTTGTTTTATTCACCTTTGTACTCTCAGAATCTAGGCACTGGGCCTGGTATGCAGTAGGTTTTTGATAAATGTCTATAAAAAATGCATGAAAGAAGGAGTGAGTAAGTGATTAGAACTATGGGCTGAATGAGGCTTTATGGCAGACATCAACAAATGGACACAAAATACCAAGGAATAGCTAGAATTTCCTCTCAGGTCTAGAACATATTTGTGCATAGTAAATGTTTATTAAATAAATAAAATGATGGGACTACTTGAGCTGGGTTAGAACAACAGAGCCTGATATGTTTGGAAAAGAACAGATGTCGTATGTCCATCCCAGTTCAGAGCCTTGTGTGGCTGTGTTCAAGAAACTTAATAAATTCAACTCTTTGTTTAAAGCACTATCAATATCTTCCTTTGGTTGCGAGGCGGGAAGTGAAATACAACACAAATGAATCATTTCCATTTTGTAGTGCACAACCAAATTTATTCTAGCATTACAAGTCTGTTCATGAGGGATTCTATCAGGTTGTGTATACCTGATGAAGTCTGTATTTTGGCTCTGTTTTTGAAAGCTATTTTCATTGACTTTAGAATAGCAGGTTCTTGTTTTTTTTTTTTTTTCCTTGTAGTACTTTGATGATGGCATTCCACTGTCTCTTATTTGCATCATTTCTTTCTTTCTTTTTTTTATTTTTTGAGACAGGGTCCTTCTCTGTCACTAGGCTAGAGTGCAGTAGCATCATTATAGCTCACTGCAACCTCAAATTAGCACTCGACTAATTTTTTTTTCTTTTTTTGTAGAGGTAAGGTCTCACTATATTGCTCAGGCTGGTCTCAAAGTCCTGGCCTTAAACAATCCTCTAGCCTTGGCCTCCCAAAGTGCTGGAATTGCAGGTGTGAGCCACCGCACCTGGCCTATTTGCATCATTCCTGATGAGCAATCTGCCATCACCCTTATCTTTTTTCCTTTGCTATCATGTGTGTTTTTCCTTTAGCTTATTTTATGATTTTTTTCTTCACCTCTGGTTTTAGGAAAGTTGAATATGATGTACTTCAGCATCGTTTTTTTCAGGTTCCTTATGTTGAAATTTGTCCAGATTCTTGGATGTGTGGCTCTATAAGTTTAATCAAATTTTGAAAACTGTGAATATTATTTCCTTAAGTAATTCTAACTCCCATCATTTTTCATTGACCCCAATTTTATGTATTGAGGTTATTACATAACTTAGTGATTCTGTTTATTTTATTTTTAGTCTTTTTTCTCTGAGTTTTACCTTGGGTAGTTTCTTAATGCCATGTCTTCAAGTTCAATATTCTCTTGTTTCTGAAATATCTAATCTGCTGTTAATTCTCATCTGGTATATTTTTCACCTTAAATACTGTAAATACAGTTTTCATCTTTAGATATCTGATTTTAGTCTTTTTAAAAAATCTTTTATAAATTAATTTGTTCAATCTTTCCTCTATCTTATTGAATATGTGGAATATGGTTGTAATAACTGTCTTAATGTCCTTGTCTACTAATTTTTTATTTGTGACATTTCTATGGATCAATTTTTTTCCTGCTTTTTTTCATGCATTGTAATTTTTGACTGGATGATAAATATTGTAGATTTTATCTTGTTGAATGCTGGATAAATACAAATGCATTGGTTCTATTCCTTAACTTTGTTCTGGATGCAATTATGTTCCTTGGAAATAGTTTGATCTTTTTGAGGCTTGCTTTTTAAGCTTTATTACATTTGCCCACTTTGTCTATTGGGAACCCAAACCCTGTGTGAGCTGTAAGCATTGTTCCCTCTAATCTGTGGTTCTTCCCCTAAACTGGGGTAGTTTCCTCATGCTCACGTGCCGATCAGGACTCTGCTGAAGATTTGAGGAGTGAGGACAGCTGCAGCTTCCCAGAGATCTCCCATATGGGAGAAAGATGGACGTTGGAAAAAGGAAATGTCACGTAAGCGAAAGCACCAGAGAAAGAATTTGGAAGTCACCCACTAATTCTGCTTCTTTCATTAAAAGAAAAACACAGAGACTTTTTCCAATTCCCTCTGAGCTACGGGTACCCTGCTTTCTGGGATGCAGAAGGAATAACTTTACCTGGCTTGACTCGGACTCGTTTTAATAGAACTGTAGTTCCTACGATTTTCACCCCCAATAATACCTTTTTTTGGTTAGTTTCCATGTAGTGGATGCCATATTTAGAAAGGGTGTATCTATAACACATTTAGTAAGTAATAATTAACTGGCCTGTCTCCTTTTTGCTAATCAGAAACATATAACTCAGTAGCCTATAGAATGCTGTGCTCTGCCTAGCTGCCAACCAGAACTTCATCAAAAGCAAGAGACATCAGAATTACCACCCTCAGGTGACAAATGTAAGCCAAAGCAAATAGGGTTAGGATTTTCATAAACTGTTGTATCATCCTCAAAGGTACATCTGTGGTTTACATAAAACATATTAAAATACTGAAAATTGTTTTATAGCCTTTAACTTAGAATGTCCTTTTGTGGCCCTAAAATTGTGAAATCTCAATCTGGGAACCAGGATATCATAGGGGGCATATTTGGCTTCACTCTGTTCTGCACATCAGTAGCTGGATATCAAATATGGTGAATCTAGTATTTTTTACCAGGTGATGTAATTTAAAATTATTTTTACAGTGAAATTTCTGGATAATGCATATGTGAAGAATAATTGTACTGTTATTTCCCATCTGTGAAGTCTACATTCTCTACTTAGCATATATAAAAACATACTACCTTGTCTTACAAATATTTACACAATAGAATTTTAATTTTAATTTAACTGCAAACATTACAGAATTGTTTGGTATTAACATTGCTTATGTGAGATCTCAAGCCAGTCCTTTTCAGCATTGCATCATTTGATAAGACCAATGATATATAAAACCAGGAAAAAAAAAAAGAAAGGCTAGCTAGAGCTTTCAGGAGAAAACTTGGCATACTTTTAAAAAAATATTTTGTTATGGATTTTCAAGTACTTTACACATGAATATAAGATGTTTTAATGATCTCAGGGATTAAAAATACAAAAAATTCTATTATTCCATTAAGCACCACACTATTCTTTAAATTGCCTGGTATTGCCAATTCAGATTAAATGATATTGTAAAAAAAAAAAAAAAAACAAAAACTTCTGTTTGAACTCACGTGATAAAGTTCAGAGTTAAAATTCCTGAGGTGATACTAAGGTAGAAGTGTAATATTAAAATCAAATTTAATGCATCTTAATATATTGTTCATCACATGAAAATTCCATGTTAATATAAATGTTATAAATGTGGCTTATGGTGTTTATGGGGAATAAGATTTTAATAACAGGCAAAGCTAATAAATTAGCTAATAAACTCTTTAATGCCAAAATGATTATATTTATATTGTACTGGTTAAACTTGTCATAACAAACCATGCTAATTCCTTTTAACTTCTTTTCCTCATCATTCCTTGTACTTAAAAAAAGTTGGATGAATAAAGTCCTGAATTCTGCCAAACTGTGTGCTGTTAGTCTATTTGCAATTGCAGTTAACTTTGAGGGAAAAGGGATCTGTTGTACAAAATGTTGAAGGAGGGGCTGGCAGGTGCTTGCATTTTGAAAGCACAGGGAGCTGCTATATCTGGGGGTCAGCCTGGTCATCAGCAGGCTCTGGAGCCACCTGTGCCAGGTGAGACCAACCTGAACCGTCAGTCCACAGGGCCTGCACTGTATTTTATGACCCCACAAAGCTGGCATACATGGGCAGCTACTTGTAAGGAAACATAATAATTGAATGAAAGTTGCATTTGGCTACAAAGACTCGAATAAATCTTCTATCCAATTTCTTACTATTGACTCACGTTAGTGATGTTCAACTTTTGATTCTTCCATTATTCCAGATATTGACCAAGTTACAGAACTAACTACACCTGGAAGACTTACACCTGTGGAGCTATTGTTATTCCCACCTACTCCTGCCCTAAAAAGACTAGAGTATGCATTTGCACATATTCTTAATTTTTTTGAGACTGATTTGATTTTTTAATTGCATGTAAAGTGATTCTCATTTATCAAATAAGTAGTTTTCAAGAACTAAATCCAAGAGTAAAGAAAAACAGGAAAATGTAAACAGGTACACCTGCTGCAAAGCACCTGTGTCCTTAAAAATGTGTGACTTTTTTCCTGTTCTATGATTCTTGCACTTGTCTTGTTCCATCTTTTCCTCTGAACTCTTGCCATGCTTAGGCCTCTGCTTTTGGCCCAGTATAATTTATAGCAGGCACTGACAGTGGCGCAGACAGCAGAATGATTAAGAGTATAAACTCCGAAAGCAGCCTTTATTTTGGGTTTTAATCCTGGTTCTGCCGTGAACCAGCTGTGTGATCTTGGAAAAATGGCTTAACCTCTCTGAGTCTGGGTTTGCTCATCTGTGAAATGAATCTGTATAATGAGCTTAATAGCCTTATAGGTGTGAGGATTAAATGAAATGATGTCCTTCAAGCTTTTAGCTAAAGCTTGATCCGCAGTAGGAGTTTAATAAGTCATGTTATTGATGGCTGAGAGTACTTATTATTGAGATTGTTATTGTTAGGTCTTGGTCACATGTATTCCAATTATGTACTCCCCCAAAGAGTCTATCTTCTTTCAGTTTTAACAGAATAGAGCAGAAGCATTTAGCCCCTTTACTAAATGGCCCATTATATGAAGAAACAAAGTATCAATGCTGTGAATCAGCCTGTAACAAGGCTCTCCCTCAGTGATGTTCGACTTACAATAAGATGGTATTTCTGGGATTCTGCAGGATCCAAAGCTATTAACTCATGAGTGTGGTTAAGTTTCTATAACAGCAATTTCACAGGCAAAAGTTAGGAGATAATTTTCAAGTTAGATAGTGTGGTTCTGGAATGGTTCCAACATTGAAGGGAACATTTAAAAGGATAAATCACACAGATGGTCAGAACCTATAGCACGTTCAACATATTATTCATAGAAATGTGTGTGTTTCAACATTAAATTTCAAGAAGTAGAAACCAAGACTAGAATGCAAAGTATATTTGTGAAAAATTATGTTTTTCAACTTGGATTTTTCCCCTGTATCTATCATGTCAAGTTTTATGAAATTAGATATCTTTTCCAAAATGTAGGGGAAGATGCCATGTATCTGTTTTTAGATTTCTAAAAGCCATTACATTTCATGGAAAGTGATCACTTTTGAAAATCATGTGTTTTAACAGTTTCTTGAATAATTAAACATATTTAGAGTTTTATTGTCTTTTAGAAACCGTAGACACAAGGCCAGTTCTAAAATATTCCAAGCACTCAAAATGCTGGGACCCTAAACAAGTTTTTGTGAATAATTAGATTCAAGTCAACGGATATGTAGTGTGCCTATTCTGTGCTATGAATACAAAGGGGTATAGGCAGTGTTTGAGGGGCCGTGGAGGGTAGAGGACAAGGATGACAGACAGATACAGATGAATAGCTCCTGCAGCTAACCCAGCCTATCACAGGAGACAGGCCTGTGTACAACTGATCACAATACAGTGCGGTAAAGGCTACCCACTGAGCGGTACAAAATGCCATAGCAGTTCAGGGGAGAGAGTGAATATCCTGAAATTCTGAATTTATATCTCTCAGGAAGAGACAGAAATAAAAACGAAAACAAACAAGTACATTTAGCTTCAGAATTTATTACAGGTGAGGGAAGGAGTGGGTAGGAACTTAGATTTGGGATAACTCATTTCAGAAGTTTTCTAATAAATGGACCAGTAGGTTATAGAAACCAAAATAGCTGGAATGTTCCATCTACTTTGATTTAAAGAAAGAAATGCAGAAAACCATCAAAAGCCTACAGGAGTGCTTGAATGAATGGACTTTTGTACAAATTGAGATTTAAGAGACTCAGAATCCCAGAGGTCAAGAAGGAAGACTTGTACAGATGCTCGGCTGTGTGGTCAAGCTCAGACCCGGAGTTTTAACCACTTGGGTTCCACTGGTGAGCGACCATGCGAAGGCCCATCTTTCTGAGCTTCAGTTTGCTCACAGCTGTAACATGGGGAATGCTATGACTGCTTTCCTCATAGGAAAAGGGCTATGGAAAACTGGCAAGTACCTGCTCAAGTTACGGAATTCATGCATTACAACACATTCTTCCCTATAGATACTTGTTCTGTTGTTCTTTAGTGTTAAGTACTGGTTTGAGGTCTGAGACTGGTTTCATTTTGTTCCTTTCAGCATGTTGTTTATTTCCTTCTGGCTTTCTGTTTAAAACGTTGCCATTATTTTCAAAATATTCAAAACAGATAAGGTCAATCTGAGTGTTTATCAGTTTAGTCAATTTTGACCAAAATAAGCTATGGACTTACCTTTTAATGTTTTTTTGTGGGTTTTTCTTGGCATAAGAATATTGTCTCTTATTAAATGCTTGACTATTGTCTTTGTTTTATAGATTGTTCATCTCCTCTTGGGAAAACTGCTTTCCTTAGACTGAATGTCTATCTCTATATCTATCATCAACTTTCTTATTGGAGCATCTTTTTTCTTTTCTTTCTGTATTCTGGGAAAGCTTATCATATTGGGCATCCAAATAAGTAATTCAATTATCTGTAACTTCGATTCTGCACTTTACTGTTTTTAATTCAGATCTTAATTTTTTTAATTTAGTTTCTGCAACCTTTTGTTATTGTGTCAAAATTCCTTATCATTTATGCTGCTACCTTAACAGAGCTTTATTTTCATTTCAAGCTGGTGATTTATTAACTTGTTCAACATCAAGCTTGTTTCAATGTCAAAATATATAAATCTTTTGGAAAAAACAAAGCAGATGCATTTTAAAGATATTTTCCATGTCCTTTAATATGTTTTCCCAAAAGTATGCTGTTATTCTATATCTTGAAGACATTTCTCCCTGCTTTTGTACTTTAGAATTTTTAAAAATTTATTTCAAAATATTAAGGGGTACAAATGTTTTTGTTACATATATCGCTTTTGTAATGCTTGAGTCACTGCTATAAGTGTGCCCAACACCTGAATAGTGTTTATTGTACCCCTTAGGTAGGTTTTTGCCCCTCCCCAACTCTCCCCTCCCTTGTCCTTGATTTCCACTGAGTTTTACTTTCCTCTGTGCACATGTGTGCTCATTGGTTAGTTCCAATTTAATAGCAAGTAAATGTGGTATTTGTTTTTCCATTCTTGAGATAATTAACTTAGGATAATGGTCTCCAGTTCTATCCAAATTATTGTAAAAGGCATTAATTCTTCCTTTTCATGGCTGAGTAGTACTCCATGGCATACATATACAACATTTTGTTAATCCATTTATGAATTGATAGGCACTTGCATTGATTTCACATCTTTGCAATTGTGAATTGTGCTGCAATAAACATTTGGATGCAGGTGCTTTTTTGATAAAATGACTTCTTTTCCTTTGGGTAAATAACCAGTAGTGGGATTGCTGGATTGGATGGTAGGTCTACTTTTAGTTCTTTGAGTTATCCCCATACTGTTTTCCAGAGAGCTTGTATTAATTTGCAGTCCCACTTATAGTGTATAAGTGGTCCTTTCTCTCTACATCTATTGTTTCGGGCTTTTTAATAAAAGACATTTTAATAGGGGTAAGGTAATATCTCAATGTGTTTTTAATTTGCATTTCCCTGATGATTAGTGACATGGAGCATTTTTTTCATAATGTTTATTGGCCATTTGTCTATCTTCTTTTGAAAAGCTTCTGTTCATGTCTTTTGCCCAGTTTTTAATGGGGATTGTTTTTTTTCTTGCTGATTTGCTTGAGTTCTTTATAAATTCTGGATGTTAGCCCTTTATCTGATATATAGTTTGAGAATATTTTATCTCATTCTGTAGGTTGTCTATTTGCTCTGTTGATTATTTCCTTACCCATGCAGAAACTTTTTCATTTAATCAAATCCCATTTATTTATTTTTGTTGTTGTTATCACTGCCACTGGGGTCTTAGTCATAAATTCTTTGCCTAGGCCAATATCTAGAAGAGTTTGTGCACGATTGTAGCTTTGACTCGGGTGGTAACAAAGGCAATTATGTAACCAAAGCGTTTTACCCCTGTAATACTCTGAGCCAAATAAAAATAAAAATAAAAATTTTTCTTTATTCAAGCTTAAAAAGAGGTTGATGCAAGTCTAACTTTTGCCAATAGATAAGACAAGTGGATTCTCTCATGTGATCATCACAATCAATCTCTTAATTCTATGCTGAAGGTCCAATGAAGCTGCTCTAGTCATATTTACAGCCTCTAGCAATTTTCTATCAGTTGTGGTTTGGCTGCACAGGAAACTCATCTACTCCTCCACCTTACAATGAAGAATTTATTCCCAAATAATTCAGAACAATCTGTTTTCTTCTCTTGCCTAGAACATTATATAAAAGTCAACAGCTTTTAGAGAGCTAGTTCATCCATAAATCCTGCTGCCTTTAGCCCAACCTACAACCACTGTCACATTCCAGGGTCTCCTAGCTCCTTTTGCATTTATGAGAGTTGGAGTCCAAGCTTCACTATGGTGGCGAAGAAAGAAGTTGAAACAGACTTGGCTGTCAGAGAAAGCGGCTCACTTAAAATAAGTCACTGGGTGCTAGCTCTCTGCCTGTGGCTCACGTCTCTGCAGTAAAAGATTTCAGTAGATATGGATGAAAACACTCTCATCTTCCTCTGCTTTGTTCCTCTGTCTTGCCTACGTTCTGTCTTCATTTTGTTCTTCAGTGATCTCTTTTAGAGTTTGGAAGCTTGTTGACAAACATGCCTTGTTCCTAGAAGGATTAACTTTGAAAATTTGTATGTTTTCATTAGACAAAATAAAAATCTGAGAAAAGAAAAGGAAGCCCTAGAAGGTAGTTTCTTTCTTAACCTGGAAATGTCAATACCTGCATTTTGCATGATACTATTTAAACCTAGGAAGTATGAAGCTATTACTATTTAATAATCATGAAATCAAAACGCCATGGTTGAGGACTGACGTTAACAGAATATTATTATAGTATTGCCTGAAAGATCTCCTTCTGACCCAGAAATAAAATATGTTCTACCTGATTATTACACAGAAGTGTTCATTTTTTTTTCAATACTACTCCTGAATTAGCCATTCCCAAAATAAAAATTCATTTTTATGGGTCAAAGCCATCATAAATAGTAAATTCACATCTCTCTATACAGTACAAAATATTGAGGGACTTCATTCTCTCAAGAAAAGAAATACTTCAGCTTTTTGTCAAATGACCATTGTCAGAAAGCAAAGAAATAAATTTCGTGGTTTCACCCCTATCCTCCAATAAATAATCAATGAAAGAAAAACATAGATATACAGTAGTTAACTAGAGTTTAACCTTAGTCATTCTTTACCATCCTGGGATAAAAACATGCATACAAAGAAAAAAATCACTCACCTTTAAATTACAGCCTTTGATATTTCCTACAAAGTCATTCTTAAAAGGGGATCATTGTCAAAGGAATCTTTCCAGCTAAGAGTCCTGCCCTTGTGGCCTACAGTAGGCAGAGGCTGATTCACACAAACCATGTCTACGTATGTAAAGAAAAGACTGTCCTCTGAGGGAGCTCATTGGTGGTGGCAGAATTCTTGGCCCAGAATTTCAGCTTTTCAGAGCAATCAATACCAGAAGAATAGAATACATATATGTGCAAAATAGTGCCAGAGGAATGGAAAATAGGCCAAATTTTCAATTAGGGTAAGGCTTTTTTTTTTTTTTTTTTTTTTTAAGTATCATGACATCCTTCCTCTCATTATGGTCTATATATACCTGCTTGGAGTGAGCATTCTAAAAATGTAATTAAAATGTCTAACCTTAAAACCTTATTTCCATATAGCTTGATTCCTCATCTTTTTTCTTTCTCTTTATTCACATTAATCTTTATAGATCATCTAGAGAAATAGAAAAAAAAAATGCATGTCTTTCCTGACTTTAAAAGGACACTGTGAGTACTGCTCTATTATTATATTTTAGGGTTTTATTGTGTATGTGCTTTTCTTTCATTCTACCCCTGTTAACTACACAATATTTCCCACCCCTACTTAAGGTTATCCAAAGTCAATGATTCTGTGAATTCCATTTCCTAATCAACTAAAACCTGACAAAATGGCTATGAATGAAATTCTAAAGACCATAATCCAAGGACATCAAGTGATAATTAGGTTATATATATTCAGTAACCTCCTGTTTATGATACTTTACTGAGTTTTTGCAAAGGTGAAGACATTCATCCCAATCCTGAGACATTTTCTTCCAAGAAAGATAAGTAAATTAGATGTTATTTTCTTCTTTTTACTGTTAAATCTTTCCAAGTTGGGAGTGTGTCTTGTGTTTACTTTCAGTAGTTCTCCTTGGAACCTACAATACTTGTTGTGTACGTAGTAAACACAGAGTCATCCTGGCCTAGAGGCTTTGGTTGGTCTTTAAAATGTTTGTTATTTTTGCTGTTGCTGTTTTATTCATCATTTCTCAGCTAGCAGAGAAAAAAGAAGACCATTAAAAGAAAAACAAAAATGTAAAAGAAGGAAACAGGAATGGAAGAAAAAGAGGTTATTAGAGGAACTATGAGACCAGATAGAAGAGAATGGAATAAAATCCTTAGAGAGGAACTGGGCAGAGAGGTGAGAAGAGAATGCAGTGTTAAATGTTAATAAATGTAGGAAAGTTTGTTCAGAAGTTCTTATTGATCCTCTAAGTCCTGTTGTCTGCATGTTCCCTGCTCTAGATTACTTTTTATTATCTCTAAGTCTTTATATATTTAACATTCATAAATACTGACAATGAAGATTCAAGGGAAATTCTGGTCTTGGTTAGCACATTTCATCCATAGACTCATAAACCATGTCCTTTTTTGAGGAGGGGGTGTGCTTTTAATCTCTCGCCTGGACATTTTAATATTATCTTAACTGCGTTTGGATCTCATGTGGCCGTGGGGGTGACAGGATCACAGAAAAGTCCCTGAGAGGCTCTTCATCTGCAGAATCACATGAACCTCTTTAGTGAATCACCTACGCCCCTCAGGACAGGCTCCCTATCTCTCTCTCAAGCCCTGGTTCTCACAAGATGTACTTTACTTCCAAAAAAAAAAAAAGAGTTCATGCCTTTGCACCTTTATTATGTTCCTTAAAAACTTGTGGGATAAAAGGAGTATTTCTGGAATTCCTTTTCTTTCATATTGGCTGCCTATTAAATGATCATTTTTCTTTAAAGCTCCAATTCAGATATAACTTCCTCTGGCAGGATTTTTCTGACTCAGTTTCTCCCCAGATATATGGACTAGCTTTCTCCCTCTCTGATGCCTTGAATCACTTGGTGCACTTTATCATCTTATACTCATGTGTTTATGTGTCTATCTGCCCAGTTTATTAGTGAGCTTGTTGATCTCTGTTTCCCAGAGTCTAGAACAGAGTCTGAGATATCAGGGAATCAGTAACAGCTAAACCAAATTGTTGATAACATCCAGCATTTACAAAGCCCTGAAACAACAAAAGTCACTCAGAATGTAATCGTCAACGTAATATTTTGTGTGTGGTAATTGGAAAATTCCTAGATATATGGTCCAGAATTTATTGTGGCTCTCCTGGAAATCAAAAGAGAGAGGGCCACATAGGAAGAATTTGATAAACTTTTGATATCATTATCATCATTGGTGAACATGATACACAGAAACACTTAATGAGAAAGAGACTCCTCTCCTCTGCCCAGGAATTGTTTTTAGATCTCTAATTTCCCAATACTGAGCTATAATTTCAGAAGGTAGATTATTTTTCTGCTTCAAAATTTCTTTCTGATAAAACAGCAATGCTCTGATTGGGCCACTAGTCTAATTTATTATAGGTCCATAAATCAAAATATCAGAACATTAATAGAACTGTTTGTTATTTCTTCTATGGTAACTATGATCTCTCAATTCTTAGTAAGAATATATAAACGCTTTTGCTTTTTACTGGCAAAATTATCATTATAGTGTTTCAATGCTTTGAACCTTACATTAATTATAATCTATCCTCCAGAGATCAGTGTTCAAATCTGAGCAAGAGACAAAATCTTCCCAGAGAAAAAAGCGCAAATACTATAGGAACTCATAGATTTTTAAACAGACAACAAAATCTCTACGTTTTCTGTTTTAGCCTCTCATTTGCTTAATTAAATTCTCAGAACCTATTCATTGACAATAAGCGGACCCAAGCAGAAATGATATTCAAAACAAAGAACAAGTGTCAGAAAAGCAAGCTTATTTTTAATATTCTTAAACCTCATTGTCCCTTCAAATCATACTTAATCCTGATTTAGTAGTGTGTGGGTGTATGTCTGATATTCAGTGAAATTCAGTTTTTAGAATTTTGTGGGACCAGAATCTTTTTATCTAGGAGTATGCTCTTTGTTTTATGTTTAAATGGGTGGAAAATTATACAACTTGCTCTGGCCACACAATCATTATTAGCATATATATATATATATATACATATACTCCAAAGTCTATTCAAGGAGTTCAGCATGTTATTGCTTCAAGTAATAGGATATACAATTTAAAGTGGTAGAAATATTGAGAAACTGTTACTGTCCTCTATGAGATCATGCAGCATTTCCATACGACATCTTTCTTCTCTGTCTTCTTCAAGACTAGCTATGTTTCCCTTCATAATTACAAGACAGCAAAAGCAGTTCCCAGCATCATGCGCAGATACCCGACTACGCCCGTGAAAGGGAAAAGGCCTTTCTTCCCGTGGGTCTCCTTTTATTAAGGGGATACTTTTCCCAGAACTCGCCAGTGGACTGCCCCTCAGAACCCATTGTGCAGGATCGGATCACATGACCTTGCCCTAGCTGCAAGGGAGGCTGGGGGGAAAAAGTTCTGGTACTTTCCATCTTTCTAAAAGGGAAACTGGTTCTACCAACAAGGAATGAGGTTGGAGTGGAAGATGGCTTTAATGTGTCAAATAATGTCTATAATGCCCATTAAATGCATAAATGCTATCAAGCATAGTCCTGGGTACTCATACAGATAGTAATTTATTTTAGAGTTGCCTTACTTGCTTTGATTTCATTAATCCCTAGATCTGTAATCAGCCTTGCAAAATGACACCCTTCCTAGGTTACTTTTTGTTCCTTCAGACTTTACCAGTCAAGCTTAACAACCAGACTTAACGAGCCTTTCCACAGGACTCACCATCCATCACCAACAGCTGATTCATGCATGGGGCCACCTGAGACCCTATGCCTTCAAACCCTATGCAGGCCGACCAGCATTCCACAACCCACTATTAAAGCCTTTGACCTTAGTGGGTCAGAGAGACAGATTTGAGACTATTTCTCCTGTTCTCCTGATAGACTTCTTTCCCATTAAAATTCCTTTCTTTCCTGGCAATCCTCATTGTTTCAATAATTGGCTCTTAGTGCGGCAATTGACAGGACCTAGGCTGGACCCCGTTTTGGGTTTGGGAACAGAACCATTTCATGCACTTGAGTAGACTATGGACATTTTAGAAGACTCTTATGAATAGAAATGGGAACTTTGAGAATTTATTTTTTGTTTATGAATAAATTCCTTTAAAATTTACTAAGCTATTGTCTCTCAACTTTAAATCCACCTTTCTATGGTCCACTTTATGATGCTGAGATTTGAATTTTAAGCCACACTGTTCCTTCTCCTGCCGGCTCCCCATGTGGCTTTACGAGAGGACATGAGGGAGAGAGCGTGGAAGGCTGGAGCAGGATGAAGGCAACTGCACCTTCCCATTTGCTTTCTGAGTCTGTTTTTCTGCCTGTTATTCCCACCTCTGTCACCCTAGAGACACTCTTTCACCTTACAGTGGCAGGCTCTTCTGGGGGCAGCAGTTGATTTCAGTTGATAGTTTTTCCTGTGCTCATAGAACCAGTCTCAGTGCCTCTCGTCAGCAACACCAGACTGGCTGCTGGAGCGTCATCCTCAGAGACCTGAGTTCCAGTTTTGTGGGAACTCCTCTAGGCTCAGAGACACTCACATCAGCTAAATAGTGGCCCTCATCACAAGTCTGCAGAGCACCTCCTTCCAGCCTCTAAGTTCGAATAATTTCAACCTCTTCATTGTGTTTCCCCAGTGCAGGGGGCGCCTGTTTCCTGAAGTCAATAACCCCTGTGATACTGTATTTGGTGTTTCCCTCAGTTCTTTAATATCTAGTCATCAATTCTTTATTGACTGAGTCTCTAATAAGCTAAATCTGTTAATTTAATTTTTTTTTTACTAAAAGTAGCTTTTACTATTTTATCTTTTCCTTCATCTCTATAATCATGTCCACTTCCTTTTTTCTTTGATGCTCAGACACTATATTGATTTATTAGACGCCTCTATTTGCAATTCTTCACCACTATGATCACAGTCTTTAACATGATCCAAAACAGAAGGCTATGTGCTGTGATAGTAGACTTAATAGTCCCTCAACAATTTCCTTGTATTTTTTAAAATATTCAGTACTACGCTCCATATGTACAAGTTTCTCTAGGCACTGAAGTCATTTGAAACTGAGACATATCAAAGAGAGCTATGGCTAGAAAAAGAGAAGGAAGGCTGCATCCGTGGTGGGAAAATGAGGGGGATGATGACGTTTTGGCAATAGAGGAACAGCAGGATACCAGTGGTGACAAGGCAAGAGCTGGAGGTGGTGGCAGCAGTAAGAGCTGCTGATATGGAATTCAGAGGATACGGAATCTTCCCCAGTTGTCTCTATTAGTCTTTGGAAGAGGGGACCTTTATGGTTTGTCATTGTGCTAGGGCAAGATGACCCTTCCAGAATGTCCAGACTGACCTGGACCATTTAACTTGGGACAACTGGAATTCATTTCAAGAAGAGAGAATTACTCAGGAAGGCTTAAGGATCTGCTTTCACAGTCTTATTCTGAATGAATTCAAATTCAAAGGGGGAAACAACTTTCAAATGCACTTTAAAAGCCTTCACAAATGCTATTTGAAGCCAAAAAAGCAGAAGGAACAAGGTTACAGTTAGAGAAATACTGTAAAAATGCATGGAGCAAGAATTAGGATGGAATGGGGATGGAGGGAAGGATTGCAAGAGACGTTACATAAGGGGTATAATTATACCTGCAACTTATTTCCCAAGAACTTTTCAATCGTTAAGTTTTCTGCTTCTGTGCTTTCAACAACCAGCCTAGATACAGTCTTATAACTGTGTGATCCAGAGCAAATGTGAGATGTATCGCTGATTACTTTGAGTTCCCAACTGTCCTATTTTTTATAGCTATCTATAGCTATGTAGTTAACAATAAACTATTTCATAAATGTCAGCCATTTCTCACAAGTTTTAAATTGCTTTGCTTTCTACCTGTGAAACAGGGAAATTATTTTAATTTTTTTGCTGCTAAGTTAACCCTTAGTTGCAGTAATCAGAGAAAATCTGATTTTTATGAAGCTTCTTTCAAAAGAGTATTTGACTTGAATGTGGCAGCTTAGTTCCTAAATAGGAACTTTGTGAGTAGAAAAAAATAACATTTTTTAAAAAAATGTAGGATTAGCAGTAGATTAATTATTTTATCTTTGCAGACCTGAAACATGGTTCCAGGAACTCTAGTGCCTCTGTTCTATGTGGGGCACCCCTATCTGGAGCATCCCTGCTTGAGCTCTTTTTTCCCTTAATAGTGTAACTCCAATGGGTGGAAAATTCTGATGCTGAGAATATCCATTTCTCATTCATTGAATGAAAATAGAGTTTCCCCAGTCAGCTGCCTGAGGTATCCTTAAATTGAAGCATGCCCACTGTGGTTAAGCCAGAAGAGTCAAGAGCTGATCTAAAAGGATGGAGGCAACTGGAAAGAACATATTGAAGAAGGAGAGTTTTGAATGACAGGAAAGTAATAAAATGAAAGAAAGGGAGCCGAAAAAAGAATTTCATACGTGGAAGCAAGTTATATAGCTTTGTTTCATAGGACATGAGTAGAAAAATGATAGTAAAGCTGTTCATTACAGGTGTCATCATCTAGAAAGACAAAATATAGAATGGTGGCTATCTCTGAATGTTTTGATTGATTTTCATTTACTTAGTAAATATTTATTGAGCACCCACTGTTGCCAGGTACTATTTTAGGCACTGGGAATATAAAAATGAACAGCACAAAGTTTCTACTTTATGAAGAGATGATAAATACTGTACACACAGACAAAGTAATGTATGATTACAAATAATTATAAATGCAAAAAAAGGTGATAACACATGGTAATGGAATTGAGGATGGCTTGGAGAAGTAGTGGGGGGCACTATTTTAGGTGGAGTGGTCAGGGAAGGTCTCTCTGGAGAGGTGACATGTGAGCAGAGACCTGAAAGCAGTAAGGAATGGAGCCACAGGAGGATATGATGAAAGAGGGTTCCCAGAAGAGAAACAGCAAGTACCCTGAGATGAGAAACAGCTTAGACCTTTCTCAGGGTCACAAAACAAGGTCACTCAAGCACAGTGGAGGAGAATGAAAATGGTATGCAGCGAGACTGGGATGGTGGGAAGGAGCCATATGTAGGACATTCTAGGATATGTTAAGGAATTTTGATTTTATTCTACTTTCAGTGGGATGCCATTGGCCAGGGGTGGGGAGCCTGTGGTCTGAAGGGCACACGTAGTCTTCTAGGTCCTTAACAGTGGCCTTTTGACTGAATCCAAATTTTACAGAACAAATCCTTTTATTTGGGAATGACACCAATTGAGTATCAGACTGAGGTGGGGGGTAGGGAAGAGGATGGGTGTATGCCTACATGATGAGTGCGATGCGCACTGACTGGGCAATGGACACGCTTGAAGCTCTGACTCGGGGGGATGGGCGGTACATGGGAACATATATAACTTGAACTTTTGTACCCCCATAATAAGCTGAAATTAAAAAAAAATATATATATATAAAAGATGAGCAAAAATGTATTATTATATTTTTAAAGTGAATGTATTTAAAATACCAAAGAATAAAATAAGTTTCAATGAAATAATCCTCCCAGATTGACTGGCACAATTAGAACATTAGTGAGCCATAGGGCTAAATTGACAGCTGCAACGCTCGTGATTTAGTCCTAACTTCCCCCGCCTGACTGGCGCCACTACCACACGAGGCTGGTTGGCGAGAGTTTATGAGGGTTGAGTACGACAGTCTGTTATCAGCTTTTGACAATGGTGCACTGTTTCTGTCTGAAGTGGCATTTGTGAATAGTTGCACAGCACCACAGTATTTTTTAATTCTCTGTGCTTAACAGCCCATCATGTCAAAGACCGACAGAATGCTGAAAGAAGAAAATAGATTTTTTAATGAGGATTGGGAATTGCAATATTATCTTGTTTCTGCTAAAGATAAGATGATTTGCTTGCTTTGTGATACTGTAATAACAACAGTATAGAAATTCAATTCTCATCAGCATTATAACACTCATAAGGACCACAAATATTTTAAATTAGAGGGAGAGGTGCAAAAGGTTGTATTGCAGAAATTAAAAGAAAACCAAAAGCAAAGACAATTCTTTCAAGCAGCAATAAGACCTGGAAATAATGCCACTGAAGCAACTTACAAAGTAGCTTATATACTCAGGGAAAAGGGGAAGCCATTCAGTGATTCAGAAATTGTGAAAGAATGCATTGTCAAAGTTGTAGGATGCTTAGACCCTTATAATATTTCAAAGTGCGAACAACTGCCTCTTTTAAGAACCATAAATAATCGGCAGTGTGAATTAGCCTTCAATTTAACAGAACAACTTCATGCAATACTTCAAAAGGTGTCTTTTTTATAGAATGACTTTTGTTCTTCTGGGTAGATGCCCAGTAATGGGATTGCTGGATCGAATGGTAGGTCTACTTGAATCTGTTTAAGGTATCTCCACATTGCTTTCCACAGGGGCTGCACTAGTTTACAGTCCCACCAGCAGTGTATGAGAGTACCTGTCTCTCCACACCCACGCCAACATGTATAGTTTTGGGACTTTTTGATAAAGGCCGTTCTCACTGGAGTTAAGTGATATCTCATTGTGGTTTTGATTTGCATTTCCCTGATGATTAGAGATGTTGAACACTTTTTCATATGTTTGTTAGCCATTTTTATATCTTCTTTGGAAAAATTTCTATTCATGTCCTTTGCCCACTTTTTGATAGGGTTGTTCGATTTTTTCTTACTGATTTTCCTGAGTTCTAAATAGATTCTTGTTATCAGTCCTTTATCTGATGTGTAGTATGCGAAAATTTTTTCCCATTCTGTAGGTTGTCTATTTACTCTTGTGACTGTTTCTTTGGCTGTGCAGAAGCTTTTTAATTTGATCAGGTCCCATTTATTTATTTTTGTTGCTGCTGTCATTGCCTTAGGGGTCTTCCTCATAAATTCTTTGCCTAGGCCAATGTCTGTAAGAGTCTTACCTACGTTTTCTTCTAGAATTCTAATAGTTTCTGACCTAAGGTTTAAGTCTGTTAACCACCGTGATTTGATTTTTGTGAGGGGTGAGAGCTGTGTGTCCTGTTTTAGTCTTCTACATGTGGATAAAAGACACCTGCACCCGAATGTTTATAGCAGCACAATTCACAATCGCAAAGATGTGGAAACAACCCAAATGCCCATCGATTCATGAATGGATTAGCAAAATGTGGTATATGTATACCATGGAATATTACTCAGCTATTAGAAATGATGGCGATATGGCATCTCTTTGGTTCTCCTGGAGTGAGCTGGAACCCATTCTATTAAGTGAAATATCCCAAGAATGGAAAAACAAGCACCACATGTACTCACCAGCAAACTGGTTTCCCTGAGTGCACATTTGGGAATCACACCAATTGGGTATTGGACAGAGGTCGGGGCTGGGTGGAAGGGATGGGTGTATACCTACTTGATGAGTGCGATGCGCACTGCCTGGGGAATGGACACGTTTGAAGTTCTCTCTGGGGGGGATGGGGTGGGGGGAGGGGAGGAGTGCACACCTATATGATGAGAGTGATGTGCACTGTCTAGGAAATGGACATAACTAAAGCTCAGACTCGGGGGGATGGGGAGGCATGGGCAATGTATATAGCCTGATCTTTTGTACCCCCTTAATGAGCTGAAAAACAAACAAAAAATAAAAAAAAAAATACTTCAAAAGGAAAATATATATTATTCAACTGCTTTGGATGAATCAACTGATACTACTGACTGAGCATAGGTTTTATACTTCATTCGGGTCATAACAGAAAATTTTCTTTGCTACAAAGAGTTACTCACTTTGGGCACTCTTGCAAACAGAACAACAATTTTCAAGATAAACATCATGAAGTTGGACTGAATGTGGTGAATTTAGTGAGTGTATGTAGAGACAGTGCACATTCCATGACAGGAAAACATGAAAGGTTTATTGCACAGATAAAAAAAGTATTAACAGACCCAGATGCTCTCATTTCTTTTCATTGTAACTTGCATCAGCAAACTACCTTGTGCTAAAGCTACTATTTTAAGTGACATTTTGCAATAAGTTGTAAGTATAGTTAACTATATTCTTGCAAATGCAACCTGGCATCCTCAGTTTTGTAACATGCTAAAGTTGAACAATTTTGTAACTTGCTAAAGTTGAACAATTCAGTGTGGATTTGCCGAATCATTCTAAAGTGCACTGGCTATAACAGAGATAGGTGTTACCCAAAATTTTATCTCTGCGAGAACAGATAGTTAAATTTTATGAAGAACAGAATCAGCAATGTGAATTATTGGAAGAAGATTTCTATAGGAATGCAGCATTTCTGTGTGATATAATGTCAAATCAAAATAGCTTGAATATTTCTTTGCAAGGTAATGTGGCAAAAAATCCAAGCATTTTGAAAAAAGCTATCTTTTTTCAAAACACATCTTCTTCAAAAGGAAATTTCAGATGAACATTTTCCCCTGTTAGCTAAGGTCATTGATGAGCAGGATGATATATGTGACTCATTTGAAGAATATGCAGCTGTTGTAGACCCATTAATTGGAGAATACAATGCAAGTTTTACTGCTTTTGAGAAACATGACATCACACTCAAATTAGCATTTCAGCCTCACCTAGTTGATATCTTCAAGGCACCTAAGGAACTGTAGATAGAATTGATTGAGCTCTCAATCATTGTTTGATGCTAAGGAAGTTCTAATTGAAATATGGAAAAATGCAGTAAAATAACTGTGCCTTTGGCAACATGCCCGAAAAATGCTTTCTTGCTTTTCAGCCAATTATTGCTGTGAATCTACATTCTCCTATCTAACCCCAATCAAGACACCCTGAAGGTCACAAATGACTGATACCCATCTAGAGGATCAACTGAAACTGTGGACCTCCAGGCTGCAACCAAATATTCAAATGCTTCCCAACAAAAAGCAGACACAGTGAAGTCAATAAAAGGTTAGTTAACTTTAAAATTAACAAATAGTTTTCATTTTTTTTGAAATTATTAATATGTAGTAGTTAGATTTTTCCAAAATAATGTACATTTTTACGCATATCTAATTGAAGTTTCTTGAATGTGGCCTTATTTGATTATAGCTAAATTAATGCAGCCTTCCAACATGAAAAGTTTCCCCACCCCTGCTATTGGCAGTGTAAGCACAGAAATGATATAATTGATTTATAACTTAAATAATAACTAGATGATGTTAAGGGAGTGGACATTAGGTAGTGGAAGTAAGTTTCCCCTCTAGAAGGTTCTGCAGCAGTCTGAGTGGGAGACGATGAAGACTGAAACTGGTGCTATGGCTTAGTGAAGATGAAAGATGGTCAAATTCAGGCTATAATTTGGAAGTATATTTGATAGGACTTGTTCATGGGATTATTAAGATGTGAGGCAAACAAATCAAGGGGCAACTACAGGCTTTTAGCAAACAGTTGCTGAATGATAGTGCCATTTAACAAGATGAAGAAGACTTGAAGGAGCCTCGTAAGAGTTCTTTTCTGGTTTCAGTGAATGAGACAATCAAGGAATATATATCTACTGTAAAACAGACAGCTTGAATTACAAAGATGGAAATGTGGAAATGTGAGGGATGACTAAAGCTAGTCATAGAAAAGTTAGTTCCTACATGATAAACAAGTAGTTCTGCCAAAATGAAATCATAGTCAAAGTGAAATCATGCTTTTATGGCAACAACAGACTGTCATTCAAAATTGCATCTAGGACGCAGTGAAAATTCAGGAATGGAGGAGGACATGAAGAAATGGTATCAGTAAAAAAAAAAAAAAAAAAAAAAAAAAAAAAAGTACCAGATCAGATAGTAGTAAAAGGTACATCCTTCGGTGTGTCAGTCTAGTTCACAAGAAACGATTATGCTTTTCCCAGGACATCCCTCTGATGGTATGCACTCTACTACGTGCACCAACGGCAAACAAGAAACACTCAGAACAATTATTTTGAAGATTACCCCATTTTGAAATAGTGTCTTGTCAATAGAACAGTGTAGGAGGGGAGGGTGGTAGCCTGAGAGGCACATGTCCCTCTCCCTTCACTGTCACATCCTGCACTCACTGTCTCACATGGCATTAGTGCATAATGTGCTACTGTCCCAGAAAGGAAAAAAAAAATATGTCTGATAGACAACAGAATGTGATAGAACTAGAAACACGAAAGTACATGAATCCAGTTGGGTAAATTGCAAACATACATACACAGCATGCTAACTTGAGGATTTATTACCTGTTATAACTACATGTACATACTAAATTTTTGGCACAACTCTTTTTAAGACTTTTTATTGGTTTCATATACATACAGAAAAGTACATATATGTGCACCGAATTTTCACAAACTGAACTTATTTGTGCAATTAGCACCCAGGTCAAGGAACACAACATTACACAATTGTTTTTGATTTTGGTACTTAGCTGTAGTGTAAGTATATTTGTATAAATTTACAACATCTAATAGATATTCAAATGAATATATAAAGTTGCTTATTCTCTTTTCCCTGTTTTTTGAACATTGCTATGACTTCTATATGTTATCTCATTTAATCTTTTCCACAACCCTGTTAGGTTGATTGCTATGCATATTTCACAAGAGGAAAATGAGGCTCAAAAGTGTTTAGTGATGTGTGCAAGTTCATACATCTAGAAACTGAACCCAGGCTGATTTACTCTCAAAGTACTCTTAACTACTATACCAGCTGCCTGATTGATTTGGGTAAAGTGATAGTGGGTCACTGCCAGCAAGTTTACTTGGCTAGATAATCTACAGTGTGTAATAATAATAAGAAATTAGGTCTTAAAATATGTATTTAAGGAAGGCATAAAATTGCCATTATTGAACTCAGAGGTGACAAAATAAAAAATAGTGATTGCAAGAGATGATTCTAGACTTATATATTTAAGAATAGGAATTGGAAACAACTAGAAGTGTTGTTTGTTAAGTATGCTAGAAATAGCATAATGGGGAGCAGGATTAGGTTCATGGACATTTGAAGAAAGACACAAGTGAATTTGGAAAGGTAGATGTGAGGGTAGAAGAAAATGGAAAAGTTGAAACTTATTCCCAAATTTGCAAGCCTAGGAAACCAGAAATGGTAAATATCTTGTGCATGATGAAAAATCTGAATGTGTTGGCTATGTCAGATACAGCAAGATGATGAATTTGATGTTCAATATTCTTATCATCAGGAGCTGTGTTATAGAGCAAAATTCTGTGGCATCCTCTCTAGGTTTTATTCATCCACATTTCAAACTTTTTATCCCCTATTGTAATAAAAAGACCAAAACACTTTTATAGGAAGGAGTAATTTGGAAGGAATGGGCTATAAAACCTATCAAACTTGGTGTTGATAGCTCAGTAATGGATTTGGTTAGAACACGGACCAGCTATTTCTAACATCCCTGTCCAAAGATTGTGAAGGTTGTTTTTCCTTTTCATCATTGGTATATAAGCTAGTTAGATATCAGGTTCAATCCATTCCTTCATCCCTGCCTCCCTCCTTTCCTTCCTTCCTTCCTTCCTGTTTTTGCTGTCGGTAAAATTAATAGGACCTGTGCTTGAGTCACTGTGGCTGATTTCTCAAGGTATTGAAAATGATTTTTGTTAGATAACTAACTCTGAATAATAGAATATATCTTAATTCTGGACATATTTTATAGATTTGTCTCTAATCGTGATAAATACCTCCCCTTGGGCCCTGTCCTGATTGCTCAAAGAATAATTTATTCAGGCTTTATATTCAATAAATGAATCCCCAAAGTGTCCCAGCATGTATTAGACATCATCAAATATATGGGAAGGTATTAACCAATGTCGTATATTTTATTTAGGCAAAAATTTCCCGATTAGTGCAATCCAAATGAGCTTTTCAAAATTATATGCATTTTTTTGTAAATGTGTGTGCATTTGTTTGCACCATTAACAACACTTGTGTTCCAGTTTAAAATAGTACATTAACTCTTCCTTAAAAAATAAAATTGTTACATTTTTTTCCTTCTAATTCATTCATTTCTTGTCTTGAAAGCAAAGTTAGTAATCTCTATGCTCCAAGCTCTAGATGGATCACATTCAACTTTCCTGCACTTCCATGCCAAATTAAAAAACAATAAAAGCAATAAAGAAACAAACTTAAGAAATGAGAAGGAAAGAGATAAGGAACAACTAAAGGTACCAAAGTCTGGTTTGGTTTCACAATAATAAAATACAAATTAATTTAATAAACTGATAGGAGAACTGGATCTTTCAGAATTTGAGTAATCAATAGAAAATATCAATCCATTCAACATATTTTCTAGCAAATATTTCATACATTTTTGTTGAAATTTTATGGTTTATCACATATACACATTTCTTAAATGATGACTCTGTAAAAGGAAAAGGTGATTAAGCGTTTTGCTGTTGCTTCGTACTTACAGCGACTGCCTCCAGGATTTGTTTAACAGCATCAGCAGCGTCTCGCTCACTGTAATATCCCTTTTCCACAATCCTAAAAAAAAAAAAAAAAAAAAATGCTTCTCAGACTCATGTATTCAGTAGAGTAGATGTTAAAATAAGTTAATTAAATTAATGTTAAAGAAGGTGCATCTAAATAGGCTATCCCAATACCAGGGCAAAGACTTCTATACACTGGTACTCTAAAAATCTTTGAATTTACTTAGGAAAATGAAATACATTTACTTCTCTTTGGCTTGAAATGTCCACCCCATTTGAGGAAAAAAAAATTCATTCCTTTTTAAACTTAGCATTGTGAATCATTTTAAACATATACCAAATAGACATTATACAGTGAAACATTCCCATGTAATTGTCACCCAGCTTCAACAATTGTTAATCATGGCCAACCTTGTTTAATCTATCTGCTTAGCTACTTCCTCTCCTCCTTTATTATTTTGAGGTAAATAGCAGACATCATGTAATTTCATTTCTAAACATTTAAGGAAGTATCTCTAAAAGATAAGAGATCTTTTAATCACAACCATAATGTTGATATCGTAACTATATATTACAATAATTCCTTAAGATTATCAAAATGCAGTGTGCCAAATTTCCAATTGTCTTAAACATGTTAAATTTTTTTTGATTGTTTGAACCAGTATGCAAATAAGGTTCATGAAACTTGATTGGTTGATGTGTCTCTTATTTTCTTTTAACCTGGAGGTTCGTTCTCTCTCTCTCTCTCCCCGCCTCTTCCCAGCCCACACTTTTCTCACTTTTGCGATTTTTATTTTGAAAGCTGGCCACTTTTCTTTAGTGTTTCTCACAGCTTAGCAATGTGATTCTATCACTGTGGTGTCTTTGAAGCCATTTCTCTGCCCTCTCTATTTCTTATTAATGGGTAGTTAGAGCTAGGAGGGTCTTGATCAGATTTAGGCTGATTTTTTATCAAGTACACTTTATAGCTGGCATTGTGTATTTTCATGTTCAATCCTTCTCCATTTTGTGTTGTTTACAGCAGGTGATAATCAATGTCTAGATCCATGAGCTCTTTAGAGGTTTCAAATGGGTAAAATCTAATTCTATTAATATCATTGCTTCTCTTTTACTAGCTGAAAATTTTCTAGTGTTACAATTCTTATAGGAAAGATAGGATAAATGCTTCATTTTTTAGCTCATTAGTTTTCAAAATATGTGTTGGTTCATCAACATCTTCAAACAGTAACCAATTAGTGTTTTTGTTTGCTTTTTGGTATCATTTTGAAATTATAGGTTTAACCACATTTGATATGTTTCAATTCACTCCAGCTCTTTTTCTTATTGATGTAGAAATTGTCCCATTTTGGGTCAGTGGTGGGCTATTCAAATTGGCTTTTGAAGTCTTTGGTGGCTCCTTTTCCATCTGATAAAATGCACTACTTTAGGCTTATTTTGCACACTTGCTGCTCCAGACCTGGAATAGCTATTTCTCTAAGGACCATTATTTCCTTCTAGCAGAAGATAGTACTTTAAAAATGTTTATGTTTTATTCTTCAATCAAAAAAATAAAAACAGATACATATACATATATTTATATCACCTCATTTTGTGAACAATCACATTGTCTTATGTTATATTAATATGTACACAAATGTTTTATATAACAAATCTTTCACTCTGTGGTCCACTTTATGTGTTCTTTCTTTGTAATTTTAATTCTTTTTCATTTAGGAATGTTTGTATTTTTTGTTTTAATTTTTTTAATACTATCGTATAATAATCTTAGTCTCTTCTTTTTTTGGTTTGTCTATGGGTTCTCTACTCTTAGCAATATTGACATTAACTAGCAATCCAGCTAGTATGAACTGATAGTATAGATATAATACATAGCTATCAAAACTGGGGGGAACTAAGGATACCTTATAAAAAGATAAACTTGATTACTGTATAATTATAAACAGCAAATAAAATAAAAGAATGTCATTTCAAATTAGTTGTTAGGAGTGAGGAAAAGAAGCTTTATTATCTGAAGTATACGACTCAAGTTTCTCATGATATAAAATGTGACTGTCAGAAAATCTTATGACAGTCTGGTTTTTCTTCTCCCAGTGAGTTACTTGCTCTTTTTGCATAAATGTGGGCAAGGAATTTTTCTTTTAATTTACAGATTCTGGATTGAGTTATCCAGACTCATGACATGATCTTTCAATTTAGAGTGCTTTTTCTTTTTTAATTTCAGGAATATTTCCTTGAAGTAGAATGCTTTGAATTTGTTTTCTTTCATTGCTTTGGTTTTCTTTAAGGTATACAATTATAGATTATAAGAGCTTTTCCACCTTTGATTTATATTGTTCTTTCTTCTATAATTTTCTTAATTTAGCATATTTTGTAATATTAAGTTATATTTTTATCTATTTTGTGGGCATTTTTTCCTGAACTGTTTTCACTGCCTCAAGGAACTTTATTTTGCTCCTTATTTTCTGTCCTCTTATAATCATTCTCTATTGGAATTAACTGATACACTTTTCTGTTGCTGCTCATTTTGGGGGGTTAGTTAACATTTTGACAAAGTGGTAGGTCAGGATATCTTTTCTAGTTTCATGGCTCTCAACTTTCTGGTTATTTTCATGAAGCTTCCACAAATATGAACTTATACTTTCTGAGACTTTGTCTCCCTTACTGTAGGAACTTCATCCCCTTGCCTTTTACCATGTCTACACTGATTGATTTAGATTCCCTTTCCAGTAGTTTTTCCTAAATATAACACGTTTTCCCCCAAAGGCTTTAGACATTAGTTTCAGGAGTTCACAGGGCCTTGATTATGCATCAGCCTTTCAGACCTTACTGCAAATGCACCCCTGGTTCTTCTATGAAATTTGGATGGCAAAAACATCTCCCAATTTCAGCTGCTCTTTTGCATGGACCCATCCTTCTGGATAACTTGGAAATATGGGAGATTTGAGTGTTTGCCTATTATTGGGTCTCTCATTTGTCTTCCTGCTTCTTTGCTTCCTTCTGCACAAGCGATAATACCACATGGCTTTTTCAATTGTCATTAGTTGGTCCTCGGCCACTTGTATTTTAGGTTTCATGGGGATTCTCTGTCACCTGGTTTTGGTATAGACATCATCTGTGAGTTTTGGCTTTTCTGACTTACTTACTTGATCTTTTCTTATGAGGAGGTTAGGGAAAACTGAAAACTACTTTGTTGCTATGTCTAACTTCCCAGAATTTCAAGAAAAACACATTTCTAATACCACTGTAGATTACCAATTTGTATAAGATTTTTTCAGTTGGCACAGAGTTTGAAAATGGTCAATTCAAAATATAAAAGAAACAGAGTTTCAACAATTTTGGTAATTTTTGCATAGAAATTTTTCTTAGACTGTGCCTCCAATTGCATATTTTTCAGAAAGTATCTTCCTTTGGTTTTTGTTTTCTTTAAATTGTGACAGGAAAGTGTAAGTTTTCAAAGTAGTTGATATTAAAAGCTAAATTTACAATCTATAAAAGTTAAATTTAAAATCTACCCAAAGTAGGGAGTAGAAGGGGAGGAAAAGAAGAACAAAACAGGTATGACAAAAGTGAAAAGATATAAGAAAATATATCAATGATTATAGTTAATCAAGATTCAGAAAAACTATATTAATGCAAAAATTTCAATTAGCTTATTTTACCCATTCAGTTATTTAGAACATTGGCAAGAAACACAGATTCATTACCTTTTCAAAGGACAAAAGATGGAATATCCTTCCTTACATTTTTATTTTTCAGATATTTGTTCAGCACCAGGGTCAAACAAAATGAGAAAATAGATACGATATTCAGGAGATGATTATTAATTAGTTCTTGA
The DNA here is from genome assembly GCF_041146395.1 of Eulemur rufifrons. Classification (NCBI taxonomy): domain Eukaryota; kingdom Metazoa; phylum Chordata; class Mammalia; order Primates; family Lemuridae; genus Eulemur; species Eulemur rufifrons. The sequence continues at coordinate 78,245,927 of NC_090999.1, read as the reverse complement.
AAATCATTTTCATATAATATTTCCTTACAAGACTCCAGATTTTTCCAATTCATGATTATGTTAGTCTACTTACTAAAAATTTAATTGAAATCATTTCTTGAGCTACAGTTTCTGAATATTTTAAAATTAAGTACGAGGAAAGGAGAAAAAATGGGCTATTGTGATGGAGTAAGTGGAGGACTTTGGCTACCATTACATCATTCTCTGCATTTTTCTCTAAATTTGCATTTTGTGTTACATCCACCACCCAGCACAAGTGTAATTAGTGTCTTCTACACTAGTAGAAGTGTGTGCTACCCCTGAAATCTCAGGAGCTTGGCTTTCTCCAGTCTTGTTAAAGGGAGTTGTTAGAAAGATGATGGAAAAGAATGGCTGATAGTTAACTCTCTTTGCAACCTTTCATTCTCCCAAGAGAATAAAATCAGTTCCCTTTCAGCCTGAAAAAAAGTGTGGATTTTTCCCATAGTCACTCACCCAGTCTAGAGCTTTACCACAATCTCTTTGTAGTACCCCTCCGGAGGGCATTACTCATGTCCTGCAAATGGCACTCCTGGGGTAGAACAGAGGCAACTTCCACAGCCGTGAGCCATCTGCCCTAGTTGTCTATTAACAGACACAGTTCTTATGGGCATCAGTATTCCCTGGAGAGGCAGTGCCTAGTGCCCACTAGAACTTCCTCTATATATTTTGGTTTATTATGAAGTCTCAATCTTTAGCCTAAATGTGGTGTTTGTGTATTTTCATTTGGGTATAACTTAGGGTTAAGTCCCTGCTGTGGGCTAATTGTTTATATATTGAAACCTAATCACCAATGTGATGGTATTAGGAGGTGGGGCCTTTGGGATGTGATTCAATCATGAGGGCAGAGTCCTCATGGATGGGATTAGTGCCCTAATAAAGGAGATTCTAGAGAGTTTCTTTGCCCCTTCCACCATGTCAGGACACAGAGAGAAAGCATTCTCTATGAACCAAAGAACATCCCCTCACCAGACAATCTACTGGCACCTTGATCTTGGACTTTCCAGACTCCAGAACTGTGAGAAATAGAAACCTGTTGTTTATAAGCCACCCAGTCTAAGGAATTTTGTTGGAGCAGCTGGAATGGACTAAGAACACATCCTTGTATGAATGTCTAGGACCTGGCTGGATGAAGGAGTGAATATTCTTGGGACCTGTTTTCAGGTAGGATGGAGGGAAGAGTAGTAGCTTTATGAAGAACAGTTACTGGAAATTTCACTAAATTTCCCCAACATACATTAAAATAGTAAAATAATTCACCTAATTAATCAGAGGATGCATTCCAACAGATGTATCCATTTTTTCAATAAATACTACGGAGTGACTATTATGTCCTGATCGCTCAGTAGTGGCATTTCTCTTGGTATAAGTAGATAGACAATATTCAACCCAGTGTGTTAAACGCTGTGGTAGAAGTATTAGAGAATGGGCTGAGAGTGCTGAGAAAAGACAGGTAATCTATACTGGAGGCTGTGTAGGGTGAGAAAAGGATTCCAGAAACAGCTATCTCTCAGCTCAGACATGAAAGGTGTATAGAAGTTTTCCAGATGCAGGGAGGGTGGGAGTTGGGGGTGGGGGTAGGTGTGGGAGAAGAGCATGGGCTCAGGCAGGAGGATGAGGAAGGGGTGGTGATATCCATCCATGTTTCTGTCTAATGTGAGCCAAGTACTGGATATAAATAGAATAGGATTTGGGCTCTGCCCCAGATGAGACCATAGATGGTGGAGAAAAGGAAGTTGTAAACAAAAACCATTATCATAGATGTAATGCATATGATGTTAAGGTTGGTACAGACAAGGGTTTTATTAATTCTGTAGTTAGAAATGGCGCCTCCAGGGTAGACACGTGGGACAGAGGCACAAAATGCAGCATCTCCTCACCTTATCTGAGGGTGAACTCTGCACACCAGCCCTTGGCCCACCACCACCTTCAACCACTACTCTTCCAGCTGCTCCTGCCAGAAGGAGTTCTGTTCCCAGATGACTTGTTAATCAGATTGTCACAGAGTTAGGTTTCTGGAACTCAGACATTTGATTTTAAATATTTTATAAGTTGAGCTACCACCCAGGCCGTCCATGGCTGACTAGAAAGATCAATGCAGTGAACTTCTCAAGTCATAACTGCAGGTTTATAACTGAGAAGTGTAATAATAAATGAAGATGTTAGTGACCAAGCAAAGGAAAATGAAATCTTGAAATTTTTTTCTCTCCACTTCGGTCACATGACTACAGTAGATGAGTCTGGGCAGTGCCTTCCGCAGGGCACTGTGGTGAAATTGTCAGCCTTCTCACTAGATTGTTGCTTGGGGCACCCACAGAGCCTAGCTGCAAGCCTTGCTCATAGTAGGCACTCAATAAACATTTGTGGAATCAGTACTAATTGACAAGTGAATGGATGTCTGAAAAATCTCACACTCTGGACATTTGGACAATACCTTTGCCTATATTCATTATCATGGGGAACAAAAGCACTGGACTCAGACGTGATGCCCAGCCCAAGTACACTGGCTGTGGCCCCAGAGGGAGAGCAGCCATACCATGCTTCCCAGAGGAGAATGCAGTAAGTGGAAAGATTACTGATGGCCTTAGGAATAAATCCAGAGTTACATGGTTTTAAATATCACTGTAATAACATGAATCTTTTTAGAAACTTATTTTAAACAAAATCAACATCATTTAAATTCAGCAAAAAGGGATATTTATTTCATGAAGTGACACATGACAATTCCTTCATACGATTCAGCTGGCATTTCAAAAAATCTGCCAATAAAATTGAACCACAGATAGACAGTCAAGAGTTTATAGCATTCCACTAAATATACCAGTGACTTTGATTTTTTAGAAGCAATGAAGTATTCGATCATTATAGGGTTTTTAAAGCCATAAAAATAGAGGGATAATTTTGGTTGGTAATTTTTTACATTTAAACACAGTTATTGCTATACTTCTCTTTAGATTTAGTAAACTAATTTCCTCCTCAGGCTTCGTAAAATGATAAGAAAGCACTTAAGATGCTACCAGCATTTTAAGATTATTTTCAAAGCCCAGGGCCATGTAGTTTGTCTCTATGCAACATCATTTGAGGGCTGAGCTAGAAGGCTCAGTGTTACAAACAAAATGTCTCCCAGGATTTTCATCGCAACACTGACCCAGAAGGCTGCCCTGGGGCTCCAGTCTGTACTGTGCAGGCCCCTCAGCCACTAAGGGGCCCAGCAGACACCTGGAGGTCTGGGAAGAGAGCACAAGGCAGTTATGTTTCCCTGAGCTCCTGGGCTGCGATCCTCTGGCCTCTTACTACAAGACTGTGCTTTTTACTTCCACTGCTTGCTGTGTTGGTCCATGCACTCCTCTTCTCCCCAGTTGGTCTGTTTTCCTTCTCATCTAAAAATTGCAGGATGATAAAATACAGGCAATGCCTACGTCTCTCCATGGATCTGCTTTAATAGATGACTCTTGTGCATTTGCTTCTGTCACACTAATTGCCACAAATTGAATTGAGCGCATCTCCATCCAGGCAGTTAACACAGGCACAGCAGCTGAAGAGCTCTAATCTGATCATATCCTGAGGCCCTCAGACTTCCTGGCACGTAGATTAGGAGCCCTACTGCTCTGTCACTGATCGCAGCTTTTTCTCAAATGGCTGCATTATTAGATGACTGTAGGTTTATGCGAGAAAGACATTGGTCTGATAAGACTGTGAACTGAAGGATCAAACAACAGGGGGTCAAAGCCCTAAATAATATGGAGGTTCAGGAACCAAGTCTTAAGGGCTGCCAGGACACCATTATGCTGTTACATACAGTCATATGGAAATGACTTCTGCTGTACCCTGTGTAAATCCACCACTGCTTAATAAGCTTCATTCATGTTCTCTCTTTATTATTGATGGTATCTTTGACATTTTACTGCTTTTGTAAGAACTCATCCAAAGAGTGCTAAATTTATATACTTAAAGAAATAGTTTCAAAGGTATTACTAGCATCTATTATATTTGAACACTAGGGAAAGAGCAGGGGATTATAGATTAATGTGGGTGCTGGCCCTAGAGCTGACAGTGCAAGAGAAAGAGGAGGCCACATCAAATTGCAAACCTGGGAATGAGTCTGAGGGATTTCCAGCCCAATTCTCTCATTCTATAAATAAAAAGCCTGACCCAAAGATATTATATAAATGGCCCAGGAGCACACTGTTTATTTAATCATTCACTGGACAAATATCTAGCAAGTGCTTGCTTTCAGTTGAGCCCAGCTTTTTAAAATGGAGACTAAGACACTCACATTTTACCCCAAGAGTGTGCGGCTGTGTTTCCGGACATAACTTTGTCCTGGACAGCCATTCCCTCCAGCCTCCATCTGCCCATTTCTAATTTCTCACACACGATGTAGCTCAAAAGATTCTATTCGTCCCTGAAGCTATTTCTGACTTCGAAGACTCCTTGTTTTGTGCCCCGTGCACTGTGTTTATACCCCAGTTACAGCACCTATCATCCCCACATGAGTACGTAGAGCCAAATTTGGGGCCAATCTCTGGAAAATGCAAAATGTCTTATGATACATCTTTTGTGTACCGATTCTTATCTTTATTTCCTTTTTAGTTCCTAGCCCTCATTTATTTTATTTTATTTTATTTGTATCTTGTGATATTGTGGTTATCATCATAAGCCCCAATGTACTTTATTTGAGAGGTAATGGTAGTATTGAGAAAAATCAGAGTCCATATATTTTCACTTTCCCTCTTGTAGACTATGAGCTCCCTGAGGGTGGAGACAATGTACTGTGGTTAGCACAGTGGCTGAGAAGGGAATAAAGTGGGTGGTGAATCTAGCACCATAGCGTGAGATCAGATTGTCAGTGGTTTTGTTTGCCATGTTTGAAACTACTGACTTGAACTGAAAGTAGTGAGTAGCCCGTTGGGCTGACCTGATCAGATCTGTGCTTTAAACACAGGTGGATGGAAGCAACTGAAACTATTAATAATACCTGCTAGGACTCTATTACAATGGGGAAGAATGCAATGGTCCAAAAGGGCAGAAGCAATGGGGAAGGGGAAAGGGAACACATTTGAAAGCTGCTCAGAGGAAGAATTATGGGGAGGGGACAGGGAAAAGTGAATGGAAGAGGGAGAAATTAATGTTTATTAACTTGGTGTGTCGGTTCACAGAGGCAGGGAGAGGAAGCAAGATTGAGAACAGGATGCTGGGTTCATTTGAGGTCATGCTCATTTAGAGGTGCTGATGGGACTTGGTGAAAAGCCTAGGGAGACTGTTGAAAATACGGTTTTCATCTCTGCTGGACTGAAGTTACCAGTGTGGCTCAAGCCACAGGTGAGAGTTGAACTCACCTATAGAGAATGTAGGAAGAAGCTTAAGGGATACTTAAGAGGTGGAGAGGAGGAGAGAAAGATAAGGAGAAAACCAAAGAACTGGATAAAAACCAAGGGAAAAGGAGATGCTGTCAAAAACAGCATGAATGACATGGCGGGGGGGGGCATGAATGACATGGCGGCGGGGGGGGGGGGCACGTGTAGCCAATAATATAAAGTACCACAGACCAGAGTCCCTAAATACACATACCTTTCAGCATCAGCAGACTCGCAGTGCTCCTCAAAAGTCCTTATTCTTGCCCTTGTCTGTTCTCACAGTCTCGCTTACGAACTTCACCACTTCTTTCCTCAAGTGTCCTATTCCATTCTCTCCCAGCTATTACTAGGAGATAAATTTCCCTTCTCCAACAACACTGGAAAAATAGAGCCTACCAAGTCTGAACCACCTAAATCTCTTACACCCCAATACATTCCTACTCCCAGCCCTAGAAAACCATTACTTTGCTTCCATCTCTAGAGTTTTTCCCCTGATGGGAATTCTGTATACTTGGAGTCATTGAATGTGTAGTCTTCCATGTCTGGCTTTTTTCTCTTAGCATAATGTTTTGAGGTTTACTCATGTTGGATTGTGTAACAAAGGAACATTCCTTTTCATTGCTGAATGGTATTCCATTGTACCTTTTGTTTGTTCATTCACCGGCTGATGACATTTAAATTATTTCCTCTCTTGTAACATACCCCACTCTATGTGCAGGCATCCATCTGGGCCCCGTGTCCTGCCCCCATGGAACTGGAAGGGCAGAGGAACTGACACAGACTCAATGCCCATGATGTTTGCTGCACCATGAATAATAAATAGATATATAGCTTTGTAAAAGACCAATCAATACATCATGGAGTCTCCATAAATAAACAATAGTTTATTTTCTTGGAAATGATGTAAAAAAGACCAACTGGATTATATAAGGAAGAAAGTGAGACCATGCAAGGAGAAAAGGGTTGTTGGACCAGAAGACAGTCTAGCTGCCTAAATTGGGGAAGATCATTTACCTTTACTAATTCTCAGTTTTCACATCTGCATGGTGTGGGTACTGCTTTTCATTTTGCTTGTTCCAAAGCATTGACATGTTTAAAAGAGGGAAATATACTAGGGTCTGTGAAAGAATTTTACCTAACCTAACAGGTACAATGAACACCATCTGGGTGATGGGCACACTTTTAACCCTGACGCAAGCACTATAAAAGTGATCCACATAATCAAAACTATTTGTACCCCCATAATACTTTGAAATTAAAAAAAATAAAATTAAAAATTTTTTTAAAAATTAAAAAAAATAATTTTAAAGCCATATGTGAATTTTTTTTTTTTTTTTTTTTTTTTTTGAGACAGAGTCTTGCTCTGTCACCCTGGCTACAGTGCCGCAGCAACAGCCGAGCTTACAGCAACCTCAAACTCCTGGGCTCAAACAATCCTCCTGCCTCAGCCTCCTGAGTAGCTGGGACTACAAGCACTCACCACCATGCCTGGCTAATTTTTTCTGTTTTTAATAGAGATGGGGGTCTCACTCTTGCTCAGGCTGGTCTCGAACTCCTGAGCTCAAGTGATCCTCCCACCTCAGCCTCCCAGAGTGCTAGGATGACAGACGTGAGCCACCGTGCCCGGCCATAGGTGAATTTTTGCTCTCAGCAATGGTGGGTTAGACAAGCCTCCAGGCAAGAACGAGGAAAACAAACTAAATAAAATATTTTTTAAAAATCTATTTGAAGACATCAGAGAATTACCAAAAGGGGAAAAAAAGGGTTTAGGAACCAAGATTTGTGAGAGAAGAAAAACCCAGCAGAGCAAAACTTGCCATCTGATGCCTCTGCCTTCTCTCCAAAGGCATTTACTGATTCTAACACAGCAGCTGAGAAGCTGAACAAAGTTTCTGGCCATGACACATAGTTGAGGGAACAGAAGCTGGCATTCAAGGTCTGTCAAGGAAGAAGAGCCCTGGTAAAATCCCCTGGCTTAAAGTTGGGACCTTTAAAGACTAAACCTCTGTGAGTAAACTAACTGATGAGCACACTTGTGCAGAGAGAGAAGTAAATGTCTAAGGAAATCAAGGGGAGTGGGCTGCAGGGACAGAGGGCAAAAACCTACCTAATGGGCACAGTGAACACTATCTGGGTAATGGGCACATTTTAACCCTGACTCGAGCATTACAAAAGCAATCCATGTAACCAAAAACATTTGTACCCCTATAATATAAATACTTTGGAAAAAAAAAAAAAAACAGAAAGACTTGACAAGAAATAGACCAGCCATCAGGAAGCCCAGCTTTGAACTAGCCCAACATGTGATTGTATTACAGTGATCTCTTTCTCACCTGAAATGACTGCCAGAACAAAAGAAAATCTGCTCTTTCAGAAGATAACAGCATTCAAAGCCTCAAATTCTAAAATCTTATATATAATGTTTGGCATTGTAACAAGCAAAATCAGGCAAGCAAAAGCACAAAAAGAATGCAGAAAAAATTTAAAAATTCACAAGATATTCAGATACTGAAGTGATCAGATAAATATCAGGCAAAAATTCTTTTGCTTTAATCAGAAGACTTTACAGATATGGCTAAATTAGTTGTCTTAAAATATATTTTCTGAAAAATAAAAATTGAAAATTTACTGTTAAAGCAAATCACTTCACACTTTGTCCACTTTAATAGCTCAATTAAATGATGTTGAGTTTTAAAGAGTTATGATCAGATTGGGAAGGATTAAACAGAAAACTTCTGGAGCTTTCTTCTTTCCATGATATCATAATTGTGTAGATTTATTTTTGTTTTTGACTTCTCTTGGACACAAAAAATCACTGATTTTATTTCAGAATTTCTAATTGGTTGTCCTATGTACTTTATTAGTTAAATTCTACATGAAACAGCAGATTTTAATTGGATTTTGACTATGTTTATTTATTGTAAGCCTCATAGAATAGATTTTTGCTAATTAAATAGAACCATTTTGACTATAATGGACTAATATAGTTATTTCTTTGACGACTGTTCTATTAGTTCATTCATTATGTACTATTAGAGTCACCATTAGAACAGGAATAAATTCTTATCATCACAATTAAATAAATTTGGTTTTGACCTAAGTATGAAAAAAAGAGACCACATTATGATTTTTTAATTCTCAACAAAGAAAACAATACATTAGATAATAGTGCAGGATATATTTCCAGTTTGTTACAGTTTAAAGATAACTGTAGAATTAAGTAACTTAATGGAGAGAGCAAGTTCATCTCAGCTATGTCAATGATATGGATGACAACACTCAGAGAAAAAAAAGTCTGTCTAGAAAACCACTAGAGTTTGTAGAGCGGTTGAGTGCTTTACTAGTCGTCTACCATTCCTTAGATATATTCTGTTACATCTGAATATTTTATCCATTTACCTCTGCTAATGAAATTTATCAATAGCATTGATTTTTTCATTTTTATCTAGAGCTGAATGAAATCTCATCTCAAATTCTTTCATGGAAGAAAGGTTGGCAAGAATGGAAGGGGAGACCTTTGATTCCAAATTAATTCAAACAAATAGAGGTAGGTAAGTAAATAGTAAGTGCTATTAGATGATCACTTCCATGTGGCATTCCTGACCTGCAATTATTTACAATTAAAAAACAAGAGATTTCTCTCTGATTGACAGTATCAGCAGAGAAATATGCAAGGTCTTCTTAGAGAGACCTCATGGCCCCAAAGCCAGCAGGATCTTGACTATAAACTGACTCGATTAAAGTACCTAAACAAGGACTACGTCCATGAAAAAGAGTCAGCTAAAGAGATGTTACAAAAGGAGCCATTATAGGCAAATTTTGGCAGCATGCAAATAAGCTAGTCCAGAGGAGTCTTATCTAAGCACATAGGAACATGATGGTTTTAGAACAAGACTACCTTTATAGTGGACCATAATTGTCTAAGCTTTCTTAGCAGCATAAAATAGTTTCAAATTCATTCTGAAATTTAGAGAATTTAAGTAAATTATTCTATTAATAGGTTAGTTATTCATCCTTGGGTGGTAGAGTTAGGATTCAGAACTGTGAGTCTAACTATCTAACAACAACTGCCACCAGAACTATGTCTTTAGGTTCTCATTATTCTTAAAATATGAAAATAGTCAAAAACATTACAATTTTAGAAGTCTAATATTTTGTTTAACCTGTTCTGAGGAAATTTCAACATGCATATGAGCAAAATTATACATCTGTTAAAGGTACATATGTAGTTCTAATCAAGCTGAGCCATTTTGCTGCTTCTCACCTGAAGATCCAAATCTTCAGGTAACTTTAAAAACAGACAGTACTTTTGAAAAACAATATGAATACTTTTCAAAGCTCTTGAAAATGCAGTAAATTCAACTAGGTGGAGTCGGGGTGGGAAGGAAGGTATCTTAGCCCACGCCATACATTTATTTCTCACAGTTCTGGAGTCTGGTAAGTCCAAGATCAAGGCACCAGAGGATCTGGTGTCTGGTGAGGGCCCACTTTCTCATAGAGGGCACCTTCTCCTGTGTCTTTACGTGGTAGAAAGCAGAAGGTAGCTCTCTGGGGCCTCTTTTACAAGCACACTAATCCCATTCATGAGGGCTCCACCCTATGACCCAACCACCTCTCAAAGGTCTCATCTCCTAATACGGTCACAATGAGGGTAGGATTTCAATATGAATACAGGGGTGGGGGGAACACAAACTTTCAGACAATAGCAGAAAGGAGGAGTGTTCATCTTCCAACAAAATCAAAACTAATCCATTCCCTTTAGAAATCTTTCTCCTCGGAGTCTATTCATTGCAGCAGTTGCTCATTCATTCAATCATTCAGTAAACATATATGGAGCCTTTACAGTGATCCAGGCATTCAGGTTATTGTCAGTGGTTCTCTGTCTTTCTTTGGTCTTCCGCCTAAACTGCAGCCCACTTTTACCCCATTCTTTAACCAAGACCTTTCTGTCAGTGCACAGCATGTTATTATTTCTAATATACACCTATTTAGTCTCTTTGTCTTCTTCCAATTCCATTCTTTCTTGATTACCTGATGAGTGCAACAAAAGGTTTCTAAGAGCCCATCAAGGTAAACATAGAATTCTGAGAAGGTGGAGAAGTTGGAATAACTATGTGAACCCAAAGCTTGTGTGTCTTGTACAAATAGTTTGCCTATATTACACTCTGCCAGATTTCCCATTCTCAAACCTCTGCCTCTAGTGATGAACATAAGAACAGAAAACCAAAATTGGCAATAATTGGCTAAAACAGAAGATGTTTTATTCTGTAATGTGGAGCTCTTTATATATATTACTAAAGAAAGTCAGTTTAAAAATAATCATTTAAAGAGTACTGATTTTTATGAGCTTTTGGATCGTAATAGAGAACATTGTTATAGTACATGTTTAAATTTTTATAATTTTTATAAATATGATTTTAGAAATTCTGTTTTTTATTGAGGAGGTAAATGTTTGCAAAGGTAAATATTGTAGTGTTTTTCTTTTTACTCACTAAACATTCCAAGTTTGCATCTACCTATATCATATTGTATACTACCCACCTTCCTTTGACATTCTTCTTTAGGTTTATTTTTGTAGAATTTACCAACTAGTATAAACTGTCATTATAAAAAATTTCAACAGAAATTTCCCTTAGATTATTTTTTGGTGGGCAAAAGCAAATCTTTCTGTGGTTAGATTTTTCAGGACCAACTCACCTATCAAACAGTTCTCCTCCTGTGACGAGTTCTAGGACCAGACTGATTTCTGTAGGGGTTTCAAATATCTCTTTAAGTTTTATCTGGGGAAAAATATAAAAAAAAAATCACAAATTTCTTATTTCCATCTTTCTTGGAAATAGCTAAAGCTATGGCTAAAACAACACTCTGCAATAGTAATATGTTGTTAATAAAGGTTCCTCATTCTATTAATAGTATTAGGAAGCTATTTGGTACTCTTCCTGGGTTGTTGATTTTATCAGTTATCTCATTTTTTTCAAAAGTCCTATAGAATTTTGACTTTTTTTTCCTTTTGACAACTAAAAAATCCCTGCCTTAGAAACACTTCCTCACTTTTCTAAATTATCCCAATTTCTGAATTGCTCCCCAATCAGAAACAAAAACAACAAAACTTCCTAAACCATTTGAAGCCATCGTGATTGAGAGAAATGCAAAATGTCTCTTTCTCCTGGAAATGAAGAACTTGGAATTAGGGGTCTGAGGAGGGCAGGACCAGGTTAAAGTCTGTCTGTGTATAAAAGATACCCCTCAAGAACTAAAAAGTTGTTAGTGCATAAAGTGTCCTCAGAAATATAGTGGTGGCAGTTTTGATTGACCATAACAGGGTTTTCTTCACATTCAGAGAATCCAACCAATTGGGGTATTTTTCTCCATACATCTGGGAATCTAGTCCCAGGACTGAACTACATTTGAGGAAGATTCCACATTGACTTCTCTTTGGAAAGAAAAGAGATGGGTAATGTAAAAGTAGTGACTTTTATTAATTGATTACCCAAAGCCCTTTTCCCCCTACTTTATTAAAAACAGAACACTAATTTTGTTTAGGGAAGCAAGGTGCCTCGCCCCATGGCATAAATCATGAATGATCTAAGCCACTAATTTCCCAGCCTCCATGCAGTTAAGGGTGATCTTGTGACCAGCCCTGGTCAAAAAAATTTTAAGAGAATTCTGGAATTCTGCTGTAGCAGTTTCTGAGAAACCTTTTTCTCTTCTCATCAGACTCTGCTGGTGAGACTTTTGCATCTACTTCCTGTCTTGAGGATAGACCTGAAGTCTATTTTGTGACTCTTGTGGAGCAGCCATTTTAGGCCCAGGAGGGAAAAACACAAGGGTGAAAGTCAATGCACTGAGGACGGCAGAACCAAGGATGGTGTCTGGGTCCTGGGTGGCGTCACTGAGGAGCTGAGCCGGTGCTAGAAGCTGCCTGCCTTCTGTTGCTTGTAACATAAGAAAAATATCTGTTTAGACTACCATATTCAAGTTCTCTGCTATTTATAGCCGAATGCATCCCTAACTCATATATTCAGTTTTAAGCCCTTTGCCTTGAGCCTAAGCATCCTCTTAGACATCACAGCTTCCTCATAGAAATGAGCAAACTATTTTCTTTAAGTAGATGGCTTAATTCATAAAAAAACAACTTGTGGCCTGAAAATGATTTTGTTCTTTTTCACTTCATTGGTTCGAGAAAGCATTTCACTAGACCTTTTCCTCAGAGGCTTTGTCTGGACATAGCCTGAAGCGGAGCTTCTGAGGACATTTTATTTTCCCCATTCAAGTACATCGTTTATTTGCATCTTCACATTGTTCTCGAAGCAGATCTTCTCTCGAGGGAGACTGAAATGACTCTGGAGAGCAATACATTTTCTTCACAGGCTTTTTCAGCAATGGCATATTAATAAGCTAGGCACACAAAAGAAGGGAAAAGCCAGTGTTTTATTAGAGTGAAACAAAGCTCTTCCATTTTTATCCTTTTATGCATAAAAATGAAGATGGCAGAGCTGTCCATTTTGGAACTTTTTCAGGGCTATTATGTGTAAGATTTATTCAACCAAGGAATTGAAAATGTGATGAGATGAGGCCATGGTGGCTACCAGTGGTGGCGGAATCCTCTTCTCATTGTCAGCATGGACAGTGAAGGACAAAGATCTCACACAGCTTTGGAAATTATTTGAAATAGTAGGTTAAAAACCACTTACAATGTTTGGATGTGAGAGGCGAAGAAGAACTCCTATTTCAGTTCTTACGATTTTTTTGTCCACCTAAAAAGCAAAATAAAAGAGATAAACTGAAAGGAACTCCTCCCTTAGAAATATCTTCATTGTAGCAGAGAATCAGAACAGCAATAACTACCTGGATGAATCACATAATTGGCAGAGGCTAAGTCCTACGCTTTTTTCTTGTGTCTCCTTCCTCCCTTCCTTTTCAGGCATGAGGTAGAGCCAGCAACTCACATGAATCACAACTTGTCAGGCTCCTTGCATGACGTTTTCCCTCCTTTCTCATCAAAAGTCATCATCATCACCGTTACCACGAAGGCACAAGTTCATCTCAACCTATCCCTCTTCCTTCTCTTCCTTTCTTATATGGAAGTCTCTGTCTCCACCCCAGTGGAGCTGTCAATCACTTCACCTGCCTTCCTCACATAGAGATGATGTACAACCCAGCCTAACCAATCAGAGTACCCTGTTCCCTGGCCATAGTGATAACACCAGGGTTGTCTACCAGACTCATGCCATCCCCATCAGGGTCCTCTCCAGAAATTTTGCTCAAGTAATCAAGAAGGAGGTATTCACTTTTTCTCTGAAATTGTGAGAACAAAAGAGGATAGACTCAGCTGCTACCAGTGACCATTGTTTATACCATGTAGTGACCACTTTACTAAAAGTGAAACCAAAAAAAACACTGCAGAGGTAGGAAGAAAAAGTACTGTGGATATAATATAATTCAATAGCCTGGATTCAGTTATGCATAACTGGTTTTGCCCTTTGAACTTTCTAATTATATGAGCCAATCAATTTCCTTTTTCTGCTTAAGTTATCTAGAGTTACTTTCTGTCACTTGCCATTAAAAAACTCTAGTTAGTTTACCTTTACCACTTGGTCTGTTTGGAATAATGGCCATTTAGTTTAGGATATTCCAAAATTAGGGATGCTCCCTCTCTCTAGGCCAATGATTGACTCTTTTAATCACAATAAATGAGCTGGTCTTTCAGATCTCTAAAATTTATATACTAGACAGAAAGTTTTTAGTGTCCTCCTCTACCAACAAAATCTATCAAAACAATATACAGGCAAAACCTACATTCTCACTGTGGTTTCCGCCATCTAAGCTGTCTAGAACCCTTGGACTGGCAGAGGTCATATGATTTTAGAAATGAATATAAGGAGGTTATGTGCAATTCACAGCCAAACTCCGTGGGCAAGAGAATGCTTCAAATGGTGAATGGGTTCTACTCTTTCAGTTACTTCTCCAGAGGAAGAAAGAGTTGGCCTTAGGAGAAATCCAATCCCATTTCAATGGCAATAACCAATCACAACTCTAAGATGAGGAAGAAAAAAATCCATTTATTTAATTTTTATTCTCTAATGAAAACATTAACTTTCAAGGACACATTCTTCAAAAACAAAAAAGGAATTTCACAAACTTTATATGTTCTTTTCTTTGCTTACAACATATAAATATATTTTACATGTATTTTCTCTGGGAAATATAATTTTGCCAGACCCTAGAGTACCTTAATTAAAGAGCACAGCCACCATTTATAAATGCTTTTAGATTTTATGAGAAGGAGAAAATGTTTACAAGGAGATGGTAAAGAGTTTCTATCCCAATAAGAGATTTCTCAAGAGTCTATTTCACCATTGTACATAATAAAGCATTAAATGGCCATATAGTCATGGTAAGGCCTCTTAAACTATAATAAAAGTTTTGGTCATTCACGTAGGCAATTAGGAAGCTCTGGATGTTGTAATAGATTTTTGCCAAAGAAAATCAAACTATTAAAATCAACTTTCAATACTACCAAACAAAAACATATTCTACTTATGTTGAATGGATGCCAATCAGTGCAACCCAGCACACTTCTTAAAATATTCATAAACATCCCACATAAAAATATAGCATCAGCTATAAATTCTGACTAAGAAGGGGATGAAGATATGATCTGTGCATTTCAATACCTGACAACTAATACTAAGTAGTTACATAAGAGAGAAGATTAATTGTGAATAGGAAAAAGCAAGTTGGCAAGAAACAACCTATCTCAAGTGACTGCACATCCAGTTGATAGGCTCTGGGTCTAAAGGAAGGCACACATCTTGATACATCCAATGCTCTATGACTCAAGAACTTTGGAAGCTGCTTTACCAGTCTTCCTCAGACACTAAACCATAGCTACTTTGAATGATTCACACTACATATTGACCAAAATTCTTTTAGTTGCATATAACAAACACCCAACTCAAACTCACTTAAGACAAAAAGGTAATTTATTGGCACATGTAACTGGGAAGTCAGAGTGGATCTATCTACACACACAGCCAAAATCAGAGGTTCATACTCAATGAATCTCTCTCTCTCCTCTTCTTATTTTCCTCCTCTTTCTTTCTTTCTTCCTCATCCTTCTTCTTTTCTCTCCCTCTCTTGCCTGTGCATGTGTCTCTGTTTCTCTCCCTCTCTCCTTTCCAAATGGCAGGAAACATGGCCATAGAAGCTCCAAGCTTATATTCCTCAGGCTCACATTTCAAAGGGAAGAGACTCTCTCTCTCTCCATCTATCTAACCTCAATTAGCGTCCTTCTTGGCCTTGCTTGTTTTCTGTGCCTACTCTTGTACGTAGGAGACCTATAACTGTGACAAGGCCAAGCATGCATCAGGAGCCCTCTCCTTTGACCACCATTGAGGGAACTGGGGAGGCTTGGTTCTCCTGAAGAATGGATATGGGCAGACACTGAAAACTCCCTTACTGTTTTCTTTTAATATTTGTTCCCTGCTTTTTACATTTGCATAAGATCATGAAATATTACTTTTTCTGATTCTTCCATGTCCCAGACTAATCAATAAATAATTAACAATTATTCATTTGTAATAACCCTTGCTACCAGTAGCAAGTTTCATTGTTACAGTGGAAGATCATTTTTCTGAGTCTAAATACTGCTCACATTCAAACAGTGGGCTTAGTCCAAAAGATTTTTGACATTATCAGGCATTGTAAAAATCACACTATTGTTAATGCAAAATGAAGAACGATTTTCTGGATTTTGCACAGGGTACATAAAGATGGTGTGATATGTGGATTGCTAGTGGCCGGTCAGTGAAACCAGGCAACCCAATCATGAGATATAGATAGCGCGGTCCAGGAGGTAGTGGAGTAATAGAACAAAGCTCTAAAAGTTCTTTAATTTAGTGAAAAAATTATAAATGTCATGAAAATTTGCTATTGAGCAAGACACTCAATACCCACTTGTACCAAATGTGAGAACTTTGAAAAAGAGAGGCATTGCTAGAACTGTCAGATGACAAGAACAGATCTCATCTAAAGAGCTCTTCCTCACTTTCTATTTCTGTTTTTGCAGATGCTGTTGAAGAAAATTCTGATATAGAATATTTTTATCACCATCTTCTCCTCACATCAACAAGGATTTCCTTGCTAATACAAAATAAATATATTTAATATACTTGTCATTATTGCACAATTCTTTAAAACATGTTTGAGGACATGGGTGTCCTTATAATAAAATTCTTAGTATTAGGATTTATTTTTCTCACTACACATTTAGGGTTTATGTAATATAGCTCTTTCCTCCATCTTCACATATTTCTGATGAATGTAAAATGATAACAGGTAGTGGGATCCTTTAATTTTTTCACATGATGTATTTATGTTAAACAAATATTTTCTAATATAAATAAACATTTTGTAGAAGTTTATTTCTCACCATGTTATGTAATACATATTATATATTGGGATGCCTGTTCTTTTTAGTTCTTTGAGAGTTAAATTATCCAAACTCTAAAAATACTCAGAACAGACCAGATTGCAAAAAGTCTGGGCTAGCAATACTCTAGTGTAATCATTTGCTTTGAATTCAGAATTAACTTTTCTTTAAAAACAATTTTTAAAACAGTAATTATTTTTACAGTATACTCTATATTATTGTCTCAACACAGAATGTGGTCTCAGGGCCCTTCCAGGTCCCTTAGACACTCTCAGGGCATATGTGAAGTTCTCCCTTTTCCATCTGCGTATCTGAGTGAAGCCAGATTTTTCATATACATTAGCCCTCCCTATCCATGGGTTCTGCATCTCAGATTCAATCAACCATGGATTGAAAACGTTTTTAAAAATAACAGTACAACAACAAAAATGATACAAATAAAAAATGCAGTAAGCAACTATTTATATAACATTCACATTGTTTTAGGTATTATATTTGAAGTATAGAGGAGGATGTGTGTAGGTTACATGCAAAAACTACACCATTTTATAGTATAAGGGGCTTGAGTGTCCTCAGATTTGGGTATCCACAGGGGTCCTGGAACAAATCACCCACAGATACTGAGAGAGGGAGGACTGTACCTCAAACAAAACAACAAATTGCAATAAATTGAATGCAGAAATAGATGAGAATCAAGCTGTGTTCTATGAAGCCAGGTAGTAAAGAGATCTGCAAACCAATGCCACTCTTCTCACTAAATACTTTTTTATTTTGAAAAATGTAGATATTTTCATTAAAATGTTATTTATGTTAAAATGGTTTCATTATTATAATTTTAAAAATTAACTAAATATTTTTAAATGTCTCAATTTTAATCTCTAGTACAGTATATATGCATAGTTATTTGGGGTTCTTGATAATTTTGCCAGTATAAAGGGCTCCTAACACCAAAAACTTTTGAGAACCACTACTCCAGAAAATTTAACATTGTACATTTCAAAATAGAATAGAAAGACGGGAAAAAAGAAAGAAAACAAAATGCCAGTAACAGCAATTTAAATGACAAAAATGTGAGTACAGTCTCATTATTGATCCCTTGGAACGCTGGAGCCCAGGTTGAATAACCTGTAGGTCATGGCTTGGTGGAGGCTGAGGAGGATGAAGCAAGAATCTTAGAGGAAGGAATTTAGGGAAAAGTGGAGCTGAAGCTCCATCAATTCAAAGAGGGCAAACAGAGTGACAAAACCTGGGCTGGAGTCAAAGTGATGATGACCAAGGAAACCAGCAGGGATGAAGGTAAAAGGGAGAAGTGGACAAAGGGGAAGTGGACAGACAAGTGAGAAGCCAAAGACAAGATCACGCTGGGGCCAGGAAATACTTCCCAGAGGGATAAGCTGAGGGCCATTTGTAGTGTTTTTGAAAGGAAGTCTGAGAGCTTCCTAAGCAGCCCTGCTCTCAAGGGTAGTTCTCTCCAAAAGTGTCTCCAAGGTCACACAGGTGTGTGTCTTAACAGCTATCTCATCTCAACCTTCCCAGTATTCCTCTTGTTCCAGAAAGTAGTGTTTTTCTCTCACTTCTGAATTCCTCTTCAAACTCCTGGAGAGCCCAGTAGAGAGTCTGAGCTCTCACATTACCACTCAGAATGAGTAATATTTTCCTAGAAAATAACTGTCAAGCAAGCCACAGAAGTCAATGGGCAGCTATCTGAACAGTCATTATTGCCACTTGAAATTAGCTTCCAAGTACTACCATAATTAACAACTTGAGAAACATCAACAGATGGCTTTAACAAACCAAGAAGACAACAATATTGAAAACCCTAAGACATACCTTTAGTATTTACAAAATACTTTGAAGAATGGTAGTTTTTCATTACTATCAATTTATAATTATAAAAATATATTTTATTAAAATCCTAACTTAGGGGATATATTTTAGCCCACGTTCCCTAGAAAACAGATATGAGGCAAAGATCAATGTTCTGGTGTCTTATTTGGCAAACCTAATGCAGTGAGAGTGTGGAGAAAGGGAAGTGTGGAAAAGTGGGAGGCGACAATGCAGTCAGCACACTGGCTACTGCATCGCAATGAGCAGTAAAGACGTATAGCAGGCCCTATGGGCGGCTGCACCCAATGGGCACCTGCTACTTCTCCAGAGAGACTGTACCAGGCCACTATGCCTTGAAGAAGTCCATGGGAAGGAGGAAAGAGGGGAAATTTACTTGCTCAGAAACCTCCTTCTTTTGTTTCCCATTGGTGAAATTTGGCCCCATGGGTTAACTTTTCCATACTTCTGGGAGGCATGTGCGGTCTCTGTGGCAGTCATTTGTTATGGCATATTCCTCCTCAGAAGATGCCATATTCCATTCAAATCCAAAAGTATCTAGAAGAGCCAATATTTTCAGGTGTGTGGCTGATTGGCCCAGCCGCATGAGGTGGCCAAAGGACATTCGACACCCCTGGCCTGGGTAGCAGGTGGGCAGAAAGAATCTGAGGAGGCCCATGGGTTTTGTACAATCACAGTGCCTTCTGGAGTTTTCATAGTTGGGGCTATGGCTCGAAAGCATTTCCCCAAAATTCATATATTGGAAACTTAATTGCCATTGTAACAGTAATAAGAGGTGGGGCCTTTAAGATGTGATTGGGTCATGAAGGCTCTGCCTCCATGAACAGATTAATGCTTTTATCCTGGGAGCAAGTTAGTTACCATGGGAGTGGGCTCCTGACAAACGGACATGATCAGCCTCATTTTTCTCTCTGACTCAAGTGCTTGCTTCTGCCTCCCGCCTGTCCACCATGAGATGACCTTCACAGGATGCCGGCATCATGTGCTTGGACTTCCTAGCTTCCAGGACCGTCAGCCAAATACATTTATGTTTATTATCCAGTCTGTGGTATTCTGTTATAACAACAGAAACCAGACTAAGATACTAGGTAAAATAAATTGGTAGCAGTGGAATCACAGTCCTGCTTCTCTAATTTATGCTGTTTTATTTCTCATCAGAAAGAGCTTTGTCTTCCACTTATACTATTTGTATCATTGCTCTGGTTGCCAATATGAAATGGATAATCATGAAATGACTTGGGCACATGGGGTTTTTCTGTAAAGCCTTGTTTTAGCTCCTCTCAACTACTCTAAGCATTCTCATGGCTTTTGATATACTGTCAATATAAAACATACTTTTTGAAGATTATACACAGAAAAAAATTATTTAAAAATTTAATAAAAGCAATTATACAGATTTATACAGTTTTAAAAGTCCATGGAGCTCAAGATTTCTTATTAGTGGAAGAAATCCCAATCCCGCTGTCTGCTTTTATGAAGGGGGAGAAAGAAGTAGACAAGAGGCATGATTATAGAGGGACACCAGAGAAAAAGACTCCACCACTGAAACAGCATTGATTAAATAAGGACCCTTCATTAAGATACACAACAAATATACTTCTGTACTGAGGCCAAAATGGTTGATAAGGAAAGACTGAAAAACATTTGAAAAAGAAAGCAATGAGAACTTAAAGATAAAAAAGAAAAGCCAGTTTCTGCATTGTAGGAATGATAGATGGAGAGAGAGGTGGTGAATGAACTGAAGAAAGGGAGAGAGAGAGAACCCCAGATTTCTGTTGGACTTGAGCCACTGGGCTATATTATATGAGGCCAGATCCAGTCTGGAACTTCAAATACTCTTGGAAATTTAATGTGACCTATACAACTAGAGACTGCTGCTCTTCTTGTCCTGGTGATTCGGACAAGTAGAGCAGCATTTTCACATATAATGCTCAATTGCATCTCATATTCCTTGTAGGGATTAAGACCATAAATCTTGTTTTGTCTCTTTATTATTCCTCTGGTTTCTTTGGCTTGTTTTTAGATTGAATGATGTCCAGAGAACATGATGCAAAGCACATAATTGTGCTTCTCAGATCCTTTATGGAAACTGGCAGAATATAAACTGTTAATGGATAAATAAATAAATGATCAAATGTCTTTAAGCTTTCACAATGATTTCCTTCGGCATAGCTTCTGCTTAATTTAGCACCCTGTTTTCTGACATTCAACAAGTACGTGTTGGCACTAACATGCTTGGTGAAAAGACTTGACAACTGCAGTTTTGTTAAATTTAAGAATGGCAGTTTTCATCTACAAGGATTTGAAAACTAAGAAGTGATGTTTTAACACCCCCAAATCAAAAGTGGGACACATATAAATATCAAGGTGTTCCTGTATGAGGCTAGTAACTCCAATAACTACAGAATTTTAACTAAGTCTGGTTATTTATCTTTATTTTCTTGTTCTAACAGAAACCTGGGCAACTCATAACTGTCTCACATTTTTCATAGTCTTCTCAAGAGGTAACTTGGTTTTGTCCCAATAGGAAATGTACCACAGGACCTGAAAATAAAATACAGGTATTTCTTGCTCCTAATTGCTACATCCAAATCATTTCTCCTCCTTCCTCCCTCCAAAATCCCAGCTTCTTTGAAATATCTGCTGTTGGCAAATGCAACCTGCAACCTCTTCTTGTTGTAGTCAACTTTCTGTCTCCCTGTCCCTAACCCACTCTATACTGAAGATTTTAGCTTATATGTCGCCACATCAACCATTGCTCCTATCACTATTCTTATTAATTTAAACTTTCATGTAGATCATTCACTCAACATCCTTGCTTCTCAGTTACTTTCCCACTCCCTAAATTTCTCCTATGTCTTCTACCACTTCTCAGCAACCAACTCACATGACCATATCTCAGGCCTTATCGTTACCATCAATTGAACCACCTCAAAAATCTTGTCTTCAAACATTACACTCCCTGATTTCTACCTCCTACCTTACAGCTTTTCTTTAGCTTGGATTTCACAATCAATTAGTATAAGCACTGCTCTGCACAGCCCCAACTCCTTGCCCTTCTCTCCCTCTGTTGTACTTGTCCAGCAAAACCCTTAATTTGGTTAAACTCCACTCGTCTCTTACTTACGCTATGTCTGGGCCTGAACTGAAGTGATTGGAAGAAAATGTACAACCACAGTGACTGGTCTCATTTTTAATTTACAACCCCAGCTCTTATGGGGCCTTCAGCAACAGAAGGCAACAGAACATTTTATGCCTTCTCTCCTCCAACTCTAATATTCCTTTCTCCCTTTATTAAGGTCTTGCTTTTAATTCACTGACAAGGCTTAAAAAAATCCAAGAGAGCACCATCTTCTCATCCACCAATCTACTGATCTATAGTTCTCTGTAGTCAATAAATTTTATCCATTTATTCTGCAAATATTTTTGAGCACCCACTATGTACAGATGCTATTCTGGAAATGAGGATACAGTAGTGAACAAAACAGATAGACTTTCTGCCCTAAGAGGTTTATGTTCTAGTGGAGACAGAAAATGAACAAGTAAATAAACAGAAGGCCCAGAGTTGGCAAGTACTATGTGGAAAGAAAAACCAAACCAAACCAAGGTAAGGGAGATAGAGTAATGAAGGGCTTTATTTGAGATGGATTGTCTCTCTGATAGGGTAACATGGGATAAAGCCACTTGGATCTGTGGGAGAAGTGATCCAGGCAGAGAAACAGCACATGCAAAAGCCCTCGACTATGAGTGGGCCTTGGAGCAATTGCATGACAATCAGGAGGCCAGTTTAGCCAGAGCAAAGTGACAGAGAAGGAAAGCAGTAGGTGACGACAGAGGGCCTCTTCATGGCCAGAAGTCAGGTCATGAAGAGCCAAATTGCCTATGGTAAGAACTTTGCATTTTAGCATAAGAGAGATCAGACACAATTGAAAGGTTTTGAGAGAGGAACGGCATGATCTTAGTTGAGTTTTAAAAGGTTACTTTGGCTCTTGTAGAGGTGAGGATGATGGGATTAATAAAAGCAGGGTGATCCAATAAGAGGCTATGGCATTTATCCAGGTGAGAGATGGTGGAAGTTTAGGCCCAGGTTGTAGTGATGAAGGAGGTGAGAAGCGGATGGGAGAACCCTCAGTATTTGAAGATGGACTGGCTATGGGATGTAAGAGAAAGAGAACTGTAAAGCACAACTACAAGTTTTTCATTCTGAGGAATGGGAAGAACAAAATTGGCATCTACTGAGATGAGGGAGACAGGAGAGAAGCAGCTTCAGAAAGATGCTAATCATGCCTTGGCCCTGTCCATTGTGCTGAACTCATCTGCCATTTTCTCCCTCCTTTTATTCCAGCTCACTGATCATCTTTGAGGAAACCAAGACAGTTTTCATTTCTGTGGCCTTCCACTTGAACTTGATAGTCCTTTGTCCCTCATGTTCTTCTCCCAGATCATCCAGTGTGAGTTTGGGCTCAATGGAGAGGGGAATGGAAGGGACAGCTCCACAGAGCAGGTGATGGTTTAGAAGTGGAGGTGGTGACAAACACTGGCCATAGGGAGGGCAGGAAGGAGAAAGAAATTGTAAAAAACAAAACAAACAAACAAACAAAAAAATCAATGCTCTATTTTACCTTTAACACTGACTAGCCTAAAGCCAAACTTATTCTGATCAGTATGGGAAGATAGACTCTAAAAATGCATTTCCATCAAATAAGCTTGGTTTTGAAAAACGTGAAACTGAATATTTTTGATAGTTCTGTTACTAGCCACCTCCTACTCCCTGCAGACCCTAAGACATAGGGTGGGCCAAAAGGTGCAAAACAGAGCTTTCCAATGAGGGAGGGAACCAAGGATTGGAATAGAGCTTAGGCAAGACAAGAATGCCTCTGAGAAGCTAACCCAGAAGGAAGGACACCTGTATATCAGAACCTAAAGCCTCTGTAACACACATAGCTTCAGAACAGGGCAGCATCTCCAAAAGGGATTACCTCTGTGCCTTCATTCTTAGGTTCTAAATACAAGCCTTCCTGCTTACAGATGCCAGAAATTCTTTTCCGAGAGAACATCCTTTTATTTTGCAATGAATGAAACAGGCTTAAAATACTCCTGGGAGAGGAAACAGGCTGAACAAAGTTTATACAAAGGATTTGGCTGAAGCCAGATTCTCCCTAGAAACAGGTTTGGTTTAGCAGAGAGAGGGAGAAGAGGGAAGGAAGCTGGTATGTAATGCAGAAAAGCCTTCATGTCTTTACCCAGCACCTTTTTCTCCTGCATCTTTCATCTCTGTATCTCTCCCTGAGATTAAGAATACATGGGTGTGACCTCCATTTAATATCTCCTGTCTTTAAAAAGATCTCCTCTGTCAGTCTGTCACTGGCCCCCCGCTACCTGCTTCCAAAGCAATTTCTGCTCCCCTTCACAGAAAACCTCTCCAGCATTGCCTCTGCGTTCTTTCTTCACTTCCTCACCTGGGAGTAGAGGAAATAAAATCGATTATTTCATGTCACATTCTGGTCTGACTTTTCTTCTACTTTAAAGGCTACAGCAGTATTGTGATACTTCCTAACTTGTCTCACTGCTTTGATTCTTATCCTTTAAAATCATTCCCTCTGCACGCAGCAGAATGATATCTTTAAAATGTAAATCAGTTCATGTCACTCCCAGTTTAAATGCCTTTGTTGGAGTCCCATTGTGCTTAGAATAAATGTAAACTCTTTGTCATGGACCATGAAACTCAGGAAAGCTTGGCCTCACTCTATTGGACTGATGTCATTTTCCTCCCTCTGTAGGCCATTCAACCCCTACAGACCAAGCTTCAAGGACTTTGCACTTGTTACTCCCTCTTCCAACAGAACTTCTTCTTCCCTCAGTTCACTAAAAGCTACCTAGAGGCCTCTTCTCCCACAGCATTGAAAGTAGCTACACACACACACACACACACACACACACCATGAATCATACCATTCCATTTTATTTATAGCAGTTATCAAAATCTACATTAGCATGTAATTACTAATTCATTATTTGTTTCTTTCATCAGAGCATAAGCTCTATGACAGAAAGGATCTTGCCTATACATATCAGTATCACTGGCATCATTTACCAAAACTTGGTATATAATAATTTGTTAAATGAATGTATGAGGGACTGGAATTGATGGATAAATACATAAGGTTGGTGGCTCAAAGAAAAAAAATCCTGATTTAACATTAAATTTTGGTCCAACGAGATTAGAATTGGTTAGTCTGTTCTCATCCAGCTATTTAAGTCTACATGGCATTTTTTCATGTTACTGACACTGATGGAGTGGAGAATGCCTCTCTCATAGCCAGAGCTAAGTATCCAGACCCTCTAGAGCCTGCCTGAATAGTAGCTTGTGATCTCCAAACTATGCGCCACAAAGGGTGGCTATTTATTTCAGGTTGAGTTCTCCC
Source organism: Eulemur rufifrons (assembly GCF_041146395.1). NCBI lineage: Eukaryota > Metazoa > Chordata > Mammalia > Primates > Lemuridae > Eulemur > Eulemur rufifrons. The sequence continues at coordinate 78,220,848 of NC_090999.1, read as the reverse complement.
AAGGTAAATGAGGGACACTCCAAGAAATATAACTTACAGGAGCTCAGATGAACGTACTGACTTTCTAAATCCACTGCAGCAGGTACTGATATTCTTGCCTGCACCTCTCCCCAACCATAGGTGCACAGCTTTTATAGCTGCCAGAAAGGAGTCCTGTTATTTTCCTTCAAACAACATACCTTGCCTTTAATTTGGCTGATCTATGGTTTGTATCAAACACAACCACAGAAATGGTTAAATGAGAATAAAATGATAAAGATTAGAAAATGACAACAGTGAGAATTGGAGTGTACTATCCATTCCCAAAGAAGAAACTGTGATATCCCCAGTAAGCAGAAAAGAATTCTAGGGGTGCAGCTGTCCCTCCAGGGGCACAGAGCCTGGCTGGATCCCTATTCCCCATATTCCCTGAGAAGGTGCCAACACCAGCTTGGTCAGATCCTTGCAAAAACAGAAATTGATATCCTGTGATAAAAAGAGAATTAATGTTAAGCCTCCCAAATTCTCTGTTAAGGTTCATGTTGTCAGAACTAGAAGAAAATAAACACACATTACATATTTCTATAAAAGTATCATAGCCACAGTTTTAAAAATGTGAAATATAAAAAGTAAAAGTGAAGAACATATCCACCCCTGTAACACAACTAATCATTATCCTTTTGGTTTTTTCCTTTCAGCTTTTTAATGCATATTATTTCCTTTCATATTTTCAAATATGAAAATATAATTTTATTATATTTCTCACTAAAAGTATCATAAAATTTTATGGATATCTAATATACATAAGCAGAATATAAAACAGCTTTCTGATGGCCCAATGTCATCAATGCTGAGCCGTAATGTTAGACACATGATTCCTTATAATTTGTTACTAATATAAATTGCTCTTCAGTGAACATCCTTGGCTGTACATTTTTTGAAAATTCAATTTAAATCCTGGCTTGCTCATTTATAGAGCTTTATCAAGTCTCTTAATCTGTATGGAGATTACTATTAATACAATTTTTTCATGTGTAAAATGGGGATAATTGCTACTCTGCAGTATTATTGCAAGGACTGAATGAGAATACGTGTGAAATTTCCTGGTCATATGAGAAGTTCAGTATATGTCAGTGTCTCCCCTAGAATAAGTTTTACAAGCAAGATAAGCATTTTCTAGTCTTTTGTTTCTAATTTTCTCATTCTTGCCAGAGAAGGCACCATAACTGAAGCATACTAAATTTGGAAATATTGGGATTTATGAGAATATTCTACCCCTACTACGGGATTAGTGTCTACTAAACATGAAACACAATTTGATTTCTGTTGTTTTTTTAATTTTCTGAGAGTAGAAGACAACTTCATCAAAATCCTGAACTATATTTTAACATAATCTTCCTGCCTGATGGTAAGCAAAGAAGGAACTGATATTTATTTGCATTTAAATAGATGCCTTCCCTCACCTTGTCTGAAGACTGGGATAAGAGCTGCACTGCCCTATTTAAGCTTCAGGGAGGCTTTAAGAGCACTTCATATGTTTACTAATTACTGTTGCCCACCAGGGTCACACCTGAGTTGACTGTGAATCTGGGTATCAGCCATTTCCCGTATATATTCCCTTTCTAATAGAAATGTAACACACTCCATCCTTTCTTCTTAGTGCCTTTTAGTAATTTTTATATGGTCAAGGTAATACTTTTCAAAACGTTTTTAAAATTATCAAGAAGGCATGAACACAGAACAATTTAGTTTTCACTTTATATTTTTTTCAGTTGAACACAATGATTCAGGTGAACAATTTTCAAACCATCTAGAGTAAGGTAGGGGCAGAACATTGTAGACTCTCAGAGGCCTTGAGATACCCCTTTGATCTTTTTCTTGAATCTTAAACCTAAGTGATTAGCTATTAGTTTTAAAACCAAGCAGTTAATTATATTCAAAAAACACATAGCTTTGTTATCTGTTAAATAATAAAAATAAAAAATACTCCTGGAAGTATTAGCATTTTAAGCTTCATCAATTACATCTTGGGATTGAATCCTTTATTGAGGGTAGATTTCAATAGAAAAACTGGGTTGTTGTTAGAAGAAAGCTTCAGCTCCTTGCCTGTTCTTTCTAGAACAATTAAGACCTTCTTCAAAGACCCCAGTTAATAATGCTCAAGGCTCAAGTTTGCTTTTTTTTTTTTTGTTTTTTGTTTTTTTTTGTTGTTGTTGTTTAAAAAGAATGAGCTGTAGAGGAAAAGGCTTTTAAGTGGTTCTTATGGAATTATTCATTACCAGAAAAACACAGAAACAAATAATGTTGAACAAAAAAGTAACATAATCATGCTCTGGAGGTGAAATGAGAAAGAAAGAGATTCTAGACATCTTAATGATTTAAGGTTTGAGAAAAAAAAAATTCCAATTGTTGAGGTTGCCACACAAAAGTATCTTCTTTCTAGATGTGGAAGTCTGGATTTTCTGAGGAAGCATTTTAATATGAATGAACCCCAGAGCAGCACTTCTCTCGAAGAGACCAGATACCTCCAGAATTCATAAATGAAAGTGTATCAGCTCAGTCCTTCTCAATGTCTTTTCCATATAATGACATGCACATCCTCAAAGCACTCCCATCAGCAAGTCCTTAGTCTCTTCTGGGTTAAGAGGCCACAGTTTAAAAGTTTCATGTAAGAGTAACTGAGTGGATATGGACACATTCCATATTAATGCCCACTTACTTCTGTCTCTGATGCTTTCCAAGATTGTCAGGTTTCAGAGGATATGGTGGCCAAGGGGTCTGTGACCACGTACTGGGCTGGTCTCTGATTTCATGCTGATGGGCTTGTTGGGTCCCTGAATGTCTGTCCAATATTTCTTAGCCCTTCCCACATAGCTGGTAAGCCCATAATCTGTTCCCAGCCATCTGTAGCTGCAGGTGCCCTCACCTAGTCAGGTCTCTAGTGCAGACAGCATCTGGCAATGGCCCTGGTGCGTAGCTGCCTCATCCTCATTATGGAGAACACAATGCATTGGGTTACCTAAACTCTCTTGAACCCAGAAGTCAGGGGGAAGGACAGGGTTAGGGAGACATAGCTCTCAGAGAGAGGGCTGAACTTAGACTCAGTCTTTAGCCTAAAGAAACACTTCTAAACTAAAAGAGACTCAAACTGGAAGATGAGGATATCTTTGACTAGAAATTTTAACTCTTTCTCCTCAGATACCCAGTGGTATCAGGGGGAATTCAGATTTAGGAGAAATTTTAACTGTCATAGACAATAGAGGATACTTTTACAGGTTTTTTGTGTGTGTGTGTGTGGATTTAAGTGTGGTAGGTAAATTTTGACTTGACACTCACACATATTCTCCTTCATAAAAATACATCAAAATTTAAAAGATAAAGATGGTAATCTTGGATCTGCTTTGACTTATCGATAAAAGGTGTCATATAAAGCTTCTAGTGCTTTATTATGTATCTCACCCTTAAACTGATTAGGACACTCATGTGTCCTGATTCCATGGTAGAAAAAAGACAATTCTAGATGATTCTGATCCCAAAATCTCAAAGAAAAATTCTGCTGGCTTGGTAGGTTGTGCGGGGAGAAATATTTTCGATAAAACTATCCGTTTGATACATTCTTTAGATTTCTGGAGTAGAGATAAATAGTAAGCTTAACTGAATTTATCCTGTGATGGAGGCTCGCAGCAAAGAGGACACTGGAACCCGATATACACAGCCCTACCTGTGGACATCGCTCCATCCCATCTACCAGTAAGACAAAGAAGAGGGGACACCAAGTGATGTGTGTTGCTTGTATATCTCACACACTCTGGTTATTCTTTTTTCATTTGTCAGTGGATTTGTACACTGAGACTTATTAAACTAAAATTTTAACAGAATTTGGAAAATAAATATCTTGCTTGCATTCTCTGCGCATAGGGAATATAATCTGCCCTTGTTTCACAGTGTGACTTAGAAACTGCACCCAGCTTCTCTGTGTCTGTGTCAATAAAGGCTTAATCATCCTTTCTCAGCTTATCAAGGAGCAACATCTAGTTTCAGTGCCAGATCTGGACCGAGATCATTCCTGACTTCTTTTTTGCCTTTTTCCCTATCAGAGCCTAGATGGCACATATGGACAAGGCCCAGATTTGGAACTCAAAAGCCCTGGGTTCTATTCTACAGGATACTGTGCACTTTGACCATGTCACTTTTCTAAAACTCCAATAAGTAAATCACTCCCTTGGAGAGCTTTACATTAACATGTGAAAGGGGCTACTACATAGTGTTTACTAATTAAATGTGGGCTCCATTCTTATTAGCATTATGCTCCTTTACTATTAAAACTAGTGAAGTGACATAAGGTAATTTGACAGTGCTTAATTTTTTAAAAAATGTTGAAAACTAATTCAATACTGAAGACTACGTGAATCTCTTCTAATTAGTATCCTCTGCACATAGTTCATTTCTTCTCTTTTAGAAAATTAATGGTTTTGGAGTTCTATGACTTGATAAATTTTTAGCCTTCTTTCTCTCCTTTCTTCTTCTTAAATTGTCTGGATGAATGCACCTTTGACCACCATTCAAATTTTTGTACCATGAAGAAATGTAAAACTACAAATTTATTAACGTATTTTTCCCTGTTAACGCTAGGATTATAGCTTTTCCCCTTCTCACTAAGGTATGAATGCTAAGTCTGCCTTCAGGCTGACAGCCTGCATTCCTTCTGGCTCTCTCAGACCTCCTGGTTGTGAGATGCCGCTTCTTCTGACCTGAGCTTCTCTCAACTTTCCCACTGCAGCAGCCCTACTCCTTTGGTTACAAGCCATTTCCCACTCAGCTTTCTGAGAAGTTTCTAGTCTCCTGCTTGTACTAGGATAAGATAACACAAGCTCTCCCTCTGAGATTTCCTGTCTTTGGCTGGTAATACATATCCTTTCTGCTCCATAGATCTCATTCAAAGGGTGAAGATCACTTTAGTTCCAACAACCCAATGCTTATAAAGTCCTAGGGGGTTAAATGCAACAATTTGAGTGGCTGGCACAACGAAGAAGTGTGTTCCCCTTCTGGGCAACAGCACACAGGCCTGTTGGTTCTCTCTCTGGCATTAGCCTGCCACTGTATTATAGTGTTATTTTAAAAAGGCAACAAAATACCTGTAAAAGATCAATATAATGAGAAGATGGAAAGTATACAGAATTGTGACAAATTTCAGCAACGTTTCTGTCAAAAAAGAAAAGAAATCAAACTGTAACAATGAACTCTCTAAAAGAATATTCAGACTTTGAAATGGGTCGTTGAATGGGAAAGCTTACAAATCAGGCCCAGATTTTAACATTCCATCCTGCCGCCTTTTCTCTCTTGTAGACATATACTTGTCACCAACTGAATAGAAATATCCCTGTTCCTATTCCAGGAAACCTGCTTTAATAGTCCCTATGAAAATCAATAGGTTCCAACTGACAGAATGCTTGAAGAAGTTTCACTTCACTTGACACGGCTTGTTATCTGCAAGCTACTTTCCTTAATGTGTTCTGAGACCTCAACGGGGCTCAAAAAGTCTATTTGAGCTGGTGATTTATTATTCTCCTCTCCATCATTGACCAAGGTGACTTTGTCTGCACTTCCAGAACACACTGGCAAGTGATTAAAAGTGCCTAATAGCAGTGTTTAATAAATGCGTATCTTTAACCCAGATTGAACCATTTATCTCTCTTACATACATCATAGCAATCAGAAAATGCACGGCTCATGGTCAGTTTTCTATGTTCCCAAGGGTTAAGTAGAAAGAGACAGAGCAGGGAGTCTCTGTCACCTATCCTCTGAGTCTGCCTGGTTGAGGGTTTAGTGACAAAGTGTAGAGGCTCTTCCTAGAGAGCTTGGTGGTTTCTACTCACTAAGGAAAGGGTAGATAGGTTTCTTCTTCTTCTTGGCTCAAAGGAGTCTCATTTATTTCATAAATTTCAAATTTTTTTTTATCTTTTCCAAATTTATTGAGGTATAAATGACAAATAAAAATTATTTATATTTAAGGTGTACAGTGTGAAGTTTGGATATACAGATACACTTCAAAATGATTACCACTCTCAAGCTAATTAACATATCCATCACCTCACTAATTACCTTTTTTTGTGGTGAGAATATTTAAAATTTACTATTTTAGCAAATTTTAAGTATAGCATTCAATGCTATTATGAACTATAGTCCCCACACTGTACATTAGATCTGTAGAAATTATTCACCCAACATGAAAGTTTGTATCCTTTGAACTACATCCCTCTATTTCCCCCCCCCCCCCCCCCCCCCCGGTAATCACCCTTCTACTCTCTATTTCAATGACTTCAACTTTTTAGGTTTCACATATAAATGATATCATGCAGTATTTGACTTTCTGTCTGGCATTTTTCGCTTAGCATAGTGTCTTCAGATTCATCCATATTGCTATGTATAGTATGATTTCCTTCCTTCTTGAGGCTGAATAATATTCCATTATATAAACCACATTTTCTGTATCCATTCATCTATCAACAGACAATGGTTGTTTTCATATCTTGGCTATTGTGAATAATGCTGTAAAGACAAGAGAGTGCAGATACTTCTTCAGCATACTGACTTCATTGCCTTTGGATTTCAACCCAGAAGTGGGATTGCTGGATATAATGGTAGTTCTATTTTTAGTATTTAAGGAAACTCCATACTGTTTTTCATAATGGCTGTACCAATTTGCATCCCCAGCAACAGTTTATATAGGTTCCCTTTTCTTCACAGCCTTGACAACACTTGTTATCTTTTAACTTTTTGATAATGGCCTTCCTAAAAGGTCTGATGCATTTCCCTGATGATCAGTGATGTTGAGCATTCATATACTTCTTGGCCATTTGTGTGTCATCTTTGGAAAAATGTTTGTGCAGGTCCTTTAGCCAGTTTTATTTTTATTTTTTATGGAACACTTTTGAAAGAACAATCAATATATAAAACATGACTTCTCAACCTTTCAAAAATATATAAGCCCATAATAAAGAAAAAAAAACCATAGATATTTGTTGTCAAAGATAAAATTTAAATTTTCAAGAGAAAATTAGAATTTTGGAGAGTTTATATTAGCCACTGTGAGGCTGACAGCTTCTCAATACTTAAAGCTTTTTTTAAAGAAATTCAAATATTAAGGGGGTACAAATGGTTTTGTTACATAGATAGCTTTTATGATGTCTAAGTCAGGGCTATCAGTGTACCCATCAACATAATAGTGTTCATTGTAACTGATAGGTAGGTTTTTAACCCTCCCCTCCCTCTGCCTCTCCCCTCTTGATTTCCCATGACTTTTACATCTCTTTATGCTCATGTGTACCCACTGACTAGTTCCAAATTATTAGACAGTGCATGTGGTGTTTGTTTTTCTATCCCTGAGATACTTCATTTAGAATATGGGTCTCCAGTTCCACCCAAAAGACATGAATTTATTCCTTTTTATGGCTGAGTAGTATTCCATGGTATATATTTACCACATTTTATTAATCCACTCATAAACTGATGGGCACAAAGGTTGAGTCCACATTTTTGTGATTATGAATTGCACTGCAATAAATAAAATGACTTCTCTTCTTTTTGGTAGATACCCAGTAGTGGGATGCTGGGTCAAATGGTCAGTCCATATTTATTTCTGTGCAGAATCTCCATAATGTTTTCCATAGAAGTTGTACTAATTTGCAGTCCCACCAACAGAGTATAAGCATACCTTTTTCTCTGCATCCATGCCAGCATCTATTGTTTTTCTGACGTTTTAGTAGCAGCCATTCTGACAGGGATAAGGTGATATCTCATTGTGGTTTTAATTTGCATTTTCCTGATAAGTAGTGATGTTGAGCATTTTTTCATATGTTTGTTGGCCATTTGTCTATTTTTCTTTGAAAGACTTCAGTTCATGCATTTTGTTCATGCTTTTTAATGTGGCAGGAGTTTGGTTTTTTTTTTTTTGTTTGTTTGTTTGGTGATTTGAGTTCTTTGTAGATTCTGAATATGAGTCCTTTATTGGATGTATAGTTTGAGAATATTTTCTCCTATTCTGGAGGTTGTCTATTTACTCTGTTGATAATTTTCCTTGCCATGCAGAAGATTTTAGTTTAATCAAGTCCCATTTATTTATTTTAGTCACTGCTATAATTGCCTTTGTGGTCTTAGACATAAATTCTTTGCCTAGGCCAATGTCTAGAAGTGTTTTTCCTACAGTTTCTTCTAGAATTTTTATGGTTTCATGCTTTACATTTAACTCTTTTATTCATCTTGAATTAATTTTTGTATATTGCGAGAGATAGGGGTCCTGTTTCAGTATTCTGCATGTGGCTATCCAGTTTTCCTAGCACCGTTTATTGAATAGAGCTTCCATTCCCCAGTATATGTTGTAGTCTGCTTTGTCAAAGATCAGTTGGCTGTAGGTAGATGGTTTTATGTCTGGGTTCTCTGTTTTGTTCCATTGGTCTATGACTCTACTTTTATATCAATACCATGTGGATTTGGTTACTATGGCCTTGTAGTATAATTTGAAGTCTGGTAATGTGATGCCTCCAGATGTGTTCTTTTTGTTTAGGATTGCATTGGATATTAAGGCCTTTTTTTGGTTCCAAATGAAGCATAGAATTATTTTTTCTAGATCTGTGAAATATGCCATCGGTATTTTGATGGGGATTGAATTAAACCTGTAAATCACTTTGGGTAGTATGGACATTTTAACAATGTTGAGTCTACCGATCCATGAGCACGGTATGTTTTTCCATTTGTTTGCATTATTTGCAATTTCTTTCATCAGTGTTTCATAGTTCTCATTGTAGAGGTGTTTTATCTCCTTGGTTAAGTTTATTTGTAAGTATTTAATTTTCTTTGTAGCTATTGTGAATGGTATTGAGTCTTTGATTTGACTCTCAGTATAACTAGTATTAGTATATATTAATGTTACTGATTTGTATACATTAATTTTGTAACCTGAGAATTTGCTGAATTTATCTACCAATTCTAGGAGTCTTTTGGTGGAGTCTTCGGGATTTTCTAAATACAAGATCATATCATAAGTGAAAAATGATAGTTTGACCTCTTCTTTCTAAATAAAGGGATTTGGATATCCTTTATTTATTTCACTGGCCTGATTGTTCTGACTAGGACTTCCAGTACTATGCAGAATAGAAGTGTGACAGTGGGCACACTTGTCTTGCCTAGTTCTTCAGGGGAATGCTTTCAACTTTTCCCCATTCAGTATGATGTTCTCTGTGGGTTTGTCGTATATGGCTTTTATAATTTTGAGATATGTTCCTTGTATGCCTAGTTGTTCAAGGTTTTTTTTAAATCATGAATGGGTACTGGATTTTGTCTAATGATTTTTCTGCACCTATTGAGATGATCATATGATCTTTGTTATTCCTTCTGCTTATGTGGTGAATCACACGTATTGATTTACATATGTTGAACCATTCCTGCATCCTGGGATGAATCCCACTTGGGTCATGGTGAATTATTTTTTTGATGTGCTGTTGAATTTGGTTTGCTGATATTTTGTTGAGGATTTATGCACTTATATTCACAAGGGATATTTTTCTGTAGTTTTCTTTCTTTGTTGTGTCCTTTCCTGGCTTTGGTATCAAGGTGATATTGGCTTCATAGAATAAGTTAGGGAAGATTCTCTCTTTCTAGGTGTTATTAGACAATTTCTGTGGGATGGTTTCCAGTTCTCGTTTGTAGGTCTGGTAGAATTTGGCTGTGAATCCATCTGGTCGAGGGCTTTTTATTTTTTTTAAATTGGGAGACTTTTTTATAACTGTTGCAATCTCACTGCTCATTATTGGTCTGCTTAGGATTTCTATTTTTTCCTGATTAAGTCTTAGGACATTGTATGGTTTCAGGAATTTGTCCATACCCTCTACATTTTCTAGTTTATGTGTGTAGAGATTTTCACAGTATTCATAAATGATATTTTATATTTCTGTAGTATTAGTTGTAATGTATCCTTTTTCATTTCTGATTGAGTGTATGTGGGTCCTTTCTCTTCTATTTCTGGTTAATCTAGCAAGTGGTCTCTCAATTTTGTTTACCTTTTCAAAGAAACAACTTTTTGGTTTGTTGATCCTTTGTATTGTTTTATTTATTATTATTCTTCTTATTATGGTTTCCATTTCATTTAGTTCTGCTGTGAGTATTGTTATTTATTTTCTTCTGCTGGCTTTGGGTTTGTTTTGCTCCCCTTCTCCAGTTTCTTGAGATGTGATGTTAGTTTATTAATTTGTGATCTTTCTGTCTTTCTGATGTACACATGTAAGGCTATGAATTTTTCTCTTAGGACTACTTTTGCCAAATCCCATAGATTTTGATAGCTTGTGTCCCCTTTGTCATTTAGTTTGAAGAATCTTTTAATTTCCATCATAATTTCATCATTGACCCAATGATCATTCAGCAGCAGGTTGTTTAATTTCCATGACTAAACTAAAGAAGGCATTATTCAGTTTTTAAGCAAAATCTAAAGGAAACATAGAAGAACCACAATTTGCTAGGCTGTAAAATAGGCTATTTTGCATTTCTAGTCTTTCCAAAAGATTCTCAATATTAAGAAATTGCCTCAGGGTAAAGATGAAATCAAAGGTGTAACTGTAAGGTGCTTTGTTAAGCCTTCAGAAATATTTAAGGTTGTGCTGTGTAGACACTCTCAGCTAGAACAGGATTTTTTAAGGACATTGTGCCATAGCAGCATGACATGTGTAAAGTACAGAGAGGTTTGTCTGAAAAAGAATTATGTTCTTTGTGGGCATGGAGTGAATCTCAATATGATTCAGAAGAAATTCACAAAGTTTTTAAAAGAGTGATATCAATGAAAACTTGGACTAAAAGGGACTGAGGTAGTTTCAAAAGAAGAGAGATCCCTTTCTATGGGCAGGAAGTAGACTAAGAAAGCTACACAGCTGAAAACAAGGGCTTTTTCTTGTGGAGAAGGAAGGTTGTACCATAGGGTAGAGTCAAAAGCACAGAAAAATGGAGCCAAGAGCCACAGAGATAATGGTCTAGGAAGCCACTCCTAGGGATTAGAGCTGGGCCCTAATAAAATAACATTCCTAATCCCAGAGGAGGGGAGCCTGGCAACATGTGCTAGTTTTTTATGTTGATGGAATGAAAGACCACATAGAGAATGAGGCCTAGCCATCCAGCTATCCATCCACAGCTGAGTCAACCTGCTGTACATATTTTCATGAACTAAGTTGTGACCAGTAGAAAAGTCACCCAAACAACCTGTTGGATTAGGAGCAATAATTCCTTGTCCTTTTAATCCACTAAATGGTGAATGATTTGTTACACATTAGATAATGCATGCATTACCCATCAGTCCAGAAAACCTGAAAAAGAAAAAATAGACTTAATATCCTGAAAACAACAACAAAAAATTCCATTGGGATGGGGACTGGAACTCTGTAATGAATGGATATTGATAAAAGTTACTGAGGGAAACAAATAAGTTTTTATTTGTTCTAAATACACATACAACAATCTCAGATAACTTTATATTTGCCTTCCTTAAGGTAGGATTATTTATCTTGCTTAAAGCATAATTAGAAAGTATGATTTGCTAAGGTTTCTCTCAGTTGTATAACTCTATGGGCAATCATAAAATGTTAATATAATCTAAATCAATTGTTCTGGACATTTATTTGTAGATCACTGTTGGGCTGGCTACACAGGAATCATTCAAAAGTAGATTTTGTTATTTAATCTTGTGGATACTCATTTATAAAATGGTGATAACATCTACCTCATGGAGTATGAAATATTATCTGCATGAGTATCATTTTAAAATCATAAAATGATTTAAAATTCCAGGTTGCCAGTTCCTCATAAAGAGATATTAATGTATCTATGCATGCACATGCACCTGTGTGTGGAAAGATGGGCGGATGGGGCAGCTAATGTTTCTCAATTGACTAACGTCCATCACTTTGCAAATTAATACAGCACATGTGGATTTCAAAAATAGTTCTCTACATAAATGTAGTGTATTTTTCCTAAAATAATCTTCTGGGAAAGTTGATAAAAGATATAAAAATTATAAAGAAAAAGAAGGCTAGAATGGAGAAGAGAGTGTACATTTGGTGAATCCTAATATATGCAGACAGTACAATGGTATGTAAATGTATTTATTCATGTATAATTTCAGGTAATCCGCAGTTTACCCAGTGGTATAAATGGTAGTACCCCTATTTTAAAACTGGGGAACCTGAAAATCTCCTCTAATGGAGATGTCCTGGAGATTCATCTAGCAAGAATTGGGGAGGCAGCCTGTGTACAGTTTGTAATTTAATCTAGAACAATCCTTCAAATTAACCTGCAACATCATAGTTATTATCTTATGCTAACTCATAAGAATGTAAGAAAAAAATGAATGGAAGTTAAAAACTAACTCAGAGAATGATTATTAGCAAATCACAGTATGTGATTCTTCCATTTACTAAGATGAGGAGAAAAGGCCAAACTAATACTTATGGAAAATTTTATAAAATTTTGAGTCACTTTTTAGGTGAATGTTCTTTAAATTACTCAAGAAATCCTTTCCAGAAATCTATAGATAACTTTATACTATAATAACTAAAATATAACAAAAATTATATTTGGAACTGCTTCTGTATTGTGGATCTAGGCACACTGCTCCAAAGGTAAGAATCAGAAAGAGCCATAAGGTGGAGAGTGTTCTAAATCGAGGTATGCCAGGGATCCAAGATTTGCCTAAGTAGGTCATATGATCAGAAATCTTTATTGTGTGCCACATTAAATTTTATTGATACAATAGTAAAGTATGTACCTATTTTTAGCAGTAACTTTGAAAGCACCCCCAAAACAACATAATTCATTTTATTCATACAGAAATGCACAATAATAGTCTGTTGTTAATCACTGCTCAGTTTTAACTCCAGCTAATGAGAACATTAGAATTGCATAGAATGAATTGGTACTATTATAAAATATCTGTGCAGCCTTATTCTAATTAATAATAAATGTTCCCCCTTTATTACCTGTACCTTATTACATTTATTCCTGTATACTGGAAAATATCTTACATAAATTATTGTATTTTAATCCTTACTAAAACACTGTGAGCTAGATGTTCTTAAGCCCTTTTACAGATAAGAAACTGAGATTGAGAGACATTCTGTAACTTGTAAAGTCAGACAATTAATAAGTGGAAGAAGTGATCCTAAACTCAATCTGGCTGGCTCTGGATCCTGTGATATTACCCACTACCACACAGCCATTCTTAGGAGAGGCAGAATACCTATAAATTTCTTAAATCTCAATCAGTTCTTCTTGAAAATGAGTCAAATTTATAGGCTGAAGTGTGATCATTTAGATACACCCTGAGGCGTGTGCTCCTAAGGAAGAAAGGTAAAGTATAATTCATGTGAATCACACCTGAAATAGTGACTCCATTAGCACCATGTGTCATTATTCAAAAGTTGGAATTCCATTTAACTCAGCAAAATTCAGTCCAGGTTGAAGTTTCCACGTGCTTAATCTGTTCAAATTTTGGCACTTTCTTGAATCTGTTTTTTTTTTTTTCCCCTTTCATACAGTTTTAAGTTCAGCATGTAACATCAATAAAAAGGTTACATCTTGTAAATCCCTGGTTGTCCCACTAGCCATGTTTGTCAGAATCCTTTAATGCTCCAAAGTAGCTTAGTAAAATCTTTCTCTTCTGCATCAATGTCCTCTAAACATCACATAAAATGGAGCGATGAAGGGCTCAGGCATGAAGGAAAAAGGTTAGCCTTGTTTCCTTCACCCTGGACTCATGATTTACAAAGTTCATAGGAAAAGTTCCTCTGATAGCTGTAAGCCAATTAGTTAATATGTACAAGATAATGAGGTATTTACTGAAAACAAAAATTGCACTTAGGCCACCCCTACCCAAGAGGAGAGGACGAATGCCACACCTAGTGATTTGATGGCTTCCTTAGTACAAGGATCACTAATGGCTAAGTGGAAAAAAAAATCAAAGAGATAAACAGCAAAAAAAAGCACTTCAATACATTTTCCTCTCTTGTTTACTGACTTGTTACTGTCAAATCTTTTCCCCATTAATGCCACAATGAGAAAAATGATGTTGTTAGCGGAAATGTCCAGGGTTTTTTTTGTATAATAAAAAGTTGGTTCAATTATCACTTTCTGGCACTTCAAAACATCTATAATAGAGAGTCACTGATGTTTATCATAACATTAAGAGACTTCAAGATCTTGAAATGCTTTCTGAATAGCCAGAGGAAATGTTCAATTATGTTGAACACGATCTCAATGTTGAATTATGATTTTCCCCAAACTTTTCATGATGAGAATGTTCATATATCTGAAAGGTTGAAATACCAGCATGGACACTAATATGCTGTCCTGCATTCTATAATGGTGGATTTATGCTATATTGCTTTTCCTCTCTCTCCCCATATGTGCACACACATACACACAAACTTTTTGTTGTTTTTTAGCCATTTGAAAGTAAATTGCAGCCATTATGACCCTGGTTGATATGTATTTTAATGTATTCTAATTCTTTGAAATATAGTTGTCTACATATAAAGTACATGGTGCTATATCCTTATTTAAAATATAGATTAACTTAAAAATATTTTTCTTATTATAATTACATGTTAATTTCCCACACGGACAATTTACTAACCAAAATACCCAGTTGTCTAAACATGACAATTTACTTTATGTTCATTATCAGTATTGCCTTTGTCCTATACCTGGCCATCAATGGAACACGAATTGCCCCATGGGAGCCAGTGCTTTAGTCTTCATTCCCATGGATAAGTCAGAGCGTTAGTCTATCACCCAGACATTTGAGTGCGCGATGGATTCTCAATGATGATCACGCTTTCTTATGGGGAAACAAGTCCCTTATTGCTAGTGTAAACTAAATCCTACCTAAAATATTAAGCTACAAGAAAGGAACTTAAAATTGCCACAATATGAAATTTGGGTAAACTCCCACCAAAAAGTGTTTAAGCAGACTCAGAGAAAGAGGATTAATGTTATCAAAAAACTAACTGTAAAAGACAATAGGAAACCTTTCTTGGATTTAAAAATGTTTATATATTAATTTGATCACCTATAAATTTAAATGGAATGAATTTCCTTAGTTTAGTAACTTTCTTAAATATAATACGTTGTACTCATATTCAGATAAAATATTGCATGAAATATTTTGAAATTCACCTTAGAGGTTTTCTTAAGGGGACCCTAATGTTAGGGTCAAATTACATCCCTTCTCAAAAGAGATACTGTCCAAACTCCCAGTACCTCAGAATGTGACTTTATTTGGAAACTGTGTTGTTGCAGATGCAATTAGTTAAGATGAGGTCATACTGGAGTAGGGCGGGCCTCTAAGCCAACAAGACTGGTGTCATACGAAGAGAGAAATTTGCACACACAGAAGATGAGGTGAAGACCCACAAAGAGAAAATGGCCATGTGACACAGGAGGCAGAGATTAGAGTGATGATCTCGAAATCACGGAACTCCAAGGATCCCTGGCTGCCAGCAGAAGTGAGGAAAGAGGCGTGGAGCAGATTCTCCCTCAGAGCTCTCTGAAGGAGCTAACGCTACCAGCACTTCCATTTTGGATTTCTGGCCTCCAGAACTGTGAGAGAATAAATTTTTGTTGATTTAAGCCCCGCCGTTTGTGGCAGTTTGTTAGGCCAGCCTTAGGAAACTAAGATAGATAGATAGGTAGACAGATAAAGTTTCAGGCCTCCTAGACTTAGGTCTGTCTAGTCATAAAATGAAGAGCTGAGGAACTGTCCAGCGAAGTAATACAGTGACCCCAAACTTGTTAGTTGAATCACATAAAATTGCCATTTTTATAGGTCAAAATGGTTAACAAAGGCAATTTTATGTGTTTCAATCTAACAGATGATTTCATAAATAACCCAAGCTTCTTGAAACCCCCTTTTGCCCTCAGGAGCAGACCCTTGGCTGAATCATCTAAGAAAATATTTTTCTGCATCACTTTCCCTCTGTAAATAGATTCTTAGGCTTCATTCATTTCATGCGGACAAGGACGTTTCCGTCTCCGTGACCTATATAGAATCAAGCACCAGGGGCAGCTGCTCTGTGCGGTTTCCCTGCTCCTGCTCGCATTTACACATCTCCGCCTGTGGTTCATCCTGGCAGACAATGCTGAGGATTGCATCCACTTCCCATTCAAAGCCGAGGTTTCTCCAGGGCAGTCTCTCTCATTCCGTTTGGCACAGCAGTAACTGTGTTTGACAACATCTGCCTTACAGTGCCGCTCTGCCGCTCCAGCTGACACGCGCTTCCCATCCGCATCCTCTTCCCGCCTGTCTTCCCAGGGAGACGTTTTCGCAGCAGAGGTGGGGAAGAGGAGACAGGGAGGGCGAACCAGAGCTGTGCCTTCCCAATGAGGATGAGTCATGAGCCCACCACATGTCTTCACCTACCTCTTATTCCAACTCATCCAAAGACTTTTGACAGAAACCAATAGTCTCTAAACCAGCCTTTTGTCCTTTGGGATTTTTGAGCATTCACAAGTAATTTCTAAATGTTTATTTTCTAGACTTTCATATATCTAGTCCCTCTCAAAGTTTCCTCAACTATGAACAAAAAAATAACCACTCACATATTTTGCTGACTTATTTTTATCCATAAGAAAAGATATAATTAAGTCCTAAAACATTTTGTGTGACTGTTGTGAAAGTGTGCCAATTTATTTTCATAAAAAAGTAGATGTTTAATAGGAAATCCTATTTCATAAAATTTTGCATAATCCTTAGTTCAGATAAATTTTATGATTATAAGAAACTGGTTTAAGGGAAAATTACAAACCTTATCAATCAAAAGTTTCCTCTACATTCTCAAATAACGTAAGTCATTGCCTACACCAAACAGGAAATTCAGAATATAGAGTTCATCAGTGGTAATTGCCATTTAAATTATTACCTATTTCCATTAAACTGTCTTTGTTATTTTGCTATCACTTTAAATTCTAACACATTGCTTCAAAATGTCATTCTAGTTCTACTCAGCTGAAAACCCAGTGCCATTATGCTCTTCTTCATTATGTGAGATTCTAAAATTTCCCTGGGCCAGATAATGCATAAACAGCTAGTGATATTAAGCTGCCTTTAGGGGAAAAAAAATCCCTTGGCCTCAAAATGGTATCATTTGACTTCAAAATTGATGATTCTTCTCAGCATATTTTATAACTGGGTTTTTAAAAATGTATACGTATTTTACACATTTGCTCACATAAAACTTGAAAAAGGAAGAATGTGCTATAAAAGAGTATCTTGTCTTTTTGTGGTTTTATGAACAGAAACTACCTAAGGACAGAAGGTGCAAGTAGGGCATTTAAATGACAGAATACTCTCCGGGGCACAGACTGTGTTACACAGGTGATGGCAATTATACTTCCAACTCCTACCTGCTGCATTTCTTACTCATTAGAGATGAACCTAAACCACTTTAGCCTCCTCAACTTACCTATGGGTTAGGCGGCAAAAGAAGCAACTCCAAAACAAAATCCTTCCTTTTTGTCCAAGTACAAACTTCTAGATGAGCAGGTTCAGTCCCAGAAACATTAGCATTTGTCCAGTTGTACTTTACTGAAGCAAACCTAATCTTTGAAAATCTAGGCATTAGAAGCTGATGACTCCTTTCACAAATATATTTGTGTTTCATTTCAACCTCTTTTAAATATCAAGCTTTTCTAGCATATCAGAATGTGATTTTAATATTTAAATATGAAATTATATATATATATATATATATATATGTATCTCCAAGAACATCACTGATATACAAAGCAAGGTGTCCTCGCCAACTCTGTTATTCCTGTCCACACTTCTCCTCCCCACAACCACAGGCAGTCTGAGATCCAGTTGCTTTCAAAGAGCCTCACAGTTTCCATCAGACAACAACCTATTTGGGTTACACTCTCACCATCAAGAGTCAAAGGAGTCAGCTGCCCATAGCGGCTCTCTGGCCCCTGTGTCCTTTGAGTCAGGTTCCTGACTTGTCCAGGTCACAGGCCCCTTAAAGATGCTATTATATAATGAAATAAACTTACTGTTTTCTTTAACACTTTGAGAGCATAAGGCTTCTGGGTCCTCTTCTGTTTGCATCTGTACACAATGGATGTAGCACCCCTTGAGGGGGAAAAAGACAAAAAGAAAATGTTATGCTTTGGACATGAATCAAAGGGGAAGGCTTGAAAATAAGTGTCTCTCGCAGTAACCCTCATAACCGATGACTGCGTATCAGTTCTACTATAGCACCGGCCCTAGCTGTCAAGAGTACTTTTTTCTCACAACTGAATATAATTTTCTCAGGAAATTCTAGGTTTTCTAGCCTGCTCTTTTCATCCTGCCCCATCTCCATACAAGTAACAACCTAGGGCTGTTATATTCAGTAGGCTCTGGAATAAAGCTGGTCCTCAGGTCAACATAGTTTGTGGAGAAAATCCATCCAATTTCAGAACCCCAGAGCTATCCTAATGGTACATATCTAGAGTAAAATAAACCATATGGCTTCGGAGAGAGTGTTTAAGTTCAACACTCTGTTATGAGGGTCAGAACAGTCTGCACTTCCATTACTTAGCATGAGAACTCTTTTTTTTAAACCTGTAGCTCCTCTTTTTTTAAACCTGTAAAGGAAAATGGTAAGAACAGACTCAGTAACTATCTTCAGATATCTGCAAGGTTACTAAAAAGAGAGCATTAAAAAGCACAAGGCCAGGCGTGGTGGCGCACATCTGAAATCCTAGCATTTTGGGAGTCCAAGGCGGGAGGATTGCTTGATATTGGGAGTCTGAGACTGGCCTGAGCAAGAGCAAGACACCATCTCTACAAAAAATAGAAAAATTAGCTGGGCATGGTGGTGCACACCTGTGGTCCCAGTTACTTGGGAGGCTGAGGCAGGAGGATCCCCTCAGCCCAGGAATTTGAGGTTGCAGTCAGCTAGGCTGACACCACTGCACTGTAGCCAGGCTGACAGAGTGAGACTCTGTCTCCAGAAAAAAAAAGCAAGAAAATGTGGTCCAAATGCTTCTACTCCACACATGACACAAGAGAGCAAGACAAAGAGACAGAGATAAAAAGAGGCTTATAGAACAAACAGGCTTAAGTTCCAACTTCAGAAGAGAACTTCTAGAAGCACTTTAAAATAAGATCAGTTTGAAGTAAACCTGTCAGATTTTGAAGATTAGCCCAAAGGACTTCTTGTGATGCATTCAGTCCTATACTTCTAAAATTCTCAGTGAGCACACAGAATTATGAAAATCATATCCAGCTATCTAAGCACAACAAATTTTTAGCAGTACCGAGAGAAGTTAGAGACTGGTGTATTATAAATGTTAATAGTGAAGAAAAATTTTACCACATTTTTTAAAACCTTGGTGAGATACAACATATACACAAAGATATGGAATAAAGGTAAATATCAAGTTCATGTTCCTTATTTTTAATTTTCTTAAGAGATAACTAAAGCAAAAATATTAACAGTGCATTGTGTTTGTAGCGTGTGTAAAAGTAAAACGTATGACAGCAATAGCATGAAGGACGGAAGGAAGACATTGGGAAACTACTGCTAAGTCCGTATATGACACGTTGGGTAGCAGTAGATCAACCAGACATGGATTCCCACTCTCACCATTTCTATTTAACATAGTACCAGAAGCGCTAGCCAGAGCAATAAGGCAAGAGAAAGAGATAAAAGGCATCCAAATCTAAAGGGAAAAATTGAATTTCCCTGTTTTCAGGAATGATATGCATATAGAGAATCTTAAAGACTTCGCCAAAAAACTGTTAGAACTAATAAACGAATTCAGTAAAGTTGCAGGATACAAAATCAACATGCAAAAATTGAATGGGTTTCTATATATTGGAAATAAACTATCCATAAAAAAAACAAGAAAACAATCCCATTTATAATATCAAAAAAAATACCTAGGAATAAATTTAAACAAAGAAGTGAAAGATCTGTACACTGAAAACTATAAAACATTTATGAAAGAGATTGCAGAAGACACAAATAACTAGAAGGGTATCCTGTGTTCATGGACTGAAAGAATTAATATTGTTAAACTATCCGTAGTACCCAAAGTGAACCGCAGATTCAGTGCAACCCCTATCAAAATTTCAATGACGGTTTTCTCAGAGACAGAGAAAACAATCCTAAGATTCCTGTGAAATAACAAAAGATCCCAAACAGCCAAAGCAATCTTGAGCAAAAAGAATAAAGTTGGAGGCATCATACTATCTGATTGCAAAATCTACTATAGTAATCAAAACAGCATGGTACTGGCATGGAAACAGACACAAAGAGCAATGGAACAGAATAAAGAGCCCTGAAATAAGTCCATAAATTTATGTCAACTGATTTTTGACAAAGATGCCAAGAACATGCAATGGGGAAAAGACAGTCACTTTAATAAATGGTGTTGGGAAAACTGGATATCCATGTGCAGAAGAATGAAGTTAGACCCTTATCTCACACCATATACAAAGATCAACTCAAAATGGATTGAAGACTTAAGTAGAAAGCCTGAAACTGTATAACTACTAGAAGAAAATATAGGAGAAAAGCTTTATAACATTGGTCTGAGCAATAATTTTTTGAATATGACCTTAAAAGCACAGGCAACAAAAACAAAAATAGACAATTGGGGTTACATCAAACAAAAAGCTTCTGCACAGTCAAGGAAACAATCAACACAGTGAAGAGACAACCTCCAGAACAGAAGAAAATATTTCCAAACTATACATCTGACAAGGGGTAAATACCCAAAATATGTAATGAACTCAACTCAATAGCAAGAAAACGAATAACCCAATTAAAAAATGGGCAAAGGGCCTGAATAGCCATTTCTCAAAAGACAATGTACAAATGGCCAACAGGTGTATGAAAAAGTGTTCAACATTACTAATCATCAGAAAAATGCAAATTAAAACAATGATGAGATATCACTTCATACCTGTTAAAATGGCAACTATTAAAAAACTGAAAGATAAGTCTTGGTGAGGATATGGAAAAAGGAGACATTGTACACTGTTAGTAAGTTAGTACACACATTATGGAAAACAGTATGGAGGTTTCTCAAAAATTTAAAAATAAAACTACTGTATGATCCAGCAATCCAATTACTGGATATATAGCCAAAGGGAATGAAATCAGCATGTCAGAGAGATAACTACACTCCCATGTACATTGCAGCACTACTGACAGTGGCCAAGCTATGGAATTAACCCACAGTGTTCATCAATGGATGAATGGATAAAGAAAATGTGGTATATATACACGATGAAATACTAGTAAGCCTTTAAAAATAAGGAAACATCGTCAGTTATGACAACATGGATGAACCTGGGGGATTTTATGTCAAGTGAAAAAAAACAGGCACAGAAAGACAAACACTGCACGATCTCACTAATATATAGACTCTTCCAAAGGCAAACTCATAGAAGCAAGAGAGTAGAATTGTGGTTACCAGAGGCTCAGGAGTGAAGGGAATGGGGAAACGAGATGTTGGTCAAAGAAAACAAAATTTCAGTTAGCCAGGTAGAGTGAGTTTAAGAGATCTATCAGACAACATGTTGACTATAGCTAATACCAATGCATTGTATACTTCAACATTGCTAAGACAGTAGATTTTAAGTATTCACACCACAAAAAAATGATATGTAAGGTAATGCATATGTTAGCTCAATTTAGTCATTCCACAATGTATACATATTTCAAAACATCATGCTCTATGCCATAAAAATATGTAATTTTTATTTTCAACTAAAAAATATTTGAACATATACTACACTGAAGAAAATATATGGATGGCAAATAACATCGAAAGATGCTCAACATCATTAATCATTAAAGAAATGCAAGTTAAAATCACAGGGGGATAGAACTACACACTGTGAAAGCTGATCATACGAATTAGGTCATAACTGTCATACTCAACCAACATAGAGTCAAGAGGCCAAGAGAAACGGCATTCAGGACACGTAACATTGCTCCAAAAATGTAATTTGCTGCAAGTCTGGCTGCTGAAACCGCCTGTTGTAACCTGAGACCAGTTTTATCTATAGCTGCTGAAATAACTTGCTACAACTCTAGAACTAATTTTGCCCACTGCAGTCACTCACCAATCAGAGCTTGCCAGCTCTTCAGACCCTTACTAGTGCAAATGAACTTTCTCAAAGAACGATACATAACAGTTCTTTTCTATGAAACCTCCAACCTCCTCTTAGGTCTTCAGATCTACTAAGACCACCCAGTCTGTGTATGTGCCCCAAATTGCAATTGTCTTCCCAAATAAAACATTTCATTTAGAGATTCATCTCTACATTTTTATTTTAATTTAAACAGTATTTATTTGTATGCCTTAAAAAAAAAGTCTGGTGAGGATGCAGAGCAGCTGAAACTCTTATCCATTTCTGGTGGGAATGCATAACGGTACAGCTACTTTAGAAAGCAGCTTGGCAGTTTCTTATGAAGTTGGGCGTGTCACACAGTCCATCTACCTCGCTTCTAGGAATTTACTCAAATGAAATAAAAATTATGTTCACTAACAAAGCTGACTTGGCCAAAACTAACATGGCCAAAAAACTAGAAACAGTTTCAATATACCTCAACTATGAAACAGACTAACAATTTGTAATGCATGGATACAGTGAAATTCTACCTAGAAATGAAAAGGAATGAACGAGGGTGCACACGACAACTTGGATGAATCTCTAATACAACATCTCAAGTAAAAGAAGCCAGGCTCAAAAGGCCTTATCCCATATGATTCCATTTATATAATAGTTTTGCAAAGACAAAACTATACGGACAGAGAATATTTGTATCAGTGGTTGTCAGAGGCCCACAGCTTGGGGAAGGATTGACTACAAATGAGTATGGGGGAATTTTTTCACATGATGGAACTGTTCTATATCTTGATTGTGGTAATGTTTGCACAGCTTTATATATTTTCCAAAACTGTGCAATAAAATAGGGCAAATTTACTATATGTAAATTATACCTTAATAAAAATGCAGTTAAAAAAACTTTCCAGGAAAACTCTATTGTTTAAAGACAAGATTAAAAACCGTATTACCAAAATGTAGTATATAGCATCAACCTATCCTATTTTCATGTAATAGGAACTGATGAGATTTTAAAAAAGAAAAAAGAAAAAGAGAAAAGAAATGCAAAGGAAAGTGATTTGCAAACAGAAGACAACAAAATCTAATTTTCATTTTTTATACAAATTGAAAAACTGATATTACTCAACAATACATGTAAAAGAAAATATATTAAATAGCATCCATTCCCTAATTTCCTCATCACATTAAATTAACCTATTAAGTCTGAGGTTGCAGTGAGCTATGAACATACCACTGCACTGTAGCCTGGGTGACAGAATGTGTCTCCAAAAAAAAAAAAAAAAGAAAGAAAATTAACCTATCAATAATTTCAAAATATAAATCACTGTCCTAGCAAAGCTTTTTAAAAAAATTAACAAATACATTTTTGATTGCTCAACCTCAGAACACAAGTATACTAGAAATAACTTTTTAACAGCTGGAAAGAGTAAATGAAAAGAACAGAACAGCCTAAATAAACTTATGTGAAAGTAACAATTCAGTAATTTCTCAAAAATATAACCTACATTCTTTGCTGAAATTATATGGTTGACTTAAGCGTGTAAATGTAATTTTAGAAAGGAATCATATTTTCAGGATGTTTATATAAAAATAAAAACTATTTTGGCATAAAGCACATTAACAGTTAATTTCTAACACAGAAAGAATATTTTGTACAGCATTGCGTCTTCATTTCAAAATAGGATATATAAAGAGAGAATCACCATAAAATTGCCCAAGATCCAAAGGAAGCAAGGAGATTATAGATCAGAGGATATTATATTTAGGGAGTTGTTCAACTGAAAAAAAAAAAATAAAGCTTCACTGCTCATGTCTATTCATTCGTAACATATTCTTTAACAAAAAGACCAAGATGCTTCAAGTATAAAGTCCTTTGCTAACACATTCAAGACTACCTAGTACAGGAAGCAGCTCTTCATCCTACAGTTCACCTAAACATGTTCCTCATTCCTGATACATAGAGAACTATCAATCTTTTTTCATCTCTCTGTTAACACAGAATTTTTTCCTTTCTTTCTTATTTTTATATCACTCCTTTGCTCTTCCCATCTTCACTCCCTTCTTGTTTGAAAGAAAAAGAAATTAGTTTAACTTTACTCTTTCCTCCAGAAGAAATCCAGGCATGTTGACATAACTCGTCACTCACTAGCTGAGAGATTGACACCCAAATGCATGCAAAGAGCCAAGTAGAGATAAAATCTGATTCAAAATGGAAACAGGAAGTCTGAAGTCTGGGTTCAGATTAATATTTCAGGGAATTAAGATGAGATTACACAATGTTCAGACAATTGACCATTGAGGACATTCTCCTATTAATTTATTTAATAACTCAGAGATTGCCTTTCTCGGGGAGGATCTAGTGGGACATTTGCAATCATTTGGAGGAAAGCAATAGAGCTTGGTTTTCCTTGCTCTTTGGAAATGCAAGAGAACTTCAGATACTGAATCTCTTAAAACATAGAAGTCTGGAGGTACTGTTGACTATTCCGTTTTTTGGTTTCAGCTGTGTCTCTGCAATGATATGCTTCATAGCCATGTAAAATCATCTTTGCTAAGGTTGTCCCATCAGCCTTTAAATTATTTCAATTTTTAAATGAGAGGGGTCTTGAAATGGATCCAAAGAATCTTATTATGTCTTCTTCTAATTTTGAAGGTGCTTGGATAATAGATATAGTTATGTCAAAATATAAATTATTTTTAAACATTTCAATATGCTTCATTTTGTTCTTTTGTTTTATTTTGCATTTGATTTTCTTTTTTTTAAGACAGAGTCTTGCTCTGTTGCCCTGGCTAGAGTGTAGTGGCATCATCATAGCTCACTGAAACCGCAAACTACTGGGCTCAAGTGATCCTCCTGCCTCAGCTTCCCAAGTAACTGGGACTACAGGCACACACCACCATGTCCTGCTATTTTTTTCTATTTTTAGTAGAGACAAGGTCTTGCTCTTGCTCAGGCTGTTCTTGAACTCCTGAGCTTAAGTGATCCTCTGCTTCGGCCTCCCAGAGTACTAGGATTACAGGCGTGAGCCACTGTGCCTGGCCTGCATTTGCTTTTTAAAGTTTTTATCTTCATTGTATGTACTTACAGTAAAAATCTTCCCAATGCTCATTATGTAAAGGTCTAAAAGCAAAGCTGTGATTTAAAAGAACTGTCAATCATAGGTTGAAAATAAGTATGCAACTCTATATATCATCACATTTCTCCTACATAATTGACTTGCTATTATTTAAGAAGCCTATTCTTTTCATTGATTTTTAGATTAGATGAATTATTAAAGAAGCCTGGTTATAATCTCAAAATTGATTCTTCTTAGGGGTGAAAGTAGAGTCATATTCAGGAACAGATGTCTGAAAAAAGTCAAAGTCTGTAAGTGTTTACTGTTAGCATACATCTTGTCCCATCCTAAGATAATTTTTCATCGTTTCATTCTCCATTTCTGTCACCCTGCAACTCCTCAATGCTCTCCAAAGCTAGAGTGCTTCAAGATGTTCTGTGGTCACCAAAGATCAAAAAAAAAAAAAAAAAAAAAAATCTGAACCTTAAATCAATACAGAACAGTAGGAAAACTGCTCAGGTGATTTAATTACTGATTTGGCATTTTGAGTCTACAGCTTGAAGAATGGCTAACCTTTGAAATTTAGAAATTGCCATTAGACCTGGCAGTTTCACAAGTCAGTTAAACATTATACTCCTAAAGTACATCTCAAAAATATCATGTTAAGGAATGATATTGAACCCCAGATCTTAAAAAGTGCCCAAGCCCAAGGATTTAATAAGTTTAGGGTCAAAATCTGTCCATAACTACACTCTCCCTTCTCGGGTTCATTCACTTGCTGAATCCTGCAGGGAGCAAGGCTAAGCACCTCATTCCATGTTCTTCTTACTTGGTGCCTTCTGTTGACTCCTTTGGCTGTCTCCAGTCCTTATTTATTGTTTCACCTTAATGTTAGCTTACTCCACATTCACTGGCTTGCACGTATAATTCTTGACCAGTATTTCCTTCTTCAAGAGCTTATATTACAAACTACTTCCATTTCAACTCTGCTTATCAAGTCTAACCATGAACCATTGTATTCTCCACTGTGTGGCTCCAGTTTCTCAAAACTCTATTTTGCCTGCTAAACAATTTCCTTAAATTGTTGCCTGATAGCAGCTAGTTGTAACTTCGGTCCTAGCACCTGGATCTCTGTGCCGTCTGAGACATATATTCTATGTCTGATATTTTCCCATAAGTTATTGAGGCTCTGTTCCCTTCTACCAATTGTTTTCCTTCCTATTCTTCAGATTGGATAATTTCTATTGATTTGTCTTCAACTTCACTGATCCTTTCTTCTGCAGCCTTCAATCCAATCTTAAGCCTATGAATTTTTAATTTCATATAATGTATTTTTCAATTTGAAAATTTCCATTAGGCTGTTTTTTATATTTTCTCTTTCTGTGCTGAAATATTCTATATGTTTACTCACTATGGCCATATTTTGCTTCATGTTCTTGAATGTATTTACAATAGTTGTTTTATAGTCCTTATCTGCTAATTCTAACATCTAGATCATATCCAAGTCTATGTTATTAACTGCTTCCCCCCACCCCGATTATAGGTCACAATTGTCTGCTTCTTTGAATGTCTAGCAATTTTTAAATTGTGTAATAGACATTTTTAAATGATACACACTAGGGAGTCTGGATTATGTTTTCTTCTTTTAAACTGCTGACAAATTCCTTTGTTCCTATCAAGCTTGGTTTTATTTGTTATTGGGGTAGATTTATCTGAATTTTGATATCGGTCCTATGTCATGGCACTTGCTCTAGGATGTGGTCTTTCCTCCTGAGCTATGATCTTTCCAAGGGCTCACTCTGAGGTGGTTGGTTATGTCTCTTCCCCCTGGCTTGGCTAGAGATCTAATGTCTTCCAATTGTACGTGCCTGCCTACCCTTTGAGATCTCTGTTAACTCCCCCCACAGTTGCTCTGCTTGGTCTCATAAAGTCTCACCATACACTGTCCCCAGTTAGAGAGCCAAGGTGCATGTGGTGCTCACCTGTGTTCTCCTTCTCTCAGTGATCACAGCCCTGTAGTGCCCACTGTTCAGTGCCTGAAAACAACTGTCTCGTGCATTATGTGGAGGTTGCTTATAAAAGAAGGGCGAGTTATACCTGTTACTTCATCACTGCCGGCAGCAAAACTCTCTTCTTACAGTCTCAATTTGTATCACCTTATTAAATGTGAATTGGGCATTATTGTTGCAAAAGAAAGTAGGCCAGGCACAGTGGCTTATGTCCGTAATCCTAACACTTTGGGAGGCTGAGGCTGGAGGATTGCCTGAGGCCAGGAGTTTGAGACCAGCCTGAGTAACATGATGAGACCTCTGTCTCTACAAAAAATAGATAAATTTAGCTGAGTGCAGTGGTGTGCAACTGTAGTCCCAGCTACTCCGGAGGCTGGGGCAGGAGGATCACTCAAGCCCAGGAGTCGGAGGTTGCAGTGAGCTATGATGACACCACTGTACCCTAGCCCAGACAACAGAGCAAGACCTTGTCTCAAAAAAAAAAAAAAAAAGAAAAGAAAAGAAAAGAAAGAAGAAGCAGCAGCCTGCATGGCAGCATGGTGGCATGTGCCTGTAGTCTCAGCTACTTGAGAGGCTGAGGCAGGAGGATCGCTTGAGCCCAGGAGTTGAAGGCTGCAGTGAGCTATGATTGTGCCACTGCACTATAGCCTGGATGACAGAGTGAGACGCTGTCTCAAGAAAAAAAAAAAAAAAGAGAGAGAGAGGAAAGTAATATGTTTACTCTTTATGCATTTACTAAGAGTAAATTACAAATGTTGACAAAACTTATGATTCAAGAAGATTAACAAATGATAAGTCTATACGGTCAGAATTAAGAAATTCCCCTTTAGCATTCCAGGCAGCTTTGTAAACATCAACAGCATCTGTTATTGTTTCTGGAGAAGAAAAGAATTTTGCGGGATGAGATAAAATTATGTTATGTCAAAACACTGTGCTCAAGAATTTTTCCTGTTGAATAGATGATCAAACAGACATACTTTAGGACAAAATAACTAACCCATTTTGGATTACAAACCTTAAGATAACCCCCACGGCTGCTTCTAAAGGATTCATGTGTCTGAGAGCTATACCAGATGGCTGGTACAGACAAGGAAGAGATTTCATATGTCCCAGCTATGACTTAGGCTTGTCACTGGCATTCAATGACATCTAGCATTTAATAGTAAGAAACTGTAAGGGTTCGATGTCAGTAGGATCACTCCTTCAACGAGGGGCTTGGCAGAGACGAGGCTGGTGGCTTATTTAGCACACAGACGTGTTTCATTTGGCCTGAACAGGGTTGTTTGTTTCCTTTTTTTTAATGTTAAATGTCTTGCCAACGTTTAAAAATTGAAAGATTTCACCAAAAAGTCACATTTCCATTTTCTCTGGAGTCTGGCAAAACTAACTCCTTACTTGTGTCCAGCAGCAGGGGTGAGACCTGAACAGCAACTGTGTTTTAGAGAGGGCCTGTGGGCCCCTCAGTAGCTTCACACATTTACACCAGCTCCCAGCTCCTGTGGGACTGCACATTTGCCTCCTCTGATCTCACGGGCACCCAGGAAGTGGGAGTAGCTGGTAACCAAAGCAGAGAAATGTCTAAAGTCTCCCTTCCAGAGGTGTAGGTGGGTTCTCAATTACTGGAACATATTCCATGTTTCTTCAGGCCAGTGGTGAGGAGTCCATGACCATTATTTCATTTCACTGAATCAAAGACACCGTTGGTGTTCAGAGGTGTCATTATGCTATGACCACTTAAAAAAAAGAAAAACTGCCAGCGATTTAACTATGACATCTCATGAACTGCAGGATGCACCCTGACTGCAAAGATGTTAAAATGTGAAAGACTGCACATTTTAACATCAATTAAAAATGGTAATATAATAGTACCACATGTTAATGCTTTCTAAGTTAGAAATTAATTTCAATTTCTATCATTTCCATTCCTATTCCTTAAATGGGCTCCAGCCTTTCAGCCTTACTTCGCATCAGTCCTCCTCCATTCTACAATTGAAACGATCTTTCTAGAGTAGAAATCTGACCGTGACTCTCCCCTGTGCTCACTATTCCCATGACAGTGAGAAGGATCCAGTTTTCTCAGAATATCACATGAGACCACAAACCATCTTGCTCTTCTTTTTTCTCATCTTACTTCCTCTTGTCCTCCCTTTTGTATCTAGCAGCATCAAATTTGCTGAGTTTTATTTTTTATTTCAAATTATTAAGGGGCTACCAATGCTTTTATTACATAGCTTCACTGTATAATGTTGAAGTCAGGGCTTTCAGTGTGTCCATCACCAGGAAAATTCACTGAGTTTTTAAGAGTGCTTCCCTTTTTGTTCAAATTAATTTTCTAGTGAACAAAGTTTTCGTCATTTTTTTAATTCAGCACGATCACCACCTCTGAAGAAATACCTTTTATGGTATATTAATCACATTCTTTTTATTCCATCCTAGACTCACTGGAAGCTAGCTTAGGCCACTTCTACACTTAATGTCTGCTTTATGATTTATTCAGATGCATGCCTATCTGGACCAGAATTTGCAAATAGCCATCTCGTAAGTTGATTCCATTCTTCAGTTACATTTGCATATAAAATGTTTAGATAATTTTTAATTGGTGTCAACATTAAAAATAGGCACATTTTGCATTTTAAATTTTAAGAAAATTTATCTTGGAATCTAGCTAGCATTCCTAGATAATCACAATCAGCTGAAGGTGGCAGAGGCTGCCCCATCAAGATTGGGCTTGCTTTCCACAATGTGTCAGGGAACCCAACAGTCTCCATGATTTTTAACGTGTTTTTTAAAATCATTTACAATACAAGCCTGGCCTCTGCATGGATTAGAACTAGCCATTTTTGTTGCAGACTGGGAACTTCTTGAATTCAGGGAGCATCTTACTGATCTATGTCTCCTGGTGCCTAGCACAGAGCCTGACATTATAGCGGGACTTGAAGAAATATTGTACAGATTGAATTGAATAATCTGTTATGACAATCACAACAGTCCAGCAAAAAGGCAAGATAGACATTATGATACACAGTTGATAAAGAAACCACAGTTTGGGAAGTTAATGTCTTATTCAGAAACGCATAGTTGATAAGGGGCAGAGCTAAGACTGAATCCAAATCTCTGTTCTGTGTCTCAGGATTTCTCACTAAGACATCCAGTATCTTGTGACTATCCAGACAGGTCTTGAAACCTCAATATTTTTCAATTGATAAATTAATCACTACATCCTCTATATCCCGATCATTACAGAGCTTATTGCACATTGCCTTAAACTGTAGTCAATTGTGTGCGTGTGTCTCCCCAGGATGATTTGAGGGTGAAGACTTGTGACCAGCCAGTACCTTTCATACAGCAGATGTGCAATATTGGCTTGAAGAATTAAAATGAATTGAATGAATAACGCTCTAATTCTTACCACTTCTATCAGAACAATGCCTTAAACCCTATATGAAAGGAAATGAAAAGGAGGAAGGGAGGAAGGAAGGAAGAAGAATACTGTTATGAAAGAAGAAAAATAAAAATACAGTAAAGATTCTACTTACACCTAGTTACTGTTTCCCATCTTTATCAACAGTATTTGGCATCATAAAACTGATAAAAATCATGCTGTTTCTAATCTATTTATGATTTAAGGTGCTACCTACATTATCCTCATACTTACTTTTTCAGATATTTGTATTTGTTTCCACCAACTCATAGCCAGCTCCCTCTTTGTTAATGCAATCATCTGTTTCTTTCATTAAGGCCAGAAGATTTGTTCCATTAGTGACATTTCATCACAATTTAAGAGTCAATCATACAATTTTAAGTGACACAGCTTTTCTGGACAGTGTTGTCTAAGTTGAGTTGACTTGAACTGAAAGCAGAGCTTAGTATTTCCAGTTTGTTGCTGTTCCCCCCACCTCCAAATAATGTCTTCTTTCTCCCTCCCCTTAGGTAATAAAGTTCACATGGAAATAAAACAATTGTTCTTCATGGTTATGTTAAGGTGATTAGCCCTAAAAGAATTTTATGTTTATAAACAGTATTAAATGAGCCTCACTTTACTTATCCCAGAAAACTATTTTGTTATCTGACGATTTCTGGGAGTGGCAGGGTTATTGCATGGCCCTGTGGATCATCAAGAACTGTGATTCAGCTAGTCATATGTTTTGCCAGCTTTAAATCCAAATATGGAAAGTTCGATCACCTTTTGAGGGCTATTACTTAGCCATTTGTGTCACAGATAAATAATGTACCTTCTCCTAATGCATTTACTAAATTATGCAATATACTTCCATAAACTAACCATGACTATTTATAACTACCTTCTTGCTGTAAAATGAAAAGCTAAGGTATAAAGGGATTAAACAACTTGTGTAAATTGAATCAAGTGCTTCAGTTTTCTCTGCATTTAGTACAAATCTGCCTTTCTTTCTCAGCAATCTGTCTTCATACACTCTACTATAAGATAACTTTTCAATATTTTTATACTTTTTAAAAAGATATTATTCCACTGCTTTTAAGATTCTGGATTTATCTGAAAAGGAAATGTAACATTTACATTTAGGCAATAGAGAGCCCCTGGTTCAAAAATTATTAAAATTTCAACATGGCCATGGCAGAGCATTAAACCAAGCGTGGAGCCCTTTCAAGCATGGGACCCTGTGGGACTGCACAGGTCACCTGCCCGTGAAGCCAGCCCTGACCAGAGGCAAACCACTTGGCCTCCTTGACCATCAGATTGCTCATCTACAAAAGTGGCATCATCATATCTGCCTCATCCACCTCGTGGAGTCATTGCAAGGATCACATAAGTTCAAACTCTTCGTAGGCTCTAAAACACTTTAAAAATAGAAATTTGTGTAAAAATTATTGGCTGATGCACATGATTTTTTTTTTCATTTATTTAACAGATAGTGTATTATAAAACGCTTCCTATAGGCCAAGCTTAAAATGAATGAGTACTGCTATTCCCCTATGAAAACCCAAATTCTTTCTTAAAACAACAAGCTTTATCATGATTTTATATCATTTGTATACTTAGGGAAGTTAACAATAACATACTCATTGAAACATGGTATGCTATATACACCTGTCTAAGCACAAACGGGTGCCTTACTAACCTAACCTGCTCGAATCACTGTATAATGTGACTCTGAAATTTTACATTCATTTTTGGAACATCCAGAGTGTCTGCATCAGCCTGCACTGCCCTTTCTCTTATCAAATGCATTAATATTTATTTCTTCTTGCTGATAGCGGAGTTTATGAACAGTGAAGCCTAAGTCTCTTCAATTTGGAGCTCATGTCTTTTTGGCAGGATTTCCTATCTTGTGGGGAGAGGGATTTGTTTGTTTGTTTGTTTGTCTTTTAAATGCCTCTTCAGTAATTTTCCTGCATTTTGCTTTTGGGGAAAAAGCAAAGGAGAGAAGCTTGAACCAGCTAGAAATTTCAAAATGAATTTCTGTAAGTTCTTAATCCTCAAAACACATCAGGATTCAATTACAAGAAAAACTCAGTTTTTACTGAGGAGGTAAAATGTCCTTACACTTTGTTCTGGTTTTGTCCTCAACCAGTCTTCCAGGGCATATATAAATAGGGTGAAACATATTAGAATATTGCTATTCCTATTCTTGAAAATGTAATATTAATTGAAATTATAGATTCCTTGCTCCCAGTGATTTATCAATGCTAGTAAAGCGTTGAGACTCCAGGAGCATCTATCCCTTTTTTATTGTAATAATATAATCATAATGTAACATAAGAAAACCATTTTTTAAAACAGCTAATTTGAGCAAATAATGGAATCCTCTGTGGCTACAGAGGACAGTTTTTCTGTGCATCTTCATGCTCTTACTTCAACCTCCGTTTAAAGCTAAGGGTCTAGTCCTCAGAGCTGTAAGAAGATCAATCACTCAACATCTATCAGAAGCTCAGAGTTAAAAGAAAAAGTCACCTCGGGTGTCCTCGTCTTCAAAGAAAAAGAGAAGGAAAAGGAGGTTACAACTCAAAGTGTGTTCCCAAATGTCAGAGTGAGGCTCCTGGGCAAATGTCTGTGGTGTGGGACTAAATGGTTGGGGACAGTTAAGTGGGACAGTGGCGATCACACAGGTACCCGAACTACCTCAGCAAAGGCTGCTCACAACAAAGGAACTGAGCTGAACCTTCGTCTTTCTCAGGGGACTGGCGACACCTCCTGCCCTGTTACTGTGGAACTGGAATGGCCAAGGGAGGTTGGGGAAAAAGGACTGGAGTATTAGATCGCACATTAGGGCTTTGATGTGATTAGAAATTATTGGAAGTACCTTGGGAGAATGTCAATTTCCTCTTTATTATTGGTAATGTTTGCTTCAGGTCATGAAATAATTTGAGTTGTCCTAAAATGCAATCTCTAATGGCTAAAACGTCTATTCTGCTTCTTGCATTAATTAGAAATGGCATCAAATTATTGCCTAATGGGCCAAACAAAATGATAAACTCTTTTGTGCCCACTGTAATCTTAGATTGTCAGTCTGCCTCCTGAAGAAAACAGAGGCATGTGTAATGTATACAAAAAGGATTCTGGCTGTGGCATTCGTTGCAGCCCTTTATAATCATTCAGGTGGCAATTAAAATTATGTTCCAGAAGCTGCCACTGGCTGCAGACTGGGAAAAACTGAGAATGAGCCTTTTCAACAAAACGTGGTAGAATTTGTCTAAATATTGCCAAACAGAAAATCACTTTTTCCAAGCTAATATTTATTTAGCTCCTCCTACACACCGGGGGAGGGGAAGGGAAAGAATTAGAGAGTTTAAGTCTTAAAGGAAAAGAGATTAAGAATGAGGTTTAGAGTGTGCAAAAAATTGGAGATCATAATCTTCAACAACTAAAATTGTCATTATGGGCCAGGTACTGGCTCACACCTGTAATCCTAGCACCTGGGAAGCCGAGGCAGGAAAATCGCTTGAGCCCAGAAGTTTGAGGTTGCAGTGAGCTATGACACCACTGCACTCTAGCCGGGGCAACAGAGAGAGATTCTATCTAAGAAAAAAAAGATTGTTATTATGATTAGGTTAGATATTTTATGTGAAAGGTCCTAGCACAGTGCCAGGCACATAAATGAAGCTAAATGAATTTTAATTTCCTTCTTTCTTCCTTACTTTATCTGATTTCAGAGTTCTAAGTGAAGACTAACCTAATCAGATAGACAACAAAATCATTAATAAATGAGCTTGGCCCCGTTCTGTTCACCACCTACAATGTTAGTATTTCAAATTAATCTGAATGAATCAATATTCATTAAACTAAACCAGCCCAATAGTACATAAAATTAAAATAGCTATTTTCTCCTCCCTAATCAATTGAAAAACTAATGCTAGCAAGAGTTTCTAATTATCTATGCAAACAATGGCCTTTCCCTTTGCTGATCAATTTTAAGGAGGAAATAAAACCTTTCAATTAACAGTTTTCATCTTGAGGAACTCTGGGCAAAAGTTCACCCAAATACATATACATTTCAAATAAAGTAGGAAGAATTTCCCAGTTGATCCAGTAATAAACAAGATAAATTATTTATCAGGAAACTAAGTATCTTAAACAGAGATAGCCGTGTGGAACCATAATATGTTATCTATTTGTCATATCATTTTGCTATTGCATTATCTTTTCCTTGATAAAATACTTCTTTGATTTAAAATCCATCTATCTCCAAAATTGTATTATATTATCTAAATTGATATTAAATCCTCTTCAAAATGTCAACCTTGAGAAAGCATTTGTAGTTGCTTCTAGATCGTTTTTAACAACAATAAAACCTCCCATTATGGTAAATGTCAACTTTTCATTTGTATTTTGTTCATTTTGAAGATGGAAATACTATTTTCAATATATTAACAAGGCACTTATTGGATGGTATTAATGGTTTTCAGTAATATTCAAGAACAGAAATGAAACACAAAATTACATCAAGGTATATCATTATATTGATAAGAACTAGTTAATTAGTTAATTAGTTTATTAGCCTCTGTAGATTTTTTAACTACCAGCTTCTTAAAGTTCTCAAAATACCAGGAGAATATTATAAAAGATTATGGAATATGTTTGTTCCTTTTCTTAATTAAAGGCACTATTAAATTTATTGGTCAATTATAAAGCAAACTTTTGGGATGTAAAATGTAGATTATGGAGCAAATAAAGAGCAATGTTTTACATTATTGTTATAAAATTGTGTTGTGACATGCTTTTTACTAATAAATGGATTTGTAGATCTATGATTGATTGTAAAAATGGTAGAACTGAATTAAAACATGACTTTCCATTATATGGATTTTGAGGCACTGTTGGTCAAATCTTGTCTGGATTTGGGTAAAGATGGAAAAGTGTCTTCATGAGTAGTTTCGAGGGCACCAAAAGATATCACTAACTCCTCCTTAAAATTACACAGCCTAAGACTAACCAAATCCTACATTTAAACAAATTCTACTCTAAACACCAACCATATCTTATATATTAAATAGATACATTCCCCAAAATGTCATAGCTGTTTAATAATGAATTACTTTTCCACTAATTTCTATAACACTTTTGAGGAGTGACTTCTATAAGAAAAAAAAAATTGTCTTAATGCGGAGAAAAGGCACACACTTAAGAATTCTAATATTCACTACAATGAAGATTCTACTCCTATAATTTTATATGCCCATACAATTGCTGCAAGAAATTCCTAAAAGAACAATTTATTCACATGACTTCACACATCATTTAAAAGAGCATATATTGAAATTAGGTCCAATTTCATTGTCTTCCTTTTGGACGCCGCAACAGTAAAATATGCAAGCAGCAAGTAGTTATGTCTGTATTCAGGGTATTTTGTAGAAATCCTTACATAAGAAATTCACTTAAAGAGGGCTTTTTGGATGGTTCAAATGAAAAACTACAAATAGCCGATAAGTATTGAGTTTTATATTCTAGGCACTATATTAACCATTTTGCACACATCATTTCATGACAATAACCTACATGAGAAGATGGGAAGATTGAGGTTTCTAGAAATAAAGTAACATGAGCAAGGTCACAGAGCTTACACATAATGGGGAGGAAGCACCTGAATTCAGGTCCAGTCTGGCTCCATCGCTTATGTTTTCAGCCACTCTGCTTTACTCATTATCATCTAGACCCTGATTTGCATTACTGATATTTTTGAGAAAAGTTGCATAGATATTCATATTTTTAAGAATAATGACATACTACTTGACAGAATTTCTAACAGACCTTTCCATAGAAGCAAAAAACATTTCAAGTTTTAATTATATTAGTGAAAAGACTCCCACACAAAGAACAGTGTGAACTCTTAGCTTAGCTGCTTCATGGGATAGAGACATTTTTGTTGTCATACCTGGGGTTGGGGAGGAGGTGCTACTGGAAACTCATAAGTAGAGGACAGGGATGTTGCTAAACATTGTACAATGCACAGGATGACCCCCCTCTCCATCACAACAATTACTAGCCAGAATGTGAGTACTGCTGAGTTTGAGAAACCATGGCTTAAGGTGAAACCTGTCCAATTTAGAATCATAAATTGCTTAGAAACACAGGATTCCCAGATTAGAAGAAATATCCATTTGGTTTAGTGAAAGTTCTCAAATCCTTCATAATTACCTTTTAAGTTAAAGTTAACTTTTAAGTTTGCAAAGAAGTTTGTTTTAATTATATTTGCCCAATGAAGAAAAAAGGGAAGACCCCATTACAAGGTGAAGTCTCTAAAATGTGTGTTGTAGCCAATGTTCCAAAGATTGCCCCATTGAAGGCACCAATATAAGTTTAGGGGCCCTCCACTGACAAATCACATTAACCAATGTGTTGCTGACCCCCAGCTCATTCCTGAACTATTTTAAACTTAGAGACATCTCTAAATTTCTTGGACTGGTCTAGAAGATTTAGAAGGCATAGCCCAAAGAATGCTATTTAATCTGTGGTTGAAGTATCATTCATTTGTGTCCTGAAATTTCTGGCTGCCCCTAGAAATTCCAGAATATCTCATAAGGAGAAGTCAAGGAAGTCTCTAGATATTCTGACTGAGTCTACTGGAATCATAAGAAACAAACAAATCCAGGTCTCTTGGAAACAGCAATAGCTAACACTTAATAAGCAGTTACTCTTGACCAGGCATTGTGTTATATGCTCTTTACATATGTTATCTCATTTAATTCTCAGAACAACTTTATAAGCTAGCTATTTTAATTACCACGTAAATATGTAAAGCCCAGTGAGGTTACTTACTTGCTCAAGGTTGTATTATTAGTAAGAGGTAAATCTGGAACTTGAACCCATTTCTCTCTGGTATTAGAGTCTATGCTTATAATTGCCATGATATGTGGCTTATTTGGTGAGCCCTTAAATGCAAATCCTCTGAGCATCTATGAAGAGTCCTCCACCATGGTCTTAAGGTCCAGCACAAGAAGGATTTGTGTCAGATTACAGGGTGCATAACCCTGCAATGAAATAAAGGTATTTCCTGGAACAAATAAGTTCTTTGTATGAAACTCATAACTAGAAAATAAAGAAATTTGCTTTCCTTTAAAGAGAAAAGGACTAACATTTCTAGAACAGAAATTCAGCTCCTATTTTTAGTTCTTTGACTTTTCTAAAAAATGGTATATAACTTTTAATCTGGCTTTCTATATATACCAAGAGAACTGGCAGCCAAAAAACACCAAAGAAACAAAACCCAAAACCAAACAGCAACAACACAAACCCATCTCACTGCTACTAAAGATTGAGAAGACTGACAAATTATCCATATTGATTCTTACTGGAATGAGACCAAAGATGACAGCAAACACAGCTAGTTTATGTAAAATTTATGATTGTCCTTAAAAAACTAAAGAAAATTGAGAACTTTGAGAAAAATTGCTGTCTTTGAGGAAAAAAATGTCTTTGAGAAATTTATGAAGGCTTGAGAAACTTCCCATGGAAAGCAGAGAATCCTTCAACTTTCCTTTTTTGTTTAAATTATTATGGGTACATAATAGTTGTATACCTTTATAGGGTACATGTGATGATTTGATACAGGCATACAATGTGAATTTATCAAATCAGGGTAATCAGGGTATCTATCACCTGAGGCATTTATCATTTCTTTGTGTTGAGAACATTCCAATTCTACCCTTTTAGCTATTTTAAAGTATACCCTAATTTATTGTTGATTATAATAACTTTGTTGTGCTATCAAATATTGTTCATGGTATATAATTACCTAACTATATTTTTGCACCCATTAACCATCCCCACTTTATCCTCCCCGCACCCCTCGCCTCACTTTCCTTTGGATGACAGCTCTGCAAATGAATGGAGGGTGTGATGCTAGCTCTATACAGCCCGGATATTCCCCTGCACGCCTGTGGAGGTCACAAACTATCCAGGACAAACTGACCTCAAATCCATTAGGTAGCCTTTGCACCCTCTCCTGAACCCCTTTTCCTTCCAAAGAGAGAATGGGGCCCATAAACATGTCACCTATTTAGAGTTTTTCATGCACATATCAATTATTCTTCAAACAGACATCTCAGAGGCCCAAGGCAAGTTGTATAGTATGCTAATAGCAGCAGTCTCCCTCAACAAGTCTTTTTCAAAACCAGCAGCTATGCAGTGGTAACCGCCACCCGGCAGCACAGAGACCCCTCCTCCAGCCAATTTTAGAAAATCTAAGGAAGAGAAACTAGAATATTTTCTTTTTTTTTTTGCCTTGGACATAATTATAACCTGATGCCTTCTACATGGAGGCCACATCCTCTTGCAATAAAAGAGAAGGTGGGAGGAGAGTATGAGAAGGTGGACTTGAAGTTTTTTCCTTTATCCAGGTAATGCTCTGACTATAGAAAGATCGATGATAATCAGATTCTTTACTAACATTCTTTTTCCACATAAGCTCCACGATTTAAATTCAACTGTATTATGATGGCATTCTTAGAATGTACCAGATCCATCATGTGCCTCCGAGAATCACGGTCCCACTGCCGTCAGGTGAACACAGCTAAGGGGACTCACCATGCTCACAGCCCAGAAAACTAGACAAAGCATCTCAAATGAACACAAATGTGTTACATGCTAGAACAGAAACATATTTACAATGCTTATTATAGTTCACCTAGTATGAAAAAAGGCCAATACACTTTCTATAATTCACTAGAATTTTCCTTAAGGGAATATATTCAGAATATATTCTTAGTCTTAAAGCTATATTGTGTTCAATAAGACAGAGATTGCTGAAGCATGAAAAGTAATAGCAGCTATCATTGTTGAGGAGTTCCTATGTATTAAATGCCAGGCTTAGCTTTTATAGAGAGACTCCTCCAAGCCATCTTCCACGCTGCTGTCAAAGGAAGCTTGAATCTTTAAGCTGATTTTGTCATCATCCCCTTTTTAAAACCTTTCAATAACTTCCTATTCCCAATGGATAAAATCCAAATTCCTTAGCATGACTTATAAGGCCATCTATCTATTGGCTCATGCCAACTTTGCTATTATCCCTGTAACAACTTCAAGCCTTACTGAACTTCTGGTAGCCCCCAGCACCCCACTCACTATGTAACACAATAATATTTATGTATAATAAAAGCATATTTACACAGGAAACACTTTATTTTATAATGAATATACATTTATTTCCAAAGAAATTACCAAACATGTTAGAATGGATTTTGGGGGGGGGGGGAGTGGGGCGGGGAGGTGGAATGTGAAGGGAGCAAAAAGCAATAAAACCAGAGAAACCTCTTACAGCCTGGGATATGGGATGGCCATGACCAAGGAACACGGTTATCTCAACTTTGCACCAAAAATGATGGTGTCTGAAATGCCGTTAGGCTAAATAAAATCTATGCATCAGGCAGTGATACTCAAGAAAATCTCAGGTTGTAGAAAACAGGACACACAAGACTCAACCCCATGCTCTACTTATTTCCTTAATCTAAGAAACTACTTGTCTATTTATTCCTAAGCATGTGTGAGATTGCACATTTATTTTCTTACAAGTCAAGGTAACAGCCCAGCATGTGTTGCTTAATCAATGTCTGCCCCACATCCAAAGGACACTGAGACCACCACTGGTCCTAGACATGAAATAAATTCCAAATTTCAAGTCCCATATCCAACTCACATTTATTTCAACTCACTTTTTAAAAATGAGCAAAGTTTTACAGACATTTTAATGAGATGATGGAAGTTAAAGGGTGGTTTTGGAGGAACAACTTTACCATGATCCAGACCTAAAAAACTCAATGTAGGGTGAGCAAGTTAGAATAGAAGAAATAGCCTATGTCACAGCCCACTCAGAGGAAAAGTAAGGACCATGGCTAAGCAGGCAGAAAATGGCTCATTAATGGCTCAGAACCATGGTCATTGCAGGAGGGGCCAAATATCGAAACTCACTCCTGGATTTGGCTTTAGGTTAAGGAGCTTCAGCTTCAATGAGACTTTATAGGGATGGTTAAATGTAATAAAAAAAATGGGCACACATTCTTCCCAAAACCTCCCAAAGAGGCAGTGAGGTGTTGACCACAGACCTGGAAGAGACCCACCAAAATGCAAAACTTTGATCAGCTGCCTTCTCTGACATTCACCCTGGTCCCACATTCCTAAGACCCAGATCAAAGGCTTTCCTTACCTGCAATCCTCAGCCCAGACAGAATCAATAAGACCATTCAGATGGCATTGGATTTGGTGTCAATGCTTATTGACAATAGAATATTCTCCAGCTGCAAAGCCTTGGAAGTTTTAACCTACATGTCCTCAGAAAGCCCTGAACCAATAGCTGTTGTAACAGAGGGAAGGGCCTGAAGAAGGAAAAAAAAAAAAAAAGATTTTCTCTCTCTTTAAAACTTCTCCAAATCTTTTTAGGAACTGCAGTCTGGCCTGCATCCCTGAGGCAGGTTAAGTCTTTAGTTAAAAGAAATAACTCCCAGGTGGCACCAGTCCCCTAGGTGGGTGGCTGGCAGAATTCATAGGCTTTGTCGTTGGCAGAGATGGGACATTAGAGTAATTAACCACATTAGCCTAGAACTGAGGGGCCCTCCCTTTAAAAGCTCTGTATTTCTGCTTATGTGGAGGAAATTTGGATTTGGAGAGGAGAAGTTCTGCTATTTTTCTTCCTCCTTTGCTGGAAAAGTAATCTCTTTCCTCCTCCCCGAAACATCAATTCCAGTGATGTTTAGCTGTCATTTTGGATTGATCTTCAAAGAGGATTGCTACCAAAATTAAGTTTTAAATTTTAACTGCACACTTTGTGGCCTATAGCCAAATATCTGTAAATAAATGATAATAAGTACAGTAAATGAAATTAATATTTTTAAAGAGAACATTGATCAATTCCTTAATAAAGCAAAAGATTCTTTAGTAACATTTATTATCACCTTCTGTCTTATATATTGGATTTTTAAACACTAGGCTTTTTAAAATTAAGGCACACCTATATTTTATTAGTAAATAAGGTACATTTTGAAATAATAACTGGTTTTGATAATTTATAAGGTAACTTTGGAACTCTGAGAATTTTAGGCAGTTTCCAAAAATGTTTACTACATAGCTAA
This sequence comes from Eulemur rufifrons, assembly GCF_041146395.1. NCBI lineage: Eukaryota > Metazoa > Chordata > Mammalia > Primates > Lemuridae > Eulemur > Eulemur rufifrons. The sequence goes on along the minus strand of NC_090999.1, from coordinate 78,179,107 downwards.
GTAGTAGCTTTGGACACTGAAAGAATATGGCTCATAAATATAAAATCTTTAAGATATCTTTTCAGTTCAAAGTCAATGGTAGATTAGAAAGTTAAAGATTCCAGGGCTTTATAATTTAAGAATATTTACCCTTCAGTAAGCATCCTCACCTAATTCAAATGCCAGTTAAATCAAAATCTCTTCAGAATAAATGCTCCTTAATTAAACAAAAATATTTCTGTCTTTCTCTTATGAAAACTGAAGGAGATCAGGGAATTTCACCCCAAACTATGACTTCTTGGTATAAAGAGTATTTTGAATTAAAGACTGTTAGATATCAACAGGCCTTGGGAGGGGTTTTCCCTCTAGCTGCATAAAACCAGAGGGACCTATCAAAAAGAACAATTTCCTTTCTTCTCCCACCCTATTATCTCAATATATTGCAGGAAAGAAGATCAAGAATGCAACCAGACATGGCCCAACCCATTTTAAAGATAATACCTGTCTCTCAGGTTAATTTAATTTCCAAAGAATCATTTCCAAGTCAATATTTTCCCCCCATCCATTCATTCTCCCAAATATCTATTCATCCTCTCTAGTAATCATTTATTGGCCTTTATCTCCCCCTCCTCTCTAAAATGAGGGTATAAAAAATTCTGGATCCCACTGGGATATTGGGTAATCACTCTGTGATTCTCCCCATGCACACAGTAAATAAGTTTGTGATCTCTCATGAATCTGCCTTATTGTGAGTTAATCTTTCAGCAAACCTTCTGGGAGTGAAGGGGAAGTTTTCCTTCTCCCTCCAAAACCAACTAAATTTGATCTTATTGCAAGAACGAATTGTAGAAAGAATAAAATATGCAAAAAAAAAAAAAACAAAAAAAAACAATGCCTTATACTTCAATCCAATCCTAGAAACGAATTTAAATCTATAAACAGAACCAAGTATCTATTATTAGTAAGTTGTAGAGTCCAGTTAAAACAGAATTCTCAAGATGGTAGTGGTAAGAGGGCAGAAGGCAGTTGTTTGTCCTAATGGAACAATTCTCTCTGAATTGAGTAAACTCAATTTATTTGATTATTTTATGTTCTCCAGACCTAGGTACTCCTATGAGAGCTATATTTATTAAGAAAAATTCATCTTCCTATCTTGGTCTTCTTCTAGTCCCCCTTCAAAGGAAAATAGAACCATCAATGCACTGAGTGATCCCTTGCAGACATTTCACACCCTAGACATAGTTTCAAGTAAGATCAGGACTCTGCCCCTCAGTCATTCCAGTCTAAGTGTCTCACCACCATCCATAGGGGAGCAGGTCAGCGGTTATCACCAGAATCATTCTTTATTTGTTAATTCTTATCATTTTAAAATATCATTTTAAATCATTCCTATCTTTAAGTGAGTTAAATGTGCATATTTTTATACACTGTGACTGTAAATCATTCCATAGAGTGTGTTGAGTCATTCTCAAAAAGCCTTTCATTGCCATTCCCTAGTAAACAGTCTTTTCAATTGTGGCTTGGAAGAGATATTACCTGAGATATATAGAAGCAAATCACATTTGTAGTCAAAAGGGCCAGACCTAGTAGGCTAAGGAGATGAGCCATAGCTCTTATAAATGGTACCTGAATAGGGCTGATTAAAAAAATAGTAAACCACAAAGCCTTTAAATCTGTTTCCAATATGTGGACTTCAATTATGAGTCAGTTCAAATTGCAAATGACAAATTTTCTTAATGGTAAATAAAATCTCATATCTAAAATTATGTTCACTGACTTTTTTAACACAAAGATAGAGATGTTTTTGATCCACTTTGTTTCACAAGGTTCCCTCCCAAATTTACTGTTAATTTTTATGCATATTCATTCAACTAAATCTAATTTAAATATATTATAATATTCTTATTGTTAGGAGAATTCCTAGGACATGTTAAAAAATGATATTAAAATAACTTCATTTGCTTCTGATTCCAACATTTACAATTCCATATTTTTCATAATGTCTCTCTCCAGTCAATTTAAAATAGGTTGCAAAAGTTTAAATGGGTCAACTCCTTAAAGTGATGTGTCGAAGTTTGGCAGTTTCTATGAAATTTTCAAAGAAAAAGAAACCCATTTATTCATTAAAAAAGTCAGTTATATTATTTCGTTCAGCTAGTTATCAATGATATTTGCCACTATATAGTATCAACAATCAAGAAGCAGACACTGAATTAAATATTTTAACAAAAACAAAGAAAACAAGACATTTATATACATTTTCTTTTCTTTGGAAAGAAAGCTTGGGCAAAAAAAGACTATCAATGCAAGGATTATTTACACTTTTCATCAGTGACTTCATTTTTACTAAAACAGTGTATATTATTGAAACTGCAAGTGGGTTTCAGTCTAGGTCCAGTTGCTCATCACACAAAGATTCAATTATTGAGAGAACAAGGATTGCCAAGGAAGAAAGAAATTGCCAAGAAACAAAGAAAGGAGAGTGGGAGAAGCTGCCTCAAATCTGTCTCCAAGACTAAGGGAGATCATGGGCTTTTAAAGGAGGGACACGTCCCTTGGGGCAGGTCTCGGTGTATCTCAGGAGGGGCTGTACGCATTGGGAGCAGGTTGTGGGGCATGGTGAATCTTGGCAGTAGGGAAGTCTGCCCCAGGGCCTTCAGATCTCTGCTCCTTTGTATTGTATAAAATCTATCATTTCAGGACAGGTATGGTAGCTCACATCTATAATCCCAGCACTTTGGGAGACCCAGGCTGGAGGACTGCTCCAGTTTGAGTCCATCATTTCTGGGAAACAACGAGTCAAGTAGTTAGTTAAGGGAAAAAACATTAAGGGGTTCATGGAACTGGTTACAAAACTTGCAGCTGCCTTTGTCTTATGTTCAAATATTGCTAGTAGAGAAACACAAGGGCTGCACAAAATGAATGACAGCAGCAAAACATGGTACTGTGTCTTCCACAGGCCTGAACCAACTAGGGATTGAGGTGATGAAAGCTGGCTTAGTTCTGATTCTCTTCACAATCCACAATACTACTTTTTTGTCCTCATCAAACAACGGTAGGATCATACACACATTTGATCTTAAATCTAGTCACATATAAGAAGGGAAAGGTCAATAATGCCAAATGTCATGCTCTAAAATCTGCTCACTGACCAGTCCATTTACAAAGTCACCACTGATTCTAGTAGTGAGAGTGGTTTCCCCAGAGGGAGGGAAAAAAAGGTTGTAAGCGAATGGGGATTAAAGGGAAGTTGAAAAAATAGAGCCAACATGGCAACTACAGTGTTTAAGAAAGTTAGTTGTCAAGGCTCCTGCCAGCCACCACCCTGCCGAAGCACAATGGGATGGGCACAGTGTTAAAGGTGGGTCTAGCACAAGCTTGCTTCCTGTTTCCTTCACTCTGGACTGCAGTTTGCAACCCAATTCTCCCAGGGATTGCACTTGGCCTCAGACTCTTCTCTCTCTCTACCTCAGGCTTCATTATCCCATTTTTATTCTTCCCTCATCCTTAGATTTCTCTTTTGGCAAGACTTTCCTAGCTTAAACCCTTGGCTTCACTGTGACAATGACTTGGAATTTTTAACTTGCTTGTGCTAACTCAGGTGAACCTTACTTCCATCCAGGACAGCCTTGGAACTTCTCTCCCTACTCTGCTTCCATGGCAATGCTCTACCTGCTTAACCTGGACTTGTGAGTGGTAACAAGACAGAATGGAAGAAGAAAGAGACGTAGTTTAATTCTCTCACTGGATACTGTATGACCAGAGCTGAGCTCCCTAGCTAGTCTTAAAATTCTGCAAAAGAGATCATTCGAAGTAATGTATATTGAGTGTATCGTGCATTAATTGTATTTCAATGAAAAGTGTACTGGTTTTATTGCAAACTATTTTCTTTTACTATTCTTAATTTCATATGGGCCCCAATTTTATAACGCATATGTATAATCTATATTTATTTAGAACTTATATGTGTAATTTTTAAATGGCCAATAATAAATTTTAAGAATGAAAGCCTACTGAAATATATACCATTGTGCAATCATAAAATGATCTCAGTGTAGAGAGGCTTAGGATAAAATTAAGCAATATTCCCACATTAGATGCTATGGTGAGCACTGCACTTCATCAAATTAGAGGTACCACTAATTGTAAAGCACACCAGCAAGAAAAAAAATAAAGCTGCCAAGTATAAGATGCCATTTATCATTAAATATATACCAATTTCAGAGAAATGTTAAAATATACAAAGCCTGTGTGTATAGTTATCAATGAAATACAGTATTTCTTAAACGAGCTAGCACAACTACAGATCAAAGACCCCACATTAAATCAGCAGTGTATTCAGGGCACTGGGAACAACTGCTCCAAACCTAGAAGAGTTAGTACGAGTAGGATGATGTGTGACACATGCAATGTTCAGATGTTTATTTTGGCACAAGTGGAAAAAACAAGATCTTCCTCTGTGATCTGTTTATCAGAACCACTAGAGCCAAGGTCCAGGCGACAGGAGTGAGGCACTCACCTCTGGTGCAAAATTTAAAGGGGCCACAAAAAACTTAATAATTAAGATTCATAATATTTTAATGCACTATTTAAATAAATCATAGTCAATGCAAAACATCCATGCTGAACAAAATATCAGAATTTTAAATAAAAACAGAATCAGTATAGTTGAATTTCCCTTTTGCCTCAAACTCTAATATGGCTTGGCAGGGCCCTGAGAACCACTCATGTATCAATTGGAGGAGAATTAAGATCTATTTCACATGGGTTTCACAGAGTGCATTGAGCTATTTTTCCACAGATTAGCCTAACTTTGGAATACTACATTGCCCCAGGTAAGATTTTAGAAGCTGCAAATGAGCTATTAAGTCATCCGCACAATGAAGTACTACTGACAATTAAGTTGCATGGTGTCCATAAGGGTGTTGAATATTTCTGGAAAAAGAAGAGAATGTTTCATTGTTTTCAGTTGGATTTTATAGGTTTTTTATTATTCATTTTTAAATGTTGCTAGAAATAACTGATTTTTTCAATAGGATTCTAACTAAGAAAATTGTCAAGAAATCAAAATTCTAGTTTGTATTTTAGTCATAAATGTGTCTGAAGCTTTTGTATAGTAAAGAAAGCTAAGAGCAAGCTGTGTGCTCCGCCAGTCAAAGCAACCAAATGTAGGGTTTTGGCCAAGCCTAGAATAACTATGAACAGAAGGGCTCGTTAGGGTTTTCCCTTTTAGAACCTCATAAAGGTTCGAATCAACATCAATTTCACTGCATAAAATCAGTGATTCATTCCATATTTGTGTCTCAAATGTATTGATTAAAACTGAATGACCCATAATCTATGCACAGACCCAAAACTGCTGCTACTAATCAGAAGTGTCTGGCTCTGTAGGCATTGGGCTCATCACTCAACAGAATCTCCCAAGAGTTTGTAATAGTATAATATAACGGAACCAATATTCAGAGGGTTTTGTTCTGTTTTTGTTTAAACTCCCACTCAGTGAGTTACTGATACCTTTTTACTCTAGCTTAATTTCTTTAAAGCTGTGGGTTAATAGTCTATCTATAATAATTTATAGAGTTGTCTTATTTACATCTATATTTTACAAATTATTTTTGGTAGAAGATACTTATTTGATAAAACAATCACAGAATGCAAATGCAAATTTAAATAAATTTTTTAAAAAGCAACTGACAGAAAAGATTCGCGTTTGTTATCTGCCCCTTTTAAAAAGATTTGCTGAACTGGGAATTCTTGATTAAGACTTCTATATATAATAGCCAACCATGGAAACTTTCCTGACTGTTTTCTGGAGGGATAGACTGTAGGAGTGATATTAACAGAACTGTCTTCCTTAGGCTTAAATATTCCCACACATTTCCTGACGGGAAGCTTCACTTCTTTTAGAGGAAGTTTATGTTGAGCTACCAGATGCTTCTTTCTCCAATGCAGCCAATGAACACATACTGATACTTGCCGTACCTGCTGGGGTGGAGGTGGGATGTTGAGAGGGTAACAAAAAAGCTGCTAATTTTCTAGAGGAAGGTGTGTGGGCTGTTACTTATTTTTGCTTTTAGCAGGTGAATTTCCTGAAAGAATAAATAAGGTTTATCTTTTTAAATAAAAACAGCTCTGACTTATTTCACTTAATAGAAAGATAAACCTCCCACATTCTCACTCATATGTGGGAGCTAAATATTAAAACAATTGATCTCATGGAGACAAAGAGTAGAATGATGGTTACCAGAGGATAGGAAGGGTACAGCAGAGGGGGGATAAAGTGGGGATGGTTAATGGGTGCAAAAATATAGTTAGATAATTAGATAGAATGAACAACATTGGATAGTACAACAAAGTGACTGTAGTCAACAATAAGTTAGAGTAGACTTTAAAATAACTAAAAGGGTGAAATTGGAATGTGCCTAACACAAAGAAATGATAAATGCCCGAGGTAATGGACACCCCAATTATCCTAATTTGATTAATTCATATTGTATACCTGTATCAAAATATCACATTTACCCTATAAATGTATAAAACTATTAAGCATCCATTATAATTAAAAATAAAAAATTTAAAAAGTCCTTTGGAAGAGGACTGAGAATGGAGAGGTGAAACCATCCGCATATTGTCATCTAATCGTTGACAAAAATATACAATGGGAAAAAGAATCCCTTTTCAATAAATGGTGCTGGGAAAACTGGATAGCTACCTGCAGAACATTGAAACTGGATCCCCACCTCTCACCTCTTACAAAAATCAATTCTAGATGGATAACAGACTTAAACTTAAACCTTACAGACTTAAACCTATGAAACCTTAAGAATCCTAGAAGAAAATGTAGGGGAGACTCTTTCAGACATTGGCCTAGGCAAAGAATTTATGAACACCCCCAAAGCAATCACAGCAACTACGAAAATAAATAAATGGGACCTGATCAAATTAAAAAGCTTTTGCACAGCTAAAGAAGCTACAACCTACAGAGTGGGAGAAAATATTTGCTCTCTACACATCTGATAAAGGGCTGATAACAAGACTCTATCTAGAACTTAAAAAGATCAACAAGAAAAAAATCAAACAACCCCATCAACAAATGGACAAAGGACATGAACAGAAATTTTTCAAAAGACGACAGAATAATGGCCAGCAAACATACAAAAAAATGCTCAACATCTCTAATCATCAGGGAAATGCAAATCAAAACCACAATGAGATATCACCTAACTCCAGTAAGATTGGCCTTTATCAAAAAATCCCAAAACAACAAATGCTGGTGAGGATGTGGAGAGATAGGAACACTCTTATAATACTGGTAGGACTGCAAATTAGTGCAACCTTTGTGAAAAAGCATTTGGAGATATCTCAAAGACCTACAAGTAGAACTACCATTTGATCCAGCAATAGCACTAGTAGGCATCCTCCCAAAGGAACAAAAGTCGTTCTATAATAAAGACATCTGCACTCAAATGTTTATGAAAGCACAATTCACTATAGCAAGGATGTGGAAACAACCCAATTGCCTGTCAATCCATGAGTGCATTAATAAAGTGTGGTATATGTATACAATGGAATATTCCTCAATTATAAGAAACGATGGTGATCTAGCACCTCTTGTATTTTCCTGAATAGAGCTTGAGCCCATCCTCCGACATGAGGTATCACAAGAATGCAAGAATAGGCACCACATGTACTCGCCATCA